>NC_091063.1:106118107-106722393 GCF_000393655.2 Nicotiana sylvestris | reverse complement strand
TTGTCGAAACAGTCCATACAATCGAATTCGTCGTTGATTCATCTCCGGTTAGTTGTTTTTGAGTTTTATTTTTGTCCATATTTTGTTTGATATTTTCCGGATCCAAAATCGTTAAATGATTTAATCCTTGTTTTGTTCGTTGTTCATCTTTGAAATAATTTTCTAGTGTGTTCATGTTGTTTGTTAAATTAATTTTCAGATTTCAAAATAGAAGTTTAATTAGTTGTTTTCATGTTTATTTCATGTTTGTATTATTGTTTAAGTAAGTATTTGTTAGTTTGATGTTTGTTAGATTCAAATTGAAATTTAATTAACTATTTCTTCAATTTGTTTCATGTGTTTATGTATTGTTAGAAGTTGTTAATATTGTTAAGTTTAAGCTTAAGTTCATAATTGTTTATTCGTCGATCTTGTTATTTGTCTAAAAGAATTTAGTTGTGTTTAGAGAAATATGTTGGTTTAATCGTTTAAATCCATCATGTTTGTTGTTTAAAATAGATTTAATTCATGTTCATACTTTGTTTGATTGTTCTTGAATCCGAAATTTGTATAGCTTGATTTCTTGTTTACCATTTGTGATTATTTCTTGAATTTGTCTCATAAAGTTTAATATAGGAATTGTTGTTGTAATGTTGTTAGAGTAGTTGATTTTAAGTTCAATATTATTGAATTTAGAAATCAAAATATACTTGTTTGTTGTTGTTGTTGAATCCGAAAATAGGATTGTTTGTTGCTAAAATATTGTTCAATCAAATTTTAGTTGTTCTTTGTTGTTCAATTTGTGTTCATGTGATTTGTTGTTGAAATGTTGAAGAAATCATGTTCATGTGATTTGTTGTTGAAATGTTGAAGAAATCATGTTCATGAAATTTGTTGTTTGAACATTGTTAGAAATTAATCATATTGTCTATATTTTGGTTAAGTTTGATTAATTGATGTGTTATAGCTGATGGGTAGTTTGGTAATTTATAGTACTTTCGGGGGTAAAATAGTAATTTGCAATAGGATCGGAGGGGTAGTTTAAGAATTGTACATTTTATAATTGTTTATATGAAGCATGGGGGACAAAATAAAATGGGGTGGGTTGTGATATGATTATTTAATATAAAGGGGGGACAAGACAAAATTTAGTGGGGGGAATCTTGCATTATTTTATGTTAGGCATGTGGGACAAAATATAATGGGGTGATGTGATATGTTTATTTAATGTAATGGGGATGAGTGGGAAGATAATGGGTTTGGTAAAGAAAATGAGTTGATTTTAATTGATTAAAAGATTTATGGATTGGGGGATATATATAGAGAGGTCTTGAAATCAGATTTTAAGGACAGACAGACAGAGATAGAGAGAAAAAAGAATACGAAAAAAATTTAAGAGAGAAAATTCCGAAAAAAATACTAAGACTTTAGAAAAACAAAAAGAAAAACATTCTGGAAATTCAAAAGAAGAAGAATATACACCTGATATATAGTCCAAATATTCTGAGATACGGATTGAGAAATTAAGGGTTAAACACTAACTAGTCTTTCAAAAATCTGAAAAGTTTCCCTTTGCTTCTGTCCGTTGGTTGTTGTTGTTTCCGGATTTTGTCTTGATTTTAAAATCTGTCACTAAGTTTCTCGTCGCTGGTTGTTACTAGTTGCTGGGATTGCTGTTGTTGTATGCTACTGAATTTCTGCTGATCTCTCACTTTTCTTTTGCTTCCAATATCAGGTACACAACTGACACGCTGATTATTGTAAACTGAAACAGGAAGCATGAATACGAAAAATGAAGAATTGAAGTTCTAAATTTATTTTGAATTATATTCTTAATTTTATTTGTATATATAAATTATTTAGCTTACAAAAATCGGAATCATGTAGCTATTTAATGTATATATAGTGGAACATCCAACGATAGCTTAACGGATGAACTATCTATATATTGCTTAAAAATAATTAAATGGTGTAGTAACTCCGTCTAAGTTAAAAATCAAACGAATAGACCATTTCGGAACTTGTAAGAAAATTGTTTAGTTAAATAATATTGGTTAATTCCAGCATATAATTGTTTTAGATTAAAATTAGATTGCCAAGTAAATAAATAAATGGTGTAGTAACTCCGTCTAAGTTAAAAATCAAACGAATAGACCGTTTCGGAACTTGTAAGAAAATTGTTTAGTTAAATAATATTGGTTAATTCCAGCATGTAATTGTTTTAGGATTAAAATTAGATTGCCAAGTTTTTTTTTTAATTTGACAAACTGAGAACATGCCTAGTATAATATAATTAGGTAGTAATACGTGAGCCTGTGCCCGTACTGGCAATGGACTGCTTTGCTTGTATCATTTTTTCAGAATTTACGAATCATATTCGAAACTCAACTATAATAACTCAAACATGTAAATAAATTAAGACCTTTTCTCTTTCATTTTTGTAGAGACAATTTTAATAGAAAATGTAGGCACTTTAGGATTATCCTAATAAAAATAAATGAGATGAGCCTCGCCAAATAAAACACACAAATTGCGGGGCCCTCGATAAATGTTTAATTAAAATTACTTAGACTTCGGGATGAGCCGTTTAGCAAAATTCCACGGCCTTACCCAGAAATAATAATACGATAATTGCTTCAGGCGTGCATTTTAATAATCTTACCTTCTTAAATTCGGGTGCGCATTTATGTGACCCAAATCCAAATCTCAACGGAGTCGGAATGTATTAACAACCATGGGCGCATTGATTGTGACATGGTTCGAAATGCATTTTTACAATGTTGCAATTCCATAAAAAATAAATAATAATAAAAGCGGTTTTAAACTTAATGAAAGCACATAAGTAATAACATGTAATAAATCAGATATCTAGCCATTATAACAATTTAAGCGACCGTGCTAGAACCACGGGATTCGAGGGTGCCTAACACCTTCCCTCGGGTCAACAGAATTCCTTACTTAGAATTTCTGGTTCGCAGACTTCATTTGGAAAGTCGAATATTTTCCTCGATTTGGGATTCAAGATAAACTGGTGACTTGGGACACCAAAAGCCAAACCTTTCCCAAGTGGCGACTCTGAATTAAATAAATAATCTCATTTCGAATATTGTCACTTAAATTGGAAAAACTCCCTCGCGCATTCAACCCTTCGGGGCGGGCGCGCAAAAAGGAGGTGTGACAAGAACATTGCAAAGATTTGGATCAATTTGGGTAGGTTGAGTTACAACTTATTGTTTAGCGCATTTTGACCCAGCACATCTTAATCCAAGTGAGCTTTGGACATGGTTGGGCAATGATCCATTTAATGAGTCAACGCATCTTGACGAACCCAAATATAACCCAAATAGCTCATTTGCCACCCCTATTACGATCTCAAAGTTCATAGGTCGTAATTAATACTAAAAAATTACGATCTCAAATTCCATAGGTCGTAATTAATACTAAAATTTCATACTGAAAATTCACTTAATCTACTTTACATATCTATAATAAATCATAAGAGAATTGAAATAATTTTGTACAATCAAGTATATGCATAATGGCTTCAGGTGGTCGCGCACCATTATGCAATAGTATATACATTATGTAATAATATATACATAATTTTACATTTAACAAATTAGCAAATGATGGCCTTAGACCTCATCATAAGCAAATTTTAACTAGGGAATATCATCGAATAAATATTTATTAATATTTACAAACTCAAAATGTGTGAATAAAATTTCTATGATGTGCAAAATAATAAATACGAAAGAGTCATATGAAATCTATACACGAGATGATATAGTGGAGTTTATCAAAAGTATAAGGAGATGGGGAGATATAAGTCCCATATGGTATAATCATCACAATGTGTGCTTGTACCTATGAGAAAAAGTAAATACCAATTGGAATTGAGTATAAAAATATTTTGTAAATCTTATCGACCTTCATCCAAAAGGTGGAACAAGTCTTTGAGAAAGACATGCATACATTCATAAAATCATACTTTTTCTTATAGGTTTTGTCATTTCATAATTCAACACAGTTGCTTCATAATGTAAACAGTCCATATAATTCTCTTACCAGAAAAATATTTTAAATCCATTTTATCTTCCCTGGGTCACAAACATATAAATATCTTTTACCATGAATATTACCTAGACACTAACAAGTTTCTGTTATTACACATTAGTTTTAATGATGACAATAGTACAAATCTAACCAATTTTAATTGATTGCAATAATTCAGGAACGTGAAAGGAAAGTTATGCAACTAATGAAGATGTCAAAAGGAAAAGAGATCGCTTTGCAGCTGTCTTAAGCGATGTCTAAAGCAAATAAGGATGAGAAATCAGTTTGTAAATTAAGGAGAGTCTCTAGAGAAAAACATCAGAAGATTTTGATGAAAGTTAGAGTGATCAAAGATCAATCAAGATGTGTCGTAAATTACTCCGAGAAATCAGGAATGCAAGAAGGAAAAAAGATCATTGAATCTAGTCTTCCTTGTGAGCTGAATACAGAGGCAATCCTTGGGTCAAATCTCTTAGAATATCCTTTGCCCCAATCAATGGTCAAACTGCAACAGCTCCATCAACGAGAAGATCACAAGTTCTACCTATATGAAGAACTGAAAGACAAAAGGAAGAACCACGCAACTTGATATACATATTTCTATATCTTTCTAGTTTTTAATACAAACATTGTATTCTTGAGTTTACGAGTGTCGCAAAAGATAGGAAGAGTTAGAAAACAAACAAGAAGTTGTGTCAAGCATAAACAATCATTGTTGCTAAATATCGTTAGTGGTGAACGAACTAAAACCACAACTGTTGTAACGATTCATATATTGAAGATCTAAAAGAATCCTTGTGACCCAAGGGAACTGGATGTATGTAGCACAACGGTACTGAATCTATATAAAATTCATGTGTCTTTACTGCTTTCTTATTCCAGCACAATTTGCTTCTGCTAAATTTTAACCCTGGGAAGAAGATGAGTCGACTATTACTCTCTTTAGTCAACAGATTTTTAAATTGGTCACAATTTACCCCTTCCCTCTTGTGTTTCAACTGATATCAGAGAAAGTTTTCACGAGTACTACCTAACCACAAGTGAGAAAAAGATCATGGGATCAAAAAAAAGTCATTAGAGTACAATTTCAAGTGGGAACCTCTCAAGTAAGACTGCACTACTTTAATGGTCAGCACTTTTCACACTGGAAAGTGCAAATAGAAACCTACACAAAATCATATGACATTAAGATGTGGCGTATGATCGAAAAGGGAGATCTCCCAATCCCACCAAGGAAGGATAAAGACAGTAAGGTTATGGTACCATCCGACCCTCTCGATTTAGATGATTACACTGATGAACAAGCAGACATTGTTCAAGTGAATGCTAAGGCAAAAAATCTCATGTACAATACCATAAGTGGAGAAGAGTATAAAAAGTCACCAAGCTGTAAAACTGCAAAAGAAATGTGGTATAAACTGAAAGCCACACATGAAGGTACAAACAAAGTAAAAGAAACAAGGATAAATCTCTTGGTTCATGAACATGAACTGTTTCAAATAAAGGAGGGTGAATCCATTTAAGAAATGTTCTCAAGATTTAGCAAGATCATTGGAGATCTAAAATTATTCGGAACACCCTTGAAAACTGGAGAACAAGTCAGAAAAATTCTCAGAAGCTTACATACAGCATGACAGCCTAAAAATGTCAAGATCTTGATAAAATATTATACGATGAATTACGAGGATCTCATAGACTTTGAAAAGAATCATCTAAGCAGACGTGTACGAGAAAAGAAAAAGAAAAAGGTTGCTTTCAAGGTAACAACAGCCGAGTCTGAAAATGAAGAAGAAGAAGAAAAAGAAGGCGGAGAGCATGATGAAACTATATCAATGTTATATAGGGTAGTATCAAACATGATGAGAAAAACCAGAGAAGGAAGAAAAGGTAAACAATTTGCCAGAAAAGGAAGGCCACAAAATAAAAATGATGGAAGATGCTATGAATATGGAAAATTTGGCCATATACAAGCTGAATGTACGGAATTAGAAAGGAAATCAACAAAGGTTTTTAAAAGAAGAAATCATTCGGAGCTTGGAGTGACAAAGAAGGATATGAAAGTGAAGAAACGGCCAACACATGCTTCATGGCATTAGGAGAAAATAATGATGAAGAATTAGAGAATGAACTAGATGAAAAGCTAAGTCCTATGGCTATCGGAGAAATCAGCGAGGAACACCGCAAGAAAAGCAAAAAAGGAAAATGGTACCTTGATAGTGCTATCATGACCCAATTCTCCCTCCACAAGATGTCATGATGGTACCTAGTCTCTACGACTAGGTAAGCCTAACAATTGTGAAAATAATTGAAAATAAAGACAGAATCAACAACTCAATTTCAACAGTTAACTATATAACGGAAAAATACCGCTCGGCATGCACAAGCAAACCAACACTCGGGTATACACAATGTTCTCAAAACCTAGCAGTCACAAGTCACAAGCGTATAGGAGAAAACTAAGTATCTCTATACACTAGAGTCTAAGAAAGTACGGAAAAGTAAACGACATAAGAAGGAATAGAGAGAGATTCTGAGGTCTGCGAATGCGGGCAAATATACCTTGAAGTCTTCAAAATCTCACTACTCAATAATATTGAGGCTGATAGAAGGTACCTGGATCTGTACACAAAACATGTGCAGAAGAATAACATGAGTACACTACAACAGTACCTAGTAAGTGCCAAGCCTAACCTCGGTCGAGTAATGACAAGGTCAAGTCAGGGCCCTACTAGCATATAATAAATAAGGCAGAAGAATATAGCAATGTAATAAACGACTGGAAATTTAACAGAGAGAAAATTATAGAAAGATAACATCACATCACATAGGGATAAACAACAGGGGTGCTCCCGAGATACCGTCTCATAGTCCCAGAAGTAAATATGCAAGGAGATCTCCCAAGGTACCACCTCGTAGTCTTAAAAGTAAATGTGCAGGGGGATCTCCTAAGTACCGCCTCGTAGTCCTAGAAGTAAACACATTGCTCGAAACCGATGAATACAATAATTAACATCAGGAATTCTATAGTTAAGACTGAGACAAATCAAGAAAAAACAGGAAATCAACTAAGCATGTCGCACAGATTTCCAATAAGCATTTGAGACACGCAGGCATGCGATATTAGGCTAAACAGGATAACTACACATGATGGTATAACTCAATTAAGATGTAACATGTTACTACTCAGTAAAAAAAATCAAATTTTACAACAATTATCCCATGTACGCACTTGTCACCTCGTGTACACGACGCTCACATATCACAGAAGTATCACAATAGTACCAAATCCTAAGGGGATTTCCCCCAAACAAGGTTAGGCAAGCCACTTACTGTGGATGCTTATCTTAGCTTCCCTGATGTCATCCACATCCCCTAGATTGACGACTTTCGTGTCATTTGAGTTGGGCTTTTTTTTTTTTTTCAAATTGGCTCAACTCTTTGTTAATTTCTTCGAAGGCTTCATCCTTATCGTATTCCGACTTATCATCACAATCTTGTACTATAAGTTCGAAATCAGGTTGATTTTTTTTTTTAGACTAGGCTGAAGATCCGTCGTGCATGCCGCCCCTCTTTGCCCGAAGACACGAAGGGTTTTCGTGCAAAGATAAAGTGAGCGATTTTTTCCCATTCGAGTACTCCGTTGAAGCATTTTCTGAAAAAGATTTGACCGAACCTTTGCTTCAAAGGTTTCCTACATATCCTGGGCTAAACAGGAATCAGGTCAATGTAGTTCGGGAAACTTTGGTAGCTGGGACTTCCGTTGGACTGCACTGTTACTGTTGTTGCATGCTATTACTACTGCTTACTGATCTCCTTGTTACACCGTGCTTAAAAGAAAACAAGAAGCTAAGCTATACTGCAATTTTTCTTGTTGCCTTGCTTTCTTGTTTGCTTGCATTTTTTCCGGTGATTTTCTTCTTTTTGACACATGCACTTGAGTTTGTGCTGTGACCTCTTGTTGCAACCTTCTGTTTCCCGGTGCCGGGGAATTTTATTGTTTCCTGCTGGGGATTCCTATTGTAACCCTCTGTTTTATTGTCCTCTGACTTGATCTTGAAATGTATGCCTCTGTTATCTGGGCGGGCTCCCAACTTCAATACTTGAAAATTAAAGACTTGAAATGTATGCCTCTGTTATCTGGGCGGGCTCCCAAGTTCAATGCTTGAAAATTAAAGACTGAAATGTATGCCTCTGTTCTATGGGCGAGCTCCCAACTTCAACAACAACTTTAAAAATGAATGCCATTCCTCTCTTCAGGCGGGCTCCTGACCTCAACAACAACTTTGAAAATAATCGTCATTCCTCTCTTCAGGGGGGCTCCTGATTTCAACAACTTTAAAAAAATAAAATCCTGTTCGAGGGCGGATGAACCCAAAATATCCTATTCGAGGGCGGATGAACCCAAAATATCCTATTCGAGGGCGGATGAACCCAAAATATCCTATTCGAGGGCGGATGATCCCAAAATATCCTATTCGAGGGCGGATGAACCCAAAATATCCTATTCAAGGGCGGATGAACCCAAAATATCCTATTCGAGGGCGGATGAACCCAAAATATCCTATTCGAGGACGGATGAACCCAAATATCCTATTCGAGGGCGGATGAACCCAAAATATCCTATTCGAGGGCGGATGAACCCAAAATATCCTATTCGAGGGCGGATTAACCCAAAATATCCTATTCGAGGGCGGATGAACCCAAAATATCCTATTCGAGGGCGGATGAACCCAAAATATCCTATTCGAGGGCGGATGAACCCAAAATATCCTATTCGAGGGCGGATGAACCCAAAATATCCTATTCGAGGGCGGATGATCCCAAAATATCCTATTCGAGGGCGGATGAACCCAAAATATCCTATTCAAGGGCGGATGAACCCAAAATATCCGGAAAAAGGAGGTGCGACACTTACCTCGAACCAAGCTCAATCAATCAGTAAGAATGACTTTTCCACAATTTTTCGACTCCGAATGGCCTAAATCTAGCCAAAAGCAATTACATACCATAGATATAACTATAAGAAACTAATCTTATTAATGAAATCAAGACTTTAACAAGAAATAGGAAAAATTGCCCTAAAAAGTCGTCCCGGGCCCACGTCTCGGAATCGGGTAAAAGTCATAAAATACGAACACACATTTACCCGCGAGTTCATTCGTACCAAAATTACTCAAATCCGATGTCAAAATCTCAATCAAAATCCAAATATTTGGTTGAAGAACTTTTCCACTTTTTGTTCAAATTTCTCAACCCAAATCTTAAATTAGAAGATGAATTTAATGATAGATTAGCAGGATATAACCAAAAACAAGTGCCAAATCATTACCCAATCGATGCCTATGAAAATCCTTCAAAATCTCGCCTAAATCCGAGCTCTCTATCTCAAGTTTTGATAAAAATGGCTAAACCTTTGTTTTGAAATGTTTATAACTTCCTAGTGATTCCTTCTTCGCCAACGCGAAAACATCCTCGCGTTCGTGAAGCATAAAAATACTGCAGTCCAAATTTCTTCATCGCGAATGCGATGGCCTAATCGCGAACACAGAGTTTACACAGCTTGACCCTACTCGAATGCGGGACCCTCATCACGAACACGTAGGCTAATTACTTGGGGACCCATCTTCCCTTTCCTCTACACGAACGCGAGGGCTCAATCGTGAACACATAGACCTAAGACCACAGTGCCTCGCGAACGCGAAGGCCAGTTTCTAGTAACACTCAAACTTTCTCTACGCGAACGTGGAAGAACCTTCGCGAACGCAAAGAAGGAAACCAGACACCAATAATTCCCGGAACTTCAGCTACAACACTAAGTCCAAATTGATCCGTTAACCATCCAAAACTCACTTGAGGCCCCCGAAACCTCAACCAAACATACCAACAAGTCCTAATACATCATACAAACTTATTCGAGCCCTCAAATCACATCAAACAACAATAAACACATGAATCACACTCCAATTGAAACTTAATGAACTTTGAAACTTCAAACTTCTACAACCGATGGTGAAAACTATCAAATCACATTTGATTGACCTTAAATTTTGCCATAAAGTCATAATTGACATTGCATACCTGCTTCAACTTCCAGAATCGGAATTCGACCCCTATATCAAAGAGTCCACTTCTGGTCAAACTTCCCAAAAATTCAAATTTCGCCATTTCAAGCCTAATTCGGCTACAAATCTCCAATTCAAAATCTGAACACGCTTCTAAGTCCAAAATTACCCAAAAGAGCTAACGGAATCGACGAAATTCCATTACGGAGTCGTCTTCATACAGTTCCAACTACGATCAAAATCCTAGAACTCAAGCTTCCGTTTTAGGGACTAAGTGTCCCAAATCACTCTGAAATCAAAAACAGAACCTCCCGGCAAGTCGCATAAGTAGAAAAAGATACGGGGAAGCAGTAAATAGGGGATCGAGGCTATTACTCTCAAAATAACTGGGCGGGTCGTTATAAGCACATGTTCCAAACATATAACATGTGACAAATAACTGTTTAAATTTGTCACAAATCTAGATGGCAAAATATTCACTTTTGGAGATAAATCCAAAAAAATGTTATTGGGTTAGGAAAAGTCCCTTCAAGTTCTACATGTGAAGTAGATGAAGTTTATCTTGTGGATGAACTATGATACAACTTGCTTAGTATCAGTCAACTATAAGATAGTGACTATGAGGTACGTTTCAAAAAAATCGGCTGGTCTATAATAGATGAATCAGGTAATTCCATTCTAACTGGAAATAGAGACAAGAATGTATATACTCTTAGCAAACTAGATAATCTTGATAATCATATCTGTTTGGCACCCATGATAGATGATCCATGGTTGTGGCATAGAAAATTAGGACACGCAAGCATGCATTCCATTGAAAAGCTTTCAAAACAAGATCTAGTCATTGGTATTCCCAAACTGAATTTTTCAAAAGATCATATTTATGCATGTCAACTTTACAAACAGACTAGATCTCTTTTTAAATCAAAATACATTACTTCAAAACTATTGCAATTGCTATACATGGATCTCTTTGGACCAACAAGAACATCTTGTATAAATGGTAAGAAATATGTATTTGTCATTTTTGATGATTATTCTCATTTCACCTGGGTTATTTTCTTGAGTTAAAAAGATGAGGCACTAAAGAATTTGAAGTCTTCTACAAAAAAGTGCAACGTGAAAATGTCTCTGCATTTCTTCAATAAAATGTTATCAGGGATGAGAATTGAAAGCAAGGATTTTGAAACCTTCTGTAGTGATTATGGAATCACACACAACTTCTCATCTCCAAGAACTCCTCAACAAAATGGGGTTGTATAAAGGAAGAACATGACACTACAAGACATGGCCAGAACGGTGATCGCAGAAAGCTCACTACCTTACTATTTCTGGGCAGAAGCAGTGAGCACAGCATGTCATATTAATAACAGATGCATGATCAGGCCAATCTTAAAGAAGAAGCCTTATGAGCTATGGAGAGGAATAAGGCCAAATGTGAGTTACTTTCATCCTTTTGGATGCAAATGCTATGTTCACAATAATGGTAAGGATAACCTTGGTAAGTTCGACCATAGAAGTGATGATGGTATGTTTCTTGGTTATTCTCCATCAAGTAGAGCTTATAATATTTTTAATAAACGTACTCTTGCAGTAGAAGAATTCATGTAGTCTTTATTGACACTAACCCTCATAGTGAGATTGTCAAGACAATAGATGAAGAAGATCTTACAGGTGTAACAAAAATGGTTCAAGTCCCTAAAAGTAAAGTTGAAAACTCGATCCCATATAAATCTCAGTCATAACAAAAAAGCTATAAAAACTTCATCCTAGATCTCCAAACAAATTCCTGAAAGAAACGAGTATGAAGTTGACAAAGTTCCAAATGAATGGAAAGGTAAAGCAGGCTATCCTCGTAAGTTCATCATAGGAAATCCTCAAGAAGGTATCACCACCCAAAGGTCTCAGAAGTTGAATTCTCACATGGCTCTAATGTTACAACTTGAGCCAAAGAAAGTTGATGAAGCACTCAAGGATGAAAATTGGGTTAGAGCTATGAAAGAAGAACTTGAACAGTTTGAAAGAAATAAAGTATGGATCCTGGTTCCAAAACCTTCTGATGTATCAATTGTAGGAACAAAATGGGTATCTAAATATAAGATGGATGAGTCTAGTCAAGTAGTTCACAACAAGGAAACACTAGTCGCTCAAGGTTACTCACAACAAGAGGGAATCGACTATGATGAAACCTTCGCTCTTGTGGAAAGGTTAGAATACATTCGAATATTACTTGCTTTTGCAACTCATTTTATCTGTGATCATGTTGCAAAAGGTGACATTGTGTTAGAATTTATCAATACTGAAAATCAGTTTAGCAGATATTTTACAAAATCATTGCTTGAAGAGAGATTATGTTTCCTTTGTGACAAAATTGGTATTTGTTTGATTCCCGTTTAATTTCTCTAAATTTGTCTATTTTAGAAAATTTTCCATAATTGGTCTCGGTGATTTTTGCCCTAAATATCTTTAAGTATTTGATTACTATGTACGTGCATTCATTACCTGAACGGCAGTAAGCTTGCAGAAGGAAACTTTTCAGTTGCCTTTCACACGCCTCTTCAGAATCGAGGCGTCCATTCACCCCTTTTTAACCTCTCATCTCTTGTTCATATCTACCACCATCTCTAAGAAAGTCATTCTCTCTCTCTGCTCACTCTTACTCATGACCAAAACCAAAATCTCTCTATCCTCCTCCATGCCTAGAAGAAGCCATCGCTTTAGGAAAAACTATCAAACTGATGATCTAGTGGATGTAGAGTCGTCAGAGAGTATAGATCATCAACTGTTTGAGGATGAATCCAGTGATTCTCAAAAAAAAATTCTCATCGCTAAAAAGAGGGCTGGAAAATGACCAATGGAGTCCATCCCCAAACAATCAACTCAAAAGAGAGGGAAAACAGAAAGCATAGAGTTTTGGCCCGAAGACAAGATGAACTTCTATGGTCCCGAAGAAAAAACAAATTTTGTCACTTTCAAAGGGAAGTCGATTGCTTATGGTTGCATTGTAAGTTTGAAATCCATGAAAAACTCTCAATGTGATGTTATCTCTATGCTTGAAACTCAAAAACTTGTCTCCTTATTTGCTACTATTGGTGACATTGTCTATGAAAAGCATGTGCTTATGTTTTATGAAAATTTATTTGCGAATGATAAAGATGACTTAGAATCCATTATTTTGGGAACTCGCATTATTCTTGACTCGTCAGCAAAGTTTGTTGGGTATAGTTTCTTTCTTCAACATTCTTGGCCTGATAATTTTGAAGTGTCGTTTGAGGAAGCAAAAGGTGTGTTGTATGTAAACCCCCCCGACATTGGTTCCAAAAATCTGAAATTTGATCATCGTGTACTAGCCACATTCTTTCTACCACCCTGCTACCCCGTACTGATTCACTTAGCACCCTGTCTCTTAGAGAAGTGTTTGTCCTGTATTGTCTTGTAAAAGGGAAGGCTATTAATTGGTTGGCTTGGATGCATCAGTACATGCTTGAAAGCATTAGGGATGTCTCATCTTCTGCTAACAGTTTGTCTTATGGTTTACTAATCTCTCACATCTTGCAAGTTATTAAAGTAGATTTGTCTCCCAACGCCCTTAAAACCATCTCCAGCACATATGACAAGACTGCCTTTGTCATGATGGGGTACACCTTGGTTGAGAGGCCTGGTTCAAGAAAGACAAAGCACCAGAATCCACTCCTCAATAGGGCACTGGAGGGATTAAATCTAAAGCTAACAAATCCTCTTCCTCAGATAAGTTGCTGCTAATGTAGCAAAATATTGCAGGTATCAAGGAACTGCTAACCTCTATCCAGGAATAAGTAGACAAGATCAGGAAAGTAACAAAGAAAAGTATAGAATATATGGCTAGGTTAAGGATCACTCTCCAAGCCACAAAGAGGCAAGGGATCAGGGCTATGCAGGATGTCACTGAGAAGCTGACAAAGTCACCAAGGAGATTAATGCCTCCTATGATAGTTTCTGCACCAAAGTGATCAACACTTTGAAGTATTTCCTTGGAAGGAATTAAGAGTTTGGGCTATTTAAACAATCTTTTTCCTTTTTTTGTTGGTTGTTAAAACTTATCTTTTAGTTGTGTCTGGATGGGCATATAGTCGACTATGCCTGGTATAACTATTAGATGTATATATATATTTTTCCTGCTTAACTAGTATTATCATTAGCTATTATTCTCCTCTTGCTCTTTTTGATTGATGTCAAAGGGGGAGAAGAAAATGAGTACAAAGACAGGGGGAGCTAAAATACACTCGTAAAGGGAAGTATCCCCAAAATTAGCCAAACTCTTTTTGGATTATTATCATCATAAAAAAGAGGGAGATTATTAGGTTTAAAATTTTAATAATAATCAATAATAAAAAGATCCTAGGCTAATGTCATCTCACTTTGTGCAACACTGATGAATGAAAGGAAAGAAAATCATACAAGGAAATCAGAGGAAGCCAACAGCTATGTTCTTCGAACTCTGTATCAAATAAAAATAGAATCAATCAATAAAAGAATAAGGAAGGAAAGACAAACAATCAAACTTGCTAAAGATTCTCAAGCATGCAATAAAGGAAAGAGAGTCAATCAAGGACATAGAGCAAATCAAAAGGCAATCTGCAGAAGCTCTAATCAAGGTTAATTGGAGGAACCAAAATTTCAAAATGAGAATGAATCTGGCTACACCTCTCAAGCTAGATTCATGAAGCTACCCTTGGGTCTCACTCTTAAAAGTCTATGACTCACTTGGAAAGACCTCCAATCATTACTGCTTTGCAATCCCAGAAAAGAGAAATCAGAAGACTCATCGAGCATTATAAAAGAAGAACCAGAAGGACAAGGAAGCTTACACAACTTCACATCTGTTTCTACACCTTTCTAGTCTTTAGTACAAACATCGTATTCTTGAGTGTACAAGTGTCGCAAAAGATAGGAAGAGTTAGAAAACAAAACAAGAGTTGTCACTACTAGAAAAAAATATTATTGTTGTATATCGTTAGTGGTGAACGTACTAAAACCATCACTGTTGTAAAGACTTACTGAAGATATAATAGAACCCTTGTGACCCAAGGGAACTGGACGTAGGTACCACACCACAAAACTAGTATAAAAATTGATGTGCCACCTTTAGTTTTATGTCTGCGCGATTAATTCTGCTGTGATTAATCCCACTGTAAAGTTTAGCCGACTAATTCCTTTCTTAGTCAACTAAGTTTTAAAATTGGCTACAATTCACCCCCTCTTTTACTTTCAAAATCGAGCTCCACCACCTGAATTCCCTCTTAAGCGATCAGGAGTACACTCACACGCTTATGAAGCTCCACCTGCCACACCTATGGGATCGCATACCCTTCCTCGCAATCACGAAGCATAATCCCCTGACCCTCAGACCGTGATCGCATCCGACCTTATGCGAATGCGTAGCACACACAGAAAACACATTGCAATCACGGACCTCCTCCACACAGTCACAAAGAATAAAACTTCACCTGCCACCATCCTTTTTACATGATTGCGACATATGCCATGCGATCGCGAATAACACCACTGACACCAGAAACCAACAATCTCATCTTAGCTCCAAATGGTTTGAAACCACCCTGAAATGCATCTAAACCCCTCAGGACCCCATCCAATCATCATAAAAAGTTAATATACATTATTTAAACTTTTCCAAAGGCTAAAAATACTAATAACAACATCAAAACCAAGAATTACGTATCAAACCAAAAACGTCGAACTTTCTTGAGTTCAGATTTTTAACTTTTGACTAGAAGCACCAAAACAACCCTGGGCCACCCGAAGTCCGAACCAAACATACGTACAAGTCCAAAATTACTATATGACCTATTGGAACCTTCAAAATATGAATTGGGATTTGTTTAACAAAAAGTCAAACCTTAGTCAACTCCTCCAACTTTAAACCTCTAACTTAGAACTAAATGTTCTAAAATACTCCGGAACCCCTCGTGAGCCAAACTATTTATTATTACAGTTCATAATATATTAAATCAACCTAGGGGAAACACCAAATTAGGGAACGAAGCTTTAGAACTGAAAACAATCGGGCAGGTCATTACATTAATACAAGGTATACATAACCCTTCATTTGTAGTATCAACTATATGAACATTTTTTTCTGGTCTGATTCGTCAATCTTTTTGGTAAAAATTCTCATTTGATTCAACAAAGTTGCCATATTCTCAACTATCAAATTATTTAGATCAAGAGCCATCTGAGTGGACAACAAACGTGAGTATGGTATCCCTCATCATCAATCTTGAATTTTCAACCATTTTATCAAAAAGAATCTTGTACTCTGTGAATGATTTTCTCAAAAGCCACATGTTGAAGTATTAACATTAGCCTTCAGACTATCAGTCAACCCCATATAGAATCTTTATCCTAACATCTGATCTGGAATACAGTGGTGCAAATACTTCACTAATATTTCCTTGAACCTTTCCAAAGTTTCCTGCAAAGTCTCAGTTGGTTTCTGCCCGAACTGCAATATCTCATCAATTTACTTTGTAGTCTTATTGGGCAAATAGAACTTGTTCAAAAAGTGCTTGACTAATTCCTCCCAGTTAGTTATAGAGTTGATAGGAAACAAATTTAATCAAGTCTATGCTTCTCTAGTCACTAAAAATGGAAAAATTGGTAGACGAATTATTTCCGGTGTCATATTTGGCTGCCTCTAAGTGACACAAATTGATAAAAAAGTTTTCAAATACTGTTGTGAATCTTCAATGTAAGACCTGGAGAATAGTCTCGTGCTCTGCAGCAAATGCAACATGTTATTTGTAATTTGAAGGTCTCCGTTTATACCTGAGGGACTGTAATTGTGGTTCCCAGATTGTCAACGGTGGGTTGTGCCCAGTTATGAAGAACAACTTCAGGAATAAGAGGTGCCACAACCCGATTGTTTATTATTCGGGTCATTATTGTTCATGTTATCACCCATGTCGATCTCACTTTCGAATTTCTCTTGGTCATCAAATGTTTTCTTATCTTTTTTTCGCCTAGTTCATTGCCTTGAATTCCTTCTCTAGATCTGAAAACCTTCAAATAGTTGACCAATTCTTGAGGAGATTCAAGGCGTACACCTGAGACACACAAGATTCTACATGTGAGAATCAATGGAAAAAGTTTTAGAACCAAGGAAAATTGATTTAAACTAAAGGTCCTAGCAACAATGTCAACTTGTAATTAATAACAACGTTAATTCCTGGCATCAATGCCAAAATTTGACTACACCCAACTATGTCTTATAAGAGGACTAATGGTCGTCGCAAATATGATTCAGTTTAACAGGCTGGAGTCGAATCCCATAGGGAGTTAACCTATCAACCATAGCTTAACCTATCATAAGAATTCAAGTAAATCTATATTTCGAAATATTTGAATAATGATTTTTGATTGTTTAACCTAATTAATTACAGATAAAGAAAAGGTAGTAAATTATCAACTAATTCAATAAGAGTTGTAGACAAGATTAAAAAGCCTAAACTTATGTTTTTCCCAATTGATGAAATCTTTTTGGCAACATTAATTAAAATCTCACCTAATCATTCTCTATTGATCATGAGAACTTTACTTACCATGTTTCTCCCTCGAGCATTTACGATAATTTACTAGATATATTCTCTCGAACTATTAGCTATAAATGTTTTACTGCTCATTATGACAACGCCAAAGCTTCATTACCTCTAATATTGCTTTTAAACCCACCGTATTAATCACTCATATACTTATAAAGTGACATTGTTCAATAAATATGTCACGACCCAAAATCCCACCTCAGGCCATGATGGCGTCGAGCCATACTTGCTAAGCAAGCCAACTCACAACCAATAGAATATAGTCTAAATTCCTTTAATTAATAGAGTCATATCATAACTAAATATATGAACGATTTCGAAATAATATAATATCTGATACAATCATAACATGGTCCGAACACGACCAAAATAGTACAACCCCCAAGAACTAGGTGACACATGCCAAGGTGTATGTATGTGCGAAGTATGCTACCATAGCTCAACCAGGCAATTACATCACGAAAGTAGCAATTATCATATTCAATTAGGAGATTAACATCTATGAAACCTCAAACATGGTTCAAATATCTTACAAAAGGGGCACAAATATACGATACATCACAGTGTGAAGCTTAGCAAACAATTTGAGGCATATCATAGCCTAAGCAGTACCCCGAGCTTGACTATACCCCGGTGCATGCACATGGGCTCAACCCCTCACATGTGAACCACCCATAGCACGTAGCTATCACAAATAACTCAGGCGACTAGTGCCTTATCCAAGTTTAGGTAAGATACTTACCTTAAGCAATCCAAAACAATACTCTAGAAATGCCATCCTACGCGACCTCCGAACATCTTGAATCTAGCTAAAAGCAACTCAAAACATAAATAATGCCATAGGAATCAAACTCAAATGATAAAGGTCAAATCTTTAGCCAAATATTCAAAGTCAACTAAAAGGTCAACCTGGGGTTGCACCTCAAAAACTGACAAAACTCACAAATTCTGACAATCCATTCGAATATGAATTCAACAATACTAGTTTCATCCAATTCTGACTTTGAATCGATGTCCAAAACCCAATTATTCACTTTAGATTTTTTTGATAAAACTCCCAATTTCTCTTTTAGATTCATTAATCAAATGTCAAAATCAAAGATATAATCATGAATAGTAATTCAAGCATAGTCAAGAATACTTAATCCAATCCAAGTGGAGAAAATTGCCTAAACAAAATCACCCAAATTCGAGCTCCCAATCTCAAAATATGATAAAATGAGCTTAAAGTCCGAAATTAATAACTTATATGCACTGCCCAGTAGTACCCTACTCGATCATGGTTTTACCTTCACGATCGCAATGCACGAAATGAAACGCTTCCCCAGGAATGCTTCGCGAACGTAGCCTGATGCTCTCGAATGTAGCCTGATGCACGCAAACGCGATGGAAAACTGGCCCTAAGCTCTGCGAATGCGGATGAACAGTTGCGGACGCGACCTCAACTGACCTTTGACCCCCAACACACCTCGATCATGATAACCTATACGCGAACGCGATGAACAACAATCCCAGCACTACCCAGACATGCTCTACCTATCGTGAACGGATTGCATAAACCTCCAGCCAGCTCCCAAACACTGCGCAATCGCAACCTTCTTCACACGATTGCAGTAAACACCCTCAGCACCAGAAAACAGGGAAAAACCAGCAATCAAACATGAGAGAAAATGATCCAAAACCACCCCGAAACTTATCCGAGCCCTTCGGGACCTTGTACGAACAAATCAACAAGGCTCAAAATATAACACAAATCTACTCGAGGCCTCAAATCTCACATAATAACACTAAAATCATGAATCACACTTCAAATCAAGCTTAATGAACTATTTTAAAATTTTAAATTCCAAACTTACACCGAACACGTCCAAATAACTCAGAATCACCTCAAATTTTGCACACAAGTTTCAAATAACATAACAAACCTATTACAACTTACGGAACAATAATTCAAACCCGATAATATCGAAGTTAACCCCCGGTCAAACCTATGAACTTTCCAAACCTTCAAATTGCCAACTTTTGCTAAATATAGTTGAAACCTTATAGAAACATCCAAATATGAATCAAGGCTTACTCCCAAGTTCAAAATCACCACCCGAACCTAACAAAACCATCGAAACTTCGATCCAGTCAAACTTGGTAAGTTCTTCCAACTTAAAGCTTATGACATGAGAATCATTCTTCTAAATAAATCCGGAATTGCTCGAAAATCAAACCGACCATACAAGCAAGGCATAATACATCATATGAAGTTACTCAAGACGTTAAACCATCGAACGGAATGCTAATGCTCAAAATAACTGGTTGGGTGATTACATACTTCCACGAGCCACTACGAATGTTCCACCTATGGTAGGTGCTGCTGTACAAGCTTTGGCCTGAGCTCCAGCCCTGCCCGATACCTACCTCTCATAGCTTTGGCTTGGGTTACTGGCTCCTGCTTGGCTACAGCTGATGCACGTGTTCTCGGCATCTGTGAGAAAAATAGAGGAATAAGATTTAGAATTTAGGATGAAACAAAGACTTATGATAGAGAATGAAAGAGAGTGACGTTTCCTAATTATCTCACAATCTCTCAAAGATAAGTATAGACGTCTCAATGCCGATAAACAAGACTCTATTAAACATGCTCATGACTCGTAGACCTATGCAACTTAGACTCTGATACTAGTCTATCATGATCCAAATTCCACCAATGGCAATGATGGCACCTAACTTGCCAGCTATGCAAACCAACAATCATAATCTCTAATAAATCACTAGCATGGATATTATAAGTCTAAACAAGATCAATGTCATAGATAAGTCTAGATCAAAATAAGAAGTACAAAACATCACAACAATCCCGAATTTAGTGTCACTTGGTATGTGAGTTTCTAAGAGTAGCAAAACACAAGGTCTAAAATAAGTACAGTACTATCTGAATCAAATAATAGTAAATAGATATGAATAAGGTGACTTCAAGGGCTTGCAGTCGAATTAGCAGCACTACCTTGTGTCTTTAAAATTAGTAACTAAGCATCTGGTTGTGCTTTACTAGTATCAACACTTGGATCTGCACCAAAATATGTAGAAGTGTAGTAGAAGTACAACCAACCCAATGTACTCAGTAAATATCAAGTCTTACCTAAAAAAAGTATCAAGTCTTACCTCGAAGAAGTATTGATGAGTCTCTAACCAACAAGATACCTACTTCTATAATTAGATAATCATTAATAAGTGTAAATAAAGAGAAGGAACAATCCAACAACAGTGAATATCAGTAATATGAATCACAATCCAAAGAAAATAAATTCCACACTTCTCAAATTTAATGATCAAAGCATAATCTATAGTCCGAGTTCACCTAAGATAAATAATATACAGGAAATAGCGTGTAAGGAAATGCTTCTACGTGAGTGTATGATATGTGTGCATGCTCAAACTCAACCTTTCCACATAATTAGTATATCAATTTACACACACACACTCAATAATGTACGGGTTGATGACATAATGCCCCTCACAAACAAAATTAGTATGTCTGACACTCACATGGCCCAAGTAATATGGGTGATCACCTGACTCCGGAGGGACGGATCCGTATCCAAGTCTCGATATCATAATAGCTCAATAATCAGAACCATTAATCTGCTCATATATCTCAATATCAAAGTGTCTCACCATACCATAATCACCTTAACCCAACGAAATGTACCACCATGTCAATAACTCCGCTCATATAATTGAATTCATATGCAGAGACGTATGCATATCATCTTCTTTCATGTTTATCTTGTGTGCTTCGAATTTGACTCAAATTTCAATTCAAACTACCTAAAATCTCCACTAAATCGTCCCAAAACTTAGATTCACATTTCTTAAGATATACCCAATCTATTCCAATAACACCCACTAGAAATAAATTCCAATTTCGAAAACTCAATTTTTTTAATACAAGCTTAAGCAAACTTCAATGGTTGTCCATGGAATTTTCAGCTTAATCCTTCGATCCAATCCAAAAAATAAAGGTTTAGTAGTGATTTCTAAATCGAATTAAGATGCTCGATTCTCTGAATTTCAACTATAAAGAATTAAAATATTGCAATATTGCTCAAGTCAAGTGTCTCAAAGTTTACACTACCTTTCTGTTTGAGCAAAATAGACATGTGTTACAATATGACATGTCACGACCCAAGACCGACCCGGTCGTGATGGCACTTATCGTGAAACTAGGCCAGCCGGCACAACTCCCGAATCAACCATTTTTTTCCAATAAAAGTTGTTTTTATACAATTTAAAAACAATAATTCTCATAATAAAATTTTAAAGAAAAGTGCGGAATAATTATACAAGCCCGACATCGGGGTGTCACTATTCATGAGCATCTACCAAGGTCCGAGTACAACAAAAGTCTAAAACTATACTAAAAAAAGTAATGAAAATGAGAGGAAGGAAAGCAGTGCTACGAACGTCGTGCAGGCACCTTGCTAACTCCGACGACTCCACCTCTGAGCAATCAACACCCACTACCGGGTTCCGAAATACCTAAATCTGCACACGAGGTGCAGAGAGTAATGTGAGTACTCCAACCCAGTAAGTAATAGGATTAAATAAATACTGAGCAGTAGGAAACGATGAATCCACATTTATGATAAACTCAATAAGCACAACATGCTTTCAAATCAGAATACGAGTCAATTGTCTCATTTAGAATCTAGCTTTTGGTAAAAATCATTTGAAGCTGCTTTCCAACAGTTTCAATAGAGGTTCAATACAATTTATAATTAAAGAGATGAAAATCATAATCGGCCCCTCGGGCAAAACATAGTTCGTATACAGCCTCTCGGGCAAAAACAAGAATCATAAACACCTCATATCATAAAAATCTCAGTGGAAATAACAAAGCCAAATCAGTGATTCAATTTCGAACATCTCATAAAAACTCCAGCTTAAATGAAAGTTGTTTAAAAGCATTTGTTCAATATTTTCAATAGAGGATCAGTATAAAGAGGAGTGGAAACAACAATTTCCTAAAACAAGCCCCTCGGGCAAAGCATCACTCATATATGTATACAGCCCCTCGGACAAGCCTCTCAGTCACTCGAGACTCAACTCTCATCAATCAACGCTCATACTCAGCACTCACACTCAATAAGTACCATATAGTAACTGCTGCGGCGTGCAGCCTGATCTATATATCGCTACGGCATGCAACCCGATCCATATATCTAGTCGACTACGCTCACAGGGGGTGCACAAGCTCCAGAGGGGCTCCTACAACCCAAGCGCTATATCGCTGCAGTGTGCAGCATGATCCAACATATCACTACGACGTGCTGTCCGATCCATACACACACACACACACACACACACATATATATATATATCCATAAATATATAATCCTCACAACCAGGCCCTCGGCCTCTCTCCGTCATTAACCTCACCATCAGACCCTCGGTCTATCTCAGTCAATACCCTCACAATCAGACCCTCGGTCTATCTTAGTCATCAGCATCACAATCACTCGGGCCATCAGTAAAACAAGGAACTCAGCCCAAACAGTTTTCACATTTTAAGAATTTAAGTGATAAAACCATGTTTAAACAATAAACAGGTAAATCATGACTGATGATATGATTTCAAAACAAATAGAGTGAGGAAGGATAGTAAAAATACCCCTAAGGGTTTCAATAGGTCGGCACAAGGCCCCAAACATGGCATATAACACAAAATATAATATCATTCTCTAAAATATGGAATATCATAAGATTTCAAATCAAATACGCGACTTACCAGTCGTACGGGACGGACCAAGTCACAATCTCCAACGGTGCACGACTCCATGCTCGTCATCTACCGTATGCATCACCTCAAGTAGCACAACGATGTGAAATCCGGGGTTTCAAACCCTCGGGACAACATTTACAATCATTACTTACCTCGATCCGGTCCAAACTCTAGCCCGCGATGCCTTTTCCCTCACGAATCGACCTCCAGATGCTCCAAATCTAGCCACAATCAGTACATAACCATTAGAATATGCTAAGGGAACAAAGCCCACTCGAAAATATCCAATTTACATCAAAAATCCTGAAATTGCTCAAACCCGACCCCAAGGCCCATGTCTCGGAATCCGACAAAATTAACATTAATGGAATCCTCATCCTCTCACGAGTCTATACATACCAAGAACATCAAAATCGGGCCTCAATTGCCCCCTCAAATTCCCCATTTACACTCTCCAAATTCAAGCCCTAATTCCCCAATTTTAGGCTTTAATTTCCACATATTTCATTATTAAACAAGTAAGAATCAACATAGGATCGAGTATAGAGTTCAAAAATCTTACCTCCAAGTGTTACCCTTTGATTCCCTCTTCAATCTTTCTCAAAAGCTCCAAAAATCGTTCAACAATGGAGAAAATAGACCAAAGCTCACGAAACTCACTTTTAACATTCTGCCCCAGGTAAAATTACCTTCTTCATGAACACGACCGGTCTCTCGCGTTCGCGTAGACCAAATTCACTGCCTCCCCATTTTATCTTCGCGAGCGCGGACAATTTCCATGCGAACTCGATGCTTCGCCTTACCAGGCTTTCGCGAACGCGGTCCAACTCTCGCGAACGCATAGCACATGGGCCTGGGGTGCCCAACGACCTTACTCCTCTTAGCAAATCCGACCCCAGTCTCGCGTCCGCGATGCACATGAAACCTCCACCTTTGCGTTCACATCCCTTTCCTCGCGAACACGTAGAACAAAAATATCAACATATAAACACACCCTTCACGAACGCGAGTCCCTGGCCGCGAACGAGAAAAACAATTTGTCTGCAACACTAAACCAACAAAAACTGCCAAGTCCAAAGTCCAAAATTGATCCGTTTAACCATCCGAAACTCACCCGAGGCCCTCGAGACCTCAACAAAACATGACAACACATCCCATAACCTCATTCAAACTTGTTCCAACCTTCGAAATGCTCAATACAACATTAAAACACCAAAATCACATCGGATTCAAGCCTAAGAATTTCAAGAACTTCCAAATTCCGCTTTTGATAAAAAACCCAGCCAAACCACATCCGAATGACTTGAAATTTTGCAAACACGTCACAAATGACACAACGGAGCTACTACAACTTTCGAAATTCCATTCCGACCTCTATATCAAAATTTTAGCTATCAACCGGAAGACATCAAAATCTCAATTTTGCCAATTCAAGCCTAAACCTTCCACAGACTTCCAAAATGTATTTCCGATCACACTCCTAAGTCCCAAATCACCTAACGGAGCTAACTAAATCATAAAAACTCCGATCCGAGATCATATACAAACAAGTCTAATCTTGGTCAAACCTTTCAAATTTCAAGCTTCAGACTGAGAACTGTTCTTCCAAATTCATTCCGATTACCCTGAAAACTAAAACCAACATTTTACATAAGTCATAATACATCACACGGGACAAGCTATGCCTGAGATCAAAGTCTCACATTTATACTCCGAATAGGCCCGAACAAGCTGTAATAATCCATACATGCAACCTCAGGTGCAATTACATGACATACCACATAACTCAAATACTTGTAGCGATAACTTCTAATCACATCAGCTGCTCACAACAACAGAATATTGATAGAGAACCTCTTATCAACTAAAGTCTCATTCCAATGCTTTCATATACTACCATTGATAAATGAAACACGCAGTAAGCCATAACCATTTCCCAAATCAACCATTCATGAAGCCACTTCTCATTTGGCAAAGACCATAACAAATTTCTGAGTCGAACCTCGATATTATCCTTCCAACATGCTGAAATCGAACATGTTTGTATTCATTAAAGATCCCAACAATCTCATCTAATCCAACACAACTACTCTGGTGACATGACACATCAATACAGACTAAAGCCACGACTTGTGCAATCCGAACACCGATAAGCAACAATCCGAATATACCTAAATCATGAAAATGACTCAAATGAAAGAGCTGTACTGCAAGCTCACCAGTACCACCACACACAATACTGAGAACCCGTCATACATCATAAAAATAGAACACACGAATCTAACCCGCAAGATCATACCTCTACATAGCTCCGCTCCAATGCGCGACCTCATCCAAACACTGGTCCACGTGAAAAGCCGCCTCAATGCAAAATACACACCCATATAGGTCTATCGATGAACCACACATCAACTCTAATCACACACAACGGATAAATAATCCTCCAAACGTTCACAATGACTGAATCATAGCACACACTATCATTTGACTAACTTACCCATATCTTTGCCGTCCACAACCATGAGCTAACTTGTATATGAGAACTTTTAGTCTCCAAGTCCATAAAGTACACGAATTACCATATCTGATCCCAATTCCGCCGCTCGCATATATAACACACCTCTAGTACTCAATCATCTCATGAGAGGTACACCTATAATTCTTCTAAGCCACCAAGCAACTCGAATATCATCCGTCAATCAGACAAGATAGTGCCACAATACCAATAAAGCATCCGTAACTCAAACACATCGCCCTTTTCTGAAATGTTATACCTTTATCAAGCCACACTAATCAGGGATCTCATTTATCTAGTCACCCGAAGCTGCCCATGATATCTAAGAATTTGTGACCTTCCTTTCAAATTTGAACCGTGTCCTGACAAATGCAAATCTCAATCCTATACCACATACTGCATAAACCGTACCACCCTAGGAAAACCATGAGAACTTCATATCCCTTCCAGGCCACAAGAAGCTATGTACTCAATTAGCCAAGAACTTTCCATCTAGAAGAAAATCACTATACCTCCCACGCTCCTCATGCCAGTAGAAAACGTACACCTCCAAACCATGGCAGAAAGCCATCAAGGACTCTCCGAATTTTATTTGCACAAAACTAAACCGTCAGGATTGAATCCTTCTAACTCAACCAAGCTATGTAGGCCACTAAAACTCAAGAGCATTGTCACGAAACAGCTGTATAAACTCATTACCTCATAAGCATCTAAAGAACTAATCATATCCTTACACGCCGATCTGTCCTACTGCCAAACTATCCCATCTATCCGAGTTTCCTTCTAATCTACCGTCAACTTGAAACTTCTTCTTGCTACAATACCATAATTCCTCAACCCAGACTCACCACACGAGACCCAAGCATAAACCCACACCGTCTAAGACTCATAAGCCACTGAATACTCTCTTAAATATTCCCAAAAGCACCATATTCAAAATACTTTACTTTGAAGAGACTTCTTGCGAATCTTCTGTTGCCTTTACCATCCTGATACTGATACATAGAATCCCATAATTGATATACAAATACCACAAATCTTGACATCTTCCAATGAAAACTCAGTTTCTAGCCACACATACAACTTGAAAATACCAAATTGTTACATGTAAAATCTTGAACATATTATGATAGATATTAAATGCTCTTGCCTGATGTTTTGATGATATAACAATCTTATGGCTAAGAACCAAATAGGGAACCTAACCTACTTGGGTTACTACAAGCGTTAACAGATTTCAGCTAAAGATGAATTGCTATAACTTCAGGAAGTAGGAACCAAACAAGGACCTGATGCTTTTGTGGTTTCCTCATAGCAGTACAAAGTCATTTGTACATAGCTAGAAATGAAGTGACCGACGACATTGTTTCTGCCACACTGCACCACACTATCAGCCCACTCACTCTCTAACCAAACAAAGTACTCACATCATTTCAAGTCATGTGATCAAGATGTACCAAATGTGATTTATACAAAAACATCACTGGAAGGTTTCTATTTCTTATTCAAGCCTCTTGCAAAAACAGAAAAATCATCCTCTCAAGCTTGAAGAACAGGGTTGAACGCCACTACGGACCAGTTCCTCAAAGATTGATGTTTGCTATCCTAGTTGAGTTGTAACCTTGTTATTGTACTTACCATATCTCCTAAATCGCTTATCTAGAAGCATACTGATTAGGAATCCTCTTGTAAATCCGTAAGCTCGTTGAGTTTATGCTGTGACTAGATTTAGTCATAAGGAAAAGTCTTTGTAATCGTAGGATTACAAAGTGGCTTGTAGTGATTGCATCACAAGTTAAAAAAAAGCCTTTGTAACTAGGATAGTCACAAAGTGGCTTATGGTAAAGGTATCACAAGTTAGTTGAGTAAATTCTTTACTAATAGGAAGCATTGTAAAGTGGCTTGTAATAGGTAAGATTACAAATTAGTGAAGTTAAAAACCTACAAGGCAGGTCGTGGTTTTTTGATCCCCTTGACTAGGATTTTTCCACGTAAAAATCCTATGCCTCATTTACTTACTACTTTACTAAGTTCTCTCAGCAGAATCTTGTAGAGGACCAGGTACTCTACGATTTGGTGGATCCATACAATATAACAATTGGTATCATAGCAGGTTCCTCATATCAGGATAACACCTAGGAAGGATCCTCATGGCGGCTCCACTAAATTTTGAAGAAGGTCAATCCATATACCACCCACCCAAGTTTGATGGAAAATGCTATTGGTGGTGGAAAGCTAGAATGCATGATTTCATCATGGCTGAGGATTGTGAGCTTTGGGATGTCATCTGCAATGGTCCGTTTGTTCCAATCAAGGTACTAAATGAATTTCCATTTTCAATAAAAAAACAACAAAGAATACACTGAAGTAGATAAGAAAGCGGTGGAGAAGAACTTTCGTGCCAAGAAAATTCTGCTATATGGTTTGGGACCTAAAGAGTACGACAGAATCTCTACATGCGACACTGCCAAGGAAATATGGGAGGCTTTGCAAATAGCTTATGAGGGAACTACACAAGTAAAACAAGATAAATCTGATACTGATGATTGTTCCACGATGGCTGTTGAAGGCGAGGAGATTAGATATGACTTAACACTTGCTTTGATGGCTCAATCAGATAATGATGAAGACAATGGCAATGAAGAGGGAACCGTGAAGGGAAGTGGTCAACAATGGTTCATGGATGGTGGGTGTTCGAAACACATGACTGGGAACACCACAGACTTTCTTTCACTAAAAGCCCTGCAAGGAGGGAGTGTATCCTTTGGCAACAACAAAAAGGGGTACATTCTTGGAGTTAGAAAAGTTGGAATGTCACTTACTCACTCTATTGAAAATGTGTACTATGTCAATGGACTTAAGTACAGTCTCCTGAGTGTCTCTCAAATTTGCGATAAAGGAAACAAGGTTGAATTCTTGTCCAAAATATGTACAGTCACTAACCTTGTGACCGGTGAAATAGTTTTGGTGGCCAAAAGATACAAGAACATCTATGTTGCTGATTTTGAATCCTTACAGAGTGGTGATATGAGTTGTCTGAAGGCGGTTGACGATGATGTTGAACTATGGCACAGAAGACTTGGCCATGCAAGCTTTTCCCTTTTGAACAAACTAATTCAGAAGGACATGGTCCATGGTTTGCCAATGTAACAATTCAAAACTCAAAAAGTCTGTGATGCATGTGCTAGAGGAAAACATGTAAAATCCTCCATTAAGTCAAAAAGAGATGTGAGCACCTCAAAGATGCTTGAGCTCCTGCATATGGATCTGTGTGGACCTATGAGGGTGCAAAGCAGAGGAGGAAAGAGATACATTTTCGTAATCGTGGATGACTATTCCAGATTC
Organism: Nicotiana sylvestris; assembly: GCF_000393655.2. Classification (NCBI taxonomy): domain Eukaryota; kingdom Viridiplantae; phylum Streptophyta; class Magnoliopsida; order Solanales; family Solanaceae; genus Nicotiana; species Nicotiana sylvestris. Next base: position 106,693,065 of record NC_091063.1, on the reverse strand, counting down.
ACTTGGATTTTGTTTCTCAGAACAAAAGATGAAACTGTTGAAGTATTTGTGGCCTTTGTAAATAAAATCCAGGTGAAGATGGAGTCTAGAGTTGTATGCATTAGATCAGATCATGGGACAGAATTTGACAATGTCAAATTTGATGACTTCTGGAATGAAAACGGCATCACTCATAACTTCTCAGCTCCCAGAACTCCACAGCAAAATGGAGTAGTAGAAAGAAAGAACAGAACTCTGGAAGAAATGGCAAGAACAATGCTGATTGACAATGGACTTGCAAAGAACTTTTGGGCTGAAGCTGTCAACACTGCCTGCTACTTAGTGAACAGGTGCATGATTAGATCAATTCTGAACAAGACCCCGTATGAATTGCTGAATGAAAGAAAACCCAAGCTGACTTACCTAAGAACATTTGGATGTTGTCACACCTCCTTTTGGCCCACGCCCGCAGGGGCATATAAGGAGTTTTTCCAACTAAAGGACAATCGAAACGGGATTTATTATTTAATTCAGAGTCGCCACTTGGGAGATTTATGGTGTCCCAAGTCACCGGTTTAATCCCGAATCGAGGAAAAGAATGACTCTATTTAATAGTCCGCGCACCAGAAATCCGAGTAAGGAATTCTGTTAACTCGGGAGAAAGTGTTAGGCATTCCCGAGTTCCGTGGTTCTAGCACGGTCGCTCAACTGTCATGTTTAGCTTATTTATCTAATTTTTAAACCTTTGAACCTATGTGCCAATTTTGACTTTTAACCGCTTTTATTTATTTTTAAAGAATGTGAACATCGTTTAAAACATGTCTTTGGCTTGCGTCACATGAAATGCACCCATAATCCGGAACATATTTTATTCAATGTTTTGGGATTTGGATTTGGGTCACATGAAATGCATACCCGAGTTTAAGAAGGTAAGATTATTAAAATGTGCGCCTAAAGCGATTAGCATATTATTATTTTGGGGAAGGCCGTGAAATTTTGCTAAATGACCCATCCCGAAGTCTAAGTATTTAAAATAACCATTTATTAAGGGCCCCGCCGTTTGTACGTTTTATTTGGCGAGGCTCGTCTCATATTTTATTTAAAGGATATCCTAAAGCGACCAAGCTGCGTAGGAGAGATCGAGGGATCGAGCCCCTGAAGTCAAGCATTTGCTTATTCATTTGCATGTCATTAGGTAAGCATCCTGATTTTATAGTGAACGCAGTACGTCGTTCTACTTGGAACAACTTGAACAAAATAACCACAACACTCTTTATGGGCCAATTTTAACATGCCATGATGTAGCAAATAAACAATCCTATTTTAGTACAAAACACATGACGACCATTACTAAAGGTTTATTGCAATGTGAATCGCTTTCACATGACTTCACGAAACAAATTACCAAAACTGAAATTAATCTAATTATCCTATTAACCTAACATAAAACTAAATACAACCACTGCTCGAGATCACAGGCTTATATACATTCAAGACATATCGAGTGATAATCTAGCTAATAAAGAAACAGTTTCAGTTTATTTATACAGTCATGTCAAATAGAACTAACAGCTGCATTTCCATTTCATCTCAACTTCAACTTCAAATTCGAGCTTACATCAACACAGGTTTTTTAGAATGTGTACCTAGAAATGGAATACAATGGAGAAGAAGAAGGAGTGATCAGCACAACAGATAGCACAGCACAACAGCAACAATAACATATATCCAGCAGCAACTCAGGAAAACCAGTTAAAAATTCCCCATCTATACCAAACAACAACACAAACAAACCAACACAGCAATAACAGCACCCAAAATAAACCTAACTTGAAACCAACTTCAAACCAAAAGAGTAGCATAAAGCAGTCCAAGAGTCAACTTTAACTAGACAGCACACTAGTTTCAACTTCAGGAAGGAAACCAAACAGCTACAACAGACCCAGCTTACTCAAAATCAAATCAGCAACAACTCTGGACCCCAATGGCACAGTAACAAACTCCATGAATGCCTAACCTTTTTTCCTTTTAAACTGATTCTCCCAAGCTAAAGAAGAAACAAGAACTGACTTAACATCTATCCTAGACTGATTTTAGGACCCTTTTCCATTGATTTTCAAACGTGTGACTTCTTGAAAGAGTGGTGTTTTCAAAAGCCAACCCTTTTTTAACTCTCAAACAGTGATCTTTTTTCAGAGTCAAAAGCCCCCTTCAGATTTTCAAAATCCTCCTAATTATGTCTAAAATGACTCTCTTTATAACCCAAAAACAGGCTTGCCCTCTCTAAATCCAGGTAACGGGTCGAGTTTGGGAACGGGTAAGGGGGATTGAATCTCAGCCGTTGGATCGATTTAATCCAACAACCTTGATTAAGAGTGACCAAACGACGTCTTTTTAAGACGTCTTTGGCCAGGCCAACTGAACCTGGTAAATGGGTGATTTGGGCCTGATTTTTGGTCCAAAAATAATGGCCCAATCCGATTTTCACTCTTTTCTTCTTTTTCTTTCATTTTCCTTTTAATTCCTAAATACCAAAATTCCTAAAATAAATTGTAAAAAAACAAAATTAACTTAGAAAATACTAATTGACCTTTAACAATAAATATCGCACAAAAATAAAATATTAATTACAAACAAAATCGGGCACTTGGACATTAAATGCCAAAAATACAAAAAATATGTATTTTTGTGATTTTCTTTATTTTAAAATCAAACTATGGTTAATTAATTCCTAATTGTAAAAATAAAAATCCTAAGTGCACATGCAATGTGTATTTTTTGTATTTTTTAATTAATTAAACAAAATAAACACTCACAGACAAAATAATTATGAAAAATGTCACGCGAAATTCTTAAACTTGTACCCAAATGACATTTGTTTTATTTTTCGATTTCTTTTGGAGTAGTTTTCGTGAAGCAAAAATCACGTGCTCACAGCTGCCCCTCTTTGTCCGAAAACACAAAGAGTTTTCGTGCAAAGATAAAGTGAGTGAATTCGAGCGATTTTTGCCCGTTGGAAATACTCCGTGTGAAGCATTTTTTTGAAAGGCTTAACCGAACCTTTGCTTCAAAGGTTTCCTACATATCCCTGGCTAAAAGGAAATCAGGTTAATGTAGTTCGGGAAGTTTGGTAGCTAGGACTACCATGGGACTGTAATTTTGCTGTTATTGCTGCTGCATGCTGTTACTACTGCTTTCCGACCTCCTTATTACACCGTGCTAAAATAAAACAAGAAGCTAGACTTAAACTAGGAATTACAAAATCTTATCTATCCTCGACTTGTTCTTGTAGTCTTCTTTCTGATTTCTGCGATGGGATTCATGCGGGGGGTATTTTGTTGTAACCCTCCGCATTACTGACCTCTGATTTGATCTTGAAATGTATTCCTTTGTTCTGCAGGCGGGCTCCTGACTTTAACAACTTAACAAGTAACGCCTCCGTTCTACGGGTGGGCTCCCGAATGCAACAACCTAGAAGTAACACCTCCGTTCTACGGGCGGACTCCCGACTTCATCAACTTAAAATTTAACAACCTCCATTCTACAGGCGGGCTCCTGACTTCATCAACTTAAAATTTAACAACCTCCATTCTACAGGTGGGCTCCTGACTTCTTCAACTTTAAAATAATAACAACCTCCATTCTCCAGGCGGGCTCCTGACTCCAACTTAAAACATAACAACTTCTGTTCTACAGGCGGGCTCCTGATTCCTCCAACTTAAAATATAACAACCTCCGTTCTACAGGCGGGCTCCTGACTCCTCCAACTTAAAATATAACAACCTCCGTTCTACAGGCGGGCTCCTGACTCCTTCAACTTCAAATTTAACAACCTCCATTCTACAGGCGGGCTCCTGACTTCTTCAACTTTTAAACATAACAACCTCCGTTCTACAGGCGGGCTCCTGACTTCATCAACTTAAAATTTTAACAACCTCCGTTCTACAGGCGGGCTCCTGACTCCTTCAACTTAAAATTTAACAACCTCCATTCTCCAGGCGGGCTCCTGACTTCAACAACTTCTTAAAAATATAACACCTCCATTTTCCAGGTGGGCTCCTGACTTCAATTATGACTTAAGATATAACAACCTCCATTTTTCAGGTGGGCTCCTGACTTCGACTACAACTCAAAAATATAACACCTCCATTCTCTAGGCGGGTTCCTGACCTCAACAATTTCTTAAAAGAAAAAAACACCTCCATTCTCCAGGCGGGCTCCTGACTTCAACAACTTCCTAGAAATATAACATCTCTATTCTCCAGGCGGGCTCCTGACTTTTACTACGACTTAAACAGATAATACCTCCATTCTCCAGGCGGGATCCTAACTTCGTCTACAACTTGCAAAGATAACAACCTCCATTCTACAGGCGGGCTCCTGACTTCCAACACAACTTAAGAATATAACACCTTTGTTCTCCAGGCAGGCTCCTGACTTCTTCAACTTAAAACATAACAACCTCCGTTCTACAGGCGGGCTCCTGACTCCTTTAACTTAAAATATAACAACCTCTATTCTACAGGCGGGCTCCTGACTTCGACTATAACTCAAAAAATATAACACCTCAATTTTTCAGGCAGGCTCCTGACTTCGACTACAACTCAAAAATATAACACCTCCATTTTCCAGGCGGGTTCCTGACCTCAACAATTTCTTAAAAAACATAACACCTCCATTCTCCAGGCGGGCTCCTGACTTCAACAATTTCTTAAAAATATAACACCTCCATTTTTCAGGCGGGCTCCTGACTTTGACTACAACTCAAAAATATAACACCTCCATTCTCCAGGCGGGTTCCTGACTTCAACTTCAACTTGAACTGACAACAACCTCCATTCTCCAGGCGGGCTCCTGACTTCAACTTCAACTTGAAATGACAACAACCTCTATTCTCCAGGCGAGCTCCTAACTTCAGCTACAACTCAAAATGTAATACCTCCATTCTCCAGGCGGGCTCCTGACTTCACTACTTCCTAAAACATAATACCTCCATTCTCCAGGCGGGCTCCTGACTTCAACTACTTCTTAAAAATATAGCACCTCCATTCTCCAGGCAGGCTCCTGCCTTCAATGACTTCTAAGAAATGTGTTTTATTGTTGTTGCTCCTTCCTGCCTCCTGAACCATTTTCCTTCTAACTTGAAATTATCTTCTTTCAGAACTGCTTCCCTCAAAACTAGTGTTTCATTCCTCTGAAAACTGCTGGGGATAACACCGGTGTTTTATTCAAAAGTATGTTATTTTCCTCCTTCAAAGACTACTTCCCTTAAAGCTGGTGCTTTCCTTCCACTGGAACTACTTCCCTTAAGACTTGTGTTATCTTCCTTCCGAAATTGCTTCCTTTAAAACTTGTTTGGCTTTCTTCCGAAAACTGCTGAGGATACCATCTTTCCCCAAACTTGTGTTATCTTGCTTCTTCCCCAAGTGGGTACCGGACTTCCAGAAAATTTTCAAAATGAAAAAAAACTTTCTGCCCCAGTTTGACAATCTTTCTTGTTATCATGATGTCTTTTCATCATCTATAACATTTCCTGTCCCTGCTTCAAATCAAAGAAAAACATTTGTTAGTTTAAAACGTGGTGAATGGTCGTGCCACTCCTGCTGGGAATGGTTTTCTCTTTCTCCTTTCCCAGCTTTGTGTTCCAAAACTTGCTGGGGATGAGATTATTTGTTGGGGGTGATATTCCTGTTGGCGATCATATTCCCACTAGGGATGGTTTTCCCCTCTTCTTTCCCTGCTCCGTGTTGTCCGACCCTCTTGGAACTTGGTCGATAATCTGCCAGGGATGCTCTTGTTTCTTGACGATTCTTTATTCACCAATTGTTGCTTCCCATTTTTCTCCATACTCTCACCGAAATCCTAGACCAATCCATCATTTGGTCTTGCAACAAACGTCCTTCTCGTTACATTGCATTATCTTTGGCCCGTCCTATCCATATTGTGTTTTTGCACCATCTTGGCAACTGGTAATAAGCTCTGAAAATCCTTTTCAAAAATAAACTGGTGGGGAGATAAAAGTCTTTAAAAATAAAAAAATGACGAATTCAAGAAAATAAGATAAGAATAGTTTTCTGAATGGTACAACCGATCCCAATGATCACGTCGTGCATTTTGGATTAACCAACCCAGTCTATTTATATCAATCAATCTTTCTGACGGCCTTACTTTGTTGGGGATATGTAAGCGCCCAATTCCTTTGTCGACTCAACGTCTTTGCACTGCTTGATGCCTCGACGGGTCCTTTCCGTCAATCTTATCTTGTTTGCCTCTTTTGACCCGTTGTCGCCTCATAGTGCCCTTCGAGGGGTTTTCACTAATAAGACTCTCTCATTTTATTTTATTTTTTCCAGTTGGGGATTGGAGTGTTACCGATATGACTCTCTCTGCTGGGGATTCTTTCGGCTATCAATTCATTTCCAGCTTATGATCCTCTTCTCTGCTGGGGATCAGATTGTTATTCCCGACTTCCATTTGCATGACTTGGCACTTCTCGGATACTGATCGGGAGGTCTTTTTTGGACACCAATATGGGTTTTTGTGTATGGCTAAAAGAAAAGGGGTATCAAAAGGTTCAAAATAATTTTGATGGGTAAAACATTATAACTCTTGGAATCAAACTTCCTTCCCAAAATTACAAACACACCTTTTGCCCCAGTTTCTTTCTTGGAGATTTTTTATTTTTTGTTACACTATGACCGAGCCGTGAGGCGCCTACGTATCCTTTTCGAGGAATCAGGTCAAACGTAGTTCCCAGTTCCTTTGTTTTTCTTGTGACTTTTCTTTTGTCTTTATTATCATTATTTTTCTCTTCTCTTTTTCTTTCATTTTCATTACTGATTTCAACAAAGGGGTATGAAAGAATAAATAAGGCTCAAAAGGGGAAGCAAAGGTTGAAGTATTTGGATGGAAGAACAAATTGTCTCTGTCATTTCATTCTCCGATACCATGCCAAATGCAAACAAACGACAATTACCATAAGAAGGAATCATACATAATATCTCTTAACTGCATCAGAATTGATGGCCATGTCGACGCATTTCCCTTCGATATCTGTTAAACATAAAGCACCATTGGACAACACTCTGGTTACAATGAATGGCCCTCGCCAATTCGGGGCGAACTTGCCCTTCGCCTCAGCCTGATGTGGGAGGATGCGTTTCAGCACTTGCTGGCCCACTTCAAACTTCCGGGGACGCATCTTTTTGTTGTATGCTCTTGCCATTCTCCTTTGATATAACTGGCCATGATACACAGCTGCCAATCTTTTTTTCATCAATCAAGTTCAACTGCTCCAGACGAGTTTTGACCCACTCATCATCATCAATCTCAGCCTCAGCGACAATCCGAAGGGATGGAATTTCAACTTCTGCCGGTATCACCGCTTCAGTTCCGTATACCAACAAATAAGGAGTTGCACCTACTGAAGTACGAACAGTAGTGCGATAACCCAACAATGCCAATGGTAACTTGTCATGCCATTGTCTGGACCCTTCTACCATCTTCCTCAGTATCTTCTTTATGTTCTTGTTGGACGCCTCGACCGCTCCATTCGCCTTGGGACGATATGGTGTGGAATTACGGTGTGTAATCTTGAACTGTTGATATACTTCTTTCATCAAACTGCTGTTAAGATTAGCACCATTGTCCGTGATGATCACTTTTGGGATCCCAAATCTACAGATGATATGGGAATGAACAAAATCTACCACTGCCTTTTTGATTACCGACTTGAAAGTTTTAGCTTCAACCCACTTAGTGAAATAATCGATGGTCACCAGAATGAACCTATGACCGTTGGTAGCTGCCGACTCAATTGGTCCAATGACATCCACGCCCCAGGCAACAAATGGCCATGGTGCTGACATTGTATGCAATTTTGTCGGCGGAGAATGAATCAGATCTCCGTGTATCCGACACTGATGGCATTTCTGCACGAAACTGATACAATCACGCTCCATAGTGAGCCAATAGTACCCTGCTCGAAGAATCTTCTTCGCCAATACATATCCGCTCATATGTGGCCCACAAACTCCAGCATGTACCTCTGTCATAACTGTCGTGGCTTGACTAGCATCTATACATCTCAACAATCCCAAATCTGGTGTTCTTTTGTACAACACTCGTCCACTGAGGAAAAATCCATTTTCCAGTCGCCGAATGACTCTCTTTTGATCTCCGGTGGCCTGCTCCGGGTATATCCCCATCCTAAGGTATTCCTTGACATCATAGAACCATGGTTCGCCATCCAGTTCTTCCTCTAACATGTTGCAATAAGCATGCTGATCACGAACCTGAATATGCAATGGGTCAACATGAATTTTGTGTGGGTGGTGCAACATTGATGCTAAGGTGGCCAAAGCATCGACAATCTCATTATGAACTCTTGGGATGTGTCTGAACTCCACTGATCGAAATCGTTTGCATAGATCGTGCAAACATTGTCGATATGGTATGAGTTTCAAATCCCTTGTTTCCCATTCACCCTGAATCTGATGCACCAGGAGGTCCGAGTCTCCCAAGACCAAGACGTCCTTGACATCCATGTCTGCAACTAGCCGTAGACCCAAAATGCATGCCTCATACTTAGCCATGTTGTTGGTACAATAGAAACGCAGTTAAGCCGTAACAGGATAATGGTGCCCTGTTTCAGAAATAAGTACCGCTCCTATTCCAATTCCCTTCGCATTTGCGTCTCCATCGAAAAAAATCTTCCATCCTGGTTCCTTGGTCATTTCCAACTCATCTATATGCATCACTTCTTTATCAGGAAAATACCTCCTCAAGGGCTCGTATTCTTCATCAACATGATTCTCAGCCAAGTGATCAGCCAATGCTTAGGCCTTCATGGCCGTCCTCGTCACATAGACGATGTCGAATTCTGTGAGTAATATTTGCCATTTCGCCAATCTCCCTGTGGGCATAGGCTTCTGGAAAATATACTTCATTGGATCCAAGCATGAAATGAGATAAGTAGTATATGATGACAGATAATGCTTCAATTTCTGGGCCACCCAAGTTAGGGCGCAACATGTCTTCTCGAGTTGAGTGTACTTAACCTCATAGCCTGTAAACTTCTTGCTGAGATAATAGATGGCTTGCTCCTTCCTTCCTGTAATGTCGTGTTGCCCCAGTACGCAGCCAAACGAATTCTCCAGGACTGTTAGATAAAGAATTAACGGTCTTCCCGGCTCAGGTGGAACCAACACAGGTGGATTTGATAAATATCCTTTGATTTGGTCAAATGCTTCCTGACATTCTGCCGTCCATTCTACCGCAACATCTTTCTTCAGTAGCCGAAAAATGGGTTCACAAGTTGCTGTGAGTTGAGCAATAAACCTGCTGATATAATTCAACCTTCCCAACAGACTCATTACTTCTGTCTTGTTCTTCGGCGGTGGCAAATCTTGGATGGATTTGATCTTTGACGGGTCCAACTCAATGCCTCGCCGACTGACGATGAATCCCAACAGCTTTCCAGATGGAACACCAAATGCACATTTTTTCGGGTTGAGCTTAATATCGTACCTTCGAAGTTTTTGGAAAAACTTCCTTAGGTCTGCTACGTGGTCTTCTTGATGCTTGGATTTTATGATCACATCGTCCACGTATACCTCAATCTCTTTATGTGTCATGTTATGAAATACAGTAGTCATTGCTCTCATGTACGTTGCCCCAGAATTCTTCAAACCAAATGGCATTACCCGGTAGCAATAAGTCCCCCACGGCATAATGAAAGCCGTCTTTTCCGCATATTCTTCATCCATCAGAATCTGATGATACCCAGCATAGCAATCCACAAAAGACCCGATCTCACGTCCGGCACAATTATCGATCAAGATATGGATGTTGGGTAATGGAAAGTTATCCTTTGGGCTTGCCCTGTTCAGATTGCGGTAATCGACACACACCCTGATCTTCCCATCTTTCTTCGGCACTGGCACCACATTAGCCATCCAATCAGGATATCGAGTGACCCGAATAACCTTTGCTTGCAGCTGCTTGGTTACTTCCTCTTTAATCTTCACACTCATGTCTGTTTTGAACTTCCTCAATTTTTGCTTGACGGGAGGGCATGCCGGGTTAATGGACAATTTGTGAACCATTAAATCCGTGCTTAACCCCGGCATGTCATCATACGACCATGCAAAAACGTCTTTGAACTCAATAAGTGCTTTGATTAGTTCTTCCCTGATATTCGGTGCAATGTGGATGCTTATTTTAGTTTCCCTGATATCATCTGCATCCCCTAAATTGATGGCTTCTGTGTCATTTAAGTTGGGCTTGGATTTCTCTTCAAACTGGCTTAACTCTCTGTTTATCTCTTCGAAGGCTTCATCCTCATCGTATTCCGATTCATCATCATAATCGACCTCTTGCACAATTAGTTCGGAATCAGATTGATTTTTTAGACTAGGTTGAAGATCCGTTGTGCATGCCATGTCATTAGAACCAATATAAAGAGAACTGTTCAGAAAGAGAAAAGAAGAAAACAAAATTAAAACAAAATAAGAAGAGAAAAGCTTTCACTTTTTTTAAAATACGGGATAACAGAGTTTCACACTTTGTCGAATACAAAACAAAACTGGATTACAACCCTGGAATAATCCAAAAAAACAAGAAAGAAAAATTAGAGCCCACTACCAAGACTCCCTCCGGGTAGGAAGGGGAGTAGCCATCCAATTGTTGATATTTGCCCTGGGCCCCACAAACTGTACATATAACCTACTGGACCCTTCTCCATCTTCTATCATGTTGACATCGGCGAACAGCCTTTCAAGGCCCTCATTCAAATCTCCATCTGGCCCAATCAGTGGTCCGAGAACTTTCGGGACCGACAACTTTCTGATACCTGCTCTGACAAATGATCTGGATAGGCACGGGATTGGCTTGGGAAGGACCCAGACTCTTTTCTTCAACTTGCGGGCCCGTCTCACATCCGCCGATGTAGGCTTGAACCCTAACCCAAAGGTATCCAGATTTTTGGGCAAAGAAACCGACTGAACAATACCCTGAAGATCAGCCCCTAAACCTTTGCCTGGTACAAACCCATTCTTCAACATCTCTGAGGCTACTATGACAGTTGCAGCTGCTATTTTGGGAAGTGGGACGCTTTCACCTTCGGGAACTTTGTCCACTAAAACCGTATCGAAAACCTGGTAAACCCACGGTCCCTTATCATCATCAGTCTCTATGAAGGGTACGATGGTATCACTTACGGCGCTTGCATTGTCTTCCCCATGTACTACGATCTCTTGCCTATCCCACTCGAATTTGACCATCTGATGTAATGTAGAAGGCACTGCTTTGGTGGCGTGGATCCAGGGTTGCCCCAACATCAGATTATATGATACTGCCATGTCTAACACTTGAAACTCCATGGTGAACTCGACTGGACCAATTGTTAATTCAAGTATGATGTCACCCACTGTGTCTGTACCACCACCATCAAACCCTCGAACATAGATGTTGTTCTTGTGAATCCTGTCACCATCGACCTTCAGTTTGTTCAATGTGGCCAAAGGACAGATATTGGCACTGGACCCATTATCAATCAGTACTCGAGTGACTACCGAGTCTTCGCACTTCACGGTCAAATAAAGGGCTCTATTATGTTCTATACCCTCCACAGGCAACTCGTCGTCTGAAAAAGTGACCCTGTTGACCTCGAAAATCTTGTTTGCTATTTTCTCCAGATGGTTCACAGACATCTTATCCGGAACATGGGCTTCGTTCAGAATTCTCATCAATATCCGGCGGTACTCGTCTGAATGGATCAACAACGATAACAATGAGATTTGTGCCGGGGTCTTCCTCAACTGCTCCACAATGGAGTAATCTTGCGCCTTCATTTTCTTTAAAAATTCTTCCGCCTCTTCCTCGGTAACTGTATTCTTTGTCGCTACTGGATTGGCCCTTCTTAACTCTGCGGGAGCAAAACACCTTCCCGAACGAGTTAACCCCTGTGCCTCACATATTTCCTCCACAACTTCCTTCCCCTCATGCATTACCATTACTTGACTGTAGCTCCATGGCACAACTTTCTCGCTGATTATCGGCAACTGCATTACTGGCCTGATAACAATTGGTCCTATGCATTCCCCCTTCACGGCTACTGGCTTGCTTGATATCCCTTGCACCGTTACTTTGACCGGCTCTGGATTCTTGGCAACATCAGACGAACTCTTCCCCATCACCACCACTGTCTTACCTTCTACCCTTTCCGACTGTACTACCGCTTTTCCACTGATCGACTTTACTTTTGGACTGGCACGGATCATCATTACTGTTTGGGCGGGCTTCTTGAGCTTCCCTCCTTCGTGCACTAGTTCGATCATGTGGGCTTCATGGTGTTCCAGCAACGGGTTCTGATTGATGTTAGGTGCCTCTGGCTCTTGGACCTCGATCCTATTTGTGTCAATAAGATCTTGTACGGCAGTCTTCAACTTCCAACACTTTTCAGTATCATGCCCGGGAGCCCCCGAACAATATTCACAGCTTACCGAGTGGTCCAAATTTTTGGGAAGGGGATTTGGCAATTTGGGCTCCACAGGACTCAATAGGCCTAAATACCTCAATTTGTGGAACAGAGTAGTATAGGTTTCTCCCAGAGGAGTGAATGTTCTCTGCCTCTGCACCCTTTCATTCCTGAAAGTCTGATTCCCACGGAAACCTGGTCCCGAAGGATTCCTGTAGGCCCTTGGTGGTGGATATGTGTTTTGTGGAGGTGGATATGTGTTTTGTGGAGGTGGGTATGTATTCTGGGGAACCAGCGCATGCCCTTGCGGGTGAGCCGGAGGCTGGGTGTAAGTTTGGGCTTGAGGGACAGAGAAATGTGGCTCTTGTGGTGGGTAGTAGGGTTGTGGAGGGCCGTATGGAATGTGTGGGTAATTTGAGTGATGGGGTCTAGGTTGGTAGTGAGGGGGACCTCTGGATCTGGACCAAGTACCTGCCTCGGCTATTGCGACATCTTCCCTTTTCTTCTTTCCGAGCGCCCCTCCCGTGCCGCTCTGGATGTCCTGAGTGGTTGCTTTAATCGCCGAATAGCTCAGGATTTTGTTGGACTTAAGTCCCTCTTCAATCATACCGCCCATTTTTACTACTTCATTGAAAGATTTTCCAACTGATGTCACCAGGTGACCGAAGTAAGTTGGCTCCAGAGTTTGCAGAAAGTAATCCACCATTTCCCCCTCTCTCATCGGAGGATCAACTCTTGCCGCCTACTCTATCCAGCGGAACCCAAATTCTCGGAAGCTTTCCCCGGGCTTCTTCTCAAGTTTCAGCAATGTGAGATGGTCAGGGACGATCTCAAGGTTGTATTGGAAGTGGCCTGCAAAGGCTTGTGCCAGATCGTCCCAGGTGTACCACCTACTAGGATCCTGTCTTGTGTACCATTCTAGTGCAGACCCGCTTAGACTTTGACCAAAATGAGCTATCAACAACTCGTCTTTTCCCCCGGCCCCTCTCATCATACTGCAAAAACCTTGCAGATGTGCCATTGGATCACTGTGCTCCTCGTATAGATCAAACTTTGGCATCTTGAACCCTGCCGGCAATTGAATGTCGGGGAATGGGCACAGATCTTTGTAGGCCACACTGACTTGGTTGCCTAACCCATGGATATTCCTGAAGGACTGCTCCAGGCTTTTAAACTTTTGAAGCACTTCGTTTTGCTCTGGGCTCTTAGCCGTCTTTTCAGTCTCTACCGGGATCTCGAAGTGAGTATTATAAGTATGAGGCTCGGGTGCTTTGAAGGTTGGTTCAGGGGGTAATATTGGTTATCGTGAGCCTAAAACAACGGCTCGCTGGATGATCTTTGCAGTGTGGCTGGTGGGGGTGCCACGAAAACAGGAACATTTGGTGGAGGAGGGTTCTGATTGGGTTGTGAAGCTTGGGGATCATAGGCATTTCTTCCCTGATAGCATTGGTGACTGGGGAAGCTTGTCGAAGGGCCGGGGGAGGGTATTCCGGCGTGTGTCCTGGTGGGAGAGTGGGAGTAACGGGAGGGTTAGGCACTTTTTGTACCCTAGCTAAGGCCAGCTGCATTTCTTTCATCTCTAGTCTCATTTTTTCCATTTTTTCCATTGCCTCTTTCAGCATCTGGCTTTCCGTCCTTTCCTCTTCAACACTGTTTTCTGAGTTAGTCATGCTTTTCGATATGGGCCCTTTGAATCTTGTTTGGTAATGGTAATCTGCCAGAACGTTCTAACAAACTAACTGGTTTGAAATCTCTGGAAAACAACAAACTTGTTAGCGTTAGAGTTTAACACATATTGCAATTGCACGTTGGGGGATGCAATGTTCCTAGGCAGTTTAACCATTTCTAACATGTCTTTGCTCCGTATGCATCATCCCGGCTTATTTTACTTGTGCCCTTTAGGTGTTTCTGAAACTTTCCTTTATTTTCTTTCTCTTTCTCTCTTTTTCTTTCTTTCTTTTCCTTTCTTTTATTCACTTTTTCTTTTAGCGGTGGTCGAATCTTATGTGGATTGCCTACGTATCATGTCCCCGCATGAACCAGACCGTGCGTAGTTCTACCACAAATAAAGACACCAATTTTTGGAAAATTTATTTCATTACTAAAACTTCTATTACAAACTACCCATTTGGAAAAGGAAAACAAAATACAAACTCCGAAGTACTAACATAATTTGATGCCAAAAGGAAACACACGGATAGACAACAGACTTTTGAAAATAGAAAAATACAGATTTGAACTAGGAGTACATTAACGCTTTGAATTTTGGTGCCCACGGGGCATCGTTCGGCCTTTCCGTGGGCTTTGGTGCAAGGCCCCTTTGCAAGCTTTTCAATTCTTCCATGATTCGGTGGACGTAACCCATGACTGAAGCAAAAAGGGTATCACGGGGTATTTCCTCACATGCTAGGCACCTCATGGTGATGTAATGCCCAATCTCCTCAATTCTACCCCTGATTCTATCCCTTTCCATGAACAGTTGCTCTATTCGTTGATTCTTTGCTCCCAGTACTTGAGCGTTGTCAGCGAGTTGATCTTGGAACCTCTCCATTTGTTCTTCCATTCGGGCCATTAAATCATAGCAGCGCTTCCTATCCGTTATGGCATCTCGGGCTTGTTTAAAGACCCAATCTTTGAGAGTGGAATTTGTTTCTCTTAATATTTCAATGCTTGCTTCATAATCCCTTCTCACTTGCCGTAAGTGCTTTGCTCGCGTTGTTGTACCTTTTGCCCATCTGGCCCGAATTCTTGCTATGCAGGCCTCTGATCTTGCCAAACCCTCTCGGCTTTCAATGACTTGGTTTCTCAACCCAGTTATCAGACCTTCGTCGGACCGACTCCTTTGTTGGTTGTCGGCATCCATTCTGACTCGTTGGATTTGGGCTTTCAAGGCCTTATTTTCTTGAATCAATCTATTCTTTTTTCCTGTGTCAACATCGAATTGCACTCTATTTTCATATTTTAGATCCTCAATTTGTTGTTTCAGCTTGCCAATTTCAACCCGATAGCCTTCTTCTCTTGCCAGCCAGCCCCATTGTTCTTGCGAGTCATTCGTGAATTGCTGGACATGGGCTCTTTTAGCAGGCCTTTGACGCATCCGGAACCTTTTCCCAAACCATGCATCTTACTTCGGGTCCACCTCGCCTTTGGCTAAATCTCGCACCATAGTTTTGGGCTCAAGGAATCTGCATTCATGCCACAATTTGCGAATTGTATCTTCCGGGACTATGGCATTCGGTCTTAGCTCGATGGTATGCTTGCTCAAATCTTCATCATGAGGGATAATCTGGAACCTTCCCAATTGATGCAATACCCGATGGGGAGCATATGGTTGGATACTACGGACACCCATCAGAAGAACATAACATTCTTTGGCCGATATGTATATTGCTTCAGTAGCGGGAAACCACCCAAACACCCATTCAATTTGGTCTGTCGTTAGTGATGTCAGTCGTATAAACCAATCTCCAGTACCCTCGAGGAACGCAACACCCTTTACCCGCTTCTCAAACTTTTCAATACAGTTTAAACCAGTCAGCCTGAAGTTCATATACCCCACTCGATGGCAGAGATGTTCTTGTATCCGCAACTAAAGTAATAGATTGCAACCTTGGAAAAAACTTCCTCCCTCCTTACACACGGTCAATGCTCGGTATATTTCTGATAAGATCAGGGGAACTATAGTGCTATCAGCCCTTTTCATTACGACATCAACCATCCCCACGAGACCTATCTCTATTTTCTTGTCGTCTCGTGGGCAAACCATGATTCCCAAGAATGCCGTTATGAATGCCAAGGTTCGTCTTGCTTCCCATTTACCTCTGTTTCTGGCGTGAGTCAGTCCCAAATTTAGCTCGTCAAAACCCTGCGGATTACCATAACGCTGATATAAGAACTGAAGAGCACAACATCCTTTTGATAAATCATTATTTTGCACAGTCCGGCTGATATTTAACAAGTCCAGAAATCGGTGTGGCGATACCGGCCTTGGTGACAACAGATACTGACTTCTCAGATTCTCATTCATACCCGCATAACCTGTTACTTCCTCCAGTATGGGTGTAAGCTCAAAATCCGCAAAGCGAAATACATTTCGGGTCGGGTCCCAAAATGGTATCAAAGCCTCGATGACATCCGTCCTTGCCTTGATATTTAGTAGACTGATGAGACCCCCAAGACTCTAACCACTATTTCTTTGCTGCTTTTTTCCAAATCGTCCCACTACATATGGAGCTGGAGAGGGATCTCGCTAAAGACGGTGAAGGGTTTGTTTTCACTTGTGCTCATCCTGCACATTTATTAAGGTGATTTAAACAAAAGCAAAAAATTATTTGACTCAAAAAATGATTTGACTATATTTTCAGAAAGAAAGATCCGATTTTCCGAACACGGCATTTCAGCACTTCGGGGATGAAGATTTTAAGGCTGTAAGGGTCAACCGATCAAGACTCTAAAAGATGATCAAAAGTGGCCGTTTATGCAAAGTCTACCTTCCGGCGTCCTTTTCGAGAACATTTGGCTATTTTTGACAAAAACAGCATCACTTGATTTATTTAAGACTCTTTTCTTGTTTTTCCAAAATAGTAACACAACATTGAGAACACGGCCTTACAGAGCCTCGGGGACGAGGATTCTAAGGTTGTATGGGCTAATTGGTCAAAATTAAAAAAAAAAAAAAAGGCCAAAAGTGGCCATTTATGCAAAGTCAGCCCTCCGGCGTCCCTTTCAGGAACATTTGGCTATTTTTGACTACAACGGCACCGCCCGACTTATAATAAAATTTTTGACATTTTTGGGTATTTTTGCAAAAAGGGGAAGTTGGACCCGATGAGGGTTGCCTACGTATCTCACATCCGGTGAGAATCAAACCGACGTAGTTCGGGCAAGGAAAACAAACTAGAAAAAACAAGACTTCTTTCTTTTCAAAAATACACTTCTTCTTTTTTTTTCAAAATTTCGGTAGAGTTTCGACACTACTTGGACATTGGTTTTTTCTGAAAATAAGTAGTTATCTCTCTACACTGTTATTTTCTCTTTTTCACGATTTTCTAGTATTCCCTAATTTTCGTAAGCCGGTCCACATGCAAATCTTGAACAAACAAATGCATAAATCAAACAAGATGTAGTAGGATGGTCTTTTCACTTCAGGTTGCTCGTCCTAGACGGACCCAACCCCTGTGTTGAGTCCCCTAAGTCAAAATGCACATGATGCAAATAAACGTTCCTACTAGGGACCCGGCATGAGGTTGAGTTATTCTAGGTTCAAAACCTAGGTGTTTGTTCTAGACCTGGCTTACCCGAGCAGACAACTCAAGCCGAGGGGGAGGCAGCGTACCGGGAATACAGAAGCTTTGCCGGCTTTGCAACTTATCCAAACCTTGTTCTAAATTGGGAATTAGACACTATACAGAAAAGAAGTCACACGAAGTGCACCCTTCTTCATGATTTAGAAGACTTAGAGAGGAGATGGGTTTCGGCATAGTTTATATATAGTTCACATAATATCAAAGCGGTAAAAGCAGTCAATTAGCACATTAGGCACACATCATGTAACAAAATCAGATAAAGCCAAACACAACAATTACCTAAGCTCGAATTCTGAACCCTGAACAAAATGTTCTGGGTTCTTGTCTCCAGCAGAGTCTCCAAAGCTGTCACACCTCCTTTTGGCCCGCGCCCGCAGGGGCATATAGGGAGTTTTTCCAATTAAAGGACAATCGAAACGGTATTTATTATTTAATTCAGAGTCGCCACTTGGGAGATTTATGGTATTTCAAGTCACCGATTTAATCCCGAATCGATGAAAAGAATGACTCTGTTTAATAGTCCGCGCACCAGAAATCCAAGTAAAGGATTCTGTTAACTCGTGAGAAGGTGTTAGGCATTCCCGAGTTCCGTGGTTCTAGCACGGTCGCTCAACTGTCATGTTTAGCTTATTTATCTAATTTTAAAACCTTTGAACCCATGTGCCAATTTTGACTTTTAACCGCTTTTATTTATTTTTAAAGAATGTGAACATCGTTTAAAACATGTCTTTGGATTGCGTCACATGAAATGCACCCGCAATCCGGAACACATTTTATTCAATGTTTTGGGATTTGGATTTGGGTCACATGAAATGCACACCCGAGTTTAAGAAGGTAAGATTATTAAAATGCGCGCCTAAAGCGATTAGCGTATTATTATTTTGGGGAAGGCCATGAAATTTTGCTAAACGACCCATCCCGAAGTCTAAGTATTTAAAATAACCATTTATTGAGGGCCCCGCCGTTTGTACGTTTTATTTGGCGAGGCTCGTCTCATATTTTATTTAAAGGATATCGTAAAGCGATTAAGATTTTTCTATATTTTTTTTTCTCTAAAGATAAAGAAAAGGTCCTAATTAGTTAATATTATAAAAGCGGGCTTCGAGTTCAAGTTCGAGTCCAAACAAAAGGATGGACCTTTTAATTTGAACCCGCTACCTAACTCAAAGCCCCAAACTTATATTGTGTTAACTATATACTGAAACCTTTAAATCAGGCCCAAATTAAATGGGCCAACTAATTCTACTTGTGAACAAACAACAACAGGTGGGCCTTGAGGCAAGCCCAAAACCGAATGGGGCGTGCCAAGCTGCATAGGAGAGATCAAGGGATCGAGCCCCTTAAGTCAAGCATTTTCTTATTCATTTGCATGTCATTAGGTAAGCATCCTGATTTTATAGTGAAAGCAGTACGTCGTTCTACTTGGAACAACTTGAACAAAATAACCACAACACTCTTTATGGGCCAATTTTAACATGCCATGATGTAGCAAATAAACAGTCCTATTTTAGTACAAAACACATGACGACCATTACTAAAGGTTTATTGCAATGTGAATCGCTTTCACATGACTTCACGAAACAAATTACCAAAACTGAAATTAATCTAATTATCCTATTAACCTAACATAAAACTAAATACAACCACTGCTCGAGATCACAGGCTTATATACATTCAAGACATATCGAGTGATAATCTAGCTAATAAAGAAACAGTTTCAGTTTATTTATACAGTCATGTCAAATAGAACTAACAGCTGCATTTCCATTTCATCTCAACTTCAACTTCAAATTCGAGCTTACATCAACACAGGTTTTTTAGAATGTGTACCTGGAAATGGAATACAATGGAGAAGAAGAAGGAGTGATCAGCACAACAGATAGCACAACACAACAGCAACAGTAACAGATATCCAGCAGCAACTCAGGAAAACCAGTTAAAAATTCCCCAGCTATACCAAACAGCAACACAAACAAACCAACACAGCAATAACAACACCCAAAATAAACCTAACTTGAAACCAACTTCAAACCAAAAGAGTAGCAGAAAGCAGTCCAAGAGTCAACTTTAACTAGACAACACACTAGTTTCAACTTCAGGAAGGAAACCAAACAGCTACAACAGACCCAGCTTACTCAAAATCAAATCAGCAACAACTCTGGACCCCAATGGCACAGTAACAAACTCCATGAATGCCTAACCTTTTTTCCTTTTAAACTGATTCTCCCAAGCTAAAGAAGAAACAAGAACTGACTTAACATCTATCCTAGACTAATTTTAGGACCCTTTTCCATTGATTTTCAAACGTGTGACTTCTTGAAAGAGTGGTGTTTTCAAAAGCCAACCCTTTTTAAACTCTCAAACAGTGATATTTTTTCAGATTCAAAAGCCCCCTTCAGATTTTCAGAATCCTCGTAAATCTGTCTAAAATGACTCTCTTTATAACCCAAAAATAGGCCTGCCCTCTCTGCCTTGAAACTATCAGATTTTCTACCCATGATATTCCTCGACCACTACTACATGTTTTGTTCTCTTTTTAATTCATTTTTTCTTTATTTAAATTCAAATAGGTATGGGCACCTATTTCTTAATCCATTTCCTCTAAACCTTCCCCTACCATTATGTTTTGTTCCCCATTAGCACTTAAACAATTCATTAGTTTAATGGTATTTTAGTACCCTAATGTCAGACCATTCACCTTAAACTACTTTCAAACCTTTTCAATCCCAAAATACCCTCCTAAAGCCCCTGAAATTACTGTCCTACCCAATCTCTTTTACCTCATCAGCTACAACCAATCTCCTTAATCAGATAACTAAATTGATTCCTAATTAATCATCAAATTATAGCAGCTATAACCAATTTAATTCAATCCCCCTAGCAGTTTGAACTTAGAACTCAAATTATATCAAATAGCAGACTGATGCAAAGCTGCTAAGATGCATATGTACATGGGATTAACTGACTGCATTCACAATTCTAAATCAAACTTAGGCAGAAGGAATGATCACTGTAAACGTACTAAAATCGACAAACGAACTGAACTCATATGAAAAAACATGGTGAATAACAATGAGAAAAGGAAATTGGAACAATTTGAAACAAATGATACCAACAGGCTTATTTCAACACAAAATTAGAACAGAAAAGAAACATGAGGGTAAACCTACTGGAATGAACCACAAATTAAACTATTATCATGCTAATCTAACATTCAAGCATACCAGACTAATCGACGACAGTTATTCAATCGATTACACAAATTATAACATATACAATCGACAACAAACAGAAGCAATGATAAAATTGGACCAAATAAAAGGTCTGATTGGAGAAAAAAAGAGTAATTGATAAAAGGCGAATTTGAACTCATCTTAAACAAACAAACAACAAAACATGAAAAACAAACAGAGAAACAGAAGAAATACCTCCGAACTCAGACCTATCTCTCACTCGCTCTGCTCGTAACTCCGACTTGAGCCTTTTGGGGTAAAAACGGACTTTAATCGAGTGTTCTCGACTGAGAACACTCGACTAAAGTCGGTTAGGACCTCAAACCCTTAACTTCGTACACAGCCTGAAGCTGGTTCCTCTAGGGTTTGCCTTCATTTGAGATTCTACCAACTCCGCTCTGATTCGAGCAAAACTAGTAGGGGACTTAGGACGAGGGTGGGCTAGTGGTCAGAAGGTGTGAGTTTGGGAGGGTTTAGGTTAGGCGCCGCCACCAGGGGATCTTGTGGCGGCGCTAGGGTTCTTGGCTCAAAATCAATATTCGAGCGGCTGGGACTAGATTCGAAAGAAGAAGAGGGTGGATTTGGAGAGAAGAGGTCAAGGCGGAGCTGTGGTGTGAAATTGGGGGTCATTGGATGAACTAGGATTCCGGCCTTATTTTCGATCTAATATTCGAAGCAAACGGCTAGGATTCGAGGGATAAGGGTTAGGGGTTCTAATTGGGGAGGTCGAGGGGAATCAGTGGTGTAAAGATGGGGTCGTTTGGACCACCGGAACCGCCGTGAGACAATTTCCGGTGGACAGAGCACGGTGGTAAGAGGCGGAGGATCTGTTTGGTCTTTGAGAGAGACGAGATGTGAACGGGGGGTATAGCTTAGGGGGTGTGGGGTGAGAGGTTGGACTTATATACGGGGGAAGGAATTAAATCCTGGTCGTTTGATCAATTGAGATCAATGGCTAGGATTAATTCATTAATGAGAAACGGTACTGTTTGGTTTAAGTGGGGGGTTGGCTAGATCCGGGTAACGGGTCGAGTTTGGGAACGGGTAAGGGGGATTGAATCTAAGCCGTTGGATTGATTTAATCCAACGGCCTTGATTAAGAGTGACCAAACGACGTCGTTTTAAGACGTCTCTGGCCAGGCCAACTGGACATGGTAAATGGGTGATTTGGGCCTGGTTTTTGGTCCAAAAATAATGGTCCAATCCGATTTTCACTCTTTTCTTTTTTTTTCTTTCATTTTCCTTTTAATTCCTAAATACCAAAATTCCTAAAATAAATTGTAAAAAAAAACAAAATTAACTTAGAAAATACTAATTGACCTTTAACAATAAATATCGCACAAAAATAAAATATTAATTACAAACAAAATCGGGCACTTGGACATTAAATGCCAAAAATACAAAAAATATGTATTTTTTGTGATTTTCTTTATTTTAAATCCAAACTATGGTTAATTAATTCCTAATTGTAAAAATAAAAATCCTAAGTACACATGCAACGTGTATTTTTTAATTAATTAAACAAAATAAACACTCACAGACAAAATAATTATGAAAAATGTCACGCGAAATTCTTAAACTTTTACCCAAATGACATTTGTTTTATTTTTCGATTTCTTTTGGAGTAGTTTTCGTGAAGCAAAAATCACGTGCTCACAGATGCAAATGCTATGTTCTCAACAATGGAAATGATCAGTTTGGTAAGTTCGATGCCAAAAGTGACGAAGGGATATTTCTTGGCTACTCTTCTCAAAGCAAGGCTTACAAGATATATAACAAGTGGACTCAATGTGTTGAAGAAAGCGTCCATGTTATTTTTGATGAATCTCATCCATCATTTGAGAAGAGTGCTGAGGAAGATCAAGATGGAGAACCCTTACTTGTTCTTAGTGAAGTCATTAACATGACAAACAGAAAGGCAGACATGATGAGTCAAGTGAAGGAGCCAAATAAAGATAACGCTGCCTCATCATCAACAGAACCAAGCACTTCAATTACAATCACTAAAGCCGAAGAAAGAGTGGTTGATGCAGTTTAGGGAATTCCACTGCATTTGAGAGAATGATAGAAGAAAATTAGCCAAACATACCTTCCTCCTCTCAGAATGAACCCCAGACATCTAACTGGAGACATCAAAGTTCTCACCCTATAGACAACATAATCACTCCTCTAGTTTCCGGAGTTCAAACCAGGTCAAGAGCTAGAAATTCACTTGCCTTCTCAGCCTTTCTCTCCCAGATTGAACCCAAGAACATCAAGGAAGCCTTAAAAGATACAGATTGGATTACAACCATGCAAGACGAGTTGCATCAATTTGACAGAAATAATGTGTGGCACCTGGTACCCAGACCCCCAGATAGAACCATTATAGGAACCAGGTGGGTATTCAGAAACAAGCTCGATGAACATGGAATTACCACAAGGAACAAGGCCAGACTAGTGGTCCAAGGCTACAATCAGGAGGAAGGGATTGACTATGATGAAACATTTGCTCCAGTGGCTCGCATGGAAGCCATCAGAATTCTGATTGCCTTTGCTTCTCATATGGAATTTATTTTGTTCCAAATGGATGTCAAAAGTGCATTTTGGAATGGACTGCTTAAGGAAGAAGTCTATGTGAAGCAACCCCCTAGGTTTGAATGTCATGAGCACCCTGAATATGTGTTCAAATTGGACAACATATTGGGTTAAAGTAGGCTCCTCGAGCATGGTATGAAAGATTGTCAAAATTTCTCTGAGAAAATGGGTTTAAGAGAGGGAAGATTGACAACACTCTTTTTTTAAAGAAACAAGGAAGGAACCTGCTCATTGTTCAGGTTTATGTTGATGATATCATTTTTGGAGCAACAACTGACTCTCTGTGTGAAGAATTCATAAAACTTATGGGAAGCGAATTTGAAATAAGCATGATAGGGGAATTAAACTTCTTCCTGGGTCTTCAAGTAAAACAATCCCCAAAGGGTACTTCCATTTGTCAACAAAAATACATCAGGGAACTCTTAAAGAGGTTTGACATGGAAGCATCAAAAGTGATGGACACTCCCATTGCAACTGCCACTCGACTAGACATGGATGAAATTGGATCTCCTGTGAATCAAACAATGTATAGAGGCATCATTGGGTCTCTCCTCTATCTCACTGCCAGTCGACCTAATATTGTCTTCAGTGTGGAGCTATGTGCGAGGTTTCAATCAAATACCAAGGAATTTCACTTGAAGGCTACCAAAAGAATATTAAGATATCTCAAAGGCACATAGGACCTGGTGCTATATTATCCATCAGGTGACAGTTTTAATCTGATTGGGTATGCTGACACAGACTATGCAGGTTATCTTGTGAATAGAAAAAGCACTTCTGGGATGGCTCACTTCTTAAGATCATATCTTATCTCTTGGGGGACAAGGAAACAAAATTCAGTGGCTCTTTCAACAGCTGAAGCTGAATATGTAGCTGCAGCATCCAGCTGTGCTCAGCTTCTGTGGATCAAGCATCAACTGGAGGATTTTGGAGTTCCTACTGAGAGTGTGCCTCTACTATGTGACAACACCTGTACACTCAATATGGCAAAGAATCCAGTTCAATATAAAAGGACCAAATATATTTATGTGAGGCATCATATTCTGAGAGATAATGTGGAGAAAGGGTTGATATGCATGAAGTTCTGCAGCACAAAAGATCAAATTGCAGACATTTTCACCAAGGCATTGAGTAGGGAATAGTTTGAAAGAAACAGAGTAAAGCTGGGACTGTTGAAGCCAAATTAAGAACTTGATTCCTCTTTAGCTGGCTTGTATTCTTAAGAAATAATTAGTTCAAAGTGTTTTTTGGCCTTGTTTAACTCACTTCAATACCGTTGCAGGTAGACATGCATGATACGCATAGAAGCAGTAGATGCAGTACATGACTAATAAAAGAGGATTAATTCTTTTCAAAAAGGGCTTGAAGAAAATGTTTTTTCGAGAACCAGGTTCTTGTACTAAAGGTTAGTAGTTTTGTGCATCATTTAATACACATCTTAAAAGGTACAAAATACAACTGCCATGTCATCAACTTTTCAGATCTGGCTATCACGTGCCTTCAATTCAAAATGTTCCATCTCCCTCTGAAACATCACAATTCTCCACGCCCAACTGTCGTTTCAGAACCGATGCCTATTCTTCTCCCTTCATAATTATCCTCTCCATTTAAAAACCCCTCTCTTATATCCTTCTTAACCATAGGCCCTATTCTAGATTCATCAAAAAGGAAAGGATCATCACACCATCTCTTTCAATGGCTGAGAAAACTTCCGATCTCTCTGCCTCAACTGTAACCATCTCTGACCCATCTATGGAACCTCTCGCCTTCACTAAGTCTTTGTCACCCTCTATCACTCCTACCGCTACAGTCATATCTTCCCTAGTTTCCCAACCTTTTCCCAACTCAGAAACCCTTGAAATTATTATTTTGTTCTCTCCGTCGTCTGTTTCCCACACCAGTCAAACCCTAAGTGGAGAACAAGGTCAAAATACTGAGTTCACAAAAGGCTTCGCCATTGTTGTCGTCAACTCTAGGTTGTGGAAGCACTAGTTGAAGAAGAAAAGACTGTGTTTGTGGTATCCGCTGATGAGGTATTGCATGAAGTTATTTCCCAGAAACATGAGTCACAAAACGTGTGGGTAGAAGGGGCGATTATGGTTGTTGAAGGGGATGCAGTAGTATACACTACTGGGGCATCACATGAGGAACCTAATCCCTCTCCGGAGGACCCAGGTCAGGACTCTCATCCCCAGGATAGTGTTGTTCCTGCATTCGATGTTGTTCCCCTAGGAATTTAATCACCATAAATGTGATCTAGTGATGAAGAAGACCTAGACAACATGTCCCTTGTTGCATTCATAAGTAAGCGAAGGGTTGTCTCCACTCTTGAGTCTGAAATTAAGAGGCCTACTACCAGGCTTCAAGTCAAAATGGCCTACAACTTTACACTCCAAAAGAGAAAGAAAAATAGTAAGAAGAAAAGAAGAAAGTTGGTGAATGATAGTGTACTTGTAAGTGATAAAGTTATTCTTGTAGTGGAGGTGGAAGAAGGAACTCTTGAGGAGCCAGGTTCCCTTGTAAGGCGGTCCTCGAAAAAGGTTGAGTCTGTTTCTATGGAGAAAAGGTCTACTTCTAAGTTCAAGTTGAAGAAGGCAGTGAGTGATGAGGATATTCTTGTCAAGTCCAAGGGGAAAGGCAAAGTCAGTGGAGAAAAGCATAGGAAACGCAAGTTTGAAATAGTTGAAGAACCTAGTTCTAGAAAGAAAGTAAGAAGTGAGGTCTGCCTTGGCTCTGAGCACCTAAGCCATCAAAAGGTTCTGCTAGGTTGTACGTTTGACCCAACAATCTCGAAGATGGCCGGAATGTGCCAAATTCTGAAAATGGTGGAGTTACAACAATGGATGCATATATTCTACATTGATGCCCCTAAAGTGTATGAGGAGGAGGTACAGAGTTTCTTCGCTAGTCTTTTTCCAGTCACTACTAACCATGTTTGTGCGTTTGTCAATGAGGTGGACATTGTCTTTGACGTGAAATTTCTTGGAGAAATTTTGCAAGTTCCTACAGTTGGGGTGTCGAGTGTATGAGATGTCTGTCAGTACAACTTCAGAAATGTAGTGGTGAAAGATAATTCTAATCAGAAAGGGGACCAGATCCATAAGAAAGCACTACTTCCTGTCTACCAACTGTTGTTTGAGCTGGTTAACAAAGTCCTGTTGCCTCGAGCAGAAAGGAGGTATGTAACTTCAAAATCTGATCTATACCTAATGGAGCAACTAGACGGTTTCAACCCTATGAGTCTGCCTACCATAATGATTGAACACATGTAGAAGGTGGCCAATTTAAAGGATGGTAATCACGGGCTTCCCTATGGATTCTTGCTCACTCAGGTGTTCAAATTCTTTGAGGTTCCACTGGGAACAGGTAAAGTGGGGACCCGTAAGTAGACATTCTCTCAAACAACCTTGGAAGAGTGCGAGTGTATTAAGAAGTATGGGGTGTAGGAAGTACTTCAACTGTGTCTCAGCTCATCAATGCCCAGAACAGTGCAGCTGAGGAAATACGTTGATTGAAGGCCAGGAATGCTATCCTGGAAGGTCAACAAGCCCAAGCGGTTCCCATGTCAAATGATGAGATGATCCGTTTGACCCAAGAAAATGCTGATCTCAAGGCGCAAGTCGAGAACCTAAAAGCTGAACTGCTCAACTAGCAAAAGTTGGGAAACACCCGAATAGACCTTGTTCTCCAGACACTTATTGTAGCTTCCAAACCTTTTCCTCCTAGTGCCCCCTAAAAACCCCTTCAGTGACTAGTTTTCTGGATATGTTTCTTCTTCTTTGTCTCTCTATTGATTGTTGTTGGATGTTTTTTTTTTGCTTTTTTTATAGTTGGGATGTACTACTACTACTACTCTTGTGAACAAGTCCAATGTAGCCTCTTCCTTTTTTCAAAGGACGAGTCATATTAAAAATTATTAATATGAATCCTTTTTCTTATGTCTCGTACTGCCGCTCTGTGTTCTATTCTTTCTCATGATTGTGTGCACATATGTGGCATGAGTTAGCTTAGCTGGACTTCTTTGTGTTGTTGTTCTTTTTTAATGATGCCAAAAGGGGGAAATTACACATTGAGGAACTGGTTCTTAGAGGAGACTAATACAGGACTCAGGGAGAAACACATTGGGGAACTGGTTCTTATGCTCTATTATTCTTTAAGGCAAGGCATAGTCTCAGGGGAAACTCTTTGAAACTGGTTATTTGGTTTCTACTGCCCCAATTCCGATTTATAATTGTTGAAGTTTGTCATCATCAAAAAGGGGGAAATTGATAGATCTTAAATTCTCTTGCATGATGTTTTGATGATCTAACAAACTTATGGCTAAGAACCAGATAGGGAACCTGACCTACTTGGATTACTGCAATCGTTAATAGATTTCAGCTAATGATGAATTGCTACAGCTTCAGGAACTAGGAACCAAAAAAGGACCTGATGCTTTTGTGGTTTCCTCATAGCAGTATAAAGTCATTTGGAAACAGCTGTAAATGAAGTGACCGACGACACTGTTTTTGCCGCACTGCACACACTATCAGCCCACTCACTTTCTAACCAAACAATGTACTCACTTTCTAACCAAACAATGTACTCACATCATTTCAAGTCAAGTGATCAAGATGTACCAAATGTGCTTTATACAAAAACATTACTGGAAGGTTTCTGTTTCTTATTCAAGCCTCTTGCAAAAACAGAAAAATCATCTTCTCAAACTTGAAGAACAGGGTTGAACGCCACTACAGTCCAGTTCCTAAAAGATTGATGTTTGATGTCCTAGTTGAGTTGTATCCTTGTTATTGTACTTACTATATCTCCTAAATTGCTTATCTAGAAGCATACTGATTAGGAATCCTCTTGTAAATCCGTAAACTCGTTGAGTTTATGTTGTGACTAGATTTAGTCATAAGGAAAAATCTTTGTAATCGTAGAATTACAAAGTGGCTTGTGGTGATAGCATCACAAGTTAGAAAAAGTTTTTGTAACTAGGATAGTCACAAAGTGGCTTGTGATAAAGGTACCACAAGTTAGTTGAGTAAACTCTTTGCAATAGGAAGTATTGTAAAGTGGCTTGTAATAGGTAAGATTACAAGTTAGTGAAGTTAAAAGCCTACAAGGTAGGTCGTGGTTTTTGATCCCCTTGTGTGGGATTTATCCACGTAAAAATCTTTTGCCTCATTTACTTACTGCTTTACTAAGTGCTCTCAGCAGAATCTTGTAGAGGACCATGTACTCTACAATTTGGTGGATCCATACAATATAACATATTAGAACCATTCTCGAGAGTCGTCCACTCTACTCAAACTGCAATTAGCCCGATCAAAAGAACCGAACAACATGTGCCTCATTAGCACTTCAGACCCTACAGAATGCAACCTCATCCCAATACAACCAAGCAACTTCCTGCTCTATGCACCGAGCATCCTTTACCAACAACAACTCAAGACATTCTATGATTCTCACACACCTATGAAGCATACTACAACCTTTGTCAAAAAATTTCCTTTACTCGAGCCATCCTTGGTCTCAATATCCATAGGCCATAAATGATTCACCAGTATGCCTCAAACTGGAACCAACATAACACATAACTGTGCAATCAACTAATCAATAGCAGACTCCCCCACTTGGCTCGAAGCCATAGATCAAAACACACTCAAAAACTCATAACGCATATACTCTATTGCTGCCATAATACCATAGTGAGCTTAAACTCAACCATTCATACACTCATGAAACACAGACTACCTGGTACTTTAAATCTTATGCAAATTTTGCATTCACTCTAGTAACAGTTGAACCCCACTCTTTTAAGCGGCCCAAATTTAAATTGCAACACATATATTACACTTGTATATGAGATCTCCTAACAAACAACATAAGGATTGCACAACCTCAGAACACTCTGCAGGAGATAACCCACCTGCTCTGCCTCCAACTAACATTTCTGTATATCTTCCACCGTCATAAACATTACGCAGTCACTTAGTCTTCCTGAGTCTGAACTCATACCACAACATGAAATTTACTTTAATCCCAACTAGGAGACATGAAGAGATTCTTCACATGCCCATAACTCAGGGCTATACCTCAAATCGAGATGAAAATCAAGAACCTAATATTTCTTGCTGCCCCAAAGCAGACCCTACTCGCCTCATTCGATTCATATGAACACATCTCGCAGTCACTTCACCTTCATCACGTAGCTATTCAGTCATTACTTCCCTTAATAGGGATACCACAGAACATATAGATCCAGAATCACGCGCTCACGCAATCAACAGCTTAGGGCTCAAGCTATAGGCAAAAATTCGGCCCCAAGTCTTCTAGACTGGCCCAATATAAACACATAGAGATCACATCTTTCCCCTAGATCAGGGAATCACAAGTCATCGATGCACATCTAATACTGAGCGCTCATGCGCGCATACGAACGCGTGGAAGGAATTCAAAGAGTTACTTTTCAAGCTGAATCAAGGACGCATGATAAGAATTCAAAAATGTGAAGTTTTTTCTAAAGGTTCTGCAGCCTCCCGAGGATAAATACAGACATCTCCGTTATGATCCGCGAGACTCTACTAAACCTGCTCATGACTCATGAGACCTATGTAACCTAGGCTATGATACCAACTTATCATGATCCAAGACCAACTCGGTCGTGATGACGCCTATCGTGAAACTAGGCCAGCCGACACAACTCCCGAATCAACCATTTTTTTCCAATAAAAGTTGTTTTTATACCATTTAAAAACAATAATTCTCATAATGAATTTTAAAGAAAAGTGTGGAATAATTATACAAGCCCGACATCGCGGTGTTACTAGTCATGAGCATCTACCAAGGTCTGAGTACAACAAGAGTCTAAAATTATACTAAATACAATAATGAAAATGAGAGGAAGGAAAGCAGTGCTGCAAACATTGTGCAGCCACCTTGCTAACTCCGACGACTCTGCCTCTTAGCAATCAACACCCGGTACCGGGTTCCGAAATACCTGAATCTGCACACGAGGTGCAGGGAGTAATGTGAGTACTCCAACCCAGTAAGTAATAAGAGTAAATAAAGACTGAGCAATAGGAAATGATGAATCCACATTTATGATAAACTCAATAAGCACAACAGGATTTCAAATCAGAATACGAGTCAATCGTCTCATTTAAAATCTAGCTTTTGGTAAAAATCATTTGAATTTTCTTTCCAACAGTTTCAATAGAGGTTCAATACAATTTATAATTAAAGAGATGAAAATCATAATCGGCCCCTCGGGCAAAACATAGTTTGTATACAGCCCCTCGGGCAAAAACAGGAATCATAAACACCTCATATCATAAAAATCTTAGTGGAAATAATAAAGCCAAATCAGTGATTCAACTCCGAACATCTCATAAAAACTCCAGCTTAAATGAAAGTTGTTTCAAAGCATTTGTTCAATATTTTCAACAGAAGCTCAGTATAAAGAGGAGTGGAAACAACAATTTCCTAAAACAAGCCCCTCGGGCAAAGCATCACTCATATATGTATACAGCCCCCCGGGCAAGCCTCTTAGTCACTAGAGACTCAAGTCTCATCAATCAGTGCTCATACTCAGCACTCACACTCAATAAGTACCATATAGTAACCGCTGCGGTGTGCAGCCCGATCCATATATTGTTGCGGTATGTATCCAGATCCATATATCACTGTGGCGTGCAGCCCGATCCATATATCGCTGCGGCGTGTAGCCCGATCCATATATCTAGTCAATTGTGCTCACTGGGGGTGTGCAGACTTTGGAGGGGCTCCTACAGCCCAAGCGCTATATCGTTGCAGCGTGCAGCATGATCCAACATATCGTTGTGACGTGCATCCCAATCCAAATACATACATAATCCTCACAAACAGGCCATCGACCTTTCTCCGTCATTAACCTCACCATTAGACCCTCGGCCTCTCTCCGTCATTAACCTCACCATCAGACCCTTAGTCTATCTCAGTCATTAACCACACAATCAGACCCTCAGTCTATCTTAGTCATCAACCTCACAATCACTCGGACCATCAGTAAAACAGGGAACTCAGCCCAAACAGTTTTCACATTTTAAGATTTTAAGTGATAAAACCAGGTTTAGACAATAAACAGGTAAATCATGACTGAGGATATGCTTTCAAAACAAATAGAGTGAGGAAGAATAGTAAAAATGCCCTTAAGGATCTCAACAGGTCGGTACAAGGCCCCAAACATGGCATACAACCCAAAATATAATATCAATCTCTAAAATATGAAATATCATAAGATTTCAAATCAAATACGCGACTTAACAGTCGTACAAGACGGACCAAGTCATAATCCCCAACGGTGCACGACTCCACGCTCGTCATCTAGCGTGTGCGTCATCTCAAGTAGCACAACGATGTGAAATCCGGGGTTTCAAACCCTCGGGACAGCATTTACAATCATTACTTACCTCGATCCGGTCCAAACTCTAACCCGCGATGCCTTTGCCCTCACGTATCGACCTGCAGATGCTCCAAATCTAGCCACAATCAGTACATAACCATTAGAATATGCTAAGGGAACAAAGCTCACTCGAAAATATCCAATTTACATCAAAAATCCCGAAATTGCTCAAACCCGGCCCCCGGGCCCATATCTTGGAATCCGACGAAATTAACATTAATGGAATCCTCATCTCTCACGAGTCTATACATACCAAGAACATCAAAATCGGGCCTCAATTCCCCCCTCAAATTTCCCATTTACACTCTCCAATTTCAAGCTCTAATACCCCAATTTTAGGCTTTAATTTCCACATATTTCATGATTAAACAAGTAAGAATCAACATAGGATCGAGTATAGCGTTTAAAAATCTTACCTCCAAGTGTTACCCTTCGATTCCCTCTTCAATCTTTCTCAAAAGCTCCAAAATCGTTCAACAATGGAGAAAATAGACCAAAGCTCGCGAAACTCACTTTTAAACATTCAACCCCAGGTAAAATTACCTTCTTCGCGAACGCGACCGGTCTCTCGCGTTCGCATAGACCAAATTCACTGCCTCTCCATTTTTTCCTTCGCGAACGCATACAATTTCCATGTGAACACGATGCTTAGCCTTACCTGGCTTTCGCAAACGCGGTCCAACTCTCGCGAACGCATAGCACATTGGTCTGGGGTGCCCAACGACCTTACTCCTCTTCGCGAACGCGACCCCAGTCTCGCATCCGCGATGCACATGAAGCCTCCACCTTCGTGTTCGCGTCCCCTTCCTCACGAACGCGTAGAACAAAAATATAAACATATAAAAACATCATTCGCGAACGCGAGTCCCTGACCGCGAATGCGAAGAACAATTTGTCTGCAACACAAAACTAGCAAAAACTGCCAAGTCCAAAGTCCCAAATTGATTTGTTTAACCATCCGAAACTCACTTGAGGCCCTCGGGACCTCAAAAAAACATGCCAACACATCCCATAACCTCATTCAAACTTGTTCCAACCTTCGGAATGCTCAAAACAATATTAAAACATCAAAATCACATCGGATTCAAGCCTAAGAATTTCAAGAACTTCCAAATTCCATTTTTGATAAAAAAAAATCCAGCCAAACCACATTCGAATGACTTGAAATTTTTCACACACGTCACAAATGATGCAACGGAGTTACTGCAACTTTTGGAATTCCATTTCGACCCCTATATCAAAATCTCACCTATCAACCGGAAGACGCCAAAATCTCAATTTCGCCAATTCAAGCCTAAACCTTCCACGAACGTCCAAAATGCATTTCCGATCACGCTCTTAAGTCCCAAATCACCTAACGGAGCTAACCAAATCATAAAAATTCCGATCCGAGATCATATAAAAACAAGTCAAATCTTGGTCAAACCTTTCAAATTTCAAGCTTCAAACTGAGAAATGTTCTTCCAAATTCATTTCGATACCCTGAAAACCAAAACCAACATTTTACA
This sequence comes from Nicotiana sylvestris, assembly GCF_000393655.2. Lineage (NCBI taxonomy): Eukaryota > Viridiplantae > Streptophyta > Magnoliopsida > Solanales > Solanaceae > Nicotiana > Nicotiana sylvestris. Next base: position 106,659,556 of record NC_091063.1, on the reverse strand, counting down.
TAAGTCATAATATATCACACGGGACAAGTCATGCCCGAGAACTGGCGAGCAAAGTGCAAAAGATCAAAACGATGGCTCTGTTCGTTACATCCTCCCCTACTTAAACATACGTTCGTCCTCGAACGTGCCCAAAGTTGTTTCAAAAGCCAACCAATCGCTGAATAACCTTACTATGAACATACCTGGGGGTGATCCCACGTCACTCTATCTTATATAGGTCCGATAACACAATGTAACTGAAATTCCACTTCTTAAATCATCCACAAGATCAAAGTCTCACATTTATACTCTGAATAGGTCGAATAAGCTGTAATAAACCATACATGTGACCTCAGGTGCAATTACATGACATACCACATAACTCAAATACTTGTAGCGATAACTTCTAATCACAGCAGTTGCACACAACCAAATATCGATAGAGAAACTCTTATCAACTAAAGTCTCATTCCAATACTTTCATATACTACCATTGATAAATGAAACACGCAGTAAGCCATAACCAGTTCCCCAGATCAACTATTCATGAAGTCACTTCTCCTTTGGCAAGGACCATCGCAAATTTCTGAGCCGAACCTCGATATTATCCTTCTAACATGCTGAAATCGAACCCACTTGTATTCATTAAAGATCCCAACAATATCATCTAATCCAACACAACTACTCTAGTGACATGACATATCAATACAGACCAAAGCCACGACTTGTGCAATCTGCACACCGATAAGCAACAATCCGAACATACCTAATTCATGAAAATGACTCAAATGAAAGAGATGTACCGCAAGCTCACCAGTACCATCACACACAATGTTAAGAACCCATCACACATCATAAAAAAAAAGAACACACGAATCGAACCCGCAGGATCATACCTCCACATAGCTCCGCTCCAATGCGCGACCTCATCCAAACACTGGTCCACATGAAAACACCTTAAGTCACTATGCTCAAAATCGACAACCGTGTACAATATGATGTCTAAAACCAAAGCAATCATCATAACCACCGCAAAACAATTGACATAACATTACACATACCCGAAGGGACACAACCGATATGCTACCCGCCGAGCAATACCTGATACTCTTCCCACTCGAATTCCACTGAGAGGCCCTAATAACACCGCACCACATGTGCCTATAATCAACAAATCCTAACGGCTCACAACACGAAAAGGTAACTCATTGATCCCCCTGATTACTAATAGCTCAATAGCAACCAAATCAACACATCCCTCACCAATGGCAACTCGAAGTCAACAAAGCCGTCTCAATGCAAAACACACATCCATATAGGTCTACTAATGAACCACATATCAACTCTAGTCACACACAACAGATAAATAATCCTCCAAAGGTTCACAGTAACTGAATCATAGCACACACTATCATCTGACTAACTTACCCACATCTTTGTCGTCCACAACCACGAGCTAACCTGTATATGAGAACTTCTAGTCTCCAAGTCCATAAAACACACGAATTACCATATCTGATCCCAATTCCGCTGCTCGCATATATAACACACCTCTAGTACTCAATCATCTCATGAGAGGTACACCTATAATTCTTCTGAGCCACCAAGAAACTCGAATATCATCCGTCGATTAGACAAGATAGTGCTGCAATACCAATAAAGCATCTGTAACTCAAACACATCGCCCTTTCTGAAATGTTATACCCTCATCAAGCCACACCAATCAGGGATCTCATTTATCTAGTCACCTGAAGCTTCCCATGATATCTAAGAATTTGTGACCTTCTTTTCAAATCTGAACCGTGTCCTTACAAATGCAAATCTCAATCCTACACCACAACCACATAAACCGTACCATCCTAGGATAACCACGAGAACTTCATATCCCTTCCGGGCACAAGAAGCTACGTACTCAATTAGCCAAGAACTTTCCATTGAACCCATCTAGAAGAAAATCACTACACCTCACATGCTCCTCATGCCAGTAGAAAATGTACACCTCCAAACCGTGGCAGAAAGCCATCAAGAACTCTCCGAATTTCATTTGCACAAAACTAAACCGTCAGGACTACATCCTTCTAACTCAACCAAGCTACGCAGGCCACTAAAACCCAAGAGAATTGTCGTGAAACACCTGTATAAACTTATTACCTCATAAGCATCCAAAGAACTAATCATATCCTTACCACACCGATCCGGCTTACTGCCAAGCTATCCCATCTATTTGAGTTTCCTTCTAATCTACCGTCAGCTTGACACTTCTTCTTGCTACAATACTACAAATACTCAATCCAGACTCACCACACGAGACCCAAGCACAAACCCACACCGTCTAAGACTCATAAGCCGCTGAATACTCTCTTAAATATTCCCAAAAACACCACATTCAAAATACTTTACTTTAAAGAGACTTCCTGCGAATCTAAATCCCTTACATTTACCTTCCTGATACTGATACATAGAATCCCATAATTGATATAGAAATGCCACAAATCTTGACATCTTCCAATGAAAACTCAGTTTTTAGCCACACATACAACTTGAAAATACCCAATTGTTACATGTAAAATCTTGAACACATTAGAACCATTCTTGAGATTCATCCACTCTACTCAAACCGCAATTAGACCGATCAAAAGAACCGAACAACCTGTGCCTCATTAGCACTTCAGATACTACAGAATGCAGCCTCATTCCAATACAACCAAGCAACTTCCTTCTTTATGCACCGAGCATCCTTTACCAACAACAACTCAAGACATTTCGTGATTCTCACACACGTATGAAGCATACTACAACCTTTGTCAAAAAAATTCCTTTACTCGAGCCATCCTCGGTCTCAATCTCCGTAGGCCATAAATGATTCACCAATACGCCTCAAATTGGAACCAACATAGCACATAACCGTGCAATCAACTAATCAATAGCAGACTCCCCCACTTGGCTCGAAGCCAAAGATCAAAACACACCCAATAACTCATAACGCATATACTTTATTGCTGCCATAATACCATAGTGAGATTAACCTCAACCCTTCATACACTCGTGAAACATAGACCACCTAGTACTTTAAATCTTATGCAAATCTCGCATTCACTCTCGTAACAGTTGAACCTCACTCTCTTAAGCGACCCAAATTTAAATTGCAACACATATATTACACTTGTAAATGAGATCTCCTAACAGACAACATAAGGATCATACAACCTCAGAACACTCCGCAGGAGATAACCCACCTTTTTTGCCTCCAACTAACATTTCTGTATACCTTCCACCATCATAAACATTACGCAGTCACTTAGTCTTCCTGAGTCTGAACTCATACCGCAACATGAAATTTATTTCACTCCCAACTAGGAAACATGAAGAAATTCTTCACACGCCCATAACTTAGGGTTACACCTCAAATCGAGATGAAAATCAAGAACCTAATATTTCTTGTTGCCCCAAAGCAGACCCTTCTCGCCTCATTCGATTCATATGAACACATCTCGCAGTCACTTCACCCTCATCATGCAGCTATCCAGTCATTACTTCCCTTAATAGGGATACCATAGAACATATAGATCCAGAATAACGCGCTCACGCAATCAACAGCTCAAGGCTCAAGCTATAGGCAAAACTTCGGCCCCAAGTCTTCTAGACTGGCCCAATATCAACACACACAGATCACATCTCGCCCCTCGATCATGGAATCACGAGCCATCGATGCACATCTAATACCGAGCGCTCATTAGTCCAAACAAACGCGTGGAAGGAATTCAAATAGTTACTTTTCAAGCTGAATAACACAATAAGAATTCAAGAATGTGAAGTTTTTCCTAAATGTTCTGCAGCCTCCCGAGGATAAAAACAGACGTCTTTGTACCGATCCGCGAGACTCTACTAAACCTGCTCATGACTCGTGATATGTAACCTAGGCTCTGATACCAACTTGTCACGACCCAAGACCTACCCGGTCGTGATGGCGCCTATCGTGAAACTAGGCCAGCCGACACAACTCCTGAATCAGTCATTTTTCCCAATAAAAGTTGTATTTATACCATTTAAAAACAATAATTCTCATAATGAAATTTTAAAGAAAAGTGCGGAATAATTATACAAGCCCGACATCGGGGTGTCACTAGTCATGAGCATCTACCAAGGTCCGAGTACAACATGAGACTAAAAATATACTAAATACAGTAATGAAAATGAGAGGAAGAAAAGCAGTGTTGTGAACGTTGTGCAACCACCTTGCTAACTCCGACGACTCTGCCTCTAAGCAATCAACACCCGCTATCGGGTTCCAAAATACCTGAATCTGCACACGAGGTGCAAGGAGTAATGTGAGTACTCCAACCCAGTAAGTAATAAGAGTAAATAAAGACTGAGCAGTAGGAAATGATTAATCCACATTTATGATAAACTCAATAAGCACAGCAGGCTTTCAAATCAGAATACAAGTCAATCGTCTCATTTAAAATCCATCTTTTGGTAAAAATCATTTGAATCTGCTTTCCAACAGTTTCAATAGAGGTTCAATACAATTTATAATTAAAGAGATGAAAATCATAATCGGCCCCTCGGGCAAAACATAGTTCGTATATAGCCCCTCGGGCAAAAACTGGAATCATAAACACCTTATATCATAAAAATCTCAGTGGAAATAACAAAACCAAATCAATGATTCAATTTCGAACATCTCATAAAAACTCCAGCTTAAATGAAAGTTGTTTAAAAGCATTTGTTCAATATTTTCAACAGAGGCTCAGTATAAAGAGGAGTGGAAACAGCAATTTCCTAAAACAAGCCCATCGGGCAAAGTATCACTCATATATGTATATATCCCCTCGGGCGAGCCTCTCAATCACTCTAGACTCAACTCCCATCAATCAGCGCTCATACTCAACACTCACACTCAATAAGTACCATATAGTAATTGTTGCAGCGTGCAGCCCGATCCATATATCGCTGCGGCGTGCAGCCCGATCCATATATCTAGTCGACTGCGCTCACTGGGGGTGTGCAGACTCCGGAGGGGCTCCTATAGCCTAAGCGCTATATCGTTGCGGCGTGCAGCCCGATCCAACATATCGTTGTGGCGTGAAGCCCGATCCATATATATATATATATATATATATATATATTGATATGGCGTGCATCCCGATCCATAAATATATAATCCTCACAACCAGGCCCTCGGCCTCTCTCCGTCATTAACCTCACCATCAGACCCTTGGTCTATCTCAGTCATTAACCACACAATCAGACCCTCGGTCTATCTCAGTCATCAACCTCTCAATCACTCAGACCATCAGTAAAATAGGGAACTCAGCCCAAAACAGTTTTCACATTTTAAGAATTTAAGTGATAAAACCAGGTTTAGACAATAAACAGGTAAATCATGACTGCGGATATGCTTTCAAAACAAATAGAGTGAGGAAGAATAGTAAAATTCTCCTAAGGGTCTCAACAGGTCGGCACAACAGTCGTACGACACGGAATAGTAAAAATATGAAATATCATAAGATTTCAAATCAAATACGCGACTTAACAGTCGTACGGGACGGACCAAGTCACAATCTCCAACGGTGCAGACTCCACGCTCGTCATCTAGAGTTTGTGTCACCTTAAGTACCACAACGATGTGAAATCTGGGGTTTCAAACACTCGGGACAGCATTTACAATCATCACTTACCTCGATCCGGTCCAAACTCTAACCCGCGATGCCTTTGCCCTCACAAATCGACCTGCAGATGCTCCAAATCTAGCCACAATCAGTACATAACCATTAGAATATGCTAAGGGAACAAAGCTCACTCGAAAATATCCAATTTACATCAAAAATCCCGAAATTGCTCAAACCCGGGCCCCGGGCCCACATCTTGGAATCCGACGAAATTAACATTAATGGAATCCTCATCTCTCACGAGTCTATACATACCAAGAACATCAAAATTGGGCCTCAATTGTCCCCTCAAATTTTCCATTTACACTCTCCAATTTCAAGCACTAATACCCCAATTTTAGGCTTTAATTTCCACATATTTCATGATTAAACAAGTAAGAATCAACATAGGATCGAGTATAGCGTTTAAAAATCTTACCTCCAAGTGTTACCCTTCGATTCCCTCTTCAATCTTTCTCAAAAGCTCCAAAATCGTTCAACAATGGAGAAAATAGACCAAAGCTCGCGAAACTCACTTTTAAACATTCAACCCCAAGTAAAATTACCTTCTTCGCGAACGCGACCGGTCTCTCGCGTTCGCATAGACCAAATTCACTGGCTCTCCATTTTTTCCTTCGCAAACGCGTACAATTTCCATGCGAACGCGATGCTTCGCCTTACCAGGCTTTCGCGAACGCGGTCCAACTCTCGCGGACGCATATCACATGGGTCTGGGGTGCCCAACGACCTTACTCCTCTTCGCGAACGCGACCCCAGCCTCGCGTCCGCAATGCACATGAAGCCTCTACCTTCGGGTTCGCATCCCCTTCCTCACGAACGCGTAAAACAAAAATATCAACATATAAAAACACCCTTCGCGAACGCGAGTCCCTGACCGCGAATGCGAAGAACAATTTGTCTGCAACACAAAACTAGCAAAAACTGCCAAGTCCAAAGTCCCAAATTGATTTGTTTAACCATCCGAAACTCACTTGAGGCCCTCGGGACCTCAACAAAACATGCCAACACATCCCATAACCTCATCCAAACTTGTTCCAACCTTCGTAACGCTCAAAACAACCTTAAAACACCAAAATCACATCGGATTCAAGCCTAAGAATTTCAAGAACTTTCAAATTCCGCTTTTGATCAAAAACCCAGCCAAACCACGTCCGAATGACTTGAAATTTTGCACTCACGTCATAAATGACACAATGGAGCTACTGCAACTTTCGAAATTCCATTCCGACCCCTATATCAAAATCTCACCTATCAACCGGAAGATGCTAAAATCTCAATTTCGCCAATTCAAGCCTAAACCTTCCACGGACTTCCAAAATGCATTTCTGATCACGCTCCTAAGTCCCAAATCACCTAACAGAGCTAACCAAATCATAAAAATTCTGCTCCGAGATCATATACAATCAAGTCAAATCTTGGTCAAACCTTTCAAATTTCACGCTTCAAACTGAGAATTGTTCTTCCAAATTCATTCTGATTACCCTGAAAACCAAAGCCAACGTTTTACATAAGTCATAATACATCACACGGGACAAGCCATGCCCGAGAACTGGCGAGCAAAGTGCAAAAGCTCAAAACGGTCAGTCCGGTTGTTACATGACATTTGGGCTATTTTTGGTAGATATTTTGTTTGGGCTAGTTTTGGTTGAAATTGCTTTTAGAATGACAATTTAGGTAGTTTATCTTACGGGAATATACCAAAGAAAGACAATATTTACCAATTACTAGCCATGTTAGTCATTACTACTTAAATAGCCAAAACAATTACCAATAATATATAACATTCAAAAAATATAGGCAAAAAAAAGTTTTTTGCCAACGGGTATTGTTGTGATTCATTGAAAATATATATATGAGGCAATATACAAAATTTAACGAAGTTTGAAGGCGAGTTAGACTAGTTTAGAGTCAAATTTCACTACCAATAATATAAAATATTTATTAAAAAGGATTTCTTTTTCCATGGGTATGGTTGGAATTCGTTGATAACGTATAGATGAGGCAATATACCAAATTTGAGCAAGACTAGAGGTGATTTGACATCAAAATTCGTAGTTAAAATCAAGTTTAAAAGATTCTTCTGCGACACATGTATCAAACTTGTATCACGTATGTATCTCAGACACAGGTATGCATAGATATACATGTGATACACATTTGATATAAATATGATACATATGTGATACACGTATTATTATTTTCCATGTTCAGCTTTACTTCGAATTTTCAATTCAAATCACCTCAAAACTCCACCAAATCATCCCAAAACTGAGATTCAAACTCAAGATATATACAATCTATTCTAATAACACTCACTCAAAAGAAAATAAAAATTTGACCTTTTCTTTGCTACAAATAGCTAATTGACTAATATTAATAATATTTTATGAATTAACTAATTTTTCTAATAAGCTACTTATAAATGGATATAACTTATAGTTTCTCAATATAAACCCTTTTTTTGGTTAAAAAAAAAGGAAGAAGAGAATATATCAGCCTTCATCATGCAAATAGTGACATTTGGATTACCAAAGTCAAAAGCTTTAAATCACCAAGGGACTTTTATCTTTGATCAACTAGTCCATTGTTCATTGCTATCTTTTATAGATGCTTTAATCCTCAAGGACCTCAACTGCTACAACCAAACTTTATAATTAATTGCCCCAAATAACTTTAGAGGAGAAAAAGAGTACTTTACAATGTTAGCTATGGCAATTGGCCCGGGCACACCCTCACTATACCATATACAAGAAGGGAAAAGAGGAGTTTGCCTTTGCCAGGGAAAGAATTTTAGTCCGTAACAATTGTGCATTGCAAAAAAAACAGTGGATTTAACTTATTTGCATCAATTAATTTACAGAAACAGCAATCTTTCCTACTCCAACTATATGCACATGCTAACCCAGCTAGCTAAAATAAATCAACATCAAACACAAAACTACATAATATAAAAAGAGAATTAACTAATGTAAACAAATGGAGAGTCCTAACAGCCCAAAGGAACTTATCTTGATACATATTTCCACGAGGAATAACTAGACTAGATTCACTATTTTATTATGCTATCTAAGTAATCCATAGGATCTCAACTTCAGTAAAATCTAAGAAACATCTATCCATAGCCCAAGCCCTATAGAAACCAGGATCTCATGATTTATTTGGCAAGGGTGGCCGAGACGGAATGATTAAGCTAGCAAGCTCGTCATTTAGCTTTACAGGGAGGGGTGGCATCTGCTTCATTATTTCTGGCATGTCATTCAGACTGCAAGAAATGGTTTATCTTAGCATGCATTGAAATAGCAAAACGAGTAGAATTACAGTAAAGGCTAAAACAGGAATGCATCGTCAAGTATTATTTTCCACAATTTATAAGTTGACACATATTAAAGCAAAACATTTCGGTTGAAGGAGATAAAAAAATCATTCATTCAAGATTCATGTTTAGCATATAGCACAAGCAAATACTTTATTAACAGATCTGTAAAAGACTTCAATGATTAGGGATCTTTCAGGTTAATAGCCCGTTTGGCCAAGCTGCAAAAATCAGCTTATTTTGAGAATTTTTTTTTTTCAAAAGTGCTTTTCTCAAAAGTACTTTTGGTGAGAAGCAGTTTGTGTTTGGCTAATTAGTTTGAAAAGCACTTCTAAGCAGCAATTAGTGTTTGGCCAAGTTTTAAAAAAACTGCTTCTAAGTGTATTTTTCTCAAAAGTACTTATCAAAAAAGTGCTTTTGGAGAGAAACTACTTTTTTCTGCTTCTCCAAAACTGCTTCTGCTTCTCCTCAAAAGCACTTTTTTTTCCTTCCAAAAGTTTGGCCAAACACCTCAATTTTTGGCCAAGAGTGCTTTTGGCCAAAAAAAAGCACTTTTGCCAAAAAGAAGCTTGGTCAAACAGGCTATAAGTATGAGAGGCAAATTTCTTCCTAATCTCGAAAGTCATTTCACATATGTTTTCAATTACAATGCGCAAGTCATGGTTCATATTTTCACAATTTTAGAGAATTCCCATTTTAAACCAAGCTGCAACAAGACATATTAGCCAATATGGACAATCAAGAGGAGTTGAAGACATTCACGATATGCTTATAAAAGTTGAAAGTCAAGCCATACATAATGCAAACAGATTACATAAGTTTGAGCAAAACTAGATGACAATGCATGCAAAAGTACCACTTAATAAAAGCATGTATCACTCACTGCAAATAAGATTCATTTATGCTAAAGAGATGGCATAAGCTTCATTACATATATTCACTGCATAAAAGCATACACACATACATATCCAGTGAGAGGGGGAAGGATGAACCACAACATACTCATTTAAGATGCTGAGGATATTGTTTCGAGCTTGAGTGAAAAGGTTAATGTTTTCTTGGATCTGCACCGAAACAAAAATAAGAAAGATGTCAATACTACCAATAACCAAATGATGCATGAGTAACAATCTATCCACATGGGTTTAACACGGAAAGTACAGCTGACTTGACCTTAGCAGTACATAAAAGGAGTAATTGCAACATACCATGCAGTGGGTGAGTGAAATAAAAAGAGGGGATCTTGCTAGCAAGTATTAACAGCAGGATGATGGAATGAAGCTCAATGATTTCAATATCTTTGTTACACTTGATCTAAACCAAATGGTCAAGAAGGGTAAAGTAATGTTCATATAAAAAACAGAATAAGAGGTAAATATTCTCAGTTTTTATGGAAATACTATTCCTTCCATCCCATCTTATATGAAACTTTCTGGTACATCTCGAAATGTTAGACATGACTTAATGCAATTCTCACTTCTTTCAGAACTTAAGTTCATTTAAACAATTGAACTCGTAATGATTGATGCTTCCACCATCTTAATAAATTACCAATTATTTTTTTAAACATACTTCTTGTTCAGTCTACCATTTCAGTTATATCGCATATAATTGGTCAAGGGAGTAAAAGAAAAAACAGAAAATGACTCGTATGGTTTGTTCACGTATTTGATCCGACACCATTTGTGTCATCTCTCACAAAGAAACGGAGGTGAGGCAGTGGAAATGAAATTGTGAAGAACCGTCATCTGACCTTAAAAACAGCAAAATTTGCAGATATTTGATCCAAGGCCTGAGCATTTTGCTCAAGAAGCTGTCCGGTGGTACCACCAATGGCTGCAAAAGTAACAAGATGCACACACTCCTCAGAAATTCCCACAAAAAGATACAAGAGAAGTCTTTTGTTGATGTTTTAGGATCCTTGTAAGGACTTGAGAATCTTCCTGTACCACCCTTTGTAATTATGGTTAATTATTTCTGTTTTGATACAGTTAATATATATGCAACAAATGTTACCTTCTCAAAAAAAAAAAAAAAAAAGATACAAGAGAAGGAAAGAAAACTCAGAAGATATACAGTCTTTACAGTTTCATATCAAAACAGTAATACTGACTGCTCCTTCTCGCCCTTTTTCCATTTTGAATCTATTGATTGTTACGATTATAAGTGCTAAGGGAAAAAGAGTGTTCCTTGATTAATCCATGGAGGACCGAAGATATCTCCATGCTACATGACATCTTTTACATACAACATGACATCTTCTATGCTACATTCCTCTTGACTTGTATATTAACTTCCGTAGGAAAAAGAGAAATCATTTTCTTGTTATTCTCCATACTAGATGATATCGTCTGTGCATTCACCGAGGAACTAGCTCTTCCAAAGTGATAAAGAGCATTCCTGATCATATTATTTCCAATATTACAAACTTCAGCTAATCGTGAATTATGAAAACAATTGGATCACCTTCGCACAACAGAAGTTCAAATGGATTCTGTTAAGAATTGAGTTCAAAGTTCTTGATTAGCATCAATTTTCAGAACTAATAAATTGGCCGGACCATTAAACATGTCAATAGAAAATTAGGAACTTCGCACTTTTATTGGAAAACAGATGAAAATTTGATAATCGAGCTATTGATTTTCACATCTCCACCAGTCTAGCTTTTCAACTTTAAGGAAATCTGAGAAGAGGTATAATCTCGGGATGAAACTTATATACAAAAATACCTTCTGGAAGAAAGAAAAAGATGGCTTCTAAAGTCCAACAACACATGCATATTGACGCATCAAGCAACGCGCACAACTAATGCCAGACATGATAATCTCGGATTATGCATGTAGCAGTCAAAAGGTGATGTGCTAATCATCCTCTCTATCCTTTCATCTTTCCAATTACGTAAACTTTCCTCTAAGTTCAATTCCAGGCATGTCTATCTAGAAAAAAGCAAGACTCTCAAGAACATGGGATTTCACTCAATTTTAAATGTAAAGCCAGAAGTGTGAATAAGAACCAACCTTTGTAGGAAATTCCATCATCACTGTCCATTGACATAACAGATTGAGCATAGGGAGGACCATTTGCACGATTAGCAACATGGGTAGATTTTTGCATAGAATCTGTAACTTTTTCCTAAAACCAAAAACAAGGGAAGCATGACAAAGAAGTTATTACTGACAAAACTGTACAGGACTGCCTTATTAAAATAATACCAAATAAGAATAATATTTTCCAAGAAGGCGTAGCTCAGTTGCAAGTAAATATTTCTCTCAGGTATTTGGAAAAAAACTAGTCGATCCACAAGTAATTTGAGCAATGAATCTCAAATTATTCCACCAAGCTGTCGAAGAGAAGCTGGAGTTGATGAGAAATCATGGATGCACAACAGTCCAGAGATGCTCATAAGCCCTACGCACTCAAAGAGGACTTAGAATCTGGAATTGAAAAGAAACCGTAGGTCCATAGCAGTCTAAGAAGGCGGATATACCCTTTGTATTTAACGAGGACTTAGCTAAAGGTGCAAGTCATTTCTTCCTCAGAAATTAAGTCAGCAACACTTTAAAACCCCAGCTTTTGGGCTGTCCTACCTAATGAAAGATTAGATAAGGGAAATAGCCACAAGCACTGAAGCACCAGCAGATTCGTATATCAAGAAACATGAAATTGGCAACAGCTCTTTCATTTTTCTTAATCATCAAAACTTACAAACTGCAAACCAAATTGAAGAGGAAAGGTCATGATATGACTTCAAGAAGAAACTTGTACCGCTATGTAGTTTTCTTTATGACCAAACATCACATGTCAAAAATGAGCATTGATGGAATATCTACATGTAGATAGTTTCAACTAGGGTATGAAATCTGGCTTTAATCACACTAATATTTGGAAGTGAAGGTGACTTAAAGCTAGAGGAGCAAATGGAGTAAGAACCCACGAAAACTACAACGCCTGTGCAAGTCAATTGGACATCGACCAGTGATTCCTATTACATTGATGTAAAAATGGTTTGAAAGACTCTGAGCATCCACCCCAAAAGCTTAAGGTCGTGCGTTTTCATACTAAAGGGTTCTCATGTTACTGATAGTTTCTCTCTACGTGCCCACCAAATCTCCATATAACAGATGCAAGTATATAGTAAATAATAGGATTTTCCTGAGAGCAAAATGTATTTTTTGTCCAGTTGGACATGTGTGCATGTAGAGTATGAATCTGTGTGTGTGTGTGCGAGAGAGAGAGAGAGAGTGTGTGCGGGTGTGTGTGGGTGTGTTTTTGTGGGTCTGTACAGTTTTTGGCGCCCCAAGTACCTAGACATATCGAGTTCTTATCTAATGAGATCGATCCAACATCAAAACGAGAAATGTGACCTTAAAAGCTGAAGGATGGAAGGCAAAAAAAGAATCCTTCGAAGGGGGCAGAGAGCCATCAGTAAGATACCGTGGCCTCCTTCCGAAAGGGAGGGGGGAGCATGTATCTGTGAGATACCAGTATAGAAGAAATAAGGACAACCGGAAATTTTTGTATCTCAAAATGCAGTTGTCACTTTTCACATAATGTAACTCACATCCGTTCCTGTTTTTGAAGGATAGCACAGGCTGGGAGGTGGAGTCCGTTATTTTTTCTTTCTTTTTCAAGCTCATTGCACAACTTGAGGAGCTGAATCCTGCTTAGTCAAAAGGCATAGCAGCGGCTCATATTCTGAAGTCTCAGTATCATGCCCTTAGCAGCACAGACGAGACACCTTTTCATTTGAAAATAATTGGAAAAGTGAAGGACCAAGTAAAGCGTCCTATTTTTGCTTTCAAAGTCCCCTTACAGGTGACAACTTCGGAGAGAGGAAAAGAACTAGTGCTAATTGTATGTTCTGCAAGAAAGCTGCAGAAACAGTGGACCATCTCTCCTCCATTATGACTGGTTTATTGAGATATAGAACCTTCTTTTTGTGTTTGTGTGTGGGAATAAGAAAGTTGCCCAAGTCTGGAGGAATTGAGTGACATCTCACCAGTATTATTTGCTGGCCAAAGAGGTAGATTTCAAGAGCTATTCTTCTGTATTTGGATGGAAAGAGAAAGAAGAACATCACAAATAAAAGGGATGGATGTTATAAGAGGCTCAAGTCCAGTTTCATTTTTGGTACGGGGAGAACCATCCAGCTAGTCATGATATTTGCAGAGATTTATTTTTCAATCTGACACTGATCCTCTTTTTTATTTTTTGATTGTTTCAATCTGACACTGATCTTGAAACATACTTGGCAAACCTAAAACCCATTGCAGAACAAAATGATCCTTCACTCACTAAGAAGCACTTAAGAAGAAAACAATTAGAAAATTCCCCTTTTGACTTTGCATGTTTTCTTGGGTGGGGTCGACTTGAAACAAAAAGTGGGAAGGGACCTAATATCTTTTAGTAATGTTTTCTACAATGCCAAATGGAGCTCCAGAATATGATCAAAAAGTAAACATATATTAAGGATATCAATGTCTAATGATGTGAATTTCTCTTTCTTTTTCTCTCCATACTGATAGACACAAAATGTTAATGATTTTCTCCTTTTTTCGTCCCATTCCTCTCTTTTTATCTGCACATTCTCCTTCCCTTCCTTCTTTTATCCTTTAACCAAAACGTACTGAAAGTCCAGCAAAACCTTCTTCTTTTTTCCTGTGCAAAGAAAGCACCATCATACTTTTTCTCCTGTGCACAAAGTCAAGGGGGAACTCTTAAATCAAGCTCATCCAACAGTCTATAATTGTGCATTTCCACATTTCAATTTCAAATAATAAGATCATTCCTTTCACCCTCTACTTATTCATCCACAAAGCCTACCACATACAAGCTAGTAGTACAGCTGGCTGCTGCAATCAATTTTCTACTTCTGCCCTCAACACCTAAGGATTTCCGCACCATTTAGAAAATAAAGCTAATTGCTACCTTAGTTCCCACAAAGCCACATGGTAAAGACATGTTTGAAACAAAGAAACAGAGAGACTAGGGCCTCTTCAATTCTCTCTGTCCCAATTACAATGGCCTACTTTGATAGAGCATAGGTATTTTTATTTTTCTTCTTTTTTGGAATAAAGGGGTGCCAGGCAGCTTGTGCACACCTTGATTATTCCATCAATAATCTGCTACCTCCCATCAACATAGGTACCGAGTAACTCTGCTCACCAAAGTTTAAGCAGATGAAAAGAAATCACCTAGTGTTTTGTGTCTCTGCTAGGAAGTGAACCCTGGCCTCCAAGATTTAAACCCACTTCATTGACCACTAGGTCAAACCCTTGATTGCTAGAGCATAGGTATTAAGGTAACAGTTTTATTGTGTTTAAACAGAAGTGGGTCACATGTGGAGATAAAGATGACTTTTGAACTTACTTTAAGATTAAACGGCGAACCAATAAACCTTTCTTGACAGAATATTGAAAGGTACTGAAGAGCCTTGCGACGAACTTCCCCCACGGAAAAGCCGACATGACTGAGACAATACAAATAGAATATAGGAATTCATTGGACGTGGGGCGTATATATTAGTGCTCAAAGAGAGAATCGCAGTAAGGAATGACCAGGACAGCTACGTTGAAGGGAATTGCAAATTGCATACCAGAAGAGCGGCACAAATATCAGGAAGCAATACTGAGATAGCTTTTAAAAAATGTAATTCAGCTTAACCAAAAATGCCAGTAATCCATTTGCTTGTGAACATCTAAGTTTCTTATTAAACAAATAAAGATCCCAGTTTTGCCCATTCGATGAATTTAATATTCTGTCATCAACATTATGATGCATAATACTTCAACAGTTAAATGAAAAAATGAAATCAATGACCTCTTCACAGTGATATGGGCATGGCAACATGTGGGTCTATACTGTAACGTACAACAGTCAGTCTACAGTCGACAAAGACACACTTAATACTTGCAGGTAAATGACAAAATGAAACCAATGACCTCTCCACATTGATATGGACATGGCTGCATATGGGTCTATACTGTAGCACACAAAAGTAGGTGGAAATTTCAACAGACACAATGACAGAAAACACCCTCATATTTTAGTAGGCTTAGGAAAAGAAAAAAAAACTGACAACTATGCAACCCAGAAAACTGCAATACCTTTTTGTCTTTATTTTTCCTTGAGTTATGATCATCTTTTCTGCGCTTCCCAATCTCCTTTTTCTGCCACAAGGAAAAAGTAAAAGAAGAATGAACAGCTAAATGTTATTAAAGCAAACCAAAATAGCTGGATTTAGTTGCAAAAGAAGGGAATGTAATGCCTTCCAGCTTCAGAAGGCTGTTCTAACAAAACCACTAGCTGCATTTGTCCGCACACAGTAGTATTATATTATTCTTTATGGAGAAGTTAAAATAGCAATACCATTTTTTACAAACATTGAGGAACCCTGTTCAGGCCTCAGGGAAGGCAGGGCCCTTTAAACCCAAAAGGGGTAAACCTTTCACTTTCTCATTTAAATCCTTTCTAAAATTTTGTGATTTCACCAAAAGGGAACTTCTTCAACTACAGTTTTGTCAAAGATAGTCTTGGGCTTTAAGGGTAAATGAAATTGAAGGACGGACTTAGCGAAGAATGGAGCAAACAAAGAGGAGGAAGGGGGGGGGGGATCATACATGCA
Organism: Nicotiana sylvestris; assembly: GCF_000393655.2. Classification (NCBI taxonomy): domain Eukaryota; kingdom Viridiplantae; phylum Streptophyta; class Magnoliopsida; order Solanales; family Solanaceae; genus Nicotiana; species Nicotiana sylvestris. Next base: position 106,642,968 of record NC_091063.1, on the reverse strand, counting down.
ATGCATGAAAAAATACCTATTAACACACACAATAAATATGTGGTAGAGAAATCCAAAAAAAACTACAAATATGTGGAATACAAGAAGCAAAAAACATATAAATCACATTCAGGAATCATTCAGAGTTTCTGATACATAGCAAAAGTTCAGTTTTATGTTTTAAATTGAGGTTTATAGACAAGTTTTCTTTTATAACTTCCTTTTTTTTTAATCTTAATAAAATCATCATAATGTACAATTTATATATCGCTTTGCTAGCTTCATTTATTATTAGATTCATCCTCCTCAAGATAGAGCCCACAGGATATGAGGCACACACCTTCGCGGTTTGGCCTGTACTACAACATTTATCTATAACATCTATATTACTCCGCTAACTATGTTATGTGGATAAATTGGTTAAAAAAGAATAAGAGAACTTACAGTCATCCATCTACATCTCAATGCTACATCTCGAACAGTCTTGTCTTTTAACTGCATTGCAATTTTAGCATACCTAGATATGTTGCTTTCTGTTGCATATCTGCAAAAGTAAAATTCCTGTCATCATTTAACAGTTCATTTCAATAGGAAGCAAATCAGAAGTTAACCATGACACAGATATTAAGAATGCACAATTGGCGTAAGTGATGCTGCTTGACAATGCATGCAGCAAATTGAAACAAATACTGATCAACCAACAGAAAGAATTGTCGTACTGGGCTAAATGCATGGTTCAGTTGACCATATCTAGGACATTCATATTTATAATAATTAATAAGGCTTTATCAAAATCTTTAAACAGGAAAAACAAAGTACCAGATGATATTTGCTCATCTACATAGAGCGTAGTTTGTGTTGAACTCTAATCACGCAACACACATTGTAATGGAGCAACTAAATTATATTGAATTGCAGAATCAAACACACGGAGCAGTAAGGAAGTTGCAATTAGAACAGTAACAAGGAAAGAAGAGGGGGAGAAAGGGACAGATAGAGAGAAAGGGGAAGAAGCACAGAGACTACTCAATATAATTGCCTCACATGCTCCTAACCCGGGTCCCATACATCATTTGCTAACTTTCAAATGTGTCCTTCATCATGGCCTCTTGGCCAATTTCATTACCCCGCCTCAAAAAGAACCTTACCCTCGTGGTTCGAATAGAGCAATATTAACCAGGAAAGAGGAACACTCTCATAAAATATTTGTCACTTTCCGCTCCATCACTTGCTTCCTCTTGTCTCTCCTTCAAGAAGTGGAACATACTCCTTCAGATTTAAGAAAAAATCAAGATCGTTAAATTCTGACTGGGAATCAACAAATAAAAATGCTTTATTAGCACTTCACTGGGATGATAATCCTTCAATTGAGAACTTCCATCATTCAGCAACTTAGTTGACACTTCTATGTTAAAGGAATGGGAGATATAGGAATTCCATTTGGAAGATAAATCAGCAGCGCTTTGCTCTCCAATCTGTTTGATTCTTGTGGACTATCACGAGAGAAAAGAAAGCTGGACACAAGCATCCTGTTGACCAAAGTTCAAGCATATGTCAATGTTTTAGCATCTATCTCACCCATAAGGTAAAGAAACATAATTTCTTCCCAACACTTGACTTCTCTTCTTCCACGAAATGCCAGCCTAAGTGTAAACCATCAGACATGGAGGAAGATTGTGGCTCCAACTCAAGCAGGATTTCCTTAATACAAAAGTGCACTGACCTTATATTTCCATTCTCAAAAATTAGACTTACAGCCAATCATCAGAGAGAATTATCCACAGCCCACAGGAATGAGCTCATGGGGAACAACCAATTCGTCGAAGGTCCTGAATTCCAGGCTTCCCTCAATATAGGGTCACATGTATCCCTATTGATATTTACTTTTTCTGCAGAAAGGGATTCACGAAAAGAATAAAGGTATGAATCAAAGAATTACAACTCATAAAAACAATTTGGATTATCATTTTCTATGCCTTGATGGATCACCGAATTTTTCTCAAGTTTAATATATGCATATCAAATCCATCTCAAAACTGAAATTCAAGCATGAAATTTAACCTTTGCGAAAGATTCCAGAGTTATGTCTAGGTTGTCAACAGTCAACACCCCAATCTCCAAACTCAAGTCAAGTAGCATCGTGCAAGTCTCGGAACAATGCCCACGATTGCAATACAACAGTTCATTAACAAAATGACCTCCAAAAGCTTGCTTCACAATATTGTTTGCCTCTTTACGCTTGCTAACAAAACTTGGGAATAACCATTAGGGACTTTACTTTACACATGTCCCACCAAGCTCAACAAGAAAATCATCAATGTATGGTTTCAACCAATATTAAGGCTCAATTCAACTCTAGTAAGCCAAAATATGAATCCTCTAGCCTTCATCTCATTTATTATAAAGGAAATGTACTCCTCCATCTGATCTCGACAAGCAGTACCAGCAACGTCAACTTCTTTTACCTGCTTAGCTCTCAACTCGGCTAGAGTCTGTTTTTTGATAAACTTTAAATTTGGTAAGATCCCGGATGTGTCTGGTAAGAGATAAATCCTGAAGGCTGTTCCCGTCCCTATCGGGGGAGATGCCAACAATCTCTCCTTTCTATGAACACAACTCGGCTAGAGTCTGTTGATTAACCAGTGATTAAAAAAGCGAGCGCTTCCTCGCTTTAAGCGAGAATCGAAGCGGCGCGCACAGTTCATCGCTTCTGCCATTAAAAGCGACTCTGGTACGAAAAAGCAACCGCTTCTCTGTAAAAAGCGAGAAGCAGTGAAGCGTCCGCTTCTTTGTTTAAAATACCCAAAGCCCTATTTTATTAAAAACTTGGTATTCTAAACAGTCAGGACTTCTTCGACTTCTTCGAGACTTCAACAGCAGCGAGAAACTAGGGTTCTTCAAACAACAACAGCGATTTCTTCCTCTCTTTTTCATTAACTTCAAACAACACCAGCGATTTCTCTTCTTCAAACTAGGGTTGTTCTTCTTCTTCTTCAACAGTACAACAACAACTTTCAACAGGTATGTTCTGCACTTTTGATTTTCATTCTTCTTCTTCTTCTTTTTCTTCTTTTTCTTTTTCTTTTTCTTTTTCTTTCTAAACGTCCAAAAAGCGCCGAAATGCTGGCAAATTTTTTTCAGAATAATTCTGTTTTTCCGATTTCTGCCCAACTTTGTTCCTAGTTGATGAAGAAGAAGAAGTTGAAGAAGATGACGAGTAATATAATAATGATAGTGGAATACAAGAATTTGACAATCTTGCAGAAGAATAGGATGCTCATTTTGTGCTTTAATTGATGCTACTCTTTAGTTTTTTAATTGAAGTATTGAACATTTGCTTGCAATTACATGTGTTATCTATGCACTATTTATTTTAAATTTTTTTTAATTCCGCTTCACTTAAAAAACGTGAGCGCTTCGCTTCTCGCTTCTCGCTTCTCCCTTCTCATGAAATGGGGGTTGTCGCTTTTCCTCGCTTCACGTTCTTCACAACATTGTGATTAACAAACTCCTTTCCAATAAATAAGGGCTAGTAAAGAATACAATGCCAGACATAGCAGTTGCACATATGGAAATCTGTTGTCCTTGAAATTCTTCCCAATCTGAGTGAGTGTCAAATGATCTTAATACTGTGCAAACATTCGTGACATGTAAATTCACCTCCTATTAGGTTCCAATTTAGCAGATGAGGAGCGCTCACTGAGGCGAGAGGTGAGCGACAAATAGCGATGAGGGCCCGCTTCACTGAGGCGAGAGGTGAGAAGCGAAGCGCTCGCCTTTTTTATGTGAAGTGACAATTTATACAAAAAAAAAATATTAAATTTATATAACTAAAAACTCAATAGCAATAATATATCAATTCAAAAACTAAAAACTCAATAAATAGTGTTGCTCGATCAAAAACAGAGCTGAATGCTACTCTCTGTTGAGTGCTGCTTGATCAAAAACAGAGCACAAAAAAAAAAGAAAAAAAAAAGAAGAAAAAGAAAGAAAGGAGAAAGAAGTAAGAAGACCGAAGAAAGAAGAAGAAAGAAAAAAAATGGCAGAAGAACAAAGGAGAAGAAGAGAAGCGTACCTGGTTGGGTCGACTTGGATGAAGAAGAAAATGGCAGAAGAGATGAAGAAGAAAGAAGAATCATTGTGGTTGGGTTGACTTGGAGAAAGAAATCGCTAGTCTACTCGACTGCTTGAAGATTGAAGAAGAAAGAAATCCCTGAAAGCCCTAATCCGGGATCTATTTCTTTTAATCTCTGCGCTTTTTCTTTTATTTTTTAAAAAAGTGACGCTACAGTCGTCTCTCACTACACAGGCAGAGGGGAACGCTATTTTGAAAACACATCGCAAAGAGGAAAAAAGCGGTGTTGGATGCTCGCATCGCTACGCCTTACGCTATTAGCGTTGAGGCGAACGCTATTTACAACCCTGAGTGAACTTTCTTCCGTGCTATCCTAGAATCTTTCAAGCAGCCATTCATAGTTGCCCGGTTCCTCTTTGCCTATGTTAAGAACCTAAATAGATTCATGTCCCGAAGCTTCAATTCCAAGAGAAAATTCTCGCATTTGTGATGTAATGAAAATTGCTAAACTTCCAAAACAAATGTAAACAATGAACTTGATTTTTTTTTAATCAAGCCAATTTATGCACTTGTGTTTATCAATGGAGGATTTATTTCCTCTTTCAGCTTTAACTTCAATGTCCCTGTTGCACCGCTAAAGTCAGCTAACAGCATACGCATTTCTATCCAAAAATGGTGTAAAGTGTAACATAATCTGGTTCAAAATCATAGAATCTCTAGAAGATAACTCCATATCTCGTCAACCCTGATTCTCTTTTTGCTTTAAATATTCGAAACATAGTGTTCCCTTCCTCAATTTGATGAAATTGAGACAAATATGTACCAAGGCAGCTTGATGTGGTGCAGCAATTTCATTAAAAGAAAAGTATCAAAATCTGAAAATTTTAATACCTTCTCGATCTCACCCATACGAGCACAACAAACACTCTGGGAAAGCATATATCTACTGGGCATTTCGTCAAACAATTTCCTAGCAGTCCCAAGTCCCAACCTCTCCTCATTTGTGGTAATGAACTGGTTTTCCAAAATGATGGGCTAAACGCATCACACCCTTCCAGCATGTTAGTAGTAAAAGTAGTAGCAGCCTAAATGGTATTTTTACCCTCTAACATTAGTTTTGGGATAATGGAAGCAATGACCTCATTCCGTGTGGGTTCCGTAGGTTCGACAGCCAAAATCTCAGTAGCAGCAGAGCGCTTGAACTCCAATGTGCTGGACATATAGCTGATTCGTAGAGATCTTTCATTGAATACCTTGTCCTCATATGATTCTATATCAACCAAATCAGATTCCATCACAGAGGTAAAAGATAGTTGGATCTCATTGTGCATCAATGAATGGCTTGGAGCAGGCGAACACCACATTATCAAGTTAAGAAGCACAGGACAAAGCGTTGTCAGATTGGAGGAGCAGACGATAGAGATTCTCTTGCATCGCCATCATTAATTCAAAGATGGTGTTGAGTTGAGTGTTTATCATGGTAGAAAAGTACAGAGTCATGGAGTATGAGCAATGAAAGTACCAATATGTTGAACTCTAAGCACTCTAAACACATTGTAAAGGAGCAACTAAGTTATATTGAAGCTGCAGGATCACTTCATCAAATATATATATGTGTGTGTGTATTGAAGCTGCAGGATCAAATACACGGAACAACAGTAAGGAAGTTGCAATAAAAACAGTAACAAGGAAATAAGAGGGTTGAGTGAGAGAGATACAGAGGAAGGAGGAGAAGCCAGAGAAGAAGGGAGACGAGGGAATTACAAGACCACTCAATACAATTGCCTCACATGCTCCTAAATATATGTCCCACTCAAAATTTGCTAACTTTCGCAATGTGTCCCCCACCGTGGCCTCTTGGCCATTTTCATTCATAACATATAGTTATTAACTGATACAAGGATTTCTATAGCCATCGGGTTATTCTCTTCCCTCCTTTACACGTAATATAGCAAGCTCTGTCGGGTAAATTTCCAAGTTGGTTGCAAGATCATTGTCATTATAGCTATTTCGTTATGAAGTAAATAAACTTTTATATTAATATTGGCATCCAGAAGATGCATCATCATAGAAGTGTTAATGACTCCCATGCAAAGCTCAAGGAGCCAATGAAGCACAAAACAGATGTTATTAATGTACTTTTAAGATAGTGAAGTGAATTACAACATCCAGAACACAATCCACCAGGATGAAGAATTAACTAATCATTAGATTACCTTTAAGCAGTTTACATCTTGTCTAAATTATTCAAAAAGATACATCCACTATATAAAGTTTCACGAAGGTACCCTAAAACTTGTAGGGTTCCGCATTCCTCGCCCATCCGCCCAAACAAAAAGGAAACAGAAGTCCAAGACCGTTGCGAGTGTCATGTACCATTGCCAGTTGAGAGCATTTTTGGCGCAACAGGGATCTAACTAACCCCCTCAGATGCAGACATATTAAACTGACATCTTTATATCTTCAAATTACAGATGAACATGAGCTTCATCAAGAATTGGATTTGCTAGAATTAGATTTAGTTTGTTAAATTCAGAACTCAAAACAAGATTCTAAAGTTTCTTCACTTTTTCACAACAAGATTGAAGGATACATGGGGTGTTATATTCACAAACCAATTGACACCGAACATTAGCAAACTTAAATATACTAAAACTCCAAAGAAGACTACAAAAGTAAGAGAAAGATTTATACAGAGTGAAGGAACAAAACTAATAAAAAAAGAGGAAGGAATTATACGGACTTGGCGAGCAATTCTTCGAGGAGAGACTGTTCGTCGGGAGTCCAATCGACGGCAAGACCTGGATTGTGTCGTAGAGCCGCCTGTGTGGGGCCAACCACAGAATTTTCCGGAACGGAGAGACCATTACTGGTGGCGCCATTCGCATTGCTGGTGCCTTCTTGACCACCACTATTATTGTTATTATTACCCGCCGAGGGGTTCGCGCTCGCAGCCATCAATATTCTACACCGCAAATCCAATATACCCTCTGCCTTCAAAATTCGAAACAATTGCAAAATTGAAATGAGTGGGTAAAATTCGAAGTGAATATAGCTGAATCTGCAGCGAGTTTGAAATCGGGGAGCTGGAAGAAACCAGAGAGAGAGAGAGAGAGAGAGAGAGAGAGAGAGAGAAATGGAGGAGAAAATCTGTACGGAACTGTCTTAAGAGGATTTGGGTACTAATGGACTTGGATAATATGGGGAATCCTTTGTGATTAGATAGTTATTTATTGTCTGATGAGAAAATAAAAAGGATAGTTATTTACTCTAAATTATATTTTATGCTTTTAATCTGAGTTTGCTCACGACGGCTGCGATATTTTAGTAAGTATATGTTCCTTCTGGGACTTTTGCACATGTGGTCCTTTTTTTATTGGTAAATAATGATAGTAGTCCTTACAATTTTCAAGAAATCCTTCCTATTTGAAATTAATTTAAATGTGTACTTTTGGTCTATGCTGTAAATGAAGCTTCATCAAAGTTTCTGAAGTTACACTTTAGTCCTGAAACTAATAGTAATCTTATTCTGACACCTCTAGTTAGATTTTTGTACATTATCTTTTTTCCCTTTTTTCCTTATACCTGATGTAATGCACTTTCGAGAAGCATATATCGACTGAAAATTGAGCCTTTTCCTTCTTTGCATTTTCTCTTTATTTAGTTCTTTTTTTTTCTCACAGCGAGTTTTGTATCAACACAAATTCTTACTACTAGTTATTCAACAGTCTATTCAATCACAAATCCTTATTAGTTAATTTATTACTCTGTATATTAGTAGATATTATTCTAAGAATTAATCTTTTGACACTTTTGTATTGAAAATTAAATTTTAAAGTTAAAATCTTTTTAAAGTGAAACTTTTTTTTTGATATTTTTTCTTACTAAGTTTACTTTTCAGTTTTTAAAATTTGTTTTATTTCTTTATCGTTAATATGGTGCATATAAGTTTAATTTACTTTATAGACTTCATATTTGGTTCAAAGGATGAAGTATCTATTTTAATATTAATCAATGATGAAAAGAATAACAAATTTATACTTATAGTGCAATTATAAAAGCTACTCCCTATCCCCTTCAACCACTAATATGATTATGGAGAAGAAGAAAAAAAGGCACAAGAAGTGTCTCAATATATGACATCTTTTAACATTTTAAATAAATTTGTATATTAATTAGAATTATGTGTTATAGATGAAACAAGTAACAAGTTTTAAAGTATTAATTAAAGAAGTAAACTTGATAAAAACAATCACACTGTAATTTGATTTTTAGTATGTAAGCGAACTACAATTATAAAATTTTATGAAATTATCGTAAAGGATATTGTTGGAGACAATATATTGAAAATTTGCGATACGAGTACTTAAGTGGAAAAAAGTTTCGTTCCTTAACAAAAAAATGCTATACACATCTAAATGAATGATAATACAACATGATGCCGTAAATACGTGGGATATGTGGTAATTCCTATAAGTGATATATGGAATTACTGTGTTTAAATACCTCGTGTAATTAATGTATCCAATCATGTATAGTTAGGCATAGATAAATGAAGATATTAAACTAATTAAGTACCAATTAGTTCCTTATTCCACATAGACATTAGATATTGTTGATGCATCGATTAGGTATTTTTCTTTCCTGCTTTTTTATAAATAGTTTATGAACTTGTATATTGCATGTGTGTTGCACGTGTATTCTATATCTTTTGAGGATCTTTCAGGTAAGTTTTTTCATGTTTTTGTAAATCATGTATAGTTAGGCCTAGATAAATTCATCTTATTGTGCCGAGAATTTATCGAAAACAACCTCTATATTCCCCAGAGTAGGGGTAAGGTCTACGTACACACTACCTTCCCTAGACCCCATTTATGAAATTACCCTCCCCAGACCCCACTTATGAAATTTCACGGACTGTTGTTGTATAGAGCTAGAAGAAATGAGGGGGGGAGGGGGGGGGAAGAGAAAGTTTGTACAAAATTATTCAAATGAATTTGGGCACTATTGACTTGGATAAAAAGGTAATATTTTGTGATTAGATAGTTATTTGCTGTCGGATCAGTAAGAAAGAATATAGTTATGTAATCCCAATTATAATTTAAGCTTTTTACTCTTGATTTGCTAACAAGGCCTGACTTTTGCATACGTGGTCCTTTTTATTAGTAAAAATTATTGATAGTAATCCTCCCAATTCTCAAAAAAAAAAATATTCTAAATCAATTCAAATGTGTTCTTTTGACTACTCAATCACAAATCTTTACAAACATGATTAGTCATCATCGCCAATAAAAATTTATACGCATCAAATATTTACACTTAGTATAATTAATATATATGGATAAACTAAGGCCGATTTGGAGTCTTATTTAAATTAAATGAAAAAATCTAAAAAGGAAGTGAGTCGTACTAATGTAATACTAGGAAGACTTCGAATTACTACCAGTTGCTCTAGTGTTTGACATTGTTGGTTATGAAGATCCAGTTCTTGTTGTTGTGATGACTCGAAAGGTCATCTTGTGTTTTAGAACTCAATTTTATGCTTTTAAGTCTTAAAAATTTTATTTTTATCCTCCTCGATTTGTGCGCGCAGTCCGAATATGTTTTCGGAAAGTTTTTATGTTAAAAGTTGATGACAATAAGAAATTTTGCCTAAAAGCTTTATTTGAGTTGATTTCGATCAATATTTTTGGTAAACGGATCCGAATTCGCATTTTGACGGTCCCGGTAGGTCCGTGTCGTGATTTGGGACTTGAGCATATGCCCGGAATCGAAATCAAAAGTCCCTAGCCGAGATATTGGACTTTGTCGAAATTTGAAAGTTAAAGACTTAATGAAATGGAGATGTTTGACCAAGGTTTGACTTTTTGGATATCGGGTCCGCATTTTGATTCACCCTATATAGGTCCAATACATTATTTATAATTTGTCTGTGAAATTTGGTGAGAAACGGAGTTGGTTTGACGTGATTCGGACGTCCGGTTGTGAAAATAGATGATTGAAAGTTTTCTTGAAAATTTCATTTGATTTGGTGCTAATGTCATAGTTCTAGACATTATTTTGGTGATTTGATCGCACGAACAAGTTCGTATGATGTTTTAAGACTTGTGTGCATATTTGGTTTGGAGCCCCGAGGGTTCGGGTGAATTTTAGATAGGCTACGGATTGTTTTGGACTTAGAAATCATAGCTGGTGTGCTTTAGGTCTGCAGACTTCGCATATGCGAGGTCTGGCATACAAATGCGAGCCTCGTATTTGTGAAGATCATCGCATTTGCGAGCAGTGGGGCTGGGAGGGGACCTTCGCAATTGCGATTAACTCAGGTTGCATTTGCGAACAACTGTTCGCATTTGCGAAGACATCAGGGTTGGGGAAAGCTTCGCATTTGCGAAGTGTTTCTCGCAATTGCGAACCCCTGGTTACATTTGCGACATCTGCAGCTGTGTAAAACTTAATTTAGACGGGATTTTTACTCATTTCTCAAAACTTTCAAAACAAAAAACTCTCTAGGCGATTTTTCAAAAACCTTTTCTTCCCCAAAGCATTGGTAAGTGATTCTAACTCATTTTCTTTCAATCTTCCATTACATTTCACAAATCTTTAACCTAAGATCTAAGGTTTTCAAGGTGGAATTAGGGATTTTTGGATAGAAACTAGGGATTTCGAAATTTGAGAATTTAGACCTCAAATTGAGGTCGGATTCCAAAATCAATTGTATACCCGGGCTCGGGGCGAATGGGTAATCGGATTTTGATCTGAATTTTGGATTTGGACCAAGCAGCGGGTGTTGACTTTTGTTGACTTCAATAATGACCTAAATCGAAATTTGGTTATCTTGGGTGATTCCTAAGGCTAATTTTGAACTGTTTGGTTGGTAATTTGCTAGATATTGTTGGTTCGGAGGCTAGTTGAAAGGCAAAGCCATGGTTGAGCTTCGAGTGATCCTTGGAGAGAGGTAAGTATTGTGTCTAACCTTGACTTGAGGGAATTAGGAACCCTCATACTATATGATATGTGAAATCCATGTGAGCGGCGTATATGCGAGGTGATGAGTGCTTATACGTCGCCAAATTATCTATCTTCCCTGAATTACTGTTTTTCCTTAACTGTTTCCTTCTATATCTTAATTGTTACATGCTCTAAATGTTTTTCATGCTTAACTGCTACGTGTTAATCAATATCTTCTTGTGTTAACCATGTTAACTCTTTTCATAGTTCCCTAATCCCTGTTATTTGCTTAATTTGACTTGTTTGTACCTTCTAATTGTAAATTGCTGGGTTGGTCTTGCTGAGCAGTATTATTTGTGTAGATTTTATATGGAACAAGGTTTCCTTTTCTTGGTTCAGTTTGGTATTTATTCATCGTAAAGGCCTTGTGATTTAGATTGTTGATTTGACTGTGTACATTGAGTTTTTGGTATTGATATGGTGGGATCGGGTTGCACGCCGTAACAGGCGTAATAAGGGAGGATTAATATGGTGGAATAAGGGTAAATATGTTTATACGGTGGGATCAGGTTGCACACCGCAATAGGTAAAATAAGGGTGGATTGACATGGTGAAAGAATGGTGAATTATTAATATTAATATATGGTGTGATCGGGTTGCACGCCACAACAAATATATATAATATTTACTGTTATTGATATTGCTACGGTAGAATAAGGAAGGATTTTGTATTGTCTGGTGAGATCGGGTTGTGCGTCACAATAACCTATATGTTTCCATTCCCTGAGTTGCGTTGTTACTCGGTATTATTATTTGAAATGGTAAAGATTGATAATTCTGGATGACACTGGTGTATTTTCGAGGCTGTGGTTATTAATTTTTGTTGGCTGTTTAAGTTCTGTTCAGTATTTCCATTATTGTATCATTATTATATACTGCGTACAGGTTATAGTATAGGTAACTCGCCTTAGCCTCATCACTACTTCGTCGAGGTTAAGCTCAATACTTACCAGTACATAGGGTCGTTGTACTGATACTACACTCTGCACATTGTATAGATTTTGGAGTCGGTCCCAACCGTAGCTACTAGAGAGCTCGGATCAGACAGCTTACGGAGACTTGAGGTACAACTGCTCAGCGCTCGCAGCTCCTGAAATCACCTTCTTGTTCTTATTTAGCTGTGTATCTTCTTTTCGAACAACTTTATGTTATTTCATACCTTTGTATGTAATATTCTAGCAACTCGTGCACTTGTGACACCATAATCAGGGATTGTACTAAACATTCGGCAGTTTTATCTTCTGCATTAATATTTCAGTTATTTCAGTTATCTCTCGTTATTTAATTCAACTGTTAAAAATGGATAATATGTTCTAACGTTGTCTTGCCTAGCAAGTGAAATATTAGGCACCATCATGGTCCTGATGGTGAAAATTATGGGTCGTGATAAGTTGGTATCAGAGCACTAGGTTACATAGGTCTCACGAGTCACGAGCAAACTTAGTAGAGTTTGGAGGATAGGTATAGAGACGTTTGTACTTATATTCTAGAGGCTATGGAGTTAGGAACAATTTCACTTGTATTCTTCTCCGTCGTGCAATTTTATTCTATCATTGCTGATTGATCTCTTCTATTATGTTCTCTCGCAGATGGTGAGAACTGTCGCGCCCCCTTTTTCCTTCCACAAAATCGGGTTCATGACATTTGGTTGGGACAACTCTTTCCTTTTGGGAAATGGGTTTTGCAATTTTGAAGAGTTGTCACCTAATGATTTAAGGTGCGTTAGGATACCTATAGGGTTCATCTATAACTACGTTTGGTAACCAGAGATAGGGTAAGAGCTTGAAATTATCCTAAGGGGAAGATGTTAGGCACCCCTCAGGATCCACTAGTGTGGTTCCCGGCCAGACAGTTTTTGTGAATTTGTGCAATTAACAAATAAACAAGTATGACTCAAATAGTAGGGGATTTAAGTTTAAATACACAAGTGTTTGAAAACGATTAATGAAAGGCGAAATTTTGAAAATAATTATAATCTAAAGCATGCTTATGAATGTAAAGGGGGTGTCCTAGGTTTGTTTATAATATGGATCACATCAATGCAATACCCGGTATGATACTCCTTAAAGAGGGGATACACGTGGTATTAACGTACCATTCATCATATCCATATCTACCATTTCCCGCCCCGTGAAGGTAATTAAAGTGAGGGTTAGTCCTGACCCCTATTGCATGTTGTTACACGTCCCTTCCTATCAATCCTGGAGGAATTTAAGACTTCTATCCTATGAGGGAGGTTCTAGGCAGACCCTAAGGTTTAAAGGCAAAATGCTAGGCGACAAACAAGGACACATAGAACTGCATTTAAAGAGAGCATGGAAGACAAACGAAAGGCTCAAATATACCTCCACATACAGTGCATATGAACAACATGACTCATACACAAATAAGGCCTGAATTCAGAATTCTAAAACATAGTATCTAAGTGATAACAACAGAACCAGATTTATTGCATGACTCAGAAAAGAAGTCTAAATCATGCTTGCCTACTAATTTTAGCATGTTGGCAATTAAGGACAATTCTGTTTTTATTTAAGCAATTACCTAAGGCTTGCTTAGGCGTAAAGCAATATGCAGCAGTTATCTAGAATTATTAAAATAGTTTGGAGATGGTTTTTACCTAAGAGCATGATGTTTTAATTGATACGAATGCAGAGATTATTACCAATTTTATTCAGAAAACATCACGATGTGAGATTATTTTTATTACCTTTTCATGAATCAGTAATTAACTAGGCGTCTTAAACAAAAAATGCAAATAGGATCCTAGGACATGATATCTAATATGCACATGCAAATGACGTGATTGTAAAAAAAAACAGAACCCCTAAGGCATAATTTCTAAATGCGCACAAAATTTGTAGAATTATTGAAATATGACTTCAAGAGTAACAACTTTTATGCCAATGTTATTATTGTCCTAGGAGCAGGATTTCTAAGTGATAGACATAAAATATGGATTAGTTATGGATGAGATGCTGAAGCAAGAAACATGGGTCCTAATAGCATGATTTCTAATGCATGTGTGAACCTTAAGCATGATTTTTATTGCGCAATTAGGAATATAAACCTAACAACATATTTATACCCGTTAACAACTATAGTATGCATATTTACCCCATCCCTTTTTCACTAGCCAACCCCAATACTTGTTTACAACAAGTCATTACAAACCAACCTTGAAATGAATTACATAAGTAGCAATGAAAATAAGAAGTTACACTATAGGAAGCCTGATTAGGACTTCCTCTCTGAGTTATGTAATCAATCACCTCAAGTGACAAGGTTGTTTCATAGTTTTTCCTCATATCTAGGTGTGTAAGAGTTCCTAAGGACCTCAAGGGATCCCGGACAGTACTCACACCCAGATTGCATAACCAAGACAGAGTAAGTGCAGTGTGAAAAGGCCAGCTTTTATGTGTCCAAGTTCAGAGGGAGCTCAAGGGTCCCAAGGCAAGGCTCACACAAAAGGGGCAGAACCTAGTGGTCTAAGAATATATGTGAGAGTGCTTGACATAGATTTAAAAGAGTTGAGTTGGAAAACAGTTTTGAAACAACATGTTTGAAATAAGTTTGCAAAACAACAGAATAGTTTTGAAAAAAAAGGAGAAGGGAATAGGAGCAACAATAACTTGGAACAACACATCACACACAAAGCAAGTTCGAAGGATAGTACAATTTCAACAGTCACAAGCAGGGGAGCAAGGGGTTGGGGACATAGAGGGCCCAAATCAGAAACACATAAAACATGGATGAGAAGAGAAACATTTAGACCAGCAAGCACAAAAACAAGTAGCAACTGATTGGCCTACAAACTACAACTTCAAAGAGTTAACAAGGAATCATGCTTGAAATTAGAATAGTAACAAGACATAGGGACATGGTATGGGAGTAGTCATGTAGGGGTCTATTACACATAATTAGTCATGACTTAGTGTTAATCAAGTACATTATGAGGCATACTAGTTGAGAGACATAAACAGGAACTCAAGTAGACATGCTGATTACATTTGAACAAGAGAGGGCAGAACTTAAGCATGATGAATAAAGTAGTAAACAAGAAGTGCAATTAAACAACATGAGTCATTAGGTCAATGCAGAAAGAGACAGGGATTGCCAAACAATAGAGCACATAGAATTGAGTTTCAGAATTGAACTAGGAACATACCAGTTAAGGAAATAAAGTGCAAAAAAGTAAAGCAAGTTGAGTTCCACAATCTAGCCTTGGCTTTCAGCCGGCTAGACAAGTAGTAGCACAAGTAGTAGAGAAAAAAGAGAGAGTTTGAGTGTATATGTGTGTGTTCTGAACTAATTGTTCATGCCTTATGCTAAAGAGAGGGTAGAGTATTTATAGTTTGAGAGCAGGCAGGAAAATAAGGTAATAAGTACTGACTTAGCATAATTATAGAAATAATACAAATCAGAATCAATTAAAGGCCCGGACTCCCTTCAATTAGGGAGTCATAGTTCAAACATGTACAATTTGTATCAATCAGGGAAAAGAACTGATTTTACCATAATAGGAGTAGTAAAAGCATGTAGCATGTAATAAGGACTAAGTACGAAATATTTTCAAGTAAGGAAAGTATATTAACAGCATATTGGGCATCGAATTAGGTAGAGCACATTTTCAATTTTGAAAGTCAGTTCAAAGAATCATGGATGTGATGGAAAATCACAGGGAATCAACACTAACTAAGGAAAGTGTAAAAAATAAGGAAGTAATTTCGAAAAATCAGTACATAATTACAAGAAAAATACACAAAATCACAGATGTAGGTTTAAGGAGATTACACCAAATCAACATAAATTATGTGAACAATCAATAAAACAAATAATTGGACCTATTAAACGATAAATAACACGTGTTTGGACAAAATCAAAGAAACCTTAAGAACAAATTAGAGCAGGAAGCACAAGAGCTTATAGAACACATATGAAGCCTAGAATGTTCATGATAGTTATGCAAACAGACTCAAACTTCGAATCGAACCCAGAAGTATTAGGGTTTCTTGACAAAAATGAATCGAGCAAAAAGGAATGACTCAGGTGATGTTTAAACATGCTAAAAATCAAAGTAATTGCTAAAATAAAAAAGAAATCGTTTTTTGCAAAAAGGGTTTTGAAACCCTAGTCTAGAAAATGAAGAAATTGTTTGAAATCGGAGAAATATTTTGAGAAAAACAGGTGAAAACCTTAAAAAAAACATAGATCTATCACAGATCTAAAAAGATCGGAGGATTTATAGCTAGGTTTTTTTGAAAATAGCAGAGACGAAGAAATAAACGGTTAAAAACTCATGGATACACCAAGATTTAAGACAAATTTAAAGAAAAGTGAAAAATCTCAAGAGTTAGGGTTTCAGAGAACCCAAAGAAGATGAGAGGACTTTAAAATGTTACCGGTTTTGGCCGGAAAAGTCATAATCTAACTCGAACAGCCATGGATGGCCAGAAAATGGCATAAAAGACCATGGATAGGAATTGAACAAGATCTGGACTAGATCTCTTTGAGATATTTTCACGAAATCACAAAAACGAGCAACCAGGAGACGTAGGAGACAAGTATACGTCTCAAACAGCCATGGGAATCCATGGATTGAGTGAGGATTGAAGGGATTAGGGCTGGTTTGGGTGGCGGTGGCTAGGGTTAGGTTTAGGTTTCAGAGAGAATTGGATAGGAAAGGGGATTCTAGCAGCGGTTTAGTAAGAATGAATTAGGTTAAGGGGGTCGTTCAGGTTAAAAGTGGAAGGGAATAATAGGGACCGTTGATTTGGGAGATCAACAGTCGAGATTAAATAGGTAGGTGGGGTTTCGAGTTTTGGATAAGGGTTAAAAGGGTGTGGGCCGGGTTTTAATTTGAAATTGGGTTGGGAATTGGGCTCATGATTTGGGCTACAATTGAAAGCCAATTTGGCTATATTTTAAATAGCCATTTTCCCTATTTGATTTATAAAAAATAGTAAATAATTTTCTGAAAAATAATTTAAAGTGCTAAAATGATTTATAACACATAATTAGCAATTTAAAAGTACAGTATCCAATTTTATGCGTATAAAACGTAATTAAATCTTAAAAGGGCTAATATTGCAATTATGTGCAATTTAGCTTTAAAAATACCAAATGTAATTATAAAAATATGTAAAAATTAATTTAGCCATATTTTGGCATAAATATAGAAATACAATAGATGAATTATCAAAATAATAATTTTGGAAATAATTATTGAGGATTTTATGGATAGAAAGGGAGAAAATAAATCAATTTAAACCTTTAAAATTATGGAAAAATAATAAAACCTTGGGACATGCTTATATATATATATATATATATATATATATTATTTTGAAGGTATTTTGCATATTGAAAATATATAGGGAAAAATTGGGTATCAACAAGAACGCGTACCGCATCTTCAGTTGAGCAACAACCAGAGCCCTCAACAACAGCTCCTACTAGGGGCAGAGGCGAAGGTCGTGCCAGAGGCCGGGGCAGGGGTAGTGCTCAGCCTTGAGCTCGAGTAGCAGCACCAGCGGCGGAGCCTCAGGTGGAGTTTGATGAGGAGGCTCCAGCCCAGACCGTTCCAGCAGGACTAGCTCAGGTCCTAGAGGGGTTCATCGCCACCCCGGTACTTGAGGATGCTTTGGTCCGTCTACTGGGCCTTATGGAGAGTGTGGACCAGACCGGAACATTTCCTGTAGCACCAACATCTCTTAGGCTGGGGGAGGTGCACAGACTCCCACTACTTACACTTCGGAGCAGATGGCTCCCCAATTTCAAACTCCAGTAGCCTATTAAGTTGGGGTAGTTCAGTCGGGTGTTACGGCACAGACCAGTGATGCATCGATTATATCTTCTAAGGCTTTGTGGAGATTGGATAGGTTTACCAAGCTTTTCCCAATTTACTTTAGTGGTGCATCTTCAGAGGATCCCTAGGACTATCTAGACAGCTATCATGAGGTGCTACGGAACATTGGGATAGTGGAAACCAATGTTGACCAGACCAGCTAGGTCACCTGCTTCACTTGGGACCAGTTCTCTCAGCTATTTCTTGAGAAGTTCCTTTTTATCACTAAGAGAGAGGACTATCGGAGGCAGTTCGAGCGTCTACAATAGGGTTTTATGACTGTCACTCAATACGAGACTCGATTTGTGGATCTGGCCCATTATGTTATTCTTCTGCTTCCTACCGAGAGAGAGAGAGAAAGAGAGAGAGAGAGAGAGAGAGAGAGAGAGGGTAAGGAGGTTTATTGAGGGGCTTGCTCAGCCTATCAAATTGTAGATGGATAAGGAGACTGGGAGTGAGATTTCTTTCCAGGCGGCAACCAATGTTTCCAAGCGAGTCGAGATGGTACTAGCTCAGGGGAGTGGTCAGGGATCTGACGAGAGACCTCGTCATTCTGGTGGATTCAGTAGTGCCTCGTCTGGAGGCAGGGGTACTTTTGGTAGAGGACATCCTACCAGGCCATATCAGTTAGCACTTTAGGCATCCCACAGTGCTTTAGGGAGGCGTGGCCCTTATGTGCCTCATTTTGGGCAGCCAACCTATAGTGCACCGCCAGCTCCTATCAGTGCACCTCCTATTCAAAATTATTGATGTGGTCAACAAGCCCGTCCGGGTCAGTCTCAATTTCAGTAGCCACAACACCAGGATGGATGTTTTGAGTATGGTGGTTTTGGACATATCAGGAGGACCTGTCCAAGATTATTGGGCGGTACACCAAAGCAGAGTTCTCGTGCCATGATTTAGGCACCGGTTGCATCACCTCCCACTCAGCCAACTAGAGGTAGGGGTCAAGGACCCATAGGTAGAGATCAGGCTGCTAGAGGTGGATGTCAGGCCATTAAAGATGGAGGCCATGCCGCTAGAGGTGGAGGCCAGCCAGCAGGAGGCCGTCCTAGAGATATGGTTCAGAGTGGTGGGGCCCAAACCCAATGCTATGCTTTTCCAACCAGGCCTGAGGCTGATTATCTGATGCGGTTATCAAAGGTAGGGGTGTTCAAGACTGAATCAAAACTGAAAACCGAACCGAAACCAAAGCTTAATGGCTTACTGGTATCAGGTTAACGTTTTAACGGACGGGGAATGAATTGATTTTTTTTGTTAACGGCTTATTGGTTTGGGGCGGGTTATTCAATTTTCTTAGCGGATAATCCGTTAATCCGTTAAGAATATATATATATATATACATATACATATAATTTATTTTTATTCATATTACTGTTCTAGATAATTGTGCGAAGTGCAAAATGAATTGTACTGATTGCTTAGAAGTATCTAATTAGCCATTGAGTCTGAAACAATCTTGAGTATGAGACACTATTGTTATCCAGTAAGCAAGAAAAATATCTGACAACAGCATAAACCCAAATTGTTTGCATATAAGGCCCAAATATCCAGATAGTGGGCAAATACTAGTTGTGTTACACGGCTTGGCAACAACGTTCCCATCTTTAACGAATAGTTGACTTGACCATTTATTAGGAATTATTTTTCCGTGGAAAATATTTTTTCACGGGAATGAAAACTTATGCCGATAATTGGAAGTATGTTAAGTTTCAATCAACTAAAACTAAACCAATAACCGCCCGATAATAGCTAAATCGATACCAATCCACCCGATATTTTATCGGGTGGCTAGCGGATTAATACATTTAAAAATTGATAATCGATAAGCCAAACCGTTAAGAGTAAATAACTGCCCAATCTGCCCGATAAGCAACCCTAATCACATGTACAGTTTCAGTTTGTAGTACAAATGCCTCAGTTCTATTTGATCAGGGTTCTACTTATTCCTATGTGTCATCTTATTTTGCTTCATATTTGGTTGTGCCTCGTGATTCTTTGAGTTCTCCCGTGTATGTGTCCACCCCTGTAGGATATTCTATTGTGGTAGATCGTGTCTATCATTCATGTGTGTTTATCGTTGGAGGTCTTGAGACTATCGTAGATCTCTTACTTCTTGATATGGTTGATTTTGATGCCATTTTGGGTATGGATTGGTTGTCACCTTATCATGCTATATTAGATTATCACGCTAAGACGGTGACCTTAGCCTTATTGGGGTTGCCTCGATTAGAGTAGAGAGGGACTCCTGGCCATTCTACCAGCAGTGTTATATCTGATGTGAAGGTGCAACATATGGTCGAGAATGGGTGTCTAGCTTATTTGACTTATGTCCGTAAAATTCTAACGCAGAGGTTCCTTCCATGGATTCTGTGTTTTGTTCGTGAGTTTCCAGAGGTGTTTCCTGCAGACCATCCGGGGATACCACCCAACAGAGATATCGACTTTTGTATTGATTTGGCTCCGAGCACTCAACCCATTTCCATTCTGCCATACCGCTGTTGAAAGAATTGAAGTAGCAGTTGCAAGATTTGCTTGATAATGGATTTATTAGACCTAGTATCTCGCCCTGGGGTGTGACCGTGTTGTTTGCAAAGAAGAAGGACAGATCGATGAGGATGTGAACAGATTATCGGTAGTTGAACAAAGTCACCATCAAGAACAAGTATCCATTGCCAAGGATTGACAACTTATTTGATCAGCTTCAATGTGCCAAAGTGTTGGTGTTGTTTGTTGTTGTTGATTTGAGGTCTGGCTATCATCAGCTGAAGATTAAGGCATCTGATGTCCCTAAGATAGCTTTTTGGACTCGGTATGGGCATTATGAGTTTCTAGTGATGTCATTTGGGCTGACAAATGCCCCAACATCATTTATGGATTTGATGAACCGGGTGTTCAAGCCCTATTTGGATTCCTTTGTGATTGTGTTTATTGATGATATTTTGATCTATTCCCACAGCCGAGAGGAGTATGAGCAACATCTTCGGATCGTTCTTCAGACTTTGAGAGATAGCCAGTTATACGCTAAGTTTTCAAAAGCTCAAGACTACTTTGACTACATTGTCGGTGTTGGTGTTGCCCACAGGTTCAGGGCCTTATACAGTATATTGTGACGCATCTCGTATTAGACTTGGTGTAGTATTGATGCATAGTGGCAAGGTAATTGCATATGCTTCATGGTAGCTGAAGGTTCACGAGAAGAATTATCCTGTCTAAGACTTAGAGATGCCAGCCATTGTTCACGCGTTAAAGATTTGGAGGCACTATCTTTATGGCGTGTCGTATGAGGTATTCACAGATCATTGGAGTTTGCAGTATTTGTTCAAGCAAAATGAGCTCAATTTGAGGCAGATGAGGTGGTTAGAGGTATTGAAAGACTATGATATCACCATCTTGTATCATCCCGGGAAGGCCAATGTGGTGGCCAATGCTTTGAATGGGAAGCCGGTGAGTATGTGTAGCCTTGCATATATTTCAGTCGGTGAGAGACCGCTTGCATTAGATGTTTAGGCCTTAGCCAATCAGTTCGTGAGGTTGGATGTTTCTGATCCTAGTTATGTTTTAGCTTGTACAGTCGCTCGGTCTTCTTTGTTTGAGCGCATCAGGGAGCAACAGTATGATGACCCTCATTTTCTTGTCCTTAGGGATACAATGCGGCACGGTGATGCCAAGCAGGTTACGGTTGGAGATGATAGAGTTTTAAGGATGAAGGGTCGTGTTTGTGTGCCTAATATGGATGGACTTCGTGAATTGATTATAGAGGAGGCCCACAATTCCCGGTATTTTATTCATTCGGGTAGCACACCTCCTTTTTACCACCCCGAAGGGGTATATAATGGAGTTTTTCCAACGAAAGTGACATTATTCGAAATGAGATTATTTTATTTAATTTATCAGAGTCTCCACTTGGAATAGTTTATTTGGTGTCCCAAGTCACCGGTTTATTTTAAAATTCCAAATCGAGGAAATTTCGACTTTATTTTAAAAGTCTGCGAACCAAAAATTTTAAGTAAGAAATTCTATTAACCTGGGAGAAAGTGTTAGGAATTTCCGGGTTCTGTGGTTCGAGCACGGTCGCTTAAACTAGTAAAATTGGCCTAATTATCTGATTTACTACATGTTTTAAACCTATTGTGCATTTTTTACTTTATAACCGCATTTAGGATTTAATTTCTTGAACAAGTTATGATTGTCGTACACTTGTTTGTCTTGGAACACATCGCAAACCACACTACATGAAATGCATCCGTGATTCGCGATATGTTTATTTTTATTAAAAGTTCGAAGTTGTTACGATCGGGTCACATGAAATGCACACCTGAATTTGGGAATTAGGCATCGTAACTATGTCACGGGAACCGCACCCATAATCATGATGGTTTATTAATCGCGCCTAAAGCAAAGCTACGAAAGTTCATGAATTATTTCCTACTTTGAGATTATTGAGGCAAAATTATGTTAGACTAGTAGTGATAGATTTGACAAACTTGGTCTAATATTTTTCCATCAGTTAGTGGGTTCAAAGGAGTTCACAACTGTGAGAAATACAGCAACCCAAAGATAATGTACCAAAATCATGCGAATGAAAAGAATAGCACAAACTTCCACATAGGAGCATGTAATGTAGAATGTTAATTCGTTACTTCAAAAGTCATAATTATGCATGTTCATTAAAGGTCATTCTCAATAACTAAATGTTAGAACAGTAACTCGGTAATTTAAGCCAAATTACTCAAATCCTTTTCCAAGCAAAGAAACAACATTCATATTTTAACGCATCCAAACACACGAATCCTATGGCTGTCGCTCATAGCTAATCACTAAATTATTGAAAAGATAAAAATTGACAAGTCAAAATAAAAGCTTATCTACACCAATAAGTGATTTTCACCTTGGGCTGAGAATCTGCTTCACTAGGCCCAAAGCCTCTCATAATAACAATTCAATACATAGGCATAATTTAAAAATATAAAGAAAAGGAAAACACCTAGCCCAAATGAAAAATGAAACCTATTACATAGAGTAACAAAAAAAACTATTCTGCTGAAAACCCATGAATCTACCAAAATGCATCTCTATAGCTAATTGGATTTAACACTTATTTTAACTAATTTTAGCTCAATTAGATCTAACAAACAGTGATCTATTTCATTAAATATTCAAAATCCATAATTCAGCTATACATCACAATTTTTCAACCACTACAAACATCTGAAAATTTATCAGCAGTAAGAATCGTACCTTTACAAGTAAAGAAGAAAATTGAAGTTAGCTCAGCAACTTGAAACGGACAAATCCAACAGCGAACAACAGCTTCTCAAGCTCAACGGTTTTCTGGGTTACATTGATGATGAATTTTCCACTTGTGCCATATTTTAGTTATGAAAATCTTTAAGTTATGTATTTTTTAGCTGCTTTTCTCCACTTCAACTCAAATTACTGCCCGTTTTAGCTTATTAGTAAAAATGGGCAGTCAAAATATTGATTTGAAAATACTTGTTTGCGTCAAAATGAGAGGTTTGTTAGTTTCTATGGGAATAAGGTGGGAGTTCGTTTCCTTTTTTTGGAGACTGGAGAGGTGCTCCCCTTTTTTTTAGAAAGAGAGGGGGTCTATTTTTGGTTTTCTCCAGAGAGAAGAGGGTCGTTGCTCTTTGGAAGGGAAGAGGTCTTATTCTTTTTTGTGTCATTAGGTTTTCTATAACATCTGATCCCTTAGGTTATTAGAAAGGGGGTCTTAAGTAGAGGGGATTTGGGCCGGTCGTTTTTGACTTGGGTTGGCTGGGGCGGAACAAAAATTTGTGTCACTGTATTTGTTCTTTGGGGTGGCTCAATACACCAAAACTAAATCAATTTCTTTTCCCATTTTCCTTTTCTTTGTTTTCTTTTTTTTCTTTCCTTTAATTTTAAAATATAAATTAATCCTAAATCAATATAATTTGTAAAAATTAAAATTATTTATCTATTAAAACAACTAATTTACTTAAAACTAAATAAGAGCACTAATTTCTAAAGACTAAAAGCTAAATATGTAAAAATGACCATTTTTGTGATTTTTCCTTAATAAAGCAATTCACTAAATGTAATTAATTCCTAAATGCAAATTGAACCTAAGATGGCGTGAAATTAAAACGTGATAATTTTTTTATGATTTTTCTTTTGACTTTAAAAATATTAAAAATGCATGAAATGAAACTAAGTAAGAAAAAACTTCTAAAAATTAATTAAAATTATTTTGGCTTATTTTAGGAATTATTTTCATGTAGGGCAAAAATTAGGTGCTCACAGCTGCCCCTCTTTGCTCGGAAACATGAAGAGTTTTTGGTAAAAGATAAAGTGAGTAATTATGAGCAATATTTGCCCGTTTGAGACTCCATTTGGAAGCATTTTGAAAAAGTTTGACTGAACCTTGCTTCAGAGGTTGTCTACATATCCTTGGCTATAAAGGAATCAGGTCGGTGTAGTTTTGGAAGTTTTGGTAGCTAGAACTAGCGAGAAACTATGATTTCACTGTTGTTGCTGCTGTTTCTGCTTGCTGAGCTCCTTATTACACCGAAATAAAAGATGAAAAACTAGACTAGCTAAGCCTATCAACTACGAGTTACAAGATTCCTACCTATAAACCTTCTGAAGCTTGATCTTGAGTCTTGGATGGTTCTTCCTGCAAACTTTGATCTGAATCTTGATGCTCGTTAGTTGCAACCGCTGGTTCATTCTTCTTCAGCTTTTCAGATCAAGGCGAGACATGCAAAACTTGTGACTTCAATCATATCTTGGGCAGTCCGCATCTTTTTCTCCGCTTCTATACTTAGAGTTCAACTTTTTTTCTTGTTCTTCATTTCTTCTATTTGGGTTGAGACTTCTTCTTTTGATCATCTCAAACCTTGTACCTCACGGTGAAAACCTATTTAGGCACCAAAGCAAACAAACGAACGAAATTTTATGCCCCAGTTTTCACTAGAAAAATTTCGTGAGTTATTGTAACAAAAATCTAAACTATTTCTTTATTGAAAACAATTAAAATTAGGATTGTGTATCCCTGAGAAAAAGAGATTAGGGAATGGAGACCCTAAATCTAAAATGCAATCAAATGGGGATCGGAGGCCCCAAGTTGGGAAAATTACCAAGTTATACTGGAAAAATGACCGGGTTATGCCGGAAAAGAAAAAGGTCATCGAGTTATGCCAAGGAGGCCCATGGGTTATGCCAAGAAAGCCATCGGGTTATTCCAGAAAAGAAAAGGTCCTCGGGTTATGCCGGGGAGGTCCACGGGTTATGCCGAAAAAGTCATCGGGTTATGCCGGAAAAGAAAAAGGTCCTCGGGTTATGCTGGGGAGTTTCAACGGGTTATGCCGGAAAAGTCATCGGCTTATGCCAGAAAAGAAAAAAGGTCCTGGGGTTATGCTGGGGAGGTCCACGGGTTATGCCGGAAAAATCATCGGGTTATGCAGGAAAAGAAAAAAGGTCCTCGGGTTATGCCGAGGAGGTCCATGGGTTATGCCAGGAAAGTCATCGGGTTATGCCGGAAAAGAAAAAAAGGTCCTCGGTTTATGCCGGGGAGGTCCACGGGTTATGTCGGGAAAGTCATCGGGTTATGCCAGCAAAGAAAAAGGTCATCGGGTTATGCCGGGGAGGTCAACGGGTTATGTAGGGAAAGTCGTCGGGTTATGCCAGAAAAGAAAAAGGTACTTGGGTTATGCCGGGGAGGTCCACGGGTTATGCCGGGAAAGTCGTCGGGTTATGCCGGAAAAGAAAAAGGTCCTCGGTTATGCCGGGGAGGTTCACGGGTTATGCTGGGGAGGTCCACGGGTTATGCCGGGAAAGTCATCGGGTTATGCCGAAAAAAAAAGGTCATCGGGTTATGCCGGGGAGATCCATGGGTTATGCCGAGGATCAACTAGGGAGTGGAATCCTATATTGAAAAAGACTACCAGGTTATGCTGGGAGTGACTAGGGAATGGGACCCTATGTTGGGAAAACGCAGCTAGAGATTGGGGACCCTAGGCTACCATGATTTTGAATTTTTCTTCTTCTTTTCTTTTTTTCATTTTCATCATTTTTCTTCTTCTTTTTTTCTTTTTTTATTATTTTTATTTCATAGAATGAGTAAATGCAGGAAAGAATTTTGGAGGAGACTTCCCTTTTTGGATGGTTACTGCAAAGTTGTTTCTAGCCCTTGCGCAGTTTCTTTTTGGTTGTCCCTGCTTTTTGCAAGGTTGCTTTGAATTACACCTATTTCCTGTTTTTCAAACAAAGAACAATTTTTCAGTTTGAAACAGTGGTTGGTTTTGTGGTCTTGATTATTTCAATCACTTGTTCTCGGCCCTTTTCAACTGCAACTGGTTGCTTCCTAAATACCAGTTGCATTTCTGACTCTGGAGAAAAATCTGGCTCTTCCAGACTTTGCCATGACAATTGGTCGGTGGGGCTCACCCTTTTCGATTTTATTTTACCTCTGTAGGCCTTTCCCTTCTGACTTGTTGTTTTTCTTCTTCTTTTTTTCTCAAACTTTGTCACAACGGCTAGTCGCGTGAGACTTGACCTTTTTCAACTTTGTTTCTCCTTCATAGGCCTTTCATTTCTGGATTCATTCTTTCAACTTCAATTTCAGAGCATTTGGGGTACCTTGGCTTTTTAAACCATTGCCAAGACGGTTAGCCACGTGGGACTCAACCTTTTCAACTTCATTTACCTTTATAGGCACTTCAATTTGATTTTCTCCTTCCAAGAGTTTTGATTTCGAAGCATCGGCCGCCATGGCCAGTCGAGGTCGACTTGATGCCCCTGACGAGGCTGGGTGCCTTTTTGCATATTAGCTCATGTCAAACAAAAGTCCTGTAAATCAATCTTGACATCCTTTCTTTGTCATAGTTTCAGAGACAGAGTTAGATCGAAAGGGATTCAAAGAAAAACAAATAATGGAATAGAGAATGAGTTTAAACAAGATGTGTCCCTTTCGGTGAAAGGAAAGAAGGACTTATCTAGACCACATGCGAACTTCAATGAACATGACATGCCTTTTGGACTAGATGCGTGATCTGTGTAAACCGTCCAACTCTCAGAAATTCATCACAACTTTGCCTTGAAGTCGAGGAACCTTGCCAGGACTCTGTCAATGCCAATGGTTGTGAGGATCCTCTTTTCGATCAGGGACGCCCTTTGCGGGTTTTCATGAGCTGACCTCTCTCATTTCTCTTCTCACCATCGCCTTATAGTGCTCTTTGCGAGTTTTCACTAACAAGACTCTCTTATTTTTCATTTCTATGCTTACCATCGCCCCATGGTGCCCGTATGGGTTTTCACCAATAAGACTCTCCCATTTTATTTCTCTCATTTGATTGCATCGAATCCAAGTAGTTGTATTCTCTGATCTTTGAACATTCTCACCGATTGATCGAAAGGACTTGAACACGATTTGGGATAAAACAAGTTTGGATTGAATTACAATTTTGGAACCTTTCAGGCGGGATCATCGCCGAACCATTATAACATTTGTCCCAGTTTCACTTCTGGGGGAATTTGAATTTTTATTTTGGTGTGACTGAACCCCTAAGAGAGGCTGCCTACGTATCCTTTCAGAATCAAGTTGAACGTAGTTCAGGGAACTTTGTTTTTTATTTTCTTTTCTTTTGCTTTTTCTTTTGTTTTGTTTTCTCTTTCTTTTTCCTTTCCTTTTCCCTCTTTTTTCATTTTTTTTCATTTCATTTTATTTGTCTTTTCTTCCCCCCTTTCTTGTATCTTTCTTTTTCTTCTCTTTTCTTTCATCATCACTTTTTTTCATTTTTCAATCAATTTTTTTTCAAGAACACTTTTAGATTCCAACGAGGATAATCAAAGAAGAGTAACCGGCTCAAATGGTTTACCAAGAGTTAATGGTATTTGGGTAGCGAGAATGAAAGCCTTCGTCATCCCAACAGGAGAATATTAATATTATATGGAGGACCAATCAGAGTACCTTTTGGCTGCATTGGCATTGACAATTGTTACAGGGAGATTTTCTTCAATGTTTCGAGGTACAACGCTTTGGCAGTACCCTTGTTACCATGTATGGATCTTTCCAATCTTGAGCTAATTTTCCTTTAGCTGTTCCAACTCTTGTTTTATTCCCTTAAACTTAACTTCATTTTAATCTAATTCTTAATTCATTATTTCGAAGTCTGAAAGCATTTCAAGATCTGAGCATGAAGTCTGCAAGCATGTCATGTTATTGAAATCTGCATTTAACAAAACTAAAAAGAGAATAAGAAAAATGACAAGATTGAGAAAAGAGACATTCCTGTTTTTTTTCTTTTTGATTTTGATGATTTTTTTTGAATTTTAAAAGATAGAAGGATTAATATTGGAAAATAATACAATAAAGTAAAACATCCGAATCACACCCTGAGATAATCCGGACGCAGAAAGGATAGCAAGACTGGTTACTAAGACTCCCGTCTGATGGGAAACTTTCATGTTTGGCGACCATTTTTGGCTTTTCTTCTGTCTCAGCAATGGATGCAATGGCCTTTAGTTTCGGATCCAATTCCTTATCTTTTAAAATCATTCCAACTATTATCCCGATGTTGTGGGCAGGCAACAGATTGTTTATCACATCAAGAGCTTCTTCATCCTGAAAAACAATTCTTTCAACTTCAATCAAATCTTCAATTACCCTTTTGAGGGTCCAACAGTACTATGTACTGTGTCCCACTACTCCAGAGTGGTATTCACATTTAGCATCAGCTCGGTGCGATGGGAACTCGGGGTTTGGCCAATTCGGGGCCACTGGCTGCAACAAACCTCACGTGACTAGCTTTTGGAGCAAACCCGAGTATGATTCGCCAATATGGGCGAATTGATTCTTTTTGAAAGGCTTTCTTGGGTGAGGATTGTACTAGGGAACATTTGATTGGGGATTATATAGATCTTGGTAAAGATGGGCGTTTCTAGGAGGTAGAGCTCGGTTTTGTGTAGAATGTTGTGGTCGCGTGCAAGATTGCGCATTCATCACCGCATACCAACAAAGCCAACCACCTGAACAGAACCTGGCTAATTTGCTCACACCAACAACCTTGTTAGTTTTGAGACATTTAACATATAGGAAATCGCACGTTGGGATGCAATGCACCTAACAATTAAATGCTTCAATCATGTGTTTGAACGGTTGCATATTTTATCCCGGCCTTAACTAACTCTTTCAGTATGTACCTTTTTTCTTTTATTTCTGACATAATTTCGCGTATTAGCTTAGAATTTAATTGTAGAATCAGTTACTTGAAGTGTTATTTACATTATGCAATTGAATTGAATAGATTTGGGCCATTTGTAGTCGAGTACTTGTGGCAAAGACGTGGTGTTGGGTTGATTTTGAGCCGGTTCGAGGTAAGTGGCTTGTCTAACCTTGTGTGGGGGACCTTCCCCTTAGGATTGGTATATTTGGTAATTGAAATGCCTTGTACGTGAGGTGACGAGTGCGTACTTGTGCTAATTGTTGGAAATCCAGTTTTCTTTAAGTACCTACTAGTATGTTTCCTT
This sequence comes from Nicotiana sylvestris, assembly GCF_000393655.2. NCBI lineage: Eukaryota > Viridiplantae > Streptophyta > Magnoliopsida > Solanales > Solanaceae > Nicotiana > Nicotiana sylvestris. Next base: position 106,613,548 of record NC_091063.1, on the reverse strand, counting down.
TCTTGTTTCTATTACCTGCACTATTAAGCCTGTTGTTACATTAGGAAAGCATGTCTAAGTGACTTAATTGCTTCATTTGATTTAACTGCCTTACTTGAATTTCGTGTAGCATGCTAGGCTAGAATCACTTATTGCCTTAATATGAATTTTGTTGTTTCTTTTTATCTTCCTGTTGCTGCTGTGTATTCATTTTAGTACTACGGATGCGGGATTCCGGTAGCTCCCCCTTGTCTGTTTACTTTGGGACTATGGGTTAAATTCCCGGTAGATCCCCCTACACATTTATTTTGGGACTACGGGTTAGATTCCCAGTAGATCCCCCTGTACAGTTATATGGAACAACGGGAATACACTCGGTAGATTCCCCCAATACTTGGTATTTACATTTGGGACTATGGAATGGGATTCTGGTAGATCCCCGCGTACTATGAGTTGGACTACGAGACGGTATCCCGGAAGATTCACTGGATATGTAAAGATGGGACTACAGGACAGTGTCCTGGGAGATCCCCGATTGTTACTATTGGTGCTGAGCTGTATTTCCTTTCCATGTTTACCTTACTCTGTATAGTTGTTGCTGTTCTGTTCACCTTGTGTTATTTTACTGCTGTACTCATTTATATTGTTCTGTTCTATGCTGTTGATCTTTATATTTTATTTAATCTCAGTAGGGCCCTGACCTTCCTTGTCACTACTCAACCGAGGTTAGGCTTGGCACTTACTGAGTACTGTTGTGGTGTACTCATGCCTCTTCTGCACATGTTTTTCATGTGCAGATCCAGGTACCGCTGATCAAGCTCCACTATCCTTGAGGGAGGCGACCGCTCTAGAGACTTCGAAGTACATTTGCCGCATCCGCAGACCGAGAAGTCCCTTTCTGTTCTTGCTTTTAGTATTTAGCCTTTCTGTACCTTCCTATTCTTATTAGACATTCCGGGGTTAGAGCTATGTAGTATTGATCTTAGCTTGTAATTCATGGGTTTCCGGGTCTTGGATTTATGTTTGGTATTGAGAGTTAAACATGGTGTATGCCAAGCGGCACATTTAAACACTATTACTACTTTATTTCTCTTTTAAATTGTTTACTTCTGCAAAAAATTGGTTTATCTTCTGCAAATTAGGCTTACCTAGTCGTAGAGACTAGGTGCCGTCACGATGGTTCACGAAGGGCGAACCGGGGTCGTGACAAGTTGGTATCAGAGTTCTAGGTTCATAGGAGTCATGGATCGTAAGCCGGTTTATTAGAGTCTCACTGATCGGTACGGAGACATCTACACTTATCTACGAGAGGCTATGTAACTGTTAGGAAAATTTCAACTTCATTTGATTTCATTGTCATGCGATATTTTGACATCACCATTCTAAACTTCTATCTTCTATTCTCTCACAGATGGTGAGGACATGTGCTACCCGAGATGATCAGGCACTCGCATCCCTACTGCAGCCGTCAAAGGCCGGGGCCGGGGTAGAGGCTGAGGACGCACATGTGGTGCAGCCAGAGCACCTGCACGAGCTGCCGCCGAGGTACCACCAGCAGATCCAGCTGGAGTCCAGGCACCTGACACACCTACTTCTACTACTACTCCAGCTCTTCAGGAGACTCTGGCACAATTCATGAGCATGTATACCACTATGGCTCAAGTAGGATTTCTTCCCCTTGCTGCAGCTACATCTCAGGCCGGGGGAGGAGCACAAACTCCCGTCGCCCACACTCTTGAGCAGCGAGTGCATGTTGAGCAGGTCCCTAAGATTATTCCTGTACCGCCTGTAGTGCCAGTTCAGCCCGAGGACAGGGCAACGACTTCCGAGGATGAGCAGTTGAGGCTTGAGAGATTCAAGAAGTATAAGCCCCCTGTATTTAGTGGTCTAGCATTGGAGAATGCTCTAGGATTTCTTGATGAATGTTACCGCATTCTCCGTACCATGAGTATTTCAGGATCGAGTGGGGTTTCTTTCACTACCTTCCAGCTTCGAGGAGCCGCTTATGAGTGGTGACGCACCTATGAGCTAGACAGTCCAGATGAGGTTACTTCACTGACTTGGGCTCAGTTTTCAGATCTGTTCCTGAGGAAGTATGTTCCTTAGAGCCTCAAGGATGCATGGCATGTAGAGTTTGAGCATTTGCGCCAGGGCGCTATGACTGTCTCAGAGTATGTTGTCCGTTACACCAGTTTGGCTAGGCATGCGCTAGCCTTGGTTTCTACTGTCCGCGATAGGGTTCGCCGGTTTATTGAGGGCCTTATTCCCAGCATTAGATCTAGTATGGCTCGTGAGTTGGAGATGGATATTTCTTATTAGCAGGTGGTGAGCATTGCTAGGAGGATCGAGGGTATGCATGCTAGAGAGAGAGAGGAGAGGGAGGCCAAGAAGTCTCGAGAGTCGGGCCATTATTCTGGTGCCCATACCCCAACTGCAGGTCATCATGGTAAGGGTTATATGAGTCGCCCTGTTCATTCAGCTCTTCCAACAGCTAGTAGTGCTCTAGCTCCTCCTAGGCCTCAGGAGCCTTATTATGCACCACCGGTATCTAGTGCGCCTCCTGCGTGGGGTGCTTTCAGGGTTCAGTCCAACAGACCTGGCCCTAGCGAGTCACAGCCACCATGTCCTCCCATAACTTGTTTTGAGTGTGGCGACACACGTCATATGGTGAGGGATTGCCCCAGAATTGGGAGGGATACACCTCCACAGACTTCTCAGCCACAACATGCCCCGCAGAGTTCTCAGGCTATGGTTATAGCTCCAGTTGCTACCCCATCTGCTCAGCCATCTAGAGGTGGAGGTCGGGGAGGTAGAGGTCGCCCTAGAAGGGGAGGCCAGGCCAGATACTATGCCATTCCTGCCCGTACCGAGGTTGTTGTCGATTCTATCATCATAGGTATTATATTAGTTTGCCATAGAGATGCATCGGTTCTATTCGATCCAGGCTCTACTTACTCTTATGTGTCTTCTTATTTTGCTCCGCATTTGGGTGTAACTCGGGATTCTTTGAGTTCCCCTATTTATGTTTCTACTCCTATGGGAGATTCTCTTGTTGTGGACCGCATTTATTGGTCATGTTTCGTTGCTCTTATTGGTTTTGAGACCAGAGCCGATCTATTATTACTCAGCATGGTTGATTTTGATATTATCTTGGGCATGGACTAGTTGTCGCCCCATTATGATATTCTTGATTGTCACACCAAAACCGTAACACTGGCTATGCTAGGTGTACCGCATGTTGAGTGGAGGGGTACTTTAGATCACACTCCCAGTAGAGTTAAACTCCCCTTCCCTTCTCCTTTCTTACTCTTCCGAGGATGGTTCAGGGGGAGCCGGTTCCGCCTCCGGCTGAGGAGGGAAATTTCAATCGATACGCGGTTATTTCTTTTCTTAAAGCTTAGTGTATGGTTGGGAAGGGGTGTGATGCGTATTTAGCTTATGTGAGAGATGTCAGTATTGATACCCCTTCAGTTGATTCAGTTCCAGTAGTGGATTTTCCCGATGTGTTTCCAGCTGACCTTCCAAGCATGCCGCTTGATATAGATATTGATTTTGGCATTGATCTATTGCCGGGCACTCAGCCCATTTCTATATCTCTGTATCGTATGGCTCCTCCTAAGTTGAAGGAGTTGAAGGATCAGTTATAGGAATTACTTGATAAGGGTTTTATTCGGCCCAGTGTATTACCTTGGGGTGCTCCTGTCTTGTTTGTGAAGAAAAAGGGTGGTTCTATGCGTATGTTTATTTATTATCGCCAGTTGAACAAGGTTACACTGAAGAACGGTTATCCTTTGCCTCGTATTGATGATCTATTTGACCAGCTTCAGGGCACATGGGTATTTTCTAAGATTGACTTGTGCTCATGGTACTATCAGTTGAAGATTCGGGAGACAGATATCCCGAAGACTGCTTTTAGGACTCGGTATGGCCATTACGAGTTCCTTGTTATGTCATTTGGGCTGACCAATGCCCTAGTAGCCTTTATACATTTGATGCACAGTGTGTTTCGACCGTATCTTGACTCATTCGTCATTGTCTTTATTAATGATATTCTAGTGTATTCCCGGAGTTGGGAAGATCATGAGCAGCACCTGAGGAATGTGCTTCAGACTCTAAGAGAGAAGAAGTTATATGCTAAATTCTCAAAATGTGAGTTTTGGTTGGATTCAGTGGCATTTCTAGGCCACGTGGTATTGAGTGAGGGTATTCAGGTGGATCCGAAGAAGATAGAGGCCATGCAGAGTTGGCCCAAACCATCCTCAGCTACAAGATCCGCAGTTTCCTTGGTTTGGCAGGTTACTACCGTCATTTTGTGGAGGGGTTTTCATCGATTGCAGCCCCTATGACCAGGTTGACCCAAAAGGGTGCTCCATTTCAGTGGACGGAGGAGTGTGAGGCGAGCTTTCAGAAGCTCAAGACAGTTTTGACCACAATCCCAATTTTGATACTACCTACAGGTTCGGGGTCTTATACGGTCTATTGTGATAACTCGAGGGTTGGTCTAAGAGTGGTGTTGATGCAAGACGGTAGGGTGATTGCCTATGCGTCTAGACAGTTGAAGATACATGAGAAGAACTACCCTGTTCATGACCTAAGTTAGCTGCCATTGTTCACGCCTTAAAGATTTGGCGCCATTATTTATACGGGGTTCCCTGTGAGATTTATACTAACCATCGAAGCTTGCAGCACTTGTTCAAGCAAAAGGATTTAAATTTGTGCCAGAGGAGGTGGTTAGAGTTGTTGAAGGACTATGACATCACTATTTTATATCACCCGGGCAAGGTCAATGTGGTGGCCGATGCTTTGAGTCACTAGGCAGAGAGTTTGGGGAGTTAGGCTTATTTACCAGCATCGGAGAGGCCTATGGCAATGGATGTTCAGACCTTAGCCAACCAGTTTGTGAGATTGGATCTTTCAGAGCCCAGTCGGGTTTTAGCTTGTGTGGTTTCTCGGTCTTCCTTATTTGATTGTATCAGGGAGTGGCAGTATGATGACCTTCATTTGCTTGTCCTCAAGGACAAGGTCCAGCACGATGATGCAAGAGATATGACTATTGGTGATGATAGAGTATTGAGGATGCATGGCTGTATTTGTGTACCCAATGTTGAGGGTCTTCGGGAGTTGATTCTGGAGGAGGTGTATAGCTCGCAGTATTCCATTCATCTGGGTGCCGCGAAGATGTATCAGGATTTGAGGCAGCACTACTTGTGGAGGCAGATGAAGATGGATATAGTTGGATTTATAGTTCGGTGCCTCAACTGTCAGCAGGTGAAGTATGAGCACTAGAGACCGGGTGGGTTGCTCCAGCAGATAGAGATTCCGGAATGGAAGTGGGAGCGGATCACCATGGATTTTATAGTTGGGCTCCCACGGACTTTGAGAAAGTTTGATGCTATTTGAGTGATTGTGGATCGGCTGACCAAGTCCGCTCATTTTATTCCTGTGTGCACTACTTATTCCTCGGAGCGGCTAGCAGAGATCTCTATCTGGGAGATTGTTTGTCTGCATGATATTCTGGTTTCCATCATTTCAGATAGAGGTACCCAGTTCACATCACGATTCTGGAGAGTCGTTCAACATGAGTTAGGTACTCGGGTAGAGTTGAGTACAACATTTCACCCTCAGACGAACGAACAGTCCGAGCACACTATTCAGATTCTTGAGGATATGCTCTGTGCGTGTGTGATTGAGTTTGGAGGGTCTTAGGATCAGTTTTTGCCATTAGCAGAGTTTGCTTACAACAACAGTTATCAGTCCAGCATTCAGATGGCACCGTATGAGGCTTTATATGGTAGGCGGTGCAGATTTCCGGTGTGCTGGTTTGAGCCGGGTGAGGCCAGATTATTGGGCACAGAATTGGTTCAAGATGCTTTGGAGACGGTTAAGGTGATTCAGGATAGACTCCGCACAACCCAATCTAGATAGAAGAGCTACGCGGACCGGAAGGTTTGGGATGTTTCCTATATGGTTGGAGAGCGGGTTCTGCTTCGGGTTTCGCCTATGAAGGGCGTTATGAGATTCAGGAAGAAAGGGAAGTTGAGTCCGAGGTTTATTTGCCCTTTTGAGATATTGAGGCTTGTTGGGGAGGTTTCTTATGAGCTTGCGTTACCTCCTAGCTTGGCAGGAGCTCATCCGGTATTTTATATTTCGATGCTCTGGAGGTATCACATCGATCCATCGCACATGTTGGATTTCAGTTCAGTCCAGTTGGACAAGGATCTATCTTATATTGAGGAGCCAATGGCAATATTAGACAGACAAGTTAGAAAGCTGAGGTCAAAGAACATTGCATCAGTGAAGGTTTAATGGCGGGGTCAGCCGGTCGAGGAGGTGACCTGGGAGACCGAGCAGGATATGCGCAGCCATTACCCTCATCTTTTCACTACTTCAGGTATGTCTCTATGCTCGTTCGAGGACGGACGAATGTTTAAGTATAGGAGGATGTGACGACTCGGCCGGTCGTCTTAAGAATTAATGCCCTGATCCCCTATTAACTGCTTTCCCCAAGTTTATTTCTGCTAATGTAATTTGCCGGGATGTTCGGTTTTGAGTTTTCGGGAGTTTGAGACACTTAGTCTCTAAATGAGAGCTTAAGTGTTGGAAAGTTGACCGTAGTCGGCCTCGGAATGGAAATCTGATGGTTCCGTTAGCTCCGTTGGGTGATTTTGGGTTAGGAGCATTTTCGGATTGTGTTTTGGAGGTCCGTAGCTAATTTAGGCTTGAAATGCCGAAAGTTGAATTTTGAAAGTTTTCGATTCGACAGTGAGATTTTGATCAAAGGGTCGGAATTTTCGTTATGTCATTTGGGATGCGTGTGCAAAATTTCAGGTCATTCGGACGTGTTTTGGTAGACTTTTGATCGAAAGCGTATTTTGAGGAAATTTGGAGTTCTTAGGCTTAAATCCTTGGTTAATTCGAGGTTTCGATGTTATTTTAGGTGTTTTAAGGATTGGTACAAGTTTGAATAAGGTATTAGGTGATGTTTGTGCTTTTGGTTGAGGTCCCGGGGGCCTCGGGGTGATTTCGGATGGTTAAAAATGGTGCAGTTGTTGTATCTTTTGCTGCTTCTGGTATTTTCGCATCTGCGGTTTGGGGACCACAAAAGCGGCTTTGGGTCAAGTCCTCAGGAACCGTAGATGCGGTGAATGTCTCGCAGAAGCGGAACCGCTCCTGCGGTAAATGCTCCGCAGATGAGAAAAATTGGGTTTTAAGTGAATGTCGCAGATGCGATGTAGTTTCCGCAGATGCGGTCCCAGGGCCGCAAATGCGGGAATCGCTAGGCAGAACATATAAATAGTTGCCTTCGCGAATTTGAGGGATCCTTTCACCATTTTTCATCCGGGTTTGAAGCTTTTAAGAGAGATTTTTGAGGAAAACAAAGGGGAATCACTTGGAGGTAACATCCTTGACTTCATAACTTGTTTTTATGTGATTAAAGAGTTAATTAGTGGTGAGAAATTTGGGAAAATGGGTAATTCGGGCTTGAGTTTAAGAGGCATTTAAATGAGGATTTGAGGGGCCATTTGGACTCCAATTTTAGTGTTGTTGTTATGTATAGACTCGTGAGAGTACGAGGTTTCTTAAAATGTAAATTTCACCTGATTCCGAGACGTGGTCCCAAGGGGCATTTTGGTTATTTTACATAATTTCACGTATTAGCTTAGAATTAAATTATAGAATCAGTTACTTGAAGTGTTATTTACATTATACAATTGAATTGAATAGATTTGGGCCATTTGGAGTTGAGTACCCGTGGCAAAGACGTGGTGTTGGGTTGATTTTGAGCCGGTTCGAGGTAAGTGGCTTGTCTAACCTTGTATGGGGGACCTTCACCTTAGGATTGGTATATTTGGTAATTGAAATGCCTTGTACGTGAGGTGACGAGTGCATACTTGTGCTAATTGTTGGAAATCCGATTTTCTTTAAGTACTTACCAGTATGTTTCCTTTCTTGTTTCTATTACCTGCACTATTAAGCCTGTTGTTAGCTTAGGAAAGCATGTCTAAGTGACTTAATTGCTTCATTTGATTTTACCGACTTGAATTCCGTGCAGCATGCTAGGCTAGAATCATTTATTGCCTTAATATGAATTTTGTTATTTCTGTTTATCTTCATGTTGTTGTTGTATGTCACACCTCCTTTTTACCTATACCCCATAAAGGGCATAAGGGAGTTTTTTCCAACTTAAAGTGACAATCGAAACATGATTATTTATTGAATTCAGAGTCGCCACTTGGAATAATTTACGGTGTTCCAAGTCACCGGTTAAAATCCCGAATCGAGGAAATTGACTCTAATTGCGGTCTGCGAATACAGAAATTCGGGTAAGGAATTCTGTTAACCCGAGAGAAGGTGTTAGGCACTCCCGAGTTTCGTGGTTCTAGCACGGTCGCTTAGCAATTTATACTTGGCTTATTTAATTACCGACTTTAGATCCTATGTGCATTTACCCTTTACTGCTTTTTAATTAAGAAAATTATCTTGAAAGGGGTCACACGTACGTGTACCCATTTGTTTGGTGTGTCAAAAATCATGTCACGCAAACGTGTCCACAATTAATAACGCTTTATTATTATTAAGAACAATTAGTCGAAGTTGCGCGAACACATACTCTGAATTAGTCTTTTTAAAACCGTAATTATGTTACGCGAACGTATACACAATTACGGTGGTATATTAAATGGGCCTAAAGCAAACTACAAATATTTGTTGTTTACATCTAAATCACAAGAATTAATAGAGGGTCGTGTATTTTAAGGTTTTATCCGGCATGGTGCCCCTCAATTCCAATTTTAACAAGGATTCAAGACTAATTAATTACAGAACGTACGGAGTCCCGATTTATTCTGGACCAAACTCATATTAATGATTCAATAAAATAAAAAACTTGCAAGAAACCGTCCTAAACTGATTGCCAAATGACCACTGTTAAAAAGGAAATATGAACATTTTCCATGACTTGAACAAACATAAGAGACATTCAACCAAAACTCTAAATAAAATGACACTTCTAATTAACATGGAAACATACAAACAGAGGCAAATTACTTCATAACACCCATACAGAGGAAGACCGAAAGAGGTATTAAAGGCAGCATTTAGACATCTAAGAGCACATAGACAAGAAAACTCACGTTTACAGCAACGTCGAGTTTCAGCAGCTCGAGCTCGACGGAAAAAAATGGACAGCGATAACCATAGACCGGAACCAACGTACGGCAACTTCCACATGACTCAAACTCACAAACGACTCCAGACTTCAGTTGCCTTACGCTCGTTCCCTCACTCCATTCATGTGCGTGACTGTTTGTGTGAAGGTGAAACTCGCCAGATATGGTGTCGCTGGCAGAAGGTCCGGCGGGTCAAAGTCGACGAGATGGGTGGTGGGAGCTGGGTGTTGGGTCGTTTCGCTAGGGTGGGCTCGTTGGAAGCTGCTGGTGTGAGGTCGTTTGGTTCTGCTTGTCGCGTTCGGAACTCGTTACTCCGACGACCTGGTGGAGCTCATTTTTCCAGGCGAGTTTCAGGTAGAGATGGGGTCGTTTGATGGTTAACGTTCAGGGGTCGTTGGCGCTTTTCCGGCATGTATGGGTTGTTCCATGTTTGGGGCTGTTGGTATATGGGGTTGATGAAGAGATCAGGGTTGTTTGGAGATGGGGTGCGATCGGGAAGATGAAGTTTCAGAGGGGGGGTCTTTTTGCACTGCTATGGTCGTTTGGAGAAGACGACGCGCCGGGGCTGGGTTTCTTCTTGCGCAGCTCTTTTCAGCTGCTCGTTCAGCCTTTTTCCGTTGTTTTTTTAAGCACTTATTTATAGGTAGAGTCTAGGTCTAGGTATATCTTTGTGTATTTTGCCCATTAGTCCCTAGGTCTTTTGTGTTAAGTCTTTAGGGTCTTCTTTATTTATTTTTTTATTCCAAAGAAGAGTCTAGAAGGGTCCCTAGGCTTAATGGACTAATCCGAATTGGGCCAAGAATTGGGTTCTAAAACTCTTGATATTATGATCCAACACCTTAATTGACTCATTTTAAAGTAAGATAAAAATATTACCCCATGCCAAAGACTAACATGAAACTAGTATATATTTTTTTTATTTTTAAAATTATATAAAGATAAAAATAAGTACTATTTTTGTTTATTTTTATTTAAATTTATGAAGGATACGTAAGCTAAAAATATATTTTTCGTAATTTTCCATTTTTATGACGAAAATAAAGTAAAGAAGTTAAAAATAGTTGAAATAGCTATATTAGGCCTAAATTAAGTATTTACATGCTAAAATATAAAAAAAATCTTGGGGAGGATCAAAAATCACATGTCTACAGCTACCCTTTTTTGACCGGAAAGACGAAGTATTTTCAGACAAAGAATGACTAGACAGGTTTTTGACCCGACCCTTATTTGGAGAGACTAAAACAAAGAAAGAGGGGAATGTGACCGAGCTCTGGTATCTGAGCTGCTTACATATCCTTGGCTATAAAGGAATCAGACCACGTGTAGTTTCGAAGTGAGTGCGATGATGGAGTATGGTGAGGTGGACAGCCGATTGAGGTACCGTCGAGGTTCCGGTCCGCGGTCCCATTATTACATCAAAATCAAAAATAAAAAAGACTAGCTAAGCCTACCAGCTAAGAGTTACAAGTTTCCTATCTGTAAGTCTTCTAAAGCTTGATCTTGAGTTTTGAATGGTTCTTCATACAGACTTTCGATTTGAACCTTGACGCTTGCTAGTTGCAAGTGCTAGTTCGTTCTTCTTCAACTTTTCAGACCAAAACGGGATATGCAGAGCTTGTGACCTTAGCCCTGTCTTGAGCAGCTCACATCTTTCATTAACTTCTGCATTTGGATTCACTTCTTGTCTTTCTTTTTGTTTTTTTATTCTGGATTGTGACTAACTTCTGTTGATCATCTCGGCATGCTGACTCGCATTCTTGATGCGAGCTTCTTTTGTTGCTGACTTGAATTGCATTCTGAATTGAATTCCCCCTCTCTTTTTCTAGGTGGGCGCCTGATTGCTGAATTTGAATCGTCTTCTCTTGTTACTTGACACTGTTTTCCCTTGCACCTTGAACTATTTTCCCTTGAAACTTGAATTGTCTTCCTTCGAAACTGCTTTCCCTTGAAACTCGAGTTGTCTTCCTTCAACACTGCTTTCCCTAGAAACTTGACTTGTCTTCCATTATTCTCCAGGTGGGCGCCTGATTACAACAAAACAGACAAAAGAAAAGAAAATTTTTTTGACCCAATTTGCACTAGGAAGATTTGTGAGTTGTTAGCAAAATTGTAAATCACTTGTACTATTGATGTAATGATGAGAGTAAACTAAAGAATAGACAAGGAAAACTATAAACTAAGCTTGACTAAAGTTAAGACTGGCCCTATTCTTCAGGCAGGCCCCCCTGATTTCAGGAAAACTAAACATTGATATTCTTAAGAAAACTAAAAAATTGACATATTTTTTCAAATCCAAACTTCCTCTTTTTTTTCTTTTTTTTTTCAAAATATCATAGGAGAAAATTCGTCAGACTAGGTTTTCTATCTTAGGAGAAAGATTCATCAGACTAAGACGTTAATCCTAGGAGAAAATTCATCAGACTAGGTTTTCTATCTTTTTTTTTTTTTTTTGGTATCTTAGGAGAAAGATTCATCAGACTAAGACGTTTACCCTAGGAGAAAATTCATCAGACTAGGTCTTCTATCTTAGGAGAAAGATTCATGAGACTAAGATATTTACCCTAAGAGAAAATTCATCAGACTAGGTCTTCTATCTTAGGAGAAAGATTCATCAGACTAAGATTTCGATCCTAGGAGAAAGTTCATCAGACTAAGACGTTTACCCTAGGAGAAAATTTTATCAGACTAGGTCTTCTATCTTAGGAGAAAGATTCATCAGACTAAGATTTCGATCCTAGGAGAAAGTTCATCAAACTAAGATGTTTACCCTAGGAGAAAATTTAATCAGACTAGGTCTTCTATCTTAGGAGAAAGATTCATCAAACTAAGACGTTTATCCTAGGAGAAAATTCATCAGACTAGGACATACTGCCCTAGGAGGAAAATGTAAAGAGCAATGGCGTGACTTTATACATATTAACAAGACAAATAAAGGCAAAAATTTGACGAACTTCCCTTCATCAGCTCTTCTCTTCTTTTCTTTGTCTTTTTTTTTTTTTTGCTTTTTTTCCCCATTTTTTTTCTGTTTGAATCACTTTCCTTGCACCGCTTTGTTCCTGTTCCATACAAAGAAAAATTTGTGAGTTTTGAAATTGGTGGTCGGTTTGTGGCCTTGAGTTTTGAGCAGCTTGACTTCTACTCAATCAACTTGAGTCGGTCTCAAAAGACTTTTGTTCTGCACCAATTCTGATTGTTTCACACTAGTACCATTTGTATTTGCAGCTCAAACAACCTTATCCCAATTGAAGATCTTTTCTTAGATGACCTTTTCTAACATCTTGAATGACTTCCTGCTTTTGAACAATTTGTTTGTCAGAGAGAATCACAAGTTATCTTTATTTGCGCCAAGCGGGCTAACAAGAGTCTTCTGGGGGAGCCTTTGTATGAATCCTCAAGGCATGTTGACATGAACAACTGAGTTTGCTGACCAAATTTACTTTGTACAACTGAAAAGCTGGTAGCAGGTTTTGAAATCTTTTCTTGCTTGTTTTGAAAAGGACCGTCTCAGAGTAAAGGACAAAATGGTGCAAAGAAACAATTATTAACAAAAAATGCCCATGTCGGAAGGACAGAAGGAAGAGTTTTTCTTTTTCTTTTTTTTCACTTTTTTTTTCACTAACTAGCCTTAATGGTCATGACATGCATTTTGGACTTAGTGGCCGATCTATCAAACTAATTCACTCTTCCCTTTTACTATTCTTATTACCTTTGAAGTCGGGCCTATCTGTGCCAATCCTTTGCATCAGCTTCACGACTCACTTTCGACTAATGGTGCCCCGAGGGGTTTTCACCAACAAGTCTCTCTCATTTATTCATCTCTGCTCACTGTCGTCTTACTTTGCCCGTGAGGGTTTTCACTAATAAGACTCTCTCATTTTTCTTTTATTTTTCTTTCTGTTGCTTTCTTGTGTGGGCAACTTGATAATGTTCTACGTCATGTGACAACCGTTGCTCATTACATGCTTCTCTTGGCATTCTTGAAGGCATATTGGGGGGTCTTTATTTGGAAGGTTTCTGGATAGGGTTGAAAAGAAAGGTCGGCGTGAAGACTCAAAATAAACTCAGAATGAGGGGTTGTAGACTTACAACTCTTGGAATCGACTCTTTCAAAAATGAAATAAAATTTTTGCCCTAGTTTTAGATGATGGGGATTTTTGGGTTTTTTTTTTTGAATTCTTATTTGGTTGGACCGAACCGTGAGGCTGCCTACGTATCCTTTTTAAAAAAAAAGGAATCAGGTCTAACGTAGTTCAAACATCTGACCTAAACTAGTTTTCATCTTTTTTTTTGTTTCTCTTTTTTCTTTTTTTTTCTCTTTTTTTCCTTTTTTTTGTTATTTGCCCCAGCTTCTATTTTTGAGGGCATGGACCTTTAACAATTCTTTTCTTCTCTTTTTTTTCACTTAGAACTTTCTAAAAGCTGTCCCAGTTTGTACTCTTGGGGCATTGACTTTTATTTTTATTTTCCTTTTTCATCTCTTTCTTTTTCCTTTTTTTTATTTTTTTGACTCTTGACTCTAAACTTGATTCCAAAAGAGGGTGGTCAAATAAAATAACACAAGCTCAATAGGGGTAGCAAAGGATATAAAGTGTTTAGGTAGCAAAAAAAAGGGCCTCCCAACCTCAAGAATGTCAAACATGGTATCTTTTCGCGATCATAGCATTGACGAACATGTCTGTCTTCTTGGTGTGCCATGGTCACAAGACATTTTTTCATCCCTTAGCGACAAACTTTCCAACAAACATCAATTGATTAAATATCCTCAAGCCCGATCTTCCCAATGATTTGAAGGTGAATTTTACTCAACCTTAATTCCAAAGTATTTCAACTCTTTATTATTCTCGAAACTGTCTTTTTCTCAGTTGTCCAATTCAAGCTTAAACAATTTTCTATGATCTGGCCAAAAATTCCGCATGCATGTCATGTCATTAAAACTAGCGGGAAAAGAACTAAAAATGGAATGACACAAAAGAAAAAACTGTATTTCATTGAGTAAACAACAAGACAAACAACCTAAAATCCGAGTTACAACCCTAAATAACCCGGCTAATGAAAATAGCAAAAGAACAGAAAGACAAGACTCACACAAATGAAATGGAGGTAGAAGGGCTTGACTCAATAAAACAAATAAAATCCGGATCACAACCCTGAGATAACCCAGATAATAGAAAAAACATCAAAACAAACTACCAAGATTCCTTCCTATTGAGGAGGGAATGACTTTACAATTGCTAAGCTTGACATTTAGCCATAAATTTGCTCATCAGGATCAACTGAGTCTTCTCCAATTTCAAAATCATTAACTTCAGTTAGCAAATTCCCGAGAGGATTCTCATACTCTATGTCACCACGCATCATCCCCACAAAGTGTGCATCATCATGTGCAGGTAAAGAATTCTGCACGATATTCTGGGCGCCACTGTCTTGGATCACAATCAGTTTTTCCTAGATCATCCTTTCTATTTCTCTTTTCAAATCCCGACAGCTTTCAACATTGTGCCCCTAGGCATTGGAATGGTATTCACACCTTTTAGAAGGGTCAAAGCTTCTTGCATGTGGGTCCACATGATTTGGAGGAATAGGTGCAATCATGTCATAATGCCTTAATTTCTCAAACAAGCTTGCATAAGACTCTCCTATTGGTGTAAATTATCTTTCAACTTTTGTTCCCCTCTATACCTCTGGCCTGGAGTGGGTTATAGGGTACCTGAAAATTTTGTAGAGGCTGGTGGAGATTTTGTGATGCTCGTGCTCGCCTTCTGGGGTATTTTGGTGGTTGGCCAACATACTGAGGTGGAGCAACAGAGTATTGTGGGTTCTGAGGTGGATAGTAATGCTCAAGGGAGTTATTGGAAAACAGACGAGGCTGGCCATACCTTTGAGACATTCTCCTCGGACCTCTTCTCGACCCTGATGTCATCATGACTTCTTCATCCATCTCATTCGTGCCACTAAAATTATCAGATTCAATCTGGATAGCCTGAGTTGCAGCTTTGAGAGCTGCTTGACATATAATTTTGCATGTCTTAAGACCATTCTCAACTATCTCCCCCATTTTGACTGCCTCCGAGAAGGATTTACCCACTACAGACATCATATTTTGAAAGTAATCTGGCTCTTGTGCCTGAAGGAACACAGTGATTAGCTCGTGGTCATCCATGGGTGGCTTAACTCTAGCTGCTTGTTCTCTCTATTTAATGGCATATTCCCTGAAACTTTCACTTGGTTTCTTCTTCAGGTTTGAAAGGGAAATGCGGTCTGGGGCAATGTCGATATTGTATTGGAACTGTTTGACAAAGGCATGTGCCATGTCATCCCAGACATACCAGCGAGACGTGTCTTGATCCATAAACCATTCGGAGGCTACTCCCGTAAGGCTTTCCCCAAAATAAGTCATCAACAATTCTTCATTTCTTCCCGCACCTCCAGTTGATTGCAATACATTTTCAGGTGGGCTATGGGGTCTCCATGTCCATCATACTTTCCAAACTTGGGAGTCTTGAAACCAGGCGGCAAGTGGATATCAGGGAACATACATAGATCTTTGAAGGCAACACTCTTTTGACCTGCCAACCCTTGCATGTTTTTCAACCGTTGTTCTAAGCTTTTCACTCTTTGGGTCATTTCTTCTTGTACCATCTTCCGCAGGCTTATCAATATTTGCAGGAAGATCAAACGAGTACGAGTGGTACTCAGGAGAGTGGTACTGCTCTTGTTGTGTAGCAAATTGTGACTCATGACGAGGTTGTCCTTGACCACTGGCCCATGCTTGACACATTTCGGTTATTTGTTGTTTCAGCATTTTGTTTTTCTCAAACACAGTAGACTCTTGTTGAACCCTCTGACCCTGAGTCTCTTGAACACTTGTAACAGCTTCGATATCAGTTATTATTTTTTCTTAGATCTTGTGTTTCCAGCTTACCACAAACCGACCACCTCAACTTTCTTCACAATTCAAAACAAAACATGTTAGAATGGACTCAATCGGTCCTTATTATTATCAATATTTTCATTTTGTTTTGCATTTTTCTTCTCTTTTTTCCCATTTTTCTCATTTTCTTTTCAGTGGTTGATCGAACCTGATATGGGTTGCCTACGTATCATGTGGGAACATGAATCAGATCTTGCGTAGTTCGGGAAGATCATGAATAAAGTAAATAAACTAGCTTCTTTTTTTGAATTTTATCGATATAAAGACTTATAAAGAAGAAAGGGAATATTTTTGGGATTTTGATTCTTCTTCAAAACTTTTGCAAAGAAAGACTTCTAAAGAAAAGAGATATTTTTTTTGAATATTGACCTCTTTTTTGGAATTTCGAAGAAAAACTTCTAAAGAAAGAAGAAAATATTTTTGAATTTTTGGAATTTTATTTTAAAATTGTGAAAGAAAGACTTCTAAAGAAAATATTTTGAATCTTGAATTTTCTTTTCAATTTTTGAAAGAAGAATGAAAATATTTTTGGATTTTGAGAAGAATAAGAAAATATTTTTGGATTTTTTTTTAAACAATTGGGGTCTTAAAGAAAGACTTTTTTAAAGAAGGAAGTAAAGGAAAATATTTTTGGATTTTTTTTTTGAAAATGGTGGGCTGGAACCGATGAGGTTTGCCTACGTATCTCACATCCAGTGAGAATCAGACCCGCGTAGTTCGCCCAATTTTGAAGGAACAGGAAAACATGACACTTGAAAATTTGGCTCATTTTGAAATGACCTTTTTTTCTTCTTCAGAATTTTGGCATATTTTCAGAATTTTCTCAATACCTACCTCTCACTCTTTGATTTTCTATTTTTTCCTCTCTTTTTTTTCTTTTTGATTTTCTTTCCCTATTCTAGAAGCCGGTCAACATGCAAGCCGAAACAAAAAGATGCGCAAGTAGCACGTAAGATGTATCAGGATAGTCTTTTAATTTGGGTAAACATGTCCTAGACGGACCCAACTCCTGTGTTGAGTCCCCAAAGTCAAATGCACGTGGTGCAAACAAATGTTCCTACTAGGGATCCGGCATGAGGTTGCGTTATTCTAGGTTTAAAACCTAGGTGTATAGTTCTAGACCTGGCTTACCCGAGCGGACAACTGGGGCCGAAGAGGGGGAAACGTACCGGGAGCACTGACGTCTACCCGGCCATGTCGCTTGCCCAACCTCGTTCTATTTGGTATAATTTCTACAGAAAAAGCGGGTCACGCGAACGTGTGCACCATTTTTAGAAGACTCAGAGAGGTGGCGTAATAAAACATTTATATACAATTCAAACAATAATAAAGCAGTAAACAAATAACATTTAGCACAAAAGATTCACAGAATACAGTAATATTAACAACAAATGAATCCAAGTAAAAATCATTAACAAGCTCGAATTCTTGAACCCTGAACCAGAGATTCTGGGTTCGATCCCCAGCAGAGTCGCTAGAGCTGTCACACCTCCATTTTACCTACACCCCGTAAAGGGCATAAGGGAGTTTTTTCCAACTTAAAGTGACAATCGAAACGGGATTAATTATTGAATTCAGAGTCGCCACTTGGAATAATTTACGATGTTTCAAGTCACCGGTTAAAATTCCGAATCGAGGAAATTGACTCTAATTGTGGTCTGCGAATACAGAAATCCGGGTAAGGAATTCTGTTAACCCAGGAAGGTGTTAGGTACTCCCGAGTTCCGTGGTTCTAGCACGGTCGCTTAGCAATTTATACTTGGCTTATTTAATTACTGACTTTAGATCCTATGTGCATTTACCCTTTAGCGCTTTTTAATTAAGAAAATTATCTTGAAATGGGTCACACATACGTGTACCCATTTGTTTGGTGCGTCAAAAATCATGTCACGCGAATGTGTCCACAATTAATAATGCTTTATTATTATTAAGAACAATTAGTCGAAGTTGCGCGAACGCATACTCTGAATTAGTCTTTTTAAAATCGTAATTATGTTACGCGAATGTATACACAATCACAGTGGTATATTAAATGTGCCTAAAGAAAACTACAAACATTTGTTGTTTACATCTAAATCACAAGAATTAATGGAGGGCCGTGTATTTTAAGGTTTTATCCGGCATGGTGCCCCTCAATTCCAATTTTTACAAGGATTCAAGACTAATTAATTACAGAACGTACGAAGTCCTGATTTATTCTGGACCAAACTCATATTAATGATTCAATAAAATAAAAAAACTCGCAAGAAACCGCCCTAAACTGATTGCCAAATGACCACTGTTAAAATGGAAATATGAACATTTTCCATGACTTGAACAAACATAAGAGACATTAAACCAAAACTCTAAATAAAATGACACTTCTAATTAACATGGAAACATACAAACAGAGGCAAATTACTTCATAACACCCATACAGAGGAAGACCGAAAGAGGCATTAAAGGCAACATTTAGACATCTAAGAGCACATAGACAAGAAAACTCACGTTTACAGCAACGTCGAATTTCAGCAACTCGAGCTCGATGGAAAAAAATGGACAGCGATAACCATAGACCAGAACCAACGTACGACAACTTCCACACGACTCGAACTCACAAATGACTCTAGACTTCAGCTGCCTTACGCTCGTTCCCTCATTCCGTTCATGTGCGTGACTGTGTGTGTGTGAAGGTGAAGCTCGTCGGATATGGTATCACTAGCAGAAGGTCCGGCGGGTCAAAGTCGACAAGATGGGTGGTGGGGAGCTAGGTGTTGGGTCGTTTCGCTAGGGTGGGCTCATTGGAAGCTGCTGCTGTGAGGTCGCTTGGTTCTGCTTGTCGCGTTCGGAACTCGATACTCCGACGAGCTGGTGGAGCTCGTTTTTCTAGGTGGGTTTCAGGCAGAGATGGGGTTGTTTGATGGTTAACGTTCAGGGGTCGTTGGCGTTTTTCCGGCGTGCAAGGGTTGTTCCATGTTTGGGGTTGTTGGTATATGGGGTTGTTGAAGAGAGCAGGGGTGTTTGGAGATGGGGTGCGATCGGGAAGATGAAGCTTCAGAGGGGGGTCTGTTTTGCACTGCTATGGTCGTTTGGAGAAGATGACGCGCCGGGGCTGGGTTTCTTCTTGCGCAACTCTTTTCAGCTGCTCGTTCAGCCTTTTTCCGTTGTTCTTTTTTTTAAGCACTTATTTATAGGTAGAGTCTGGGTCTAGGTATATCTTTGTGTATTTTGCCCATTAGTCCCTAGGTCTTTTGTGTTTAGTCCTTAGGGTCTTCTTTATTTGTTTTTTATTCCAAAGAAGAGTCTAGAAGGGTCCCTAGGCTTAATGAACTAATCCAAATTGGGCCAAGAATTGGGTTCTAAAACTCTTGACATTATGATCCAACACCTTAATTGACTCATTTTAAAGTATGATAAAAATACTACCCCATGCCAAAGGCTAACATGAAACTATTATATATTTTTTTATTTTTAAAATTATATAAAGATAAAAATAAGTACTATTTTTGTATATTTTTATTTAAATTTATGAAGGATACGTAAGTTAAATATATTTTTTCATAATTTTCCATTTTTATGACGAAAATAAAGTAAAGAAGTTAAAAATAGTTGAAATAGCTATATTAGGCCTAAATTAAGTATTTACATGCTAAAATATAAAAAATCTTGGGGAGGGTCAAAAATCACACGTCTACACTGTGTATTTATTTTGGTACTACGGATGCGGGATTCCGGTAGCTTTCCCTTGTCTGTTTACTTTGGGACTACGAATTAGATTCCCGGTAGATCCCCCTGCACATTTATTTTGGGACTACGGGTTAGATTCCCGGTAGATCCCCTTGCACAGTTATATGGAACTACGGGAATGCACCCGGCAGATTTCCCCAGTACTGGGTATTTACATTTGGGACTACGGAACGGGATTCCGGTAGATCCCCGCGCACTATGAGTTGGACTACGGGACGGTATCCCGAGAGATTTACTGGATATGTAAATATGGGACTATAGGATGGTATTCTGGGAGATCCCCGGTTGTTACTATTGGTGTTGAGCTGTATTTCCTTTCCATGTTTATCTTGTTCTGTATAGTTGTTGCTGTTTTGTTCACCTTGTGTTATTTTACTGATGTACTCAATTATACTGTTCCGTTCTATACTGTTGATCTTTATATTTTATTTAATCTTAGTAGGGCCCTGACCTTCCTCATCATTACCCAACCGAAGTTAGGCTTGGCACTTACTTAGTACCGATGTGGTGTACTCATGCTTCTTCTGCGCATGTTTTTCATATACAGATCCAGGTACCGCTGATCAGGTCTACTATCCTTGAGGGAGGCGACCGCTCTAGAGACTTCGGGTACATCTGCCGCGTCCGCAGACCGAGAAGTCCCTTTCTATTCATGCTTTTAGTATTTAGCGCTTCTGTACCTTCCTATTCTTATTAGACATTCCGGGGTTAGATCTATGTAGTATTGATCTTAGATTGTGATTTATGGATTTTCGGGTCTTAGATTTATGTTTGGTATTGAGAGTTCAACATAGTGTATGCCGAGCGGCACATTTAAACACTGTTACCGCTTTATTTTTGTTTTAAGTTGTTTACTTCGCAAATTTTGGTTTTTCTTCCGCAAATTATGCTTACTTAGTCGTAGAGACTAGGTACCGTCACGATGGTTCATGGAGGGCGAACCGGGGTCGTGACAAGACTAGGTTTAAAAGGTTAGTTGTTTGCATTCTACTTAATTAGTATTAAAGGGTATGACTTACTGTATATCTAAGTGAAAATATGATATTAACAAAGGGGATGTGCGATTTAAAAAGGGTATGAGTTTATAAAGGAATCTTGGAAAATAATGTTGGTGTGTATAATTGAAAGAGTTTTAAAATATATGCATGAGTTGTTGATAATTATACTAAAAAATATAAAGAGGAGCTAAGTTATAAAACACTTTATTTATTAAAGAATGTATGTTCATGTAACTCTAATAAGATAAAGATGTTGTAAGAAGGTGAGCCTAAGATATACCTTGGCTTCTGAAATCATTTAATCTTAGACTTGAGGGAATTATTTTAAAACTCTTTGCTTGGCGGCAGCACTTTGGTTTTGAAAGAGTCGATTTTCTTTTAGAAGGCCAATCTTGTGATTCATTTCTGATTTTTCCTTTGAAAGAGGGACTGTCGTCTTTTGCTAAGCTATTTTGGCTTCAAAAATCTTCATGAAAGGTTAGTAAAACATGAAAGATTAATAATGTGAGCATCAAAATATTAACGAGTTCAAAACTGGTCACTATCTAGTATTTCTTTTAACCCTATGTCTTTTAAGGCTAGCCTAAGTTGTTTATGTAATTCAAAGAGTAAAGTAAAATATTAAATCAAATGTGAAGAGAGCAATGTCATATACATGTAAGAGAATATAAATAACGGGATATAATAAAGTAGTAAAGGGGTAAGGAGTGACTTTGGTTTGGGTCTGAAAGAGGTAGGCCCCAACGATCAGCAGGAACAGACAATAGTGAACTCCAGACTTTCGAATGCACTGGTACGAGATTTGGGCTTGATTTATTTTGAGAACTCAGCAGGCCCAATGGTTGCACATGTTCAAAAGAAAAAGAGAAACCCATTAGATATAATGCTCTACACATACAATCATACATGAAATATATGACTTAAACAAAATATAACAACCAGGAGTATTTAGATATTATGAAAGGTTATACTAATGTGGGGTTACGTATAATAAAGTGATTCACGTTGAAAATATTTTGTTGTCATTAAACACTAAACCTAAAAGGAGTAATGAATGTCAATATGTTAGAGGCTAAAGGTAGAGTTCTACTCAAGATCAAGGCTTCCTTTGGATCCCCGACACTTCAAAGTTCCCAAAGGTCTCAAGGCCCAGGGCAATGCTTGTGTCAGAGAAAGTAATCCAACCAAAAGCTAAACTCTACTCCCAAATACCCCCAACCATTAACCCTCACTCTTTCCCACAGGTTTAAGTGTCAATGAGACACTTTCGATTTGAATTCAATCACTACAGTAATACCATACCACAAAAGTATATGCCTTTCTCATGAGGCCAAAATAGAACATTATAAGACTACAAGATAGTTTATCTATATTGTCATAACCATATTTCCAAAACTGAATGGATGATGAATATGTTAAGCAGGTTCAGAAGGAATAAGCTTCAAACATACATAGAGACAAAGACATTATCAAACTACTGTTAAAGAGCCAAAAACTTAAGGTTAAGTATCATAAGATAGAAAAGTACATAGTTTAAGTCAGTAGCAGTTTATAAACACAAACACATATGCCTTAATAGCCTGTAATTAGACTAGTAATCAGATTGGTTTTAACTTAAGTCTTGTCCTCTAATACACATACGTTAACAATCTTAATTGGGACTTCTAAAGTATTAACAAAGATATGGACTAATAGCTTCAATTAACTTCTAAAGGGGATTAGGAGAGGCTAGATTAATAGCTGCAATTAAGTCCCCTGAGGAGTGTTAACAACTGTAACGATCCGACCGATCATTTTGAGCAATTGAACTTTGCTAGCCAGTTCTCGGGCATGACTAGCCTCATATGATGTATTATGACTTATTTAAATCGTTTGTTTTGGTTTTCAAGATGATCGGAATAGATTTGGAAGAACAATTCTCAGCTTGAAGATTTAAATTTGAAAGGTTTAACCAAGTTTTGACTTTTTAGTATTTGATCTCGGACTTGAATTTTTATGATTTGGTTAGCTCTATTAGGTGACTTTGGACTTGGGAGCGCGTCCGAAATATGATTTGGAGGATCGTGGTAGATTTAGGCTTGAATTGGCGAAATTGGAAATTTGGAGTTTCCGATCGGCAGTGGAAATCTTGAAATTGGGGTCGGAATGAAATTCTGGAAGTTGGAGTAGGTTCGTAGTGTCATTTGTAAAGTATGTGCAAAATTTCAGGGCATTCGGACGAAGTTTGATCGGTTTCAGTGTTGTTTGCGGAATTTTAAAATTAGATGTTCTTAAGCTTGAATCCGAGGTTGATTTGGTATTTTGATGTTGTTTTGAGTGTTACAAAGGTTCGACTAGGTTTGTGTGTTGATATATGACTTGTTGTTGCTTTTGGTTGAGGTCTCGAGGGCCTCGTGATGAATTTAGTTTGTTGACGGAAGAGTTGGAATTGAGTTGGTGCAACTGAAATTTGCTGGTTCTGTTATTTCCGCACCTGCGGATTTAAGACCGCAGGTACGAGGTCGCAGATGCGTAAGGAAGGTCGTAGGTGCGGTTTTGGACTAGTTGAAGCTTGATTGCAGGTGCGGTGATTTTATCGCACCAGAGGGGCCGCAGGTGCGATGTTGTGATCGCAAAAGCAATTTCTGAGGGCATAAGTGGGAACCGCACCTGCGATGGATTTTCCACAGGTGCAGCGTCGCAGAAGCAAAATTTTAACCGTAGATGCGGTACCTCTGGGCAGAAAGTATAAATTGTGGACTTCGCGGATTTTGGTTCATCTTCCACTATTTTTAGTCGGGT
This sequence comes from Nicotiana sylvestris, assembly GCF_000393655.2. Classification (NCBI taxonomy): domain Eukaryota; kingdom Viridiplantae; phylum Streptophyta; class Magnoliopsida; order Solanales; family Solanaceae; genus Nicotiana; species Nicotiana sylvestris. The sequence continues at coordinate 106,589,963 of NC_091063.1, read as the reverse complement.
TTGGAGCTTTTGAGAGCGATTTTGAGGAGGAATTCAAAGGTTTATTAGTAAGATAAGTGGCTTGAGACCTAATACTTGTATATGTGATGATTTCCCGTTGTTTAATCATGTAATTTATGAAGATTAGAGGTGAAAATGAGGGGTTAGGGCTTGGGATTTTTGGAGAGTTGATTGAGGACTTGAGGGGTCAAATGGAGTCAGATTTTGATAAGTTTGGTATGTATGGACTCGTGAGAGGATATGGATTCTAGTTTAGTGACTTTTATCGGATTCCTAGGCATGGACCCGGGGGTCGGGTTTGGCCAATTTCGGGAATTTTGATTTAATTTGATAATTTTCACGTGGGCCTTGTTTCTTTAGCATGTATTGATGATATGATTCTAATTTTGGATAGATTCGGGATGATTTGATGCCGAGTCGAGCGGCAAGGGCATCGCGGTGTAGATTTCATCCGATTTGATGTAAGTAATAATTGTAAATGTTGTCCATGAGGGTATGAAACCCCGAATTTCAAATCATGGTGCTACTTTAAGGTGATGCACACGCTAGATGACAAGCGTGGGGTCGTGCACCATTGGGAATTGTAAATTGGTCTGTCCCATACGACTATTATGTTACGTATTTAATGGAAAACTAATTGATAATATTGTGTTTTGGAAAGTATTACTATGTTTTGGGTTGGATGCCATTTTTGGGCCTCGTGCCAACTATTTGGACCCTTAGGGGTTTTCTTTACTGAAACTCCTCACTGTTTTGATTTAATAAATGTACTCAGTCATGCTATGTTTTACTGATTTCATAACTCAATCTTATTTACCCTAATTTGATGCATAAATGATATTTTGACTGAGCATCCTGTTTTACTATAGCGCAAGTGGCTTGAGAGGTTTCTGACTGAGTAAGGTCGAGGGCCTGTGTTGAGAGGATATTATGAAATCGGGCTGCGCGTTGCAGCATGTTGTACTCATTGTGATATATGAGAGGCCGAGGACCTGATTTATTATGCCACGAGGTGGCTTGTGATGTGAGGCCGAGGGCCTAATTAATTATACCACGAGATGGCTTGTTATAGTGCTTGGGCTGTAGGAGCCCCTCCGGAGTCTGAACACCACCAATGAGCGCGGGTACCCAGTGTGAGTGATTTGATGTTGCCCGAGGGGCTATTTTTGATTTATGTTGTTGCCCGAAAGGCTGATTACGAGTGATTGTGAGGTAGTTTGAGGGGCTGGTTCTGTTGATATTTTGCCAGAGGGGCGGTTTATGATTCATTTTGCCCGAGGGGCTATATATGAGTGAGTTTTTGCCTGAGGGGCTGACTATGTTTTCATCATTTCTACTCACTGTTTTATCACTTATTTGAAAATTGCTGAAAGATGTTTTAAACTGGATTTTTAACGAAATGATTTAATTTATATACTGTTTTGGAAACACATTGTTCTTACTGTGGTGTTATGACGTGGATTATGTATTTTCTTATTGCATAGCCTTTATTTACTCTTATTACTTACTGAGTTGGCGTACTTACATTACTCCTTGCACCTGTGTACAGATTCAGGTATTTCTGAACCCGATAACGGGTGTTGATTACTCAGTGGCAGGTTCATCGGAGTTAGCAAGGTAGCTGCCTGGAGTTCGCAACCCTGCTTTTCTCCCTCTTATCTTCCTTAGATTGTTTTTAGTATATTTTCAGACTCTTCGTTGTATTCAGACCTTAGTAGATGCTCGTGACTTATGACATCCCGATGTCGGGCATGTGTTATTTTCTTCCGCACTAGTTATTTAGACTTATGTCATGAGATTCTGTTAATTTAATAGCTTTAAAAATGACTTTTATGAAATACTAGTTTGATTTGGGATTTGTGTCGGCTGGCCTAGTGTCATGATAGGCACCATCACGATCGGATCGGTTTTAGGGTCATGACAACAACATTACAGGCTAATTACTTCAATTGATGCTCCGTAAAGAATGCTAATATAGACACATGTTAAACAACTTCAATGATAAATACAAATCAGTAGCCTTAATCAAGAGGCATAGACTGATAACTTCAAATAGAACACTCAAGAAGTATTGACAAAGGTTCAAAACAGTAACCATAATTAGAACTTCCACTGGTACTATCACAGATACCAAACTACAATTAGGATTTCTGAAGCATTAACAGGATCACATATTTTATCATAGAACAACACTTTTAGGAAGATTAACAGGATCACAATTTAGCCAACTGCAATAAGAACTTCTAAGGATATTAACAGGTTTATAAACCCAATTATGGCTCCTAAAAGTACTTAGCAGAATCTCAAACTACCTTGCTTAACATTAAAAATTAATGACATATTCACTTCTTTTAACAGTTTTAACTTCAAACTAATCCCATTGAGAGCAAAGTAGGTTGTTACATTGTGATGACCTGATAGGTCATCTAGAGTTTTAATCCCAATTCCATATTTTGAAACCTCAAATACCTTATTTTAGCCTTTCCCGATTTGTGTGTCACAGACTGGATATTTTTTTGGAAGGCTTTTATGTTAAAAATTGATAAAATATGAAATTTTGCCTTAAAAATCTATTTAAATTGACTTTAGTCAACGTATTGAGCAAACAAACTCGGATCCGTATTTTGACGGTCCCGGTGGATCTATATTGTGATTTGAAACTTGGGCGTATACCCGGAATCAAATTTGGAGATCCCTAACTCGAGTTATCATATTTTGTTGAAAAATTAAAGTTTAAAGGCTTAATGAATCTAAAAGTTTGACCAATGTTTGACTTTGTAATATCGAGTTCATATTTTGGCTCCGGAACCTGGTAAAGGTCCATTATTATATTATGACTTGCCTGTCAAATTTGACAAAAAATGAAATTAGTTTGATGTGATTCGGACGTCTGGTTGTTAAAATAGTAATTCTAAAGTTTCTTGAAAATTTCATTTGATTTGGTGTCCGATTCATAATTCTAGGTGTTATTTTGTCGATTTGATCACGCGAGCAAGTTCTTATGATATTTTTGGACTTGTGCGCATATTTGGTTTGGATCCCCAAGGGCTCGGGTAAGTTTCGGATAGGCTACAGAGTGAGTTTTGGACTTAGGAGAATGTTGGTGTGCTTTAGTTCTGGTGCAGGTCTTTGACCTCGCAATTGCAAGGAACCCAGGTTCCTGTCTTTGTCGCAATTATGAAAAAAATCTTCGCAATTGCGAAGAGTGGTGGGTCAGCCAAAGTTCCCATTTGCGATCAACGGGTCGCATTTGCGAGATGGCCACCGTTCGCAATTGCAAAAAAATCATCGTAATTGCGATGATAGCAGAGATGCTGGGACTTCACATTTGTGAGTTCGCAATTGCAAACCCCAGGTCACAATTGCGACATTTGCAACTGGTCAAAAGCCGAGTTAGACAGGAATTATCTCATTCTTTCAAATTTTCAAACCTAGAGAACCCTAGAGGCGATTTTCCCAAGAGCCCTTCTTCCCCAATTCATTGGAAAGTAATTCTAACCTATTTTTCTTTCAATCATCCATTACATTTCATAAGATTTCAACCTAATCTAGTATTTTCATGGTGTAAATTGGGGGTTTGGGTAGAATTAGGGATTTTTATAAATTTGAATTTAGACCTCAAGTGAGGTCGTATTTCAAAACAAATTATATAACCGGGCTCGGGGGTGAATGGGTAATCGGATTTTGGTTCGAACTTTGGGTTTGGACCAAGCGAGCTCGAATATTTAACGTAAGGCTCGTTCTTATTTATTCTATCTCCTTGTTGTTATATGCTCATTGTTATATGGTAAGGGAGAGTGTTAATGCATGAAGGGTGATGTCGTGTCGTATTTGAGTGTTAATGCACGAAGGGTGATATCGTGCCACATTATGAGAGTTAATGCATGAAGAGTGATGTCATGCCATATTTTGAGAGTTAATGTATGAGGGTGATATCATGTCGTATCTATTAATTTATGATGAAAGTGAGAGTAAAAGCACGAAAGGTGATGTCGTGCCATTATTATTGTTTCATAGTGAGGTTGAGAGTAAAAGCATGAAGAGTGATGTCGAGCAATTTTGTTTATTATGTTTATTCATTTTGCTGGTTAAGGGCTTATTGACTGTTTCTTGATATCATTCCCTGATGTACTTATCATATATTGTACCTCTTTCGCATGCCCCTCCCAATAGTACATGTTTAGCCATTATTTGTTGGTATGTTGTGCGCATATTGTTATCTACATAGGTTTATTTACATGGGTGTCCTGTCATAGCCTCGTCACTACCTCGTCGAGGTTAGGCTCGACACTTACGGAATACATTGGGTCAGTTGTACTCATACTACACTATGCACTTCTTGTGCAGATTTTGGTACGGGTCCTAGCTATCCGTAAGGCGTTTCAACTTGGATTTGCTTTGGAGACTCGAGGTAGATTTGCTAGCATCCAGACCTTGAAGTCCCTTTCCATTTTCCCCTTATTTATTGTTCTTATCATTCGAGATAGTTGTACTTATTTCAAACTTTGTATGTAGAAACTTTAGAAGCTCGTGAATTGTGACTCCAGATCTGGGTTGTACTTAGATATTATTGGTTTTTATGTCATTCCGCATTCAGTTTTAGTTTCATTTCGGCTTAATTGATTTTACTTATTGAAATTGATTGGAATTGGCTTAAAGATCCTCTAACGTTGGCTTGCCTAGCAAGTAAAATGTTAGGCGTCATCACGGTCCCGAATGTGGGAATTTCGGGTCGTGACATACATCCAACAGTAGCAGCTAAGGTTCTCTTTAAAGTTCACAAGTTAAGTCTAATCTACTTAAGGGAGATTAGTGAGGGTTCAAAATAGAAGAGCATATGAAGTCATAAAGGACAAACAAAGACATGGAATAATACAAATGAATATAAGCACACACAAAGAGCACTTAGCAGAAGTCATGTCCTGGAAGTGTTACTAATAGTATCACCATATAGGCTTCAAGAAAAGGATATTTGTATCATCACATTGGAGAAACATGTTAAGCACTTATGGGATACGATTTTAGACATAATGGAACTTAGCATCAATATTCCAGTTGAACAAATGTATCATTATTATAACGACCCGATCAGTCATTTTAAGTATTTGCACTTTGCTCGGTAGTTTACGGGCATGAGTAGCTCCGTATGATATATTAAGACTTATATAAATCGTCGATTTTGGTTTTAAGGTTATTCAGAATTGATTTGGATGAATGATTCTCAGCTAGAAGCTTTAAATTTGAAAGGGTTGACCAAATTTGACCTTTTAGTATGTGACCTTGGATTGGATTTTCGGAAGTTGGAGTAGGTTCGTTGTCATTTATGACTTTTGTGTAAAATTTGAGGTCAACCGGACGTGTTTTGATAGGTTTCGACATCAAATGAGGAATTTAGAAGTTCATAAGTTCTTATGCTTGAATCGATGTGCGATTCGTGTTTTATCCTTGTTAGGGGTGATTTGAGACCCCGAGTAAGTCCATATTATGTTACGGACTTGTTGGTATATTTGAATGGGATGGCTTGGGTGAGTTTGGGGGCGAGTTTTGAGCGAGTCCGGGCATTTCGACACTCTGATGTTGTTCCGGAAAATTGGAAGTGTGGACCACATAATTCCATGTGTTGAGGCATATTTTTGAGTGTTGTAGTAGATAAAAAAGGGCAACAACAAATGAAAATGCGCGAAACGCAGAGGAAAAGTGTGGACTGTGCAATTTTATCTGCGGTCGCACTTCAGGGTGTTCTGCAGGTTCGCTAGTTCGACTTCGGAAGCTTATATCTTTGATCCACAAGGAATTTAGAGACGATTCAAAAACAAAAGTTGTAGCCCTTCGTGTCTTTCCAATTTTGTAAAGAAATCATCATTTGGATATTTGTACAGAAAGTTATGGTCATTTTACTGAAGCATGATAGTGGAGAAGCAATGAAGTGCGGCCGCAATATTTTTTATGCGACCGCGTGACTTGGAAATGTGCGACCGCACTTGGATATGTGTGGACCGCACATTGAGAGGTCAGAGGGTGTACTATATAACCGAGGCTTAGGGTATTATTTCATTTTTAGACCTAGAAAGCTCGGTTTGTGGTAATGTTTTGTGGGTTTTTCAAGAAATTCATCGGGGTAAGTGATTCTAACTCGGATTTGGTTAATATACATGAATATATCATTGTTTTCATCAATTAATTAGTATTTTGAGATGAAATTTGGGGGTTTTAGCCTAAAGACTCATAGCATGAATTTTCGAGTTTTGAACATCGATTCGGAGTCGGATTTGAAGGAAACTAGAATGGTTGGACTTGTAATTGAATGGTTGTCGGATTTTATGAGTTTTGTTTGGTTCTGAGGCGAAGGCATAGGTGTGATTTTTGGCCGGTTTTGGGTTTTGACTAAGGATTTGATCTTTATCATTTAAAGTTATTTCCTTGGGCTTTATTTGATGTATTTGAGTTGCTTGTGGCTAGTTCTGAGCCGTTCGGACATTGGTACGCGAGATGGCATTTTCAGAGCATCACTTGGCTTGTTCGAGGTAAGTAACTCTTCTAACCTGAGTGTTGAGGGTATGAAAACCTGAATTACATGCTATGTGATCGATGTTGAGCTGATGCACATGCTAGGTGACGGTCGTGTGGGCGTGCACACTTTGAATTCTGACTCCGTTGTTTCATGGCACTGCTTAGTGGCCCTATGTTGTTGATATCTTTATTTTTACCCTGTGATTAAGTAATTGAGCTGTCAATCATGCTAGATATCATGTTTAGGCTTTATGCTGATATTGTTAGGACCCATAGTGGCCATTTCTTGTTGTCATCTCATTTATTTCATTGATATTTCGTACTCAGTCATATTCATGTATTTATATCATATCTCAATGTCAGTTGTTGTTTATTGATATATCATATCATTATTGTCGGACTAATTTCATGACATTGTGAGCTCGTGAGTGAGACTAGAGAGATTGAGGATCGAGTAAAGCTAAGAGCCTGTTATGAGTGACGGTTATAGGATCAGGCTGCACGCCGCAGCATGTTATATTGATTTATGCCTGTATCTGGCTTATGATAGCGTTTGGGCTGTAGGAGCCTCTTCGGAGTCTGTACACCCCCAGTGAGTGCGGTTGATTATATTGAGAGATGGATCTTCCCTGAACATGGATCTTGTCCGAAGTATTATATACCTAGAGATGGATCTTCTCTATGGGGTCGTATTAGCCTTTCTCGGTACTGAGTGATTGATGGTCAGTGATGTATATGTTTTGGGAAGGATCTTCCCTGGGCCGTATGGGCCATATACATTACCGAGTGGTTGAGCATGATGAGTGAAAAATGTGAGGCAGTGAGATTGAGTACTCTGAGATTGTGAGTACATGATTCATCTCTCAGATACATTACATAGGCATGCACACATGACATATAGGTATAGAGATGCATTTTCCTCATGTTGTACGGTATCATGTCATTTATGATTTTTTGCACACATTGATATGTGGGCATAGAGAGGTATTTTAGACTTGCTATCTGGGAAGAAAATAAAACATCTTATTTATTGTGAAAAGGATTTTTGAAAAAATTATAGTTTTCAAATTATCTCATATTTTTTGACGATTTCGGTAAAGGATTTGGTATTTTCACTGTTATTCTTGAAAAGCGAAACTATTTTTGGAAAGCTATAAAAAAGCTGAGCATTTTGTTTCTGAGTTACTTCCTTATTTATATGCTCTATATTGTTATGGATTATTGTTGGCTATTGGTGTTGGACCCGACCATGTTCCAGCTCGTCACTACTTTCAACCTATGATTAAGTTTGTTACTTACCAGTACATGGAGCTGGTTATACTGATACTACACTTCTACAAATTGCATGCAGATGTTGCCTGTTAAGGTTGTTGTGTATGATAGGAGCTGGATTTGAAGATGTACCTGCATTCCTGTTATAGCTGCCTTTTGTTCATGGTAGCCTTAGATTTATAAAACTCTATTTATGTACTTTTCAAATAGAAGATGTATTTTTTTCATATTAGCTTTGCAAGCTCTATTCTCAGAAGCTCATGCTTTGTACTACCAGTCCCTGGGAAAGCGTATAAGATTTAGATAATTCTCTTGCTTAAATTGCCTTATTAAATAATACTGGAATTGGATAGTGTAGTTGGCTTATCTAGCGGATTGGATTAGGTGCCATCACGGTTGTATTTTGGATCGTGACAAATTGGTATCAGAGCTCTAGGTTCATAGGTTCTACAAGTTATGAGAAGTGCCTAGTAGAGTCTTGCGGATCGATATGATGACGTGTATACCTATCTTCGAGAGGCTACAAGGCATTTGGGATATACTTCCCATCTTTTTTCCTTATCGTGCGACATCGATTCAGCTTAAAGCGTAATCCTTTGAATTTCCATCCATGCATTTGTATGCACACATGAGCGCTCGGTATCAGCTGTGCATCGACGATTTACGATTCCAGGGATGAGGTGCGAGATGTGATTTTAGTATGTTGATGATGGGCCAGTCTGGAGCACTTGAGGCCGGGTTTTAACTGTAGCTTGAGCATAGATATGTTGATTGTGTGAGCACGTGCTTTTGAACTTAAATGTCCGGTAGCGTCCCTATGAGTGGAGTTTATTACTAGATGAGTGGCCAGATTGCTATATGATGAGTATGATATGACTATGGTTGTGTTCAAACATATTGGATTTGACGAAAAAAGTTTTATTGAGATGTAAATTGGGTACTTGATTTGCGTATAGTCTCGAGTTATGGGTGTATTGAAGGATCTTTCACGTTGTTTAGTTGAGGAGTGAAGTAGATTTTCATGTCGTGATATGAGTTCAGACTCAGAAAGATTAAGTGATTGCATAATAGTTATGACTGGTGAAGGGTATAAAGAGATGTTAGTTTGAGGCAAAGCAGATGGGTTATCTCCTGCGGGGTGTCCTAAGGTTTGTGTGATCCCTATGTTGTTTTGTAGAGAGTTCTCTTTTACTAGTGAATTATGTGTTGAAATTTGAGTTTGGATCGCTTATGAGAGTTGGCTTGACTGTTACAAGGGCGAATGCGAGATTTGCAGATGATTTGAGTTATTAGACGGTTTGTGATACATGAGCTTAGGAAGAATTTAGTTGAATCCTATTGTGGTATTATGCCTCATATGGGGGTGGATATTGTAAGTTATCAAATGCTTTATTCCTTGGCTTTGAGACAAGTGGGGGAGTCTGCTATCGACGGGGAGATTGCACGATTATGTGTTGTATGAGTTTCGGTTTGACTTGTGAATAAGTTATGTTCTGTAGAGGGTGAGATCGAGGATGACTCGAGTAAAGGAATTTCTGGATACGGGTTGTATTATGCTCTGAGGGTATATGGGAAACATTTAATGATTGAGTTATTATTCGTAAGGGATGTAGTATGCATAAAGTAGGGGTTCACTCGGTTGCTTTGGAGCGTGGATTACTTCCTTGGGTGTTGTTATGCTAATGGGGCACAGTTCGTTTGGTCGGCTTGGTCAGTTTAATTGAGATTTGAGTAGATTGGAAGACTCTCGAGAATGGTTCTAAGGAATTCAAGATTTATATGTGGCAATTGAGAATTTTGCAGATTTGCATATGCCTAGAATTAGAGAGTTACATTGGATGGTATCGAGACTCGTAGTATTTCTACATCATTATGGATTCTACACTTCAGTATCAGGAAGGAAAAAGGAACAGCTTTAAATTCTCAAAAGGTCTCTTCAGAGTAGGTATCCCAGTTGTGGTACTTTTGGGGTGCTTAAAGAGCATTTAACGGCTTATGAGCCTTAGGGTAGTATGGTCTTATGTTAGGTCTCGTAGGGCAAGTTTTGGTTAAGGATAGCAGTGTTCTAGCGAGGTTAAGTATCAATTTGAAGGCAATTCGGGAAGAACCCGGAGAGTTAGGACAACTTGATAGTAGGTTAGATCAGCACAATAATGGATGTAATCGGTTCCTTGGGCACTTACGATGTGGCTAGTCTCTACAGGTGTTTTGTGGTATTGCTCTTGGGTCTTTGGTGACCTGCGTGGCTTGGCTGAGTTAGAGAGATTTAGTTCTGATGGCTTGACTAGGTGCAAATGAGTTTCTAAGAGTTCTCAATGGTTTCTACCACGGTTCGAGGAGTATATTTCCTACTAGCGTGAGGAGCATGTGATGTATAGTGATTTTCTTCTGATGAAATCAAATGGAAAGTTCTTGGCTAATTGAGTATGTAGTTGCTTGTGACTCGGAGTGGATTATGAAGTTCTCGTATTTTCATATGATGGCATGGTATATGCGGTATGTTGTGTGGCATCGAGATTTAAATGTACAAGGTCACAAGTTAGTTTTGGAGAGAAGGACATGAATTCTTAGGCAACATGGACGATCTCAGATGACTAAATAGATGATATTACTATTTGATATGGGTTGATGAGAGTGTACATTTCGAAGGGGCATTGTATTTTGATTTATGGATACTTTATCGGTATCGTGACACCCTCCTAGTTTATCGACTGTTGATATTCAAATCTTGCTTTGTGGCACGAAAGAATAATAGAAGTATTTATCATGGGATAATCGTGTATGGGAGATGTGTTAGATATTCGGGCGGTAGAGTTGGATCAGACATAGTGATTCGTTTGTTCTATGAATTTGGAGACTGGTAGTTTTGAGGAGCAAATTGTTTCGTGGTGAGGGACTGTGAAATTGTGGCCAAATCTAGTCAGAAGATGGCATGTGTCATGGTTGGGTCATTATGGATCTTCGGAGAGTTATTTATCTATTTGTGGATGACTAGAGTCGATTTGGGGGTCCATTGGTAGGCCCAATTAGGATGTGTATCCTACAATGCATCGAATTGGTTGGCTCTATACTGCTATTGTTTAGGGATGTGCCATTCGGTTGTTATTGAGCTTATTTGTGTTCTGAAATGATCTGTGAGTTACTTTTCTATGCTACGGGGAGTTGTGATTTCGTTGGTTATATTCACACATGGTGCGGTTCTATTTGGGCTTTATAGCGAAATTTGCGCGAGATGGGTATTTGAGTAATGCATGATTGATTGCGCATTGGTTGTGTTCTTTAGGGCTTGTGTGGCATTGCATCATTTGCTTCTCCATGGTTATGGTAATGCACTTTGGTAACTTGATGTCGAATATCACGTGGTTATGGATTTTGAGCAAGGTGGCTTGAAGTATATGCCATGGACCAGTATTTGGATGAGGTCACGCATTGTATCAGGGTTATGTTGAGGTACGAACCTTTGTGTTAGATCCGTGTGATGGTCCTACGATGTGTGATGGATTTTCAACATTTTGTTGGGGCAGTACTTGTTAAGCTTACGGGACTGTTCTCTCGCTTGAGTCATTTTCTATAATTTGAGTACATGTGGATTGCTGCTTACTGGTGCACGGATTGCACATGTTGTGGCCTTAGACTGTATTGAAGTGGAATGTCACTAGAGTGATTATGTTAGATGCGATGAGGTCATCGTACCTAGAATGGGTGCTATCAGATCTGATTGCGGTATATTTGGAAGGATATTGTTGTTGATCAGCTTAGAAATTTGCTATAGTTCCTATAGAAGGAGAGGGAGTTCCACAATTGGTTGATCTGATGAATGGTTATGAGTTTCTGTATATTTCTTTCATCATCTCCAATATACAATGGTTTTAGAACGAGGCTTTGTTTGATATGAGATTTATTACTGGTATTGGGTTATTTTGAGCAGTTACTGTGATTAGAAATTATCACTATGAGTATTTGAGTTATGCGGTATATCATGTGATTAAATCTTGGGTTATGATTACGGCTTGATACAACTTGTTTAGACTTATACAGTGTGTAGATGCGAGATTCTGATCTTATGGAAAATTCCAGGTGTTGGAAATTTGGTTCTAAGGTTTATGGGCTAGGATGAATTATGAAATTTCAGTTATGTTGTGTTATCAGACCTATATGGGATAGGGTGATGTGAGATCACCCCCCGGGTATGTGCATGTTAAGGTTACACGGTGATTTGGTGGCTTTTGGAACAACTATGGGCATGCTAGAGGACGAACACATATTTAAGTGGGGGAGAATGTAACGATCCGACCAGTCGTTTTAAGCATTTGCACTTCGCTCGGTAGTTTACGGGCATGAGTAGCTCCATATGATGTATTATGACTTATGTGAATTGTCGGTTTTGGTTTTCAGGTTATTCGGAATTGATTTGGAAGAATGATTCTCAACTAGAAGCTTTAAATTTGAAATGGTTGACCAATTTTGACTTTTTAGTATGTGACCTCGGATTGGATTTCCAAATGTTGGAGTAGGTTCATGGTTTCATTTATGACTTGTGTCAATCGGACGTGTTTTGATAGGTTTCGACATCGAAGGAGGAATTTAGAAGTTCATAAGTTCTTATGCTTAAATCGATTGCGATTCATGTTTTATCCTTGTTAGGGGTGATTTGAGACCCCGAGTAACTCCATATTATGTTATGGGACTTGTTGGCATATTTGAATGGGACCCCGAATGGCTCGGGTGAGTTTCGAGGTGAGTTTTGAGCGAGTCCGGGCATTTCAGCACTCTGATGTTGTTCCGGAACATTGGAATTGCGGACCACACAATTCCATGTGCTGAGGCACATTTTTTAGTGCTGTAGTAGATGAAAAAGTGCAACAACGGATGAAAATGCGCAGATCGCAGAGGAAAAGTGCATACCGCACAATTTATCTGCGGCCACACTTCAGGGTGTTCTGCAGGTTCGCTGGTCCGACTTCGGAAGCTAATATCTTTTGATCCACAAGGAATTTGAAGATGATTCAAAAACGAATGTTATAGATCTTTGTATCTAGTTTCTAGAAAGATAAAGAAATTCATTATTTGGACATTTGCACAGAAAGTTATGGTCATTTATTGAAGCCAAGTAGTGCGGACCGCGCATTAGGAGGTCAGAGGGTGTACTATATAACCGAGGCTTAGGGTATTATTTCATTTTTGAACCTAGAGAGCTCGGTTTGTGGCGATTATTCGTGGGGTTTTCAAGAAATTCATCGGGGTAAGTGATTCTAACTCGGATTTGGTTAATATACATGAATATATCATTGTTTTCATTATTTAATTAGTATTTTGAGATGAAAATTGGGGGGGGGGGGGTTAAGCCTAAAGTCTCATATAGTGAATTTTTGAGTTTTGAACATCGATTCGGAGTCAGATTTGAGTGAAACTAGCATGGTTGGACTCCTAATTGAATGGGTTGTCGGATTTTGTGAGTTTTGTTTGGTTATGAGGCGCGGGATCGGGTGTGATTTTTGGCCGGTTTTGGGTTTTGACTAAGGATTTGATCTTTACCATTTGAAATTATTTCCTTGGACTTTATTTGATGTATTTGAGTTGTTTGTGGCTAGTTTTGAGTCGTTCGGAGGTCAGTACGCATGAGATGGCATTATCGGAGCATTGCTTGGCCATCTCGGTATTGGAGTTAGCTTATTCAAGGTAAGTAACTCTTCTAAACTTAGTGTTGAGGGTATGAAACCCTGAATTACGTGCTATGTGATCAATGTTGAGGTGAGCATATGCTAGGTGACGGGCATGTGGGCCTGCACCCTGTGAATTGTGACTCCTTTGTTTCATGGCACTGCTTAGTGGCCATATGTTGTTGATATCTGTATTTTTACCCTATGAATAAGTAACTGAGCTGTCAATCATGCTAGATATCATGTTTAGGCTTTATGTTGACATTATGAGGACCCATAGTGGCCATTTCTTGTTGTCATCTTACTGATTTCATTGATATTTCGTACTCAGTCATATTCATGCATTAATATCACATCACAATCTTAGTTGTTGTTTATTGATACATCATATCATTATTGTAGGGCTAGTTCATGACATTGTGAGCCCGTGAGTGAGACTGGAGAGATTGATAACTGAGTAAGGCTGAGAGACTGATTATGAGTAACAATATAAGATCGGGCTGCACGCCGCAGCATGTTATATTGATTTATGCATGGATCTGGCTTATAATAGCGCTTAGGCTATAGGATCTCCTCCGGAGTCTGTATACACCCCTAGTAAGTGTGGTTGATTATATTTAGGGATGAATCTTGCCTGTACACGAATCTTGTCCGAAGCATTATATACCTGAAAATGGATATTCTCCATGGGGCCGGATTGGTCTTCCTCGGTACTTAGTGACTGATGGTCAGTGATGTGTATGTTTCGGGATGAATCTTCCCTGGGTCGTATGGACCATATACAGTACCGAGTGGTTGAGCATGATGAGTGAAAAGTGTGAGGCATTGAGATTGAGTACTCTGAGAGTGTGAGTACATGATTTATCTCTGAGATACATAGCATAGGCATGCATACATGACATACAAGTATAAAGATACATTTTTTCTCATGATGTACGGTATCACGTCATTTATGATTTTTTTACACACATTAATCTGTGGGAATAGAGAGGTATTTCACACTTGCTATCTGGAAAGAAAATGAAAATTGTGAAAAGGATTTTTGGAAAAATTATAGTTTTCAAACTATCTCACATTTTTCGACTATTTCGGTAAAGGATTTGGGGTTTTCACTGTTATTCTTGAAAAAAGCGAAACTATTTTCGAAAAGCTGTGAAAAAGTTGAGCCTTTTGTTTTTGAGTTACTTCCTTATTTATATGCTCTAAATTATTATGGATTGTTGTTGGCTATTGGTGTTGGACCCGACTATGTTCCAGCTCGTCACTACTTTCAATCTAATGTTAGGTTTGTTACTTACCAGTACATGGAGTCAGTTGTACTAATACTATATTTCTGCACATTGCGTGCAGTTATTGGCTGTTGAGGGTTGTTGTATTCGATGGGAGCTGGATTTGAAGATTTACCTGCGTTCCTGTTGTAGCTGCCTCTTGTTCATGGTAATCTTAGATTTATAAAACTCTGTTTATGTACTTTTCAAATAGAAGATGTATTTTTTTCATGTCAGCTTTGTAAAACTCTATCCTTAGAAGCTCATGATTTGTACTATCAGTCCTTGGGAAAGTGTCTAAGATTTAGATAATTCTCTTGTTCAAATTGCCTTATTAAATATTATTGGGATTAGATAATGTAGTTGGCTTACCTGGCGGGTTGATGTGCCATCACAATTAGTGAATTTTGGGTCGTGACAATTATAATTCAAAAACATATCATCCTTACTCCATGGCTTCAAGCGAAGTATAAGGTAATCTTAGAACATACATATAAGTGATACAAAGATTCAACTAGATTACGACAGATTTGCATAAACATTCATGATTTTAACAAAGTAAATAACAAAATCACAGAGGCATATCAAAGAGGTAGAACAGGTTTAAAGATCATAAGCTAATGCCTTAGTTCTATGGTAACAATCTGATTCTTAACATTGGATAGGATCACACTTTACTTGAGTCTAAGTTATTAAATGAACCATTAAGAAATGCTAGTGATATTTAAGACAGGTTGGCATAATTATCATAACAGGACTAATAGAGCATTAGAGAGATTTGAAACTAGCTATTAAGAATTCTTAGGTCGTTTCAAAGTTAACAGTAAACATAAATTATCGTATGCATATCAATATCAGCATTTAATAACTTAAAGAAGTTCATGGTTGCATAATTTTAATTAACAGTCATTAACAAACACGTGAAATAGCTAAAAGGCATGAACACATTGCCAATAAGATCATTCAATAGAAATAGTAAAGCAATTTATATTCAGGAATTTAAACTAGGGAAAGAATAACAAGGTTGAGCTTTTACTGACCCCCTTTGGGACAACAAACCAAACAAGGGTTTTACTTAACCGTACAGGAAACAAAGAAGTGAAAGAACTCGGAAACAAAAGAGAACCAGAAATTAGTAAGGAGCCTAAACTTTTGAAATCTTAGTGTTGTTTGTTGTGTTCGTGTTAGGTATTAGCTCTATTAGGTGAGAGCATTGAAAGTCCTATTTATAGTGGCTTCAATGCCTTAGGTTCAACGAATTCAAATTAGATAGTGGATGATGATGGTGAGTTGATGATGTGAACACGATTGAGTGAAATCGGAGACGATAGAGGCGAAAAACATCATAGAAATTAACTGTGCATGAAGAAGTGGGAAATCGATCGTTGAAGCATGAAAACTATTAGTCGAAACCCTAATGTCTAGAGGTCATTGAATTTGACCTATGGACATCAAATATCAATGATGAAGCCAACTAATATCTTCATACTTGCTTCGATTTGAAAGGACATAGCCAAAGTGGATTAAATCCCAAGTCACCGTTTTAGACCTAGGGTTTTGATTTAGAGTTTTGAATTATAACAATGAAAGAGGAAAGATTTGAGCGAGAATCGCGGCTAGCAGGGACAGAGGGGATGCTTTTGTGGTTGATTCTTTGACCTTGCACGGATTTGTGCAAGGTCTTGAGGATTGATGTGTTTCCAGGTACGAGAGAACAAGGAGGAAAGGGGAAGGGGGCGGCTGGGCTTAGATGAAAATGATTTTAGGGTTTGGACTTCTCAAAGTTAAAAATACGAGACTAAATCCGGGTTGTTAGATCATTTGATCAACAGACCTAATATTTGGGGAGATAAAGATTTTAGAAAATATTAAAATCTTTAAAAAAGGGTAACTGTCGGAACTCTCTGAATGGACGGTTGATATTAAATCTTAAAAATATTAAAGAATAAAAAGAAAAGGAAGATTAAATGCAGACTGTTGATGAAATAAATCAACGGTCCAAATCTATTTTGTTTTCCTTTGTGAGTGAGGAAGACAAGTGACGTGGCAAGCTTCGATTGGTTTAGAGAGAGGGGAGTGGATCGCCAAGGTGGAGTAAAAAGAGGGTTTGGACTGGGTCAAATTTGTTTATGCTTGGGTATTGGGCTAAAGATGATTTAAAAGATAGTCATTTCATCTTTCATTAAAGACTGCAATTGTAGCCCTTTTGATTTTTAACCCCTTTCGAAATTTAATTTAAATAAACTTAAATATTTTCAATAAAATATAATAATTACAATTATCAAACATACTACTAAATATTGTAATTACTTATTTATAAAATCCTTTATTTTTTCTAATTATAATGTTAATTTCAAATTATTAACATAGCAATCAAATTAATTAGAATTTTAAGAAATAATTCATTAAATCAAATATAAAGCCTATGTGATGTTTTATAAAACTAATTAATAGTCTAAAAATAGCAAGCATGGTATAAATATAACATTGAATTGTTAATTTCAAAACTACTAATACTAAATTAATCTTGTCCAAAAAGTTGTTATTGATTGAAAATATTTTCAAAAATATTCATTGTAAACTATTAAATATAAATTAATTAATTTTAAAACCAAGAATTAAAATTGGCCGTCAACACCAAGCAAGGTGGGAAGCATAAACAACATCAAGAAAAGTAATTGAATATAACTCGTCGTATGAGGATTTACCAATACTTTTGCACAATAGCCAAATCAATAATTCAATAGCCATAACGCCCAATATCTCAATAAGATCAACATAGATAATAGCGTGGATAAAAGAAATTAAAGAGAGTTTCACAAAATATTTAGAGCATGGAAGAACATAATACATAAAGTAACATGGTGCAAATAAAATTAGTGGATTATGTTAATAATTGTCCATGTTTCTATGTCTAGTAGGTGTCATGACCTGGCATCATTACTACTCTACCGATGTTAGGCTTGATACTTACCGGGTACCGTTGTGGAGTACTCATGCTATACTTTTGCACATTTTTTGCAGATTAGGTACTTCTGCTCGTGCCGGACACCAATGAGTTGACTCGGATATCTCGGAGACTTCAAGATATACCTTCTCAAGGCTCGCAGGCCTCAAAGTTACCTTCTATTATTGTCTTTTCTATTCTTTACCTTCACATCAAACAGTATTATATTTAGAGATTTTCTAGTGTATTTCATAGAGCTTATTATTACGTTTCACCGGTTTTGAGGAATTTTGTGATTGTATGCAGTATTGATGTTAGCATGAGATTTATCAGTTTGATTAAATATTCTTAGTCGTTATTTCTGTTAAATTCTCTTGTGTGTTAGGCTTACCTAATCTTAGAGATTATGTGTCATCACGATTACCTCAGGTGGATTTTGGGGTCGTGACAAACCTTCCAAATTTTCACTTTATAAGTTTTATTTCCTTCAACCTAAAAAAAAAAAAAGAAAAGAAAAGTTAGGCAGAAAGGATGAAGTTATATAAGCACAAATCTTGAATAAATAATAAGAAGTTCAAAACATGAAAAATTAATAATTGAAAAAATAATCTTAAATTTATAAATTGCTTATCTTAATTTTAAGTAAAATATTAGTATATATAGGATTTGAACAGCAGTACCTAATATATTCATCTTA
The DNA here is from genome assembly GCF_000393655.2 of Nicotiana sylvestris. Classification (NCBI taxonomy): domain Eukaryota; kingdom Viridiplantae; phylum Streptophyta; class Magnoliopsida; order Solanales; family Solanaceae; genus Nicotiana; species Nicotiana sylvestris. The sequence continues at coordinate 106,571,609 of NC_091063.1, read as the reverse complement.
GTTTTCGGGTCACATATTAATGTGAAAACATCACTTCGCCTCAAGAGTGGAGAAAAAAAAGGAAGGAGAAGATGAACATGCATGTCTCTAATTTTAATGAGTATTAGTTTTTAGACACGTGCGTTGCACGGGATTTTATATCATAAATTATTATAAATTTTATATAAAAAATAATACATTTTCAACGGTATACATGTTCCAAGAGTAGCTGTTTGAATTATTAGATGCACGAAAATGTAAAACGCTGATTTTTTTAAAATTTTTAAATAAGCTGATATGATCTACTACACCCCTTTCACCAATTGTGTATGTACATAGCAATATAGAATCCTTCCATGCATCTCATCAATATGTTACTCAATGTAAATTGGCCAAAAAAATTATTTATTTGTATTAACTAACTAGTTTCTGTACACGTGCATTGCACGTGTGTCCCATATAAATCAAAATAGTTTTTATTTAAAACAACATCAATATATATTAAAGCATGTATATAATGAGTAATAAAAAATTTAAAATGGAAAAATTATCATCTTCATTTGATAAAGGTCTTTAGTATAGTCCTGGAAATTTTTCATATCAGCTTATCATGCTCGTGAGTTTTTTTTTTTACTTTAAAACTCTTCCAAAAACTGACAAAAAGAAAATATTGTCATAATAACACGACCTGAAATTAGTTTAGGCTTTAAACTTTTAAATATCACCATTGTCTATTGTAGTTACCCATTCTAACATGGATAATTTTATATCTAAAAAACTATACCTGTACAATAAACTTTAATTTGAATATCACCAATTATCCATTGTGGTTATCAGTTCTAACATGAATAATGCTACACCCCAGAAAGAGAAAATATTTGTACAATTCCATGAATACTCGTAAGAAGTAACTGTAACGCCCCGACCGATTATTTTGAGAATTGTAGCCCTGTTCCTCCATTTTTTTGCTTTTTTTGTATTCTACAGTTGTATAGTGACTTAACAAGTTAGTTAGTTCGGGTCCGGAGTGATTTCAGAACGAATTGAGACATTTAGTCTCTTATTTGAAAGCTTAAGCTGAAAAAGTTGTTCGGATATTGACTTATGAGTAAACGATCTCGGATTTAAATTTCGATGGTTATGTTAGCTCCGTTAGGTGATTTTGGACTTAGGAGCGCATCCAACTTGTATTTGGATGTTCATAGTAGAATTAGGCTTGAAATGCCGAACGTTAAAATTTTGGAAAGTTTGATCGGGAGTGGACTATTTGATATCGAGGTCGATTAGATTTTCGAAAATAGGCTTGATCAGATTGGAAATTTGGAATTGTGTATTATGACTTGTGTGCATGGTTGATTTCAATTTTTGAGTTATTCGGTATTTGATTTGGAAGAATGATTCTCATTTTAGAAGCTTTTAAGTTGGAAGAGTTGATCAAGTTTGAGTTTTGCATATTTATCTTGGATCGGAGTGTTAATGGTTCATTTAGGTCCGGATGGTGATTTTGGACTTGGGCGTATGCTCAGAATTAAATTCAGAGGTTTCTAGGTTGATTTGGCTTGTTGTCGAAAGTTGGCAATTTGAAGGTTTAGAATTTTCTTAAGTTTGACCATGGATTGACTTTATGGATATCGGGTTTGGATTTCAGTTTTGGAACTTTGAATAGGTCTGATTGTTATTTGGAACTTTTATGTTAAGTTTGGCGTCATTTCGAGTTGATTTGATAGGAATATGATGTGTAGTTGAATTTTTAGAAGCTCTTGAGTTTCATTGTAATTTTCATGTGTTTTGGTGTTTGATTCGTGATTTTCGAATATTATCTTGATGTTTCGATTGTACGAGCTAGTTCATATCATGCTTATATACTTGTGTGGATATTTGGTGTGGAGCCCTGGGGGCTTGGGTGAGTTTTGGACGTGTTTCGAAGTGTTTGAGTGAGTTTTTATTTTGTTGGTTTTTCAATTGATGCTTCAGGTCTCGCAAATGTGAAATCTTGTCTGCATTTGTGAACCTCGCATTTGCGAGGTGGGATCGCATTTGTGAGGTGGTCTGGGGGACTTTATGTTCGCTTTTGCTAACTTTGGATCACATTTGCGATTGGGCTCCTGGGCAGGGATATTCGCATTTGTGATCATTTGATCGTTTTTGCAGAAGGGGAGGACTTCGCAAATGCGAAGTCTAAGTGGCATTTGCAACATTCCCTGAGTTCAGCAGACATCACTTTTGCGATGCATTCTTCGTATTGTGGGGTTCGCATTTGTGAACCTCATATTGCATTTGCGACTCCTGCAGCTGAACATAAGGCTGGAAACGGGACTTAACTTCATTTTATCATATTTTAGAACCTAGACTCGGTAGGAGGTTATTTTGAGGAGAGATTGTAATGATCCGGTCGGTCATTTTGAGTTCTAATGCGTGGTTTGAAGGTTTGAGGCCTTGGGCAGCTTCACTTCATGTATCATGACTTGCACGTGTGGTTGGTTTCGATTTTCGTGAAGTTCGGAGTTGATTTGGAAGAATAATTATAAATTGGGAAGCTTTAAGTTGAAAGAGTTGACCAAGGCTTGACCTTTAAGTAAATGACTTCGGAATTGAGATTTAAAGGTTCCAATATGTTTGTATGATGATTTTGGACTTGAGCATATGTTCGAATCGAGTTTCGGGTGGACCTGGAGCGTTTCAGCGCTTATTGTGGAAAGTTGGCATTTTGAAGGTGTCAGAATTTCCTAAGTTTGATTTGAATTGGACTTTGGTGTTATCGATTTCTGTTTGGGATTCCGAGCCTTGGAATAGGTTTGTAATGTGATTTATGACTTGTACGTAAAATTTGGTGCTGTTCCAGAATGTCTAAATGTGATTCGAACAAGTTCGGCAAAGTTTGAATGTTTAAAAGTTAAAACAAGGTTTAATCGTCGATTCTTTGTTTTGATGTTATTCATAGCATTTTGTGCCTTTGGATAAGTTCGTATAAAGTATTAGGACATGCTGGTGTGATTGGATGGGGTTCGGGGGGCCTCTGGTGAGTTTCAAATAAGCTAAGGCCATTTCGCCATATTTGGACAATTGTTTCTCGTGCTTCCTTCTTCGCGATCGCGACTAGAGGGTCACGTCTAGTCGCGATCACAGAGGTTTTTAAGGCATCAGGCAGTTTGTACTTCGCACTCGCAAAAAGGTGTCGAGTTCACAAAGCTTTGGGCGGCACAACATCGCGATCGCGAGATGGGTTCCGTGATTGCTTAGAAGAATAGGTAGGGAGGGGTACCAGGTACAATATCCTACGCATTCACGAGTGATGGGTCGCGATCCCGTATGGACTGTTGAGTTGGCCACCGCATTCGCGATCTATGTGTTGCGTTCGTGAAGAACGAATAGACAACTGGTTGAGTTTGGTCTTCGCGATCACAAAGGATTTTCCACGACCGCGAACAAGGAATCATTGGTGCACACATCATTTTATTTCGGGTTTTGGCTCATTTCTTCCACTTCTCACTTGGATTGGGCGATTTTTGGAGCTCTTTGAGGGAGGATTTTCATTATCTATGGCAAGGTAAGTAATTCCCACATACTCTGAGTTAAATACGTGAATTATATATGGAGTTCAACATGGAAATTAGTAGAAATTGTGGGATTTTTTATGACAACCTAGAATTTGAATTTTGGACTTTGACCATGAAATTGGATATGGAATTTAAAATAAATTACATAGTTGAGTTCATGGTGTTGTAGATAATATTTATCTTCAAATATTTTCGTAATACAGGCACGTGAGCCTGGTGATTGACTTTGTTGACTTTTTAAGTAGACTTGGAAATTGTTATAAATTGTTAAATTATGAGTATTGGGGTATATTTTGATTGGGTTTCACGTTGTTTGATTAGTTTCGGATCGTTTGGCATCGGTTTGAGGTGTTAGAAAGGTGTTGGAGCTGGTTATCAGACTTCAGAGCAAGGTAAGTCTTCTGTCTAACCTTGTGAGAAAAAATTTACCCCGTAGGTGTTATACTTGCTATGTGCTAGTTGATGTGGGAGCTACATACGTATGAGGTGTCAAGTATTCGTGCGTATGCTATAATTCCTGATTAGGTCTAGGTAGATTTGGACTCACACCATACTTTAATTGTATGATTTGAGTTATCACTACTTATTTACATGCCTTAATTATCATATTTAGCCTGATACCAGACTTGCATAAAGTATCAGGTTTCTATTTTTGATATTTGGCGAGCTACTTGATTAGCAATAGAGATTGCACTTTCTTTTTACAGATTTCTCTTGTGTTGTATGTACTTATCTGGAAAGTTTTTAGAATTTCACAGCTCACATGTATATTCGTGAGTGGGACTAGTGACCCCTCAAGTCTTCACTATTCCTATAGGATCGGGTTGAACGCCTTAATAGTATCATTATGGGATCGGGTCGTTCGCCTCGACAGTATAATTGAGATTCATCCATGGATCGGGTCGTACGACCTCGGCAGTGTATGTACACGACTATTATAGAATCGGGTCATATGCCCCAACATGCCTTTACTCTTATGGGATCGGGTTGCTCGCCGCGGCAGAATCGTGCAAAATAGTTGATAAAAGGACAACGTACTTATGAGTTTCCCCCTAAGTTGATATGTGACCGTTGATTTGGTGTTGACCATTACGTATTCCATTAGAGAAAGTATCCAGTATTTGAGGACTTTGTTTTTACTGTTCAATTGGTAATCGTATTATGTACCTATATCTGTTGTTGTTGTTTCATACTATGTTTCATATCTTTCTACCTTATTATATTTGATTTATTGGACTATTAGTATGTGTCAATATCGGCCCCTCGTTGCTACTTCTTCGGGGTTAGGCTAGATACTTACTGGGTATGTGTTGATTTACGTACTCATGCTACACTTCTGCACTGATTGTGCCTGTACTAAGACATGTACATTTGATGGTCATCTTGGCGCATAGGTGTTGCTACTGAGGGGACTTTATGGTGAGCTGCACTCCATGTTACGATCCGCAACACGTGAAGTCTCCATCATATTCATTTATTTTATCTTGTCTATTTTATATCCCAAACAAATATTGTAGCAGTGTTGTATTATTCTAGTGGTGCTCATGAACTTGTGACACCGGACTTTGGGGATTTATAGGAGATGTTCATAGTTGTATTTCACATTATTATCATCACTTCATTTTATGATTTATTCGTACTCAGAAATTTGGTAAAGAAAAGCAAATATTCTTATGAGCATTAGGTTTTTATTCTATTTATTTATTGAAATTCCTGATTTTTAAGAATTAAAATGGATAACTAAGTGGGGGTTCATGTGTTGGCTTGCCTAGGAGCATCGTTGGGCGCCAGCACGACCTATTAGGGGGATTGGGTCGTGATAATTTGGTATCAGAACCCTAGGTTCACTTAGGTCTCACGAGTCATGCGTTAGTCTCATAGAGTCTTGCGGATCGGTATAGATACGTCTGTACTTATCTTCGAATGGCTACAAGACTGTTAGGAGAACTTCTCTTTCTTGATTACTTGTCGTGCGATTTGATTTCGTTAAAGTTTATGTCTTCAGTTCCTTCCTACTCATTTGAACGCGATATTGAGCGCTTGTTATTAAGTGGGCATTGATGAGTTGTGAAGATGCTACGAATATGGTGTAGAATGTATTTCCCCACGTATGCGGATGGACTTTTATCGTCGCCTTGTGGAGGAGTGTTCAACCTAGTGTTAGTGTTAACTACAGCTTCGAGGCTATGCATAGTGTATCGTGATGATCATGTGTTGTTATTGCACAATGTTGATGTAAATGGTAGGGTTCTTATTATGTGTCGTGGCAGTGAACTACTCTAGAAGGGGATTATTCGGATCATGGTTTAGAGATTCCGGAGTGGGAGTGTATCATTTGGTTTTTGTGGTAGGATAGCCACATGCTTTGAGAGTGGTAGGATAGCCACAGATCGAGTAGTTGGCTTAGGAAGATGGGTTAGCCGGAATGAGAGTGGAAGCGTATCATTTGGTTTTTGTGGTAGTATAGCCACATGCTTTGAGAAAACTTAGAGTGATTTGGGTCATGGTGGACAAATGACTAAGACTGTGTATTCTATTGGGACAATGGTTTTTGTACTTATGAAGTTTGAATGTGACGGGAAGAGTTTGCTTGGAATATAGAGGGATGTGAAAGCTTGAGTATCATTTTGGGATGCAACATGATTTCGAGTTTTAGAACGCATTGTTAGATCTTCAGTTGGTGTTAATGGAAATGGACAGACTCTTACAAATGGTGGGCAAATGTGGGCTCATGAGGATTACATGATTTCGTGGTGGTTGTAACTATGTCAATGTCGTTGGAAGGTGTCGATATGGAATTACACAGGTGGGCTATCTTATGTGAGCAGGTTAGCGGTTGCGTGATTTCTGGTGAAGTTTCTATGAAGATTTCTACTTTCTATCCAGCGAGAGGCATGTACTACTATGTGGGCTTGGATTGCGGTAAAGAAGATATTGCGACTCCTAGGAGGTTGAGTGTGGGCTTGGGGCTGGTAATTCGGGGTGTGTCTCGATTAGTGCAACAAGAGCTTGTGAGAATTTAGATGAGTTACAATTTGAGATCATGGTAACTAAGAAAGAAGAGTCATTGTCGGTTCTGGATTATGTGATTGTGGCTCAAAGTTAAGTGCGAGAGTCTACCATCTATGATTGGGTCACGTGGTTATGTGCCTTGCAATTTTTGGTTATCGGTACATTGGTGGATTAGTTATGACTAAGGGAAGAAAACATCAGGGGTAACTAGAGCAAGGGATTTGATGGATGTGTGCTACGTGTAACCTTATTGATATGTGAAGGTGGTGGAATGGCTCAGATTTTATACTTCTAGTGGATGTGACGTACAAGGGAAAGAATTCATCTGCTTGCTTCTTTGGAGTATCCGTACACTAACGGAGCACTAGTTGTTGGTTGTATAATCGCGACTAGATTTTAGTGGGTGACTTGGAGTATTTCTATGTTATTATCGGGTCTGCGGTGCAGTGTCAGAGAAATGGGAGATATAACTTCGGGTTCGCAGAAGGTCTAATTAGAACGGGTGTATCAGATAGAGGTACTATTGAGTGCATGAGGAGAGTATAAACTAGCTTATAGGTATTGAGGCGAGGCGATCTTGCGGTTTGGGGTCATTCGGGATGAGTGTCGAATGAGGTCCATTGTGTCTTGGGAAAGAGAGATATTGATTCTGAAAAGCAAGACAAGAAGAAATTGCAAGAAGTTGAGTTAGTTTGGTAGTGTTTGAAACGGCATGGTAAAGGAAATGATCAATTCCCTTGAGTATGATAATGCTATACAAATGTTTCATGGTTATACTTACGGGCTTGTCAACCTCTATAATTTGGTTGTTTGATGGGATCCGATTCTGATGATTTGGTTATGTACAAAGGGGTACCGAATGGTTATGACGGGCTCGGCCACGACTTGAGTTTTGTGTCTTTTGTGGTTATGGGAAGTTGGTTGTGTGTTACGATTATTTTTCTGAAATGAGTTAAGTGAAAGGTTTCTAGCCGATGAAGTGTTTATCCTACTTGTGGTTTAGGAGTTTTGATAAAGTTCTTGTACTCTTGCGTAACAGCCTGCTAGGTGCAATGAGTGGTATGAGATTGGAATATGAGGATCAATGTTACGATCCAGGTTTAACAGGAATGTACGAGCTCGGAAGAGCGGGGTAGAAATTTCAGGTATCCAGAGTATGTTGGCGCTATTTTAGTATCGTCTGAGAAGGGTGTCTTGCGGAAGAGGTATTGTGTGTTGATTTGTGGTTTTTTGATTTGCATTACAGAAATAGTACAATTAGGGGTTGTGGATGTGCAAATTTTGCTACTTGGTGCAGAAGGTTGTGGGAGTATCTCCCACGGGTGATCGTATAAGTATGGTGTGTCAGTTATTTAAAGGTAAGAGATTGAGATCAAGTATGGAGATTCTGGTACTGTCACTATTGGGAGAGTTTATATCCGAGAGACACTTTATTCCTTTGGTTGCAGATAATGAAAGTTTGTCCTTGATTTAACAGTTGATCGTATGTGACATGAATATGGTCATTGTGGATCTTTGGAAGGTTACTGACCAATTTTGGGATGATCGGAATCGGCATGAGGTCTGTTGGTGGGCGTAATGTAAATGTATATCTTATAGCATATCAGATATATGTATTCAGCATAACATTGCTTATAAATGGGCCTTTGGGCGTGGTGGATGATATTCTTGCCTTCGTCTATTCCAGGTACTACTTTTATGCCATGTGGGTTGTGAGACGACTTGATTATTCACGCGTGTATTGTGATCATGTGTAGCTTGTGGTGTTATATGAGATGGCTCTCGAAATGCAGGTCGTTTATTGCACCTTAGTTGTGCTTGGCAATTTGTAGCGCATGAGGCTATCTGTCTAGGGTTGTGTTTATGCACTTGTCGTGCTTGTGGTCCATATATAGGCACTTAGTAGGTATGAGCATTTTGGATCGATGTGTATTTCCTTATTGATTGTTATATGTGGATCGGGTGGCACGTCGTCACGGTATAATGTTTGGATCGGGTTGCACACCGTAGCGGTATCATGTGTGGATCGGGTTGCACACTACAACAGTGAGATGATGTGTATGATCTTTATACTTATTTTGTGTGTTTTGTGTCTCATCTCTGAGATAAGTTCATAACATTTGTTTGGTTGTTTTATTCGTTACGGGGGCCAAGTAGTCCTGGATTCGGGTTCATTTTCCTTATTGTCATATTCGAGTTGTGGCTTGTTGGCGTATTGATGGCATCATATGAGATTTTAGACATTGTTAGAGGTGGCTTATTGCCCGATCAGTTTTATACTATGTGAAACGAGGTTGTTGGACCTAAAATCAGTGTAATCAGTGCAATATAATATATATTAGAAGGAAAGCACCACTAATAAGTTTAGAACGAAGCAATCGTTCTTGCCAAACGGGGTGACTCCATGAGTTATTGTTTTGATAGGTGGATATGAGTTTCTACACATATCTTTAATCGTTGCAATATTACAAGGGTTGCAACAGGTCTTATATATGTTATGAGGTATATTACGGGCATCAAATTCGTAAATTTGCAGCTACTGTAGTTGGAGAATGTTACTATAGCGAATGAATTATGTGGTGCTTTGCACGATTACAACGTGGGTGTATGATCATGTTTTGATACAACTTATTGAGATTGATACGATGTACGAACACTGGAATCGGAACTTGTAGAGAATTTCGGGTATTGGAATTTGGTTCTAAGGCTTGCGGGCTAAGATAGCAAGAAGGATCTTCAGTCTGGGTTGAACTAATGTGCTCATATGGATTGTGGGCACGGGTAGGTGCATGAGGTGTTAAGAAGTGATTTTGGGCAACTCTGGAACAGTTCTTGGCACGTTCAAGGACGAACGTATGTTTAAGTGGGAGAGAATATAATGACCCAACCGATCGTTTTGAGTTCTAGCGCGTCGTTTGGTAGTTTGAGGCCTTGAGCAGCTTCTCTTCATGTATCATGACTTGCATGTGTAGTTGGTTTCGATTTTCGAGAAGTTCGGAGATAATTTGGAGGAATAATTATAACTTTAAAATCTTTAAGTTGAAAGAGTTGATCAAGATTTGACCTTTGAGTGAACGACCTCGGAATAGAAATTTGAAGGTTCCAATAAGTTCGTATGATTATTTTGTACTTGGGCGTATGTTCGAATCGAGTTTCGGTGGACCGGGAGCGTTTTAGTACTTATTATAGGAAGTTGGCATTTTGAAGGTCTTAGAATTTTCTAAGTTTGATTTGAAGTAGACTTTGGTATTATCGATGTCCATTTGGGATTCCGAGCCTTGGAATAGGTTCATATTGTGATTTGTGACTTGTACGTAAATTTTGGTATTGTTAAGGGATGTCTAAATGTGATTTGGACTCGTTCGACAAAGTTTGAATGTTTGAAAGTTAAAAGAAGGTTTGATTGTTGATTTGTGGTTTTGATGTTATTCGTGGAGTATTGAGCCTTTGGATAAGTTTGGATAATGTATTAGGACTGGTTGGTGTAATTGGACGAGATCCTAGGGTCCTCGGGTGAGTTTCAGATGGGCTACGGGCCATTTCGCTATGTTTGGACTGCTATTTCTGGTATCTGGTGCTTCCTCTTCGCGATCGCGTTCGCGGAGGTCTTTTGGGCATTAGGCAGTTTATACTTCGTGTTCGTGAAGAAGGTGACGCGTTCGCGAACCTTTGGGTGGCGGAGCATCGCATCGTGAGATGGGTTCCGCGATCACATAGAAGGATATTCGGCAAGAGGCACTAGGTTCTTTGTCCTACACTTCCGCGAGTGATATGTCACGTTCGCTAAAGATTGTTGAGTTGGTCACCGCATTTGCGACCAGTGTGTCACGTTCACGAAGAACGAATGGGTAGCTGGTTGAGTTTGGTCCTCGCTTCCGCGATAGCGAAGAAGGGATCGTTGGGGTAGATTTCATCTTATTTCGGATTTTGGCTCATTTCTTCCACTTCTCACTTGGATTGGGCGATTTTTTAAGGTATTTGAGGGGATACTTTTATCATCTAAGGTAAGGTAAATAATTTTCACATACTGTGAGTTAAATATGTGAATAATATATGGATTTTAACATGGAAATTGATAGAAAAATGTGGAATTTTTGAAAAAAATCCTAGAATTTGTATTTTTAGACTTTGACCATGAAACTGGACATGGAATTTGGCATAAATTATATATTTGAGTTCGTGGTACTATGAGTAATATTTATCTTCAAAATTTTTGGAATTCGGGCACGTGGGCCCGGGGTAGACTTTGTTGACTTTTTGAGTAGAGTTGGGAATTGTTGTAAATTGTTAAATTACGGGTATTTGAGTATATTTTGATTCGTTTGCACGTTGTTTGATTAGTTTTGGATTGTTTGACATATGTTTGAGGTGTTAGAGAGGCGTCAGAGCAGGTTATCGGATTTCAGAGTGAGGTAAATTTTTTGTCTAACTTTGTGAGTGGGGAATTTACCATGTAGGTGCTACACTTGTTATGTGCTATTTGTTGTAGGAGATAAGCACGTATGAGGTAACCTCAAAACCTATTTCCGCAAATGCCACTGCTCTTATGAGTGTGTGGGCGTATAATTTTTTTTTCATGTTTCTCACTTACATATCAATTCAAAATAATTAGCATTAATAAAATATGATGGCTGGAGCGCTGCTAGAAATGAAGGATTTTAATTGAAATGTAAGACAAGGTTATTTTTGAAGCTAAATTTTAACGGAGCACATGAATACCTAATTGCAAATTTAGAACCAAATTGATACGGCGAAGACAAAGACAGAAAAACCTCTCGGATCTCTATTGGAAGGGTAATAGCCTCAAGGGTAACAAAGTCAAATCGTATCATTAGGATCGGTCTACTAGGGTTTTTGTTTAGGTATTTTAGCTTTGCCTCGCACAAGTATTTGTTCTCTCCACAAACAGCTTTTCCTCATTTCCCCACCCCCTCAACCCCCCGCCGCCGGAGGCTAATCCAGGAAGAACAATGGTAAGATTCACTGATCTTCTAGCTTGTTCGGATAATCATATGTAGCATTTCTCCATTTCCTCTTTCCTTTTCGTTGCTTTTGTTACATAGATTTGCTAAATAGTTTTTTCTACCTTTTGATTAATACAATTTACCTTATCAAAAAAAAAGAAAAATAGCTGAAAGACTGCGTTACTATTGTTGTAAAACGGCTTAGGATTCTGGGTTGTGAGGTTTATAAAAATTAATCAGCCATCTTCACTACTTGACGGTTTATGCGATGTTTACTGTTTATATCCTGTAACTTACTTGTTTATTTGTGCTCGTAGATAATTTTTTGAGGAGCTTGAATCTTTGGTTCTGTTGTCTGCTCGTTTACACATTATACACACACACTACATATATATGTATATATGTTTGTATGTGTGTAGATTGATCTCTGTGTATATGTTTATATGTGTATGCGTTTGTGTATATTTTGTGTTTATCAGGAACTATGGTCCTTATTGACATATAGTCGTGCTGACACGCAGATGCTTTTTTTTTTTGCTTAATTAGTCGTGTTGAGAGCTTGTAATTGATGCACTAGTGTCAATTTTAACTTAATGCAGAGAATAACTCTGCATTTAGATTGAAGTACATTTTTAAAATTGAAGCTTTATTCTCTTGCTTTATTTCCCAACAGAGTTTGCTATGAATTTTTCTCAATTTATCTCTATACTTCTGCTAATGTAAGTATGCATACTTTCTTATTGATTCTTACCAAAATTATGTGCAGGCATTCATCAAAGTCCAGAAGACTAGGGCTTACTTTAAGCGTTTCCAGGTTAAATTCAAGAGAAGGAGAGGTACAATGTACTTTTATTCATCCTTTATTTTTTTCGATATCAAACCGTTTTCCTCTGCAGCTCATAACTCTTGCTACTGTGCAGAGGGGAAGACTGACTACAGAGCGAGGAATCGCCTGATTAATCAGGACAAAAACAAGTACAACACTCCAAAATATCGTTTCGTTGTCCGATTTGTATCCTAAACATTTACTCTACCTTAGAAGCATCAACTTCTTGCTTTAGATGACTTCCTCTTGGGATGTGATATATTTATTTTTGACAATATCTTCAATTCAAGATCAGGTTGCTATTGCTGTTAGTTCTTTCCTGTTAATATCTGATGCCGAATGGGTGAAGTTGATAAATTGGCATTAGCTGTTCTACGTTGCTTTATTTTCCTTAACGTCTTTCAGACTAACAAGGACATAATCGCCCAAATTGTGTCTGCTAGCATAGCCGGTGACATGATTCTTGCTTCTGCATATGCTCGTGAGCTGCCTCAGTATGGCCTCAAAGTTGGACTGACAAATTATGCTGCTGGTATTTTCATAACCTTTTCTTGTTGGGTCATGTCACCTGAAATTGTGTATTTCTTCTCTGATTGGTGCTAATTCATTCAATGTTTAATTAGCTTACTGTACTGGACTTCTCTTGGCAAGACGAGTTCTCAAGAAACTCGAAATGGATGAGGAGTATCAAGGAAACCCTGAGGTAAGTGACAGCTGCTATATCAAGGATACATGTTATTTTGCTGTCTGTATTTCCATTATTTACTTTGTAATGGGTGTTATCAATCTTTACAGGCCAGTGGAGAGGATTACTCAGTTGAACCCGCTGAAAGCAGGAGGCCGTTCCGTGCTCTCTTGGATGTGGGCCTTATTAGAACTACTACTGGAAATCGTGTTTTTGGTGCTCTAAAGGTATAATGCTACTTTTGCTGTCCGGTCTATTATACCCTGTTGTAATCTAAATTGCATTGTAGTTGTGATTTGAAAAAAGTTTTTGATGAAACAGCTGCTTCAACTTGGCATAACCCCCAAAACTGCATTGCAACAATAGTTGCCAATGTCCGAGGAACTCAAAGAGTTGTTTGTCTATTTAAATATTTCTGGTTTAGTTGGTTCTTTTGATGTGCCTGGCAGATGGTCTTTAAATACAAGTCTCTTCCCTCTTGTAGTGGGCCTCTCTCAGTAGGATTTATCCTGCAATATGACTGATCGCATTTACTATTCTTTGCTTCTGTCCAGGGTGCATTGGATGGTGGACTTGATATTCCTCATAGCGAAAAGAGGTTTGCTGGGTTCAGCAAGGACTCCAAGCAACTTGATGCTGATGTTCACCGCAAGTACATCTATGGTGGCCATGTCGCAACATATATGAAGGTGATGCAGAAAGCACTATATTTTGATCGTTATATTGTTGTATCAGTTATAGAATCCATGGACAATGTTTGTGCTAAGTGGGTAATGAGGCGGTTCTTGTTTGATGGACCTGGCATCTTCCTATTGTCCATCTCTAAAATGCCGACAAACCTGTGTGTTTTTTCAGACTTTGACTGAAGATGAACCTGAGAAATATCAGTCTCACTTTAGTGAGTACATTAAGCAAGGTCTTGAGGCTGATGATCTCGAGGAGATGTACAAGAAAGTTCATGCTGCCATACGTGCTGATCCAAGCCCAAAGAAATCTGAGAAGCAGCCTCCCAAGCAGCACAAGAGGTCTGGTTTTATTTTTAGTTTGTTTAATCCCGTATGAGCCGTTATGAGTTTGTTATTTCTATTAAAAAGTTTTAGTTGCACTTGCAAAAAATGCGTCAAAGTGCAAATGTCAGGGTGATTTAAAGTCCTCCAGCACATTGGTTTTGTTTTCTGTGCATATGGAGGCTCCATACTTCCTGTTTATGTTATTCGAACATAGGTCTTCTTTGATTGTCTTCTGGTGGATCTTAATTCTGCAGTGCCATGCATTGAAATATATATGGCATGTTTGCTGAACAGACCAATTAAAATGCTCTGTGATTGTATCAGTGTGCTTAGTATATGGCATGTTTGCCAACCAGACCAATTAAATTGATGTAAAAGGGCAGTCCGGTGCACAAAGCATCTCGCCGCCCTTCCACGCAGAGTCCAGGGAAGGGCTGCACCCCAAGGGAGTGTGATGTAGGCAGTCTACCCTGATGCAAGCATCAGTGGCTTAAGGTCACGCAAAGACAACTTGACCGTTGCTCCAAGGCTCCCCTTCTGACCAATTAAATTGATGTGATGTCAGTATTCTAAGTACATGGCATGTTTTTTGCTGACCAGACCAATTAAAATGCTTAAAATGCTGTGATTATCCTTGTTCTAAATAATTTGTTCTTTGGGCTTCTATTGCAGGTACAACCTGAAGAAGCTGACTTACGAGGAAAGGAAGGCCAAGTTGATTGAGAGACTGAATGCTTTGAATTCAGCTGCTGGTAACGACGATGACGAGGAAGATGATGATTGAGCGACACTAGAATTATGAGATGTTGTTGCTTATGGTTTTGTTATACTGTCTGTTCTTCCTAGATAGAAATCTCAGTTTTGCATGCTTTAGTAGAACGGTAATCTCTCTCTTTGACAATGTATGAGGTTAGATTTGACAAGTGCATGAATTCTGTTAAGTACTATTGAATAGCAATCTGTTGTTTTGGGACCTTGACCTCATGCTTTAGATCAATGCAATGGGATTTTTTTGGATTATTTTCGTGTCTTTGTGAAGCTTTTGGTTTCTTTATGATGAACGAATGTAGTGTGCGTCACTTATCTTGCAAAGTTAACCTTGTTAGTCATGGCTTTAGCAATCGGTGTTTGGGCTCAATAACTGGTTGGTCATGCCTACAATAATTTGCAGCTGTGGATTTGTGGCATCGCAGTTAATAATAATGCCTAATAAGTTGCTTAGGCATCTAGCCCTTTTCTGTTGTTAGGTTCTCTTGTGATGATTGTCATTCATTTGCCTGCAATTGAAAGTTTATGCTTTCTTTGGTGTCGATCTAATCTAAAATTTATTCTCTTGTTTTGTTCATTAGAATGTTTTGATTTGTTTAATCTCGTCATGTAGTATGTACTTCTAGTATGGCGAGTTCGTTGGCTCTTCTACCAGTTGAATTAGATCCCTAATTGCTTTATTTCAATAGTCTTGTATTGTTCCATCGTGTTGTCCCTAATTGCTTTTGGTGTTGAGTAAAGGAGAATTGTGGAGGGTGCGGTGCCTGGAATGGGTTGAATTAGTCAATGAATATAGGTTGTGAGCGGAATTTTTTTTTTAATTAAAAAAAGGGAAATTTCACATTAGAACAATTGAGCTCCCTACTTTTCAATTAGAATTTTTACATTCCTATGCCATATAGTAAACTATATTACCCTTAATGTTTAAGATTTGATATAATTATATTTAGTATACCTAATTACCAATCATATACCATTATGTCTTTTAACGGTACATTAATTGTACCATATATCCCTCCTAAATTAATGGTATCGTATATTCCTCCAAATCTCCCCCCCCCCACCACACACACACACATTTCTCTCTCCCAAACCCACACCCTCACCCATGTATCACCCCACACCCACGTTTCTTTCCTATTATTTCTTCTGCTAAAACCAGAGAAACAGATGTAACCCCCACCATTAACGTCCAATTTCAAGTTTTTTCTTCTACAACCAATCAAAATTGAAGTTAATTCTTCAAAGTTCATACACATTTACCTTCAACTTCAAAATTTCTCAATGAAGAAGAACAAACCTTCAAAGCACAATCCTAAAAAAGCTAGTGAAGCTCATATACCTTCTTTCGATTTGGGTGTATTATCATCACATTCACCCAAAAAGCATGGGAAATCTGCACGTGCAATTGTAGATAAGAAGCATAATCTTTCTCCGCGTCAAATCAGGGCTGAAGCTAGAACTAAACAAAAACATGTTCGATGCTGGAGAATCTTCGACGCCAATCAAACAAGCGAAAATGAGACGAAAAGAGATAGTTTCCGATGATGAATTTGTAGAAGATGTGTCTATCATTAAACCTGGAAAGAAAGCGAAGGTGTCTCCCAGTTCAAAAACTCCCCAAAAGAAGAAAAATTCAAAAAAAGCCCCTAGTGTTAAATCTCCTAAAAATGTTCGAAAACAGTCATTGGTGAAGGTAAGATTTTGTAATTTCTTCACTAGTTATTTCGTTTGTTTTAGTTATTAAAAATCTACATAATCTGTATTTTTTCTGCTTTGTAGATTTTTTGATATTATTTTGTATATAAATTGCAAATGTATCTATGTTTTTTAAGCATTGAATTAATGTGAGATTATTTGTCTTCATTTTGAAGATTAATTGTAGCTTTATTGATCTGTTTAAAATTTGTTGATATTTTGTATATTTTTTGAAGTTATTTTGTAGATAAATTGCAAATGTATCTATGTTTTTTAAGCACTGATATTAATGTGAGATTATTTATATTTTGTGTAGAATGGACATTTTTTTGCATCCCATAATGTTGATTATGGGGTGCTTAGATTCCAGACATTATGTGACCCTAGCATTTCTAGCCAAATTAAAGGGCTTTTGTCTCCAAATAGTTTGAAGCTATTCGAGAAGACATGCTTTGGTTATTTACTGTCATTTTTCAATTTATGCATGCAAAATCAAGCTATTCATCTTCTTATGAAGTATGAATTGAATTCATCCGATGCTTCTTATTTTTCAGTTGAGTTAAAAGGTGAGAGGTTAAATTTTGGATTGAGAGAGTTTGCAGTAATAACTGGTCTTAGATGTCATACCGATGTGACAGATTTTGGTTACACACCGAATTATGTCAGTAAGATAATGAGCAGTTACTTTCCAAACAAGGTAAAAGTGGAGAAGATATACCTAAAACAGATTGTAATCAACAAAAGCTGGTAAATGATGAGGATGCAGTAAAGTTATGTATTCTATATCTCATAGAATTCTTCATTTGTCCTTTAGAGGAAGACCATATTGGGTTGATAGATCATTTTAGGTTTTATTTGGTGGAATCCGGTCAGTACGAGACATTTCCATGGGATATTTAGTCTTACAAACAGTTGATTGAATCAGTTAGCCACATGCTAAATCCTTTCGTTCATTCTTATCTCATTCGAGGATTCCCACTAACCATGCAAGTATGGTTGTATGAGTGTTGCTCCTCCGTCAACACTGATATAGCTACAAAGATTTCTAATTCAATCCCTCGCATACTTAATTGGTCAGCTAGTAAGGGTCATATTTGGTTAGCTGCAATTGAGGACAGAATGATCAAGCATGAATGGATGAAGGTAAATAGTTTTTATTTAGGATTATATAATTTACCTACAAAATATCTACAATTTGTCTACATATTCTACCTTAATCAAACTAATCTGTTTTTTTTTTCTCATTCAGTTCACCAACATAAATGAATCATCTGAAGAGCTTTCAGTGATGTCTTTGCCTAATAAAGTTGAGTACATAATTGAAGAGGTTGAACATGTTTATGAGGATCCCAAAGTTTATGCTCCTCCATTGGAACCCAAAGAATCAATTGGAAAAGAGGACAAGAAGTCTATTCTTCGTAAAATAAGAAAGTTAAAAAGAGGTCTTGAGAAGGTAACATGTATTCCTAAACAACATTGTGATGTATACATAATAGTGCATCTGTTCTTTAATGTATGTTAAGACATATTTTGAAGTTAATTATGTATTTTTTTAATATGTAGGTCGATGAAAAGCTTGAAGATTTTAGGAAAGATGTCTTTGAAGAACTAGGTAGCCTTCGAGTGCTAATAAATGAGTCAGTCAAGACTGTTTTGCAGGTGATAAACAGTCCAAATGATCAAGTTGATGCAAATGTAACATTTGAATTTTATTCATATTAATAAAACTATTTATGTCACCTCTAAACTATATATCCTAAATAATATAAAACTTTCAGTTTGCTGGGAGTTCAACCAAAAATACTGACCAACCAAAAGACAAGAACAATCAGCAATTTCAGTTCACTAGTAGAGAACCAGTGCAGGCCAGCACCAGCAAACAAGTATCTACAAAATAACTCCACTTTATCTACAATTATCTACAGAATATCTACAAAATATCTACAATTTATCTATATTATATATATATAAAATATATACAAATAAATACAACATATTGGCACAACTCTACAGATTTATGTTGATTTTATAACACACCTACATATCTTCTTAAACTGTCAAGCCACTACTATCTAGTATGATTTAACATTATTAATGAAAAAAACAGAACATGTTGAAGGTGCACTTGGTGAAGAAAATCATCCAGCACGTGTTGATTTATATACACATTTTAAAGGTGCAGTTGATGAAGAAAATGCAGGTATAAAATTGTATTCAAAGATATTTGCTTTATGTTTCAATATTTTTACCATTCTATTAAGCTAGATATACATGGTGTTACAGAGAGGGAAGATATGCATGCACAATCTCCAATTCACGGAGTGACAGTAGCATCTCAAAGAGAACAACAGAATGAGGAAGATGACAATGTAGGTGAAGAGGCAGAGTATGTGAATGTAGGTGATTCAGAACAATCCGGAGGTGAGAAGAAGGAGGTTACACTTGATGATTTCGAGCTACCTGATAACTTCTCTCAATTGGTTAAGTTCGGCGAGCCTATACAAGATGAAACAACACTCGTGCATCAAGGTAGAACAAGGTATCCAGCTAAGCATGCCCGATCACCATTTCTCCCTTTATACAGTTCTGATGACAGCACCTCGGTTGGACCTCAAATTTTTCACCTCAAGCACCCATTTACTATTGTTATTGCTCAAAATGTAGATCCTAAGTTGTTGGATCAATTCAACAAGTGGTTATACCATGGTACCAACACAGGTTCAAGGAGGTTAGTTTGCACAATTTGACATTTTTATTTCAGTATTCATCTTTTACACATCCACTTCATTCAACAATTTTATTTTAATTTCTATTTGTTTATATAGGAGGAAGGATCCGTATTCTATAAAGGACAACCAAATTAAGCCATGGTTAGATCCTGGAGTGGAAAAGGTTGACAAGAAGGAGTGGTTCTTTTCCCTGGCACACCCCGGACAAGTCCTCAATGACTCGGTAAGATTCAATGTATCTGATTGTAGATATTTTGTAGTTAATTTGTAGATAATTTGTATTCTGATTGTAGATGCTTGATTTTCTGTTTGTAATGTAATTGTAGTTATTTTGTAGTTTTGTGTAGATTATTTGAATATAACTTGTAGTATAAATGCAATCTATTTTTGTCGTAGCACATTAATGTTATAATGTATTACTTGAGAAAAAGAGGCAAGTATGGCCCATACAATAAGACTAGGTTTACTACAACAAATTGTTTGTTCAAGACTAGGATTGATCAAATTTATGAAAAGTTCAAAAATTCTCCTCAAGAAAAGAGTTTTCTGTTGTCAAACCCCAGGACGTTGTAGCAAAATATATATTGGGGTATAGACTACTCGCAAATGTTGCATGAGATGAAGTTGATTATGTCATCATGCCCGTCAACATTGTAGAAAAATTTCACTGGGTGTTGTTTGTTTTTGACATTGCAGACATGCAACTTTATACGTGTGATTCCATAGTCTCTTCACGTAATTACCCAATTGTTGAATCTTGTGTCGACAAGTTTTCTGTTATTATCCATTTGTATCTGTCATGCACCGGTTTTTATGGGAAGCGTAAAGACATCAACTTCAAGAATACAAAGGCATACATTGAGAAAGTTGTTACCGACCCTCTTAACATTCAGTGGATCGTCGGAGAGATACCACAACAAAAAGAAGGATCACTGTAACAAAAATCTTCTTTCTTTTTATACATTTAACCCTTTTTTCTAATCTTTTGGTAAATATTGACATTTTTTTTATCTTTGCAGCGATTGTGGTGTATTTGTTGCTGCCTTTGCAGAGTATGTTAGTCTTGGAGAGTTATCAATTCCGGCAGAAGACCTTTTTGATATTGATCAACACCATAGACGCTATGGAGTGCTACTTTGGGACTATGCTAGAAAGAAGCAGGAGCATGGGGCAATTAGAGAAAGTGAGGTGACAGGCAAATTGGCAAGGAGAAAAGGTGCACCAGCCTTGAATGAGAAAACACGAGTCCAGATGAAGAAGAAGTAGTTGTAATGTTTTGTATGGAACATGTAATACAATTGTTTAGTTGATACTAGTTTAGAAGAAAGATGGTAGACAAGTTTTTGAACAATATTGTTGTGTTTTAATTGTAGCAAACTTGCGCTACAATTATAGTAGCCTTTGTTTTTTTTTTCTTATCCAGTATAGTAGTTCAAATGGAAATATTCTGTTGGTTTTATATTCACTTGTTGAATCTTTACAGTACTTGATCTTCATTATTTTAGCATATAAATCCTTTCCAACTGAATTTTTATATAGTTTTTCTATCAACGCAAAAATATGTAGTTATTTTGTTGTTTTTCTATAGATAAAGTGTAAAAATCAGTAACTAAACATTTTGTTGCTTTTACATTCAATTTGTTGAATGTAAAAAGTACCTAATCTACATTATTTTTAGCATATAACTTCTTTCTAGCTGGATTATAATCTAGCTATTATGTCAGCTCCAGCTATTGTAGCTTTTTTGTAGTTGTATTTGTAGATAATTTGTAGAAAATATTTAACATTGTGTTTTGTTGCTTTTAAATTTATTTGTTGAATGTAAACAGTACTTGATCTGCAATATTTTAGTATATAACTCCTTTCCTACTGATTTATAATGTAGTTACTCTATAAATTCCAGTTAATGTAATTTTTTTGTAGTTGTATTGTAGATAAATTACAAAAAAACATTAACAACTATGTAAAGGATGCTAGAGATAGTAAAAAAATGGTAGATTATATATATAGAAACCATTTATAAACAAATCACTCTATGAAAGTATTATCTCAATACAGAAAAATCCTAACTAACTACATTATGATCTTAAAAAATCTCAACAATTACACATCAAATTTTGTTATCCTGAACTCACCAACAATTTTTATGAAATATTCTGTTAACTACATAAAATTTTATTTCTTTTTGGGTGCATTCTTGCAAGATCTTTTGTTATGCCCTTCTCCTACGCAGTTTCCACATGAAACCTTGTACTTCTTTGAATTTATTTCATCATTTGTTTTGTATCTTTCTTTTTGAGGTCTTCCTGACTGCCTTTTCTCTCTTGTAGGTGGATTTACTACTTCTTCAGATATATGTTGTGGCGCATTCCATTTGCTTTCATCAGGCAAGGGATTTACTAGTATTTCATAAGTACGCAAGAGGTTCTCCCTTGTATGATAAGGAGAACAATATTGTTCAAAAGACTCATCCCTGTATCTTAAAGCAACCAAAGCATGTGTACAATGAAATTTATCAAGCTGGAATTGCCCACAACTACATCTCTTGTTTTCAAGACAAACAATATAGTGCCTCACACTATCTAGTACTGTATGGATGTAGTCTGTTGAAGCCCTAACCTACGATTACATTACAAACAAAAAAAAAATTCATATATGGTTAAATACAAAATATCTACATTGTCCTGTATAAATTAATTTGAATCAATAAATGATCAGATCTTACTCTAAGCTTGTGCGACAATATTCTGTTGTCATCCAACTCTTTGTTGAATTTAAACCCAAGGTATGTGAATGTACCCTTTGCTTTCAATAACTTTTCCTTCGTCCAACATTCAAGAAGGGCCCTCATATACTCTAATAGTTCTACTATCGGCAACTCTCTTGCATATTTTGTTACAACATTCAACGACTCTGCAATGTTTGATGTCATAGTCCAAGTTCTGTTCACCGTAGGATGTACTTGAGACCATCTAGGATAGCCAATATCGTATAAGTATGCTTTAACACGCGGGTCAATCTCTTCAATCTTTGACATCATTTCATTAAATTCATCAAGCGTGTATGACCGTGCCGTGACAAAGTACAATTCACTTAACTTTAGATGTCCCTTCTTGAACTTTGCCCTTATATTTGTCCAAATATGCCACATGCAAGAATAATGTGGCATGACGGGATAAACAATAGATGTTTCTTTCAAGATACTCTCTTTCCGATCTGAAACAACACACATATTTGGTCTTTCACCATATGCATGTTTGAATTGCTCAAAAAACAACTTCCATGATGCGTCATTTTCTGAATCAACAACAACATATGCGAATGGTAATATGGTACCTACATTATGTGGCAAAAAACAATTAATTGGCTGCAGGACAAATTCAGAAGAAGACATATACATACAAACTACAACTTTTCTACAATATATCTATAATATATCTACAATAAATCTACAAGTACTACAAAAAACAGACAAGCTATAATATTTCTATAATAAAGCTTCAATACCTGCTGCATCAATTGTACTAGTTGTTAGTATTATTTCCCTGTATGCTGACTTTAAGAAGGTCCCATCAACTACTACAACTGGCCTACAATATTTCCAACCACTGATTGACGTACAAATCGCAACAAATACATACAAGAAGTAGTTATCGTCCGTCTTCTTCAATTTAACTACATACCCCGGATAAGTTTTCTCCAGAATATACAAATAACTAGGCAATTTGCTGTAGGAGTCAGTAGGATGACCTCTCAAAAACTGTAAAGCCTTTTCCTTTGCTCTCCAAGCTTGCATGTAGGTTAGATTCATTCCGTGTTCAGACAACATGTCAGTTTATATGTTTTTTGGTGTGTAAATTATCTTAGGATCAGAATATTTTGGAATAACCATGCTACAACTACCATGGCAGTAGGTTTGCGTTGTATGAATGTATTGTCCATTAAAGAGCATGTGTGTTGGCTATTGAAATTTCTGACCTTGAACATTGCAGAATCATTTATGCTAGTTGCCTTGGAGTGCCATGTACAGTTTTCACTAACACATATTAGCCAGTAGCTACAAAATAAATACAATTTAAACACTGGTTTAAAATGTAGTTTTTTTTTAAAGAAAAAGACTGTTTTAGCTTAAACGATCACATTATACAATTTATATACAACATAACTACAATTCATCTACAATACTGATAAACATTATCACAAGAAAAAACTGAAGAAGTAAAAATTACAAATAAACTGCAAAATTAAAAAAATAATGATCTTTGACCATTCATATGTTCATACCTTCTAACACTAGATCTTTTTACCCTGAATTGGAACTTGTGCATGACAGAATAGTGCTTCATTGCAGTTGCAATTGTTTGCTTGTCTTGGTATACTTGTCCTACTTCAATAAAACTTGGTGTACTATCTGTTATTATTATACTTTCATATTCCTCTATAACGGAAGATGTTGGCATATCAAGTAACCTTAGTGTTCCAGATGAACCTGCATGAAAATAAAGATAAATACTGTTATGAATAGTTTGTAGAAATTTTGTAGATAATTTGTAGAAATGTTGAAATTCTGTATTTCATATTAAATTTTCAAATGATATGTAGTTTTATTATAGAACAAATGTAGATTTTTTTTAGATATTATGAAAATCTATACTGATATATATATTTACTCTGACATGTAGTTTATTTGTAGATAAAATGTAGATAAAGTGTAGGACATCGACATAGAACCAGAATTTGATAGAAAATGTAAAAGCACAAACCTGCAACTGTGTTCTCATTGGTGGTACTCAATTCCATATTGAAATCGCGAACAATTATACATACCAGATATGATCCTAAGTTTTTGTTTTCCTTTATCGTCTCCATGTATACACGAACACCCATATCATTCCTAATTTTCATTGGAGGACAATGCTCGTTGACAATGTATTTGATTTCTATAATTTTTTCGGATGTATCGATCATTAATTGGTGTGCTATTGTAGAAATCAATAGACTATAACTCATATCCTCATCGACTACAATGCCATTGACCTGAAATTCTCTAAATCTCCCATAACTATCCCAATTCCCATTCAGTTGTAGCATAGTTGGGATTTTGGACATAATTGCGTTTGTTGTAGAAGATTTAGTCGTTTTTGATTTGTGAAATCAGAAAAAAGGTTGAAACACAGTGTATCGCAAAAACAGAGTCGCTAAATTTGAATGGAAACAACCGATAATTATTAAGGTGCGTGATTTGCGTTGTAAAATATCTGAAAGAATATTTAATTCCCCAATATTAGCTCACCTAAATAAGGAAGCCTATAGCTACAATGATTCCTTATTTAATGAATTGTCTATATTTTGTAGAAATACTATTAGCATGGCGGGTAATATGCAACTATGAACATATTTGGTAATATAGTTTCCTATATGGTATAAGAACGAAAATTTTCCCTTTCAATTTTACTGCCCATATTTTAATTTAGGATTTTTTACCTCCTATAGCAAAGGTTGATACCTTATTTATTTTAAATAAATACCCTTTTAAAAATTTATATTCCATAACTACCTTTTGATTTTTATAGCCAAATATCTATTTATGGTTGCCTCCTACCCTTAAGCCATAAAATACTCTTTGTATTATTTTTCTCTCTCATTCTTTCAGATTTTCTCCACCCTCTATCTCTCAACGCCAGTCTTTCTCCATGAATGCAACCACTATTCTCCACTAATTCCTCTCCATTGTCTCGCGAAATTTTCATTATCAGTGAAATATTACTTCCTGATCGATTCAGTTTTGGATTTTGGAGTTCTAATAGTTTGGTTCAGAATGTTTCTTCGTACTTTGTGTTCGGAACCCAGTGTCCTCTAGCTTGGTATCTGGATAATAATTGGATTATTAGCTATCGAACTTGTGATGGACTTTGATACACTTGTGTTGCCTGTGTCTCGAATAAGTGGAGGTTTTTTCTTTTGGTCCCAAATTGACAAGGTAAATTGGCTTTTTGACTTCTCAATATGGACATGGCCACTGCTACTCTTGCCTTTCATCACTTCCATTGCTGTTTTTTTTTTCATCTACCAAATTCACAATTACTAACAAAACAAGACATCTGCTATTGAAAATAAGGAATTTCTTTCATTTTTGCGCCAAATTTTGAGAGTTTCGAGTCAGAATCGCGGTCCTCTTGACGAGACGATATTAGGGTTATTTTTGAACAAAGATGATGGAGTTTGGGGCTAAACAACTTGAAGAGTCTATTACTTTTTTTCCCATTGTATTTCAATGTATCTCGCTGTATTCTATGTATTTCATTGTCTTTTTTCCATTGTATTTCAATGTATCCCGTTGTATTCCATGTATTTTATTGTCTTTTTTTTTCATTGTATTTCAATGTATCCCACTGTATTCCATGTATTTCGGTTAAAATTTTTTTTTATAACTGGAATACAAATTTTGTGTGTTATAATTGAGTTTGTTGAGTTATATTAGGAGTCTATTGTGTTAATTGATTCACTTTCCATTTAAAAACAACTGAATAGATTATGAATTGCACTATTTACGTTACTGTATTCACAAATATATATCTTAAATACAGTCGAATACTGTAATCCCTTGTTTCACGCCGTGAATACAGTCGAATACAAAAATTTGTCTAGCTGTAATCCCCTGTTTCACGCCTAGAAATGCTACTGTATTCATGAATATAATAGCTTAAATACATCGAATACACTCTAAAAACCTGAAAACATAGCTATAGGAAGTAATATAGTAAATGGTAGTTATAACTAGCTAATAACCACTAAAACATAGTGGTTTCTGAAAGTTTCTCTTTAATTTACAATCAACTAGCCCAAAAATAATAGGCTAAGATTCAACATCCAACTCTAATAGGTTCTCAAAATTACTATTTAATTTTTAAAAAAGATTCTCAAGCTTTTAAGTTAATTTTCGAATCAGTAACTGTGACTCAAATATTAATTCAACAAACCAAATCCATTTGGGTGGTGAAAATTAAATTTTTAACAAGCTTAAATATGTGGGTTTAAATTCCCGAATTTGATTTTGTGAGAAATTTGGAGTGAATATTATTTAGACTTGTTAGAAATAGTATAAGGAGGTTGTATATAAAATTTGAAGTCATTTAATGGAGATTTGGAATGGTTTTGAACAAGAATTGCAACTGAAAATCGTGGAAGAAGTTCGTCTACTGACGCTTGTATAAATGTGTATAATAGTGTATAAGATATGTTTGTACACTCATATACACTATTATACAAGATTATACATAATTATACAAAAAAACTGACTTCGTCTTCTTCCTTGCGTCTTTTCTGAAATTTAACTCAAATTTTGCTCAAATCTACTCCAAATCACTTCAAATTTAAATTTTGAACTCCTTTTGATATTTTCAATCAATTGGAACAATACCCCATCCAAACAACTAACAAACTCAAAAAAACTCATTTTCGAAAGCCAAACCTTGAATGGTCTTCAATGGTGGATTCCTACTCTTTAATTTTCTTACATTTGAACCAGGTGACACAAGAGTACATGCAGAAAATATATTGCTCCTTGAAGCATATGTAGAAGATGTGAGAAGAAGAGAGAGTGAGAGCAATGGTTGTGAGAACACAGATTTAATTCCATAGATTTTAGAAGCAATGGTTGTAAGAATATAGATTTTGAATTTGCTAGTGCTTTTAAAATATGTATAATATGGATTAGATCTGGTAAAACTTAAAAGTATGGGCCATCTTTTATTATGGTGTCAAGTCATATGTATTTTCTTGTAATTCTTAAAAAAAAAAAAAAAAGAAGAGAGAAGTAAAACTTTTCCCAAAAGGGTTGTGTTACTTAGAAGGAAACTTTCAATCGCTCGAGGTTAAAGAGTTTGCTTGTTATGCATTTGATAATAAAGAGAATTCATGGAATAGTCTATTGCTTTTGCTTCCTTCAAGCATTTTACCATGCTGATACGGAATGGGAATGACAAAGATAGATGGGCGACTGCTTTGTTCTAATTTTGGTGCATCGGAGAAATAGGCTCCTACTCCTATCCTCTACAACCAAAGAGCCACGTTGCACTGGATTCCTCTTTTGGACAACGATCTCTTATTCTTATTCGTTTTAATTTGATTTGATTTAAAAATAGGCTCCTATTCGAATTCCTAATGATGTAAACAGAAAGTGAAAAACTTAGCAAGATTTTTTAAAAGATTTATTGGGTGGAAACACAATTTTCTTGGAATATGAAATGTAACTAATTACTAAGCTTTTTCTATATCAAGAAACCCACAAGTATCAGTTTCTCGCTACCAAGAAGCAATGAAATGACATCTTCTTTGTATGTTCCTCTGTTTTTATCGGCAATGCATGTGTTTCCATCTTGTTTTAGAATACAATTTTGGACATTTTCAACTTTTCGATAGTAATTTATTAGATTTTACCCACGTATATCGATAGATGTGTCTGATTTACTCGTGCATGTCTTCTTCTTTTTTTCTAACAATGAACCAATTTTAATTACATATAAACTTATTACTTTTGATGAGATTTCAATTAAACTGAAATAGTGCATGGTTAACTAGACTTTTGGTTTAAAAGATGACTTTTTACATTTTTTTATATTGCCGAATATTTTTATGATTCATTTAGTTGGAATATAAATATCCTAAAATTTTGATTTCACAGATTTTTATAAAAGAAAGTTGTTAACTACATGAAAAAGGGACATTTTAAGGGTAATTCCCGCACTTGCCCCCCCCCTCCCCCCCCCCCCAATGTTATACGCTTAGCTTTTTAGCATGATTTATACTTCATGTTATAGTGTATAGATATGTGTAATTTTGGAAGTTAACAGTACAAAATTTAGACATTAATATAGAAACTATATATGCTTCAAAAACATATGCCTAACAATAAAAAAAATAGAGAAAACACAAATTGAATAGATAGGGGGGAACATCCATATATATATATCTTGGTGCAAAAATAGTGAGAAAAATCGTAGTGGACTGTATGTATCTCATATAGAAAATAGCACCTGAACAAAGATGTACATTACAGAATATGCTAAAAGAAGACTATATCTCTATGAAAATTTTGTTGCGAACTATTCGAGTCAAACATGTTCTTCTTTGACCATCTCAAATGCTCAGAGAAAGAAATGAGATTGTCTACCTCAAAATTAAAGAAAATTCTAATATAAATAGACAACCCAGTTTAGGTAAGTCATCATCAATATGATGAGGACAAGTGAAACTGCTCTAGCTTTTACTTTTCCAAACATATTAGCTGAGGTACTGACAAGTATTATCTGCACTAATATGGCAAAAGCCGGACTTTATATGTGTCATTTAGGTTTTTGGATATCGCTTTTGGACTTAAACCTCCTTGTTTTCCTGTTATTTGTTTGTTGAAGGTTGCAGTCATATGTTTTGTGCTTGATATGTTGTCGAGAAACACGAGTTATGCTCTGCAAACAATCAAGAATTACTACCACCTAAATATCTTGTGTCATGCATGTTTCCACTCAAAGGCTACTCTAAGGTGACCATTATTCTCCTTCGCTAACTGACCTATTCTTACAAATAATTGAATCTGGTGTATTTATTATCTCATGCTTAAGTAGTCTTTTCATTTAGCTTTGCAGATATACCCTATTAGCGAAAATTGGTTATTTTTCGATAAGTGATATGGATTGATCTATGTATTTTCTTTTGCGGTGGGAAACTGCACTTAAGACCTCTTAATTGTGCATAACTTTTGTTCAACGAGCTAACAAACTAAGCATAGTCAACTATCAATTGATTAAAAATGCACACATTTGGTTTATCTATTGGTGAACTCCTAACAATCTTACAACACCTTTTCATGATGTGATTATTGTATGTTACCCTTTCAGTTTAACAATTAATTGTATGCTATTATAAAAAGCAATAATTTTTAATTTCTATTTTGACTTTTCACTTGTGGCAAACTAGCAAAAAAAAAATTCTCCAAGTAAGGGATAGAAGAACAGAAAGAAGCTCATTTAATATAGTCAGTCATCACAAAAGGATTTTCTCTCTCTAAGAAATTCTCTCCAACTACTCACTAAAAAAAACATTTCTTCTTCAGCTTCAACTGCCCAGCCTAAGTTAGTGGTCATGGCAATTTTAAGCCAACCAAACCAAATTCCTCCCGAACCACCTAGTATAGACCCTAAATTCACTCATTCTATGTCTATTAATCATGGTTCAACTTTCAAAGATAAATTAGTAGCGAGTGAGCATGGTTCCTTAATCAATGTTCTAACCCCCACTCTTGACAATTACCCATCATTAGCATAAGGATCAAGCCAACCACCAAAATTTTTCACTCCTATAGAGGGACACCAAATTCACTTCTCCTTGGAAGACCAAAACCGTATCTATCAACCATGGAAATTCTCACTCATTATTAAGCTTCATGGCAAAAGAATCCAGCATAATCTTCTAAAAAGAAAAATTCAAGAAATCGGGAAAATACATGACAATTTTTCTTTAATCGACCTATACATCACTAAGTTCAATTGTGAAGAATACATGTTAAAGGTCCTACACTATGGTCCATGGTTCATCTTTGGACATTTCCTCTCAGTCCAAAGATGAAAACCAACCTTTGTAGCAACAAAAGAAAACAATTCTCTTACAGCTGTTGGGTTCTATTACCACAATTACCAACTGAGTTCTATGATGGTATGATTTTAGAGAAAATAGGCAACAACATTGGGAGATTATTAAAAATAGATGCCTTCACAACTTCGACCTTACGGGGCCACTATGCAAGATTATGTGTCACACCTCCTTTTTCCGCGCCCGCAGGGGCGCGAGGGAGTTTTTTCCAATTAAAGGACAATCGAAACGGGATTTGTTTATTTATTTCAGAGTCGCCACTTGGGAGGTTTAGGGTGTCCCAAGTCACCAATTTTAATCCCGAATCGAGGAAAATAATGACTCTATATTACAGTCTGCGTACCAGAAATCCGGATAAGGAATTCTGTTAACCCGGGAGAAGGTGTTAGGCATTCCCGAGTTCCGTGGTTCTAGCACGGTCGCTCAACTGTTATATTCGGCTTGATTATCTGATTTTATACAAGTGTGAACTTATGTGCAAAATTTAACTTTTAACCGCTTTTATCATTTACTGTTTTTATCAAGAATTGCAACGTTGTGAAAATGTATCTCGAACCGCGTTACAATCAATGTACCCGTGGTCGTCGACACACTTTGACTCCGTTGAGATTTGGATTTGGGTCACATCAATGTGCACCCGAGTTTAAGGAAATTAAATTATTAAAGGCGCGCCTAAAGCGACTAGCGTATTTATTTTGGGTAAGACCGTGGAATTTTACTAAACGGTCCATCCCGAAGTCCAAATAATTTTTAAAGCAAATATTTACTGAGGGCCCCGCAATTTGTATTTTATTTGGCGAGGCTCATCTCATTCTTATTTTTTAAAATGAATTTGCAACGTCATGGACACGCATCTCGAACCACGTCACAATCAATGTACCCGTGATTAGAAACACATTTCGACTCCGTTGAGAATTGGATTTGGGTCACATCAATGTGCACCCGAGTTTACGAAGGTAAGATTTATTAAGGCGCGTCCTAAAGAGTCTAACGTATTGTTATTTTAGGAAGGTTGTGAGATTTGCTAAACAACC
Organism: Nicotiana sylvestris; assembly: GCF_000393655.2. Taxonomy (NCBI): domain Eukaryota; kingdom Viridiplantae; phylum Streptophyta; class Magnoliopsida; order Solanales; family Solanaceae; genus Nicotiana; species Nicotiana sylvestris. Next base: position 106,540,700 of record NC_091063.1, on the reverse strand, counting down.
CGTCCTGGAAACTAAATGCTTCACTAATATACATTTAACAAGGGCCCCGCATCTGCGTTTTGTTTATTTTTATCGAGGCTCATCTCGTTGTTATTTTTAAAGGATATCCTATAGCAACTACGTTTCTTGTCGTGTTTGTCTCTATCAATTGAAAGCAGTAAATAGCCTTAGTCGATTATAAAACCGGATTTAAAATGCTTTTACAGAATAATAAAACGTGACTGCACTTATGGACAACTAGTCGCAAATTATGGGCCCAAACCTAGCTCATGCGAGATGGCCAGACTTGGGCCCTGTTTTTCCGATACAGGCCTAGCTGATTTTTTCGATTTGGGCTCGGCCTTCCTGAGGTTGAGGCCTAGAACTGATTCTTTGTTCTTTATCAATTTATATGTGACAAACTAGCAAAAGGGGAAAGAACTTTAACTCATGTGGATAGTTTTCCTATTTTGGCCTACATTATAGAATATACTACACCATCAGACTAAGTCTAAAATACAACTTATTACACTGGGAATGTTTTTTCACCTAACAGCATATATACATGACTATCATTCATTAACCTTCATTGATATACTGAGCATGTAGGCTACTTCTATTATCCAAATGAAAATGTAACCATTTCATGACATTTAATGTAACAGTTCATGTATATATAAAAACAATCTGCAGGTCCTCTCTTTTGCATTCATGCTCAAACTCTCAGTTACATTGGTGATATCAATTGTGTACCTGGTATAGAAAGGAAAAGGAAGAAGGAGAGTGATCAGTTGAGTAGTATGCAGTAATCACAGCAACAACAGATACACAGCAACAGCATAGCAACAACCAACCAAACCAAATGTTTTCCTCAGCTACAGACAACCAACAGTGTCTCCCAGAATACAAGAACTAACAGATAGTCGAGTAACCCCAGGAAAGAGTAGAGAAACCACAGCACTAACAGAGTGTTCAATGCAGCAACACCAACAGTTCAACAACCATAAACAGCTCAGTCAATGCAAGCAACAGACTTGGCCAAGACAGCCTGACCAAAATGCACTCTTATACAACTTTCAAGCAGTGTTTGGTTGCAATGTCTATTGGAACTACCTTGTGTTTACACTATTATGATTTGGGACTCACTAGACCACCCTTCAGACTAAAGTTTTTTTTCCAGCCTTTTGTTTTGTTTTTCCTTTCTGAAGACTCAAAAGTCCCCCTGTTTTTGTTTTCGAATGGCCTATTTATAAGCCAAAGTGACCAAGTGCAGCTAAGCTGCCCTCATCTGCAACTTGCAGTCTGCCCATACCCCTTAAACCCCCATGCCTAAAGGCATCTTTCTTGGAATCCTTAATCAGCCCCCATGCCCTGTCTTTATTACTCTAATCAAGGGTTATGGATTTAGTTAAGTATTCAATTAATTCCCATACTCTTAAGTCTGGTCCCCCATTAGCATTAATTTAATCCTATTTTAATTATCACTTGACATATTCTGAAATTATCCCCTAATCAGACCCTGTCTTATGCCAAGATTACCCTTATACCTTGCATATTACTGTATTACCCTAACTCTTAATAGTTAGTATATAGACCTCTCTAATTTCAGCCAATACCTGACTACTAGCTAATTAAACTCAAACTGCTTTCAGGCTGATTTGTTAGATTTCTAAAACTAATTGCCAATTTTCTGCCTAAGTTCAGGCAATGATTCAAACTTTAAGCAAACAAAGGTGCCAATTAAAGGGTACAAGTTGGTCATGCCGATACAAGTAACACCAACAAGAAACAGGCATAGCAATCAATACTGAAATATAGACTCATTTAGATGACTACACAAGCTATAACATCTTTCAAGTGAATTCAGTTGACGACACTTATTTAGATGACTACACAAGCTATAATATACAGCAAACAACCAATAAAACTGACAACAAACTCATTATTAACTTAAAACGTACACACATGGACAGACGAATCACGAAACAAAACAAACTAGAACACGAACGACATATAGATTTTAGGAGGAAAAAAGAAAAAGGAAAAATACCTCAGGAAAATGAAACTAAGATTGATTCAAGTTTGAACTCGGGCCAGGTGATTTTGGGGTCTAATGGACTTTAACCGAAGCGTTCTCAACTGAGAACACTTCGGTAAAAGTCTGCTAGGCCCTGATCCTGCCACTGATTCGGACAAACCCATAGATCTGAATCCTAGGGCTCTTGAGGTTCGATTTGGGAACCGTTCAATCCCAGTCAGATTCGAACGGAACCAAAGCCACTCCGGGGGTGAGGGAGGTCAGGAGGGGTTGTGGTGTGAGTTTGGGGTCAATCGGTGTAGATCTAGTTTTTGCTCGAATCTTCGTTCGAAGATTCGAGAAGCTACGGGTTGATTCGAGGTGAACGGTTAACGGATTTGTGTTCAGGGTGGTTGGGTGCATCGGGGATGTTACTTTGGTGGTCATCGGAACCATGGTTACTGGGCTCACGGGGGAAAAACTAAGCTGCTAAGGGTTTGAGAGGAAATGGGCCCTGGGGGAAGATGGTGAACAGTGGCTGAAGGGGGGGGTGCGGCTTGTGGCGTGGGGGTAAGGGTCGAGTTTATATATGTATTGAGGGTTTAGATCCTGGCCATTGGATCAATTGAGACCAAGGGCCAGGATCTACTCATTGAGGAGAGACGACGTCGTTCGGGAGCTGATAGTGGGTTAAGACCGGGTAGGGGATTGGATCGGGTCATGTTTGACGGGTTTAGAGGAGGGCCTGGATCCGTTGGATCAATGGGGTTGGACGGCTTAGATCATTTTGCCTGAAACGATGTCGTTGAGGCGAGTTGAACAGCCTGATCTAGACCGTTCGTTTGAATCAGATCAACGGCTTTGGTAGGGACGCCGATACGACGTCGTTTGAGTCCGTGTTTGGGCAGGCTCATCTTGGACTGGATCAGTATTTTGGTCTTGGGCCTTGCTTCGGGGCCCAAATCAGATTTTCCTTTTCCCCTTTCTCTTTTTTTTTTCAATTTAAACAAAAATTCCTAAAACAATGTAAAAATTAAAACAAACCTACACACATATTGAGTGACACCCACAACGATAAACACACATAAATGGACAATAAAATAAAAATGGTTAGATCACAGCTTAGAACGAACGATGCACACATACATATATTTTTTTTTTTATGAATTTTCTTTTAACGACAGGCATTTTGTATTTTTGTTTGATAATGACTAGATGTAAAATGGAAAGACCCCCAAATGACCAACAACACATGTTACGGAAAGATCGAAAAATTGTATAGCGAAGCCATTTGCCACTATTTTTATTTTCTTTTGGAGCGATTGTCCGTGGAGCAAAAATCACGTGCTTACAGCTGCCCCTCTTTGCACGAAGACACGAAGGGTTTTCGCGCAAAGATAAAGCGAGCAATTTTTGCCTGTCCGAATACTCCGTGTGAAGCATTTTTTGAAAAAGATTTGACCGAACCTTCGCTTCAGAGGTTTCCTACATATCCTGGGCTGAACAGGAATCAGGTCAATGTAGTTCGGGAAATTTTGGTAGCTGGGACTACCGTGTGACCGTAGTGTTTGCTGTTGTTGTGCGCTATTGTATGCTGCTGTAAGATGCTACTGCTCAACCGATCTCCCCGTTACATTGCTCTAAAAGGAAAAGCAAGAAGCTAAGCTAGACTGAGGATCCTGAAATCTTATCCATCTTCAACTTGTTCTTGTTGCCTTGCTTTCTTGTCGGCTAACGCTTTCCTCCGATGCCTTTATCTTGTGACTTTGGGAGATGATGCTGGTCCTTTGCTGACGTTTGAATGCCAGTTTTCATCACTTTGCTTGATCCGCTGGGGACATGGCTTTCTTCTTTAAATCTTCCAATGGTTTCTTCAGTGGTATGTTTCTTCATCAGCATCATCATACTAGGCATGCTACAACGTTCCCGAACTGCTTCTTTTGAGACGCGTTCCTTTTCCTTTTGAATTGCGCGCTTGCCTCTGCAGTTGTCTGCTTATGGGGATTTTATTGTTTCCCGTTTGGGCATCTCTGTTGTACCCATCCGTCTTCAGGTGGGGTGACTGATTCCAAAATCTAGAGCTAAAAGTATTCCCGCATTATACTGGTGGGCGACCTAGAACTTAAATGTATTCCCGCATTATACTGGCGGGCGACCTAGAACTTAAATGTATTCCCGCATTATACTGGTGGGCGACCTAGAACTTAAAAGTATTCCCGCATTATACTGGTGGGCGACCTAGAACTCAAAAGTATTCCCGCATTATACTGGTGGGCGACCTAGAACTTAAAAGTATTCCCGCATTATACTGGTGGGCGACCTAGAACTTAAAAGTATTCCCGCATTATACTGGTGGGCGACCTAGAACTTAAATGTATTCCCGCATTATACTGGTGGGCGACCTAGAACTTAAATGTATTCCCGCATTATACTGGCGGGCGACCTAGAACTTAAATGTATTCCCGCATTATACTGGTGGGCGACCTAGAACTTAAATGTATTCCCGCATTATACTGGTGGGCGACCTAGAACTTAAAAGTACTCCCGCATTATACTGGTGGGTGACCTAGAACTTAAATGTATTCCCGCATTATACTGGTGGGCGACCTAGAACTTAAAAGTACTCCCGCATTATACTGGTGGGTGACCTAGAACTTAAATGTATTCCCGCATTATACTGGTGGGCGACCTAGAACTTAAAAGTATTCCCGCATTATACTGGTGGGCGACCTAGAACTTAAAAGTATTCCCGCATTATACTGGTGGGCGACCTAGAACTTAAATGTATTCCCGCATTATACTGGTGGGCGACCTAGAACTTAAAAGTATTCCCGCATTATACTGGTGGGCGACCTAGAACTTAAAAGTATTCCCGCATTATACTGGTGGGTGACCTAGAACTTAAAAGTATTCCCGCATTATACTGGTGGGCGACCTAGAACTTAAAAGTATTCCCGCATTATACTGGTGGGTGACCTAGAACTTAAAAGTATTTGCGATTGTTCCCCCGTTCTTCCGAGAAAATTTCGACAATTGGCAGAAAATTTTCTGCCCCGGTTTTTGGTGACTTCCATGGCGTTGCATCTTGCTGCCCTCATCAATCCTCTGTTCCCCTGCAACAGACAAAAGGATTTGGTCAGTTTTAATCGTGGTGGTAGAGGGTGCCTTTCTGGCGAGCAATTTTTCTCTCTTCCTCTTTTCTTGCTCTTTGTCCCCATAATTGGTTGGCGGGCAAAGTTGCCTGTTGGGGGTCTCTAGCCTGCTGGGGATTGGTTTTCAATTTATCCCCTTTTCTGCTTTCTCTTTAAACACATGATGTGGGAGTCTGCTTCTAACTCCCGAAACCACTCCCTTTTGGAGCTTACTTCTTCCAAAATTTCCGGGCACAATCCCTGCATTGCCTGGGACCGGCCTTTAAGACTGTTTGTATTATCCTGCATTGGATGAATTCCCCTTCGATTTCTGGTAGTAAGCTTTGAAAAATCCTTTCAAGACACATTTTAGGAAAAGAGATAAAAGCTAGAAAAAGGAGAAAATCTTTCTGAACGAATATTTTGGTGGGAGAAGAAACTCAAAAGAACTTATCTGGAGGATACGACTGGTCCCCGTAATCATGACGTGCACCATAGATTCCCGACCCAGTCTATTTGTATCAATCGCTTTGCCCGATGGTCTGACTTGCTGGGGATGATAAAGGAGTGTCCGTTTCGGATGTTGTAGCTTTTGCTGATCTGTCTTGTCGCCTCATAGTGCCCTTCGAGGGGTTTTCACTAATGAGACTCTCTCGTTTCTCTCATCTCCCGGCGCCTTATGGTGCCTGTGAAGGTTTTCACCAATAAGACTCTCATTTCATATCCCTCATCTTACATTGCCTCTCGGTGCCTGTGAAGGTTTTCACCGATAAGACTCTCTCATTTTATTTCTTTCGAGGATTCGGGGTGTTGTAGATACGACCCTCTATTCTGGAGATTCTTTTGACTATCAACTCATTCCTAGTCTTACGATCCTCTTCTTTGCTGGGGATCAGTGTATTATTCTCGGCCTTATTCGCCGGACTTGGCATCTCTTGAACATTGATCGGGAGGTCTTTTGGATGTTGATGTTGGTTTTGGTGTGGGATTGAAGAAAGGCTATAAGAATGAAAGCAATTTGGAGGGCGATGTGCTACAACTTTTGGGATCACCTTTGTTGGAACTTAAAACATAACCTCTGCCCCAGTTTTCTTGCTTGGGGAATTTATTTTTTACGCTTATGTTGAGCTACGTGCGTTACGCACATTGTGCTATATCGTGCACGCTATGTACATTATGCATCCTATATTTGCTATGATGCACACTATGACCGAGCCGTGAGGCGCCTACGTATCCTCTTTGAGGAATCAGGTCAAACGTAGTTCCCACTGTTTTGTATTTCTCGTGATTTTTTTTTTTTTCATGTCTTTCCCATTATTGATTCCAAAAGAGGGGTATGAAAGAATAACTTAAGGCTCAAAGGGGGAAGCAATGGTTAAACAGTGTTTGGGTAGAAGAAAGAATTGTCTCCGTCATCTCATTATCCAATAAATGCCAAATACAAACAAACAAACCGAATAATTGCCATAATTAAAGAAATTACGCATAATATCTCTTGACTGCATCTGAATTGATAGCCATGTCGACACATCTACCTTCGACATCTGTCAAACACAAAGCACCGTTGGACAATACTCTGGTCACGATATAAGGCCCTTGCCAATTTGGGGCGAATTTGCCTTTTGCCTCGACCTGATGTGGGAGGATCTTCTTCAATACTTGCTGCCCTACTTCAAACTTCCTGGGGCGCACCTTCTTATTATACGCTCTTGCCATTCTCTTCTGGTACAGCTGACCATGGCACACTGCTGCCAATCTTTTCTCATCTATCAGGCTCAACTGTTCCAAGCGAGCTTTGATCCATTCATCATCATCAATTCCGGCTTCAGCGACAATTCGGAGGGACGGAATTTCGACCTCCGCTGGTATCACGGCCTCAGTTCCATACACCAACAAATAAGGAGTTGTGCCTATGGAAGTCCGGACGGTAGTGCGGTAACCCAACAAAGCAAAGGGTAATTTCTCGTGCCATTGTCTGGACCCTTCCACCATTTTTCGCAGTATCTTCTTGATATTCTTATTGGCTGCTTCGACTGCTCCATTCGCCTTGGGACGATATGGGGTGGAGTTGCGGTGTATAATCTTGAATTGTTGGCATACCTCTCTCATCAGGCTGCTATTAAGATTCGCACCGTTATCCGTGATGATCACTTTTGGGATCCCAAATCTGCAGATGATATGGGAGTGAACAAAGTCCACCACTGCCTTCTTGGTTACTGATTTGAAGGTTTTGGCCTCAACCCATTTGGTGAAGTAATCAATGGTCACTAAAATGAACCTATGACCGTTGGATGCTGCTGGCTCGATGGGCCCAATGACATCCATCCCCCATGCCACAAACGGCCAGGGTGCTGACATTGTATGTAATTCTGTTGGCGGAGAATGGATCATATCTCCATGTATCTGGCACTGATGGCATTTCCTCACGAAAGTGATGCAGTCGTGTTCCATGGTGAGCCAATAACACCCTGTTCGAAGGATTTTTCTTGCCAATACATGTCCGCTCATGTGTGGCCCACAAACTCCAGCATGTACTTCTGCCATAACCGTCGTTGCCTGCCTGGCATCTATGCATCTCAACAATCCCAAATCCGGGGTTCTTTTGTACAATACTCCTCCACTGAGGAAGAAGCCATTCGACAAACGCCTAAGGGCTCTTTTTTGGTCTCCAGAGGCATGTTCTGGGTATATTCCCATTCTGAGGTATTCCTTAATATCATGGAACCAGGGTTCGCCATCTGCTTCTTCTTCTATGGCATTGCAGTAGGCGTGCTGATCACGGACCTGGATGTGTAGAGGATCAACATACATTTTGTCAGGGTGGTGCAGCATTGATGCTAAGGTGGCCAAAGCATCTGCAACCTCATTGTGAACTCTCGGAATGTGTTTGAATTTCACCGATCGAAATTGCTTGCTCAGATCATGCAAGCATTGTCGGTATGGTATGAGCTTTAGATCTCGTGTTTCCCATTCCCCCTGAATTTGATGTACCAAGAGGTCCGAGTCTCCCAAGACCAAGACGTCTTGGACATCCATGTCAGCAGCCAGGCGCAGACCCAGAATGCAAGCCTCATATTCGGCCATATTGTTGGTGCAATAGAAGCGTAGTTGAGCCGTAACAGGATAATGCCGTCCTGTTTCAGAAATGAGTACTGCTCCTATTCCAACCCCTTTTGCGTTTGCAGCTCCATCGAAGAAAAGCTTCCAACCCGGTTCCTCAGGTAATTCCAACTCATTCGTATGCATCACCTCTTCGTCAGGAAAATACGTTCTTAAAGGCTCGTATTTTTCGTCAACGGGATTCTCTGCCAAATGGTCTGCCAGTGCCTGGGCTTTCATGGCCGTCCTTGTTACGTAGATGATATCAAACTCTGTGAGCAGAATTTGCCACTTTGCCAACCTTCCCGTGGGCATAGGTTTCTGAAAGATATACTTCAATGGGTCCAAACGGGATATGAGATAAGTAGTATATGAAGACAGGTAGTGTTTCAACTTCTGAGCTACCCAAGTTAGGGCACAACATGTTTTCTCGAGTTGAGTGTACTTGACCTCATGTACTGTGAATTTCTTGCTAAGATAGTAGATGGCCTGTTCCTTCCTTCCTGTGTCATCATGTTGCCCCAGTACACAACCAAATGAATTTTCCAAGACTGTCAGGTAAAGGATTAGGGGTTTCCCGGGCTTAGGCGGGACCAATACGGGTGGATTAGACAGATACCCTTTGATTTGGTCGAAGGCTTCCTGACACTCTGCTGTCCAACCTACCGCAGCATCCTTTCTCAGCAGCCGAAATATGGGCTCACAAGTTGCTGTGAGTTGAGCGATGAACCTGCTGATATAATTGAGTCTACCCAGCAAACTCATTACCTCTATTTTGTTCCTTGGTGGTGGCAAATCTCGGATGGATTCAATTTTGGATGAGTCTAACTCAATCCCCCGTCGACTGACGATGAATCCTAGCAACTTTCCTGAGGGAACCCCGAATGCGCATTTGGCCGGGTTAAGCTTGATATCATACCTCCGGAGTCTTTGGAAAAATCTCCTTAGGTCTGCTACATGGTCCTCCTGACGCCAAGATTTGATGATCACATCATCGACGTACACCTCTATTTCTTTGTGTATCATGTCATGAAACACAGCAGTCATTGCTCGCATGTACGTTGCCCCGGCGTTCTTTAACCCGAACGGCATTACCCGATAGCAGTAGGTTCCCCATGGCGTAATAAACGCTGTCTTCTCAGCATCCTCTTCGTCCATTAGGATCTGATGATAACCCGCATAGCAATCCACAAAGGATCCGATCTCGCGCCCAGCGCAATTATCGATCAGGATATGAATGTTGGGTAGCGGAAAATTGTCCTTGGGACTTGCTTTGTTGAGGTTGCGGTAGTCAACGCACACCCTGATTTTTCCATCCTTCTTTGGGACTGGTACCACATTGGCCAACCACTCGGGATACCGAGTGACCCGAATGACCTTCGATTGCAATTGCTTAATCACTTCTTCTTTGATCTTCACGCTCATTTCTGTTTTAAATTTCCTTAGTTTTTGCTTGACCGGAGGATATGCCGGGTCAGTGGGCAATTTGTGAACCACTAAATTGGTGCTTAATCCAGGCATATCATCATATGACCAGGCAAAAACATCTTTGAATTCCCTGAGAGTTTTGATCAATTCTGTTCTGACATTCGGCTCAATGTGGATGCTAATTTTGGTCTCTTGGACGTTATCAGCGTCTCCTAGATTTACAGCCTCGGTGTCATTTAGGTTAGGCTTAGGTTTCTCTTCAAATTGGCACAGTTCTCGGTTTATTTCTTCGAAGGCTTCACCTTCGTCACATTCAGATTCATCGTCACAAACAACCTTTTGCATCATTGAGTCGGTTTCAGATTGATTTATTAGACTAGGTCGAAGATCCGCTGTGCACGCCATGTCATTAGAACCAGTAAAAAGAGAACTGTTCAGAAAGAAAAAGAACAAGACAAAAATTAAAATGAGACAAAAGAAAAGAACTTTATTAAATTTGCGGGATAAAAAGGGTTCACACTTTTACAAAAACGAAAGTAAAATTTGGATTACACCCTTGAATAATCCGATCAAACAAACAAACAAACAAAACATTAATCAAAGCCTACTACCAAGACTCCCCTCGGACAGGAAGAGGAGTAACCGTCCAATTGTTGGTCTTGGCCTCAGGCCCCACAAATTGTATCTCTGCTCTGCTGGAACCTTCTCCAGCTTCCACCATACCGACATCCGCGAATAGCCTCTCAAAACTCTGATTCAGGTCTTCATTTATACCGATCAAAGGTCCTCGAATCTTTGGGATCGTTGATCCCTTGGCACTTGCTTTAACAAAAGACCTTGAGAGGCGTGGCACTGGTTTAGGCAGAAACCAGACCCTCTTCCTCATTTTTCGCGCTTGCTTTCTGTCTGCTGCGGTTGGTTTGAACCCCAACCCGAAAGTTTCCAGATTCTTAGGAAGGGAGACAGGTTGGACTATCCCTTGCAGTTCAACTCCCAAGCCTCTTCCCGGCACAAATCCATTGCCCAGCATTTCTGAGACCATCATGACCGTTGCGGCAACTACCCTAGGGTGTGGGATGATTTCTCCTTCAGAAATTTTGTTGGCCGACCCTGTATTGAAAATCTGGTAGACCCAAGGACCTTTGTCATCAGTGGTCTCTATGAAAGGCACAATGGTTCCACCCATGGTGCATGTTGTATCCTCGCCGTGCAACACGACCTCTTGTCTTTCCCACTCGAACTTCACTGTCTGATGTAGGGTGGAAGGCACCGCTTTAGCTGCATGAATCCAAGGTCGTCCTAACAGCAAGTTGTAAGATACCGTGGCGTCCAACACCTGGAATTCCATGGTAAATAGGACCGGACCAATGGTTAATTCAAGTACAACATCCCCCACAGTGGCGGTTCCGTTTCCGTCAAACCCCCGGACACAGATGCTATTCTCCCGGATTCTTCCACGGTCAATCTTTAACTGGTCCAGGGTGGATAATGGACAAATATTGGCGCTTGAGCCGTTATCCACCAATACTCGAGTTACCACCGAGTCTTCACATTTGACAGCTAGGTATAGAGCTTTGTTATGCTCCGTACCTTCCACCGGCAGGTCATCATCTGAGAATGTTACCCTGTTCACCTCGAAAATCTTGCTGGCAATGGTTTCCAGGTGGTTTACAGAAATTTCACTGGGTACATGAGCCTCGTTCAATATCTTCAACAGGGCCCGACGATGTTCCTCAGAATGGAGGAGTAATGACAATAGTGAGATCTGGGCCGGTGTTTTTCTCAGCTGCTCAACCACAGAATAGTCTTGTACCTTCATCTTCCTCAGGAATTCTTCAGCCTCTTCTTCAGACACTGGCTTCTTGGTTGCCACTGGGTTGGTTTTTCTTAGCTCCACCAGAGCAAAACATCGACCTGATCGAGTCAGCCCTTGCGCTTCACAACTGACTTCTTCCACCTGTTTTCCTTGATACGTCACCACTGCCTTTTCATATTTCCAAGGCACAGCCCTGCTGTCAATCATCGGTAGTTGGACCACAGGCTTTATGGTCACCCGTTCTCTACATACCCCTTTCAACACGGCTGCCGGTGTGGGCAGGATCCCTGGTATTACCAACTTGCTTGGCTCGGGTTTGCTTGCTATGACGGACGGGCTCTTCCCCAATATCACTACCGGCTTGACGCCTTCACCCTGCGACTGTACACTCGTTCCTCCACTGGTTAAGACTTCTTTCGGGGCGGCTTGGATCATCATCACTGTTTGTGAGGGTTTTCTTAATTCTCCTCCCTCACACACCAACTCAATCATGTGAGTTTCGTGGTGCGCTGGCAGTGGGTTTTGGTTGATGTTAGGGGCCTCCGGTGTCTGGACCTCGATCTTATTGGTGTCAATAAGATCCTGTATGGCATGCCTTAACTTCCAACACTTCTCGGTATCGTGCCCGAGCATCCCTGAACAGTATTCACAACTGATTGAACGATCCAAATTCTGAGGCGGGGGATTTGGTTCCCGAGTATGGACAGGACTAACCAAACCCAATTGCCGCAGCTTGTGGAACACAGCGGTGTAGGTTTCTCCCAGTTCGGTGAAGGTTCTTTGCTTCCGCAACCTGTCATTCCTAGCATCTGGATTTCCCCGGAAACCTGCCCCTGAAGGGTTTCTATATGCCCTTGGTGGAGGGTAGGTGTTTTGTGGTGGTGCATATATGTTCTGGGGAGCCGGTGCGCGCCATTGTGGGCGAACCGGAGGCTGAGTGTATACCTGGGCTTGGTGTACGGAACAATGTGGTTCTCGAGGTGGATAGAAATTTTGTGGTGGGTTGTATGGGTAGTTTGACCTGTGAGGCCTGGGTTGGTTGTAGTGCGGCCTGCCAGCCCTGGACCAACTGCCTGCCTCGATCGTGGCAACCTCTTCTTTCTTTCTTCTCAGCGCACCTCCCGTGCCGCTTTGAATAGCCTGGGTTGTGGCCTTGAGTGCCGAATAGTTCAAGATCTTGTCCGACCTCAAACCTTCTTCTATCATGACCCCTATCTTGACCACCTCGTTGAAAGATTTTCCAACCGTTGTCACCAAGTGACCAAAGTAGGTTGGATCCAATGTCTGCAAAAAATAGTCCACCATCTCTCCCTCTCTCATGGGAGGATCGACTCTAGCTGCTTGTTCTCTCCAGCGGAACCCGAACTCGCGAAAACTTTCCCCGGGTTTCTTCCCAGTTCTCAATAACGTGAGACGGTCAGGGACTATCTCCAGGTTGTACTGGAAATGACCTGCAAAAGCCTGCGCCAGATCATCCCACGTGTACCACCTGCTGAAATCTTGCCTGGTATACCATTCCAGTGCAGATCCACTCAGACTTTGGCCGAAATAAGCTATCAAAAGCTCATCCTTGCCTCCTGCCCCTCTCATTTTGCTACAGAATCCCCGCAAATGTGCCATGGGATCGCCGTGCCCCTCATATAAATCAAACTTGGGCATCTTGAACCCAGCCGGGAGTTGGACATCTGGGAAAGGGCACAGATCTTTGTATGCCACGCTGACTTGATTGCCCAGCCCGTGCAAGTTCCTGAAGGATTGCTCCAGGCTTTTGAACTTTCTCAACACTTCATCCTGTTCAGGGGCCTTAACCGGCTTCTCAACCTCTGCCGGTACTTCCAAATGGGGATTGTAAGCCTGTGGTTCGGGTGCATGGAATGTAGGCTCAGGGGGATAGTATTGTGTATCGTGAGCCTGAAACAATGGCTCACTGGTCGTTCGCTGCAAAGGGGCTGATGCAGGTCCCACAAAAATGGGAATATTGGGTGTTGGGAGAGGTTGATGGGGTGGTGGAGCTTGGGAATCATGAGGGCTTCTTTCTTGATGATAGAGGGGATTTGGGCGGCTTGTGGAAGGGCCAGAGTGAGGGTACTCCGGCATGTGTCCCAGTGTTTCAGGACTCTTTTGTGTTTTGGCTAGGGCTAGTTGCATTGCATTCATTTCTAGTCCCATCCTTTCAATCTTTTCCATCGCTTCTTTTAACAACTGGCTCATCGGCCTTTCTTCTTCATTGCTATTCTCCGAAGTAGTCATGCTTGATGCTATCGGTCCTTTGGATCTGGTTTGGTATGAATGTGTTGCCAGAATTCTTTAACAACTAACTGTCTGGTATCAGACAACAACAAACTTTGTTAGTGTTAGAGCTTAACAGATTTGATCATAACACATAGAGGATGCAATGCACCTAGGCAGTTAACCGTTTCTACATGCTTTGCTTCAAACAACATGCGTCATCCCGGTTTGCTCATTCGTCTCTTTAAAGTATTTTGCGAAACCCTGCGTTTTATTTTATTTACATTTTCTTTTCTTTATTTATTAAAAGCGGTCGAATCTTATGGGGATTGCCTACGTATCACGTCCCCGCGTGAATCAGACCAGGCGTAGTTCTGCCTTAAAGTAAAGAAACACACAATTCTTGTGAAATCATTAAATTCATTCTCAAAATTTTGCTATTACAAATTACTTCAAGCAAGGAATAGCAATAGTACAGACTCCACAGTTCTTAACCCGTTTTGACTAAAAGAAAGGAAAACAACATATGGAAAAGCGACAAAGCCAAATAAACAGGACTCAACCAAAGATTAATTTTCCAACTTAGGGACCCGCGAGGCATCATTCGGCCTTTCCGCGGCCCTTGGTGTGAGGTCCCTCTGCAGGTTTTTCAGCTCATTCATGATTCGGTGGACGCAACCCATGATGGAAACAAGGAGGGTCTTTCGAGGCTTTTGCTCGCATGCCAGGCATCTCATGTAGATGTAATGCCCAATCTCGTCGATCTTTCCCCGAATGTTGTCCCTTTCCGCGAACAACTGCCTTATCTGTCGGTTCTTCAATCCTAGTGTTTGTGCATTGCTGGCAAGCTGGTCCTGGAACATCTCCATTTGCCTTTCCATTCTGGTCATTGCCTCGTAACATCGCCTTCTGTCGGCTTGGGCATCTCGTGTTTGCTTGAAGATCCTCTCTTGAAGAGAGGCATTCGTTTCCCTTAATGTCCCGATGCTCAGTTCATAATCCCTTATGACTCGTTGCAGGCGCTGCCTCCGAGCTATCGCACCCTTTGCCCACTTGGTCCGCAATCTTGCTGTGCTGGCCTTGGCTCTTTCCAAATCTTCCTGGCATTCCGCAACCTGATCCTTTAACCCTGCTATCAATCTTTTATCTGCCCGGCTTCTCAGCTGGCTATTAGCCTCCTTTTTCATTCTCCGGATCTGAGCTTTGAGGATTTCGCCTTCTCTGATTAATCTGTTCTTTTCTCCCTTGTGGGCGGCAGACTGTAATTGGCACTCAAACCTCATATCCTGAACTTGTTGCTTCAGTTTGCCTGCTTCAGCAAGATATTCCCGCTCTTTGGCCAACCAGCCCCACTGCTCTTGTGAAGATTTGGCAAATTCTTGCAGGTGAGGTCTTTTGGTCGGTCTTCCAGATGATGTCTCCCCTTTGTACCAGGCCTGATACCCGGGCGAAACTTCCCCTTTTGCCCGATTCATTACACAAGTATTTGCTTCTAAGTATTGACATTGGCTCCAAATTTGACGCACCCTTGCTTCGGGAAACTGGCCGTCGGGACTGATCTCGATCACCTGGGTGCTTAGATCCTCATCTTTCGGCACTATCTGATACCTCCCCAGTTGCCTTAAAACCCGATGCGGCGCGTATGGTTGAATGCTCTTGAGTCCCATTAAGAGAAAATGGGGTCTGGCTGCTGGCATGTATATGACTTCGTCGATCGGTAACCATCCTAGCGCCCACTGTATTTGACTGGCGTTGAGGGTATGGAAATATGAGGTCCATGCTGTGACTCCTTCTGGTAGGTAGGTTTCATTAACTCTGGTATAGAACTCCTCTATGCAGGTCTTTCCAGCGGATCCATGGCTCAGAAACTGGGCTCGGTGACATAGGTGTTCGGTCATCCACATTTGCAACAACAAATTGCAACCCTCGAAAAAGCTTCCTCCGGCTTTGCAAGATGTGAGAGCCCGGAACATATCAGATACTATCATGGGCGCCAACGTACTATCACTCTGTGTGAGCAACGTACTGACGACCCCTGCTATCTTTATGTCAATATTCCCGTCTTTTCTTGGGAATACTAGTAGTCCTAAGAAAGTTATCATGAAAGCAATCCGTCTATGTTCTTCCCACTTTTGGCGATTACCTTTGCTGCACAACTGGTTTTCTGGCTTGTCGAATCCTCCTATGTGACCATATCTTTGATATATGAAACTCATGCTGCAAAAACCTTTTGCCAAGTCAGGGTTATGAATTGTTCTGACTATCTTTAAGGAGTCCAGAAACCGGTGTATTGCTACAGCTCTTGGAGCAATCAGATATTTGTGCCTCAAAGGAGTCTCAGCGCTGCCGATATACCCTGCTATTTCTTCTAAAGTTGGGGTAAGTTCAAAATCTGAGAAACGGAAGACATTGTGCGCAGGATCCCAGTGGGGAACTAGTGCCCTTATGATATCTCCTCGTGGCCTGATATCCAACAAACTCGTGAGGCCTTTCAGATACTTCTTGATTTCGTCATGCCCTTCTTTGCCTAAATCATTCCACCAGAGCCGCAATTGGAGGGGGATTTTACTCATGATTGAAAAGGGTTCATTCGGAGTCGTGCTCATTCTGCACATTTATTAATAAGATTTTAACAAACGACACTTATTCTGATAAAAACAAAAATATATGCAATTTTTGAATTTTGAATTTTCGTATATATATAAAAAAACTTTCTAAAGAAGTCAACAACGGAAAATATTTTGGATTTTTGTTTCGAAAACTGGGAGCCTAAAAGAACTTTTCTAGACCTTTGGCAAGACAAATACTTTTGCAACAAATAAAGATATATATACATTTTTTGAAGTAAAGAGAACTTTTGAATTTTTCATATATATATAAATATATATATTTGCAACAAATAATAAAAGTAAAGACAAAATAAGACTCCATTTTTTTTTATTTTTTTTGTTATTATTTTCGAATTTTCATAAAAAAAAAACCATTTTAAAAATAAGATTCTCTTTTTTTTTAAAAAAAAAATTTTATGACAAGACAAACTATATATTTCTATTTATATTTTATTTTTTGAAAAACAAAACGGAACAACGACTTTTCAAAATTTCGGCAGAGTTTTGACAGTATTTGTTTTTTTTCTCTTTTTTAAAAACAATCAATTCCTAACCGTTATTTCCCCCTTTTTTTTTCACAATATTCCAAATATTCAAACACCGGTCAGCATGCGGGCATGAGACAAATAAATGCACGGAAAACAATAGGATGCATCAGAATGGTCTTTTCATATCAGGTTGCTAGTCCTAGACGGACCCAACCCCTGTGTTGAGTCCCCTAAGTCATATGCAACATGATGCAAATAAGCGTTCCTACTAGGGATCCGGCATGAAGTCACGTTATTCTATGTTCAAAACCTGGGTCGGTGTTCTAGACAGTGTACCCGAGCGGACAACTCGAGCTGAGGAAGGAGCTCCTTTCCGGGAACCAAAAGGCCAGCCGACTTAGAAACTTTCCGAGCCTCTTTTATTTAGGGTATGACACTAACAGAATAGGGAGTCTCAACCAGTGAGCACATCCCCGGAGGTAAGAAGAGAAAGGTTTCGGCACAGTTTATATACAGTTCAAATAATATCAAAGCGGTAAAAGCAGCATTTAGCACATTAGGCTCAAAACATGTAATAATCAGATAATAAATAAAGCCAAATAATAACAATTACTCTAAGCTCGAATTCTTAACCCTGAACCAGTGGTTCTGGGTTAAAGGTCCCCAGCATAGTCGCCAGAGCTGTCACACCTCCTTTTTCCGCGCCCGCAGGGGCGCGAGGGAGTTTTTTCCAATTAAAGGACAATCGAAACGGGATTTGTTTATTTATTTCAGAGTCGCCACTTGGGAGATTTAGGGTGTCCCAAGTCACCAATTTTAATCCCGAATCGAGGAAAATAATGACTCTATATTACAGTCTGCGTACCAGAAATCCGGATAAGGAATTCTGTTAACCCGGGAGAAGGTGTTAGGCATTCCCGAGTTCCGTGGTTCTAGCACGGTCGCTCAACTGTTATATTCGGCTTGATTATCTGATTTTATACAAGTGTGAACTTATGTGCAAAATTTAACTTTTAACCGCTTTTATCATTTACTGTTTTTATCAAGAATTGCAACGTTGTGAAAATGTATCTCGAACCGCGTTACAATCAATGTACCCGTGGTCGTCGACACACTTTGACTCCGTTGAGATTTGGATTTGGGTCACATCAATGTGCACCCGAGTTTAAGGAAATTAAATTATTAAAGGCGCGCCTAAAGCGACTAGCGTATTTATTTTGGGTAAGACCGTGGAATTTTACTAAACGGTCCATCCCGAAGTCCAAATAATTTTTAAAGCAAATATTTACTGAGGGCCCCGCAATTTGTATTTTATTTGGCGAGGCTCATCTCATTCTTATTTTTTTAAAATGAATTTGCAACGTCATGGACACGCATCTCGAACCACGTCACAATCAATGTACCCGTGATTAGAAACACATTTCGATTCCGTTGAGATTTGGATTTGGGTCACATCAATGTGCACCCGAGTTTACGAAGGTAAGATTTATTAAGGCGCGTCCTAAAGAGTCTAACGTATTGTTATTTTAGGAAGGTTGTGAGATTTGCTAAACAACCCGTCCTGGAAACTAAATGCTTCACTAATATACATTTAACAAGGGCCCCGCATCTGCGTTTTGTTTATTTTTATCGAGGCTCATCTCGTTGTTATTTTTAAAGGATATCCTATAGCAACTACATTTCTTGTCGTGTTTGTCTCTATCAATTGAAAGCAGTAAATAGCCTTAGTCGATTATAAAACCGGATTTAAAATGCTTTTACAGAATAATAAAACGTGACTGCACTTATGGACAACTAGTCGCAAATTATGGGCCCAAACCTAGCTCATGCGAGATGGCCAGACTTGGGCCCTGTTTTTCCGATACAGGCCTAGCTGATTTTTTGGATTTGGGCTCGGCCTTCCTAAGGTTGAGGCCTAGAACTGATTCTTTGTTCTTTATCAATTTATATTTGACAAACTAGCAAAAGGGGAAAGAATTTTAACTCATGTGGATAGTTTTCCTATTTTGGCCTACATTATAGAATATACTACACCATCAGACTAAGTCTAAAATACAACTTATTACACTGGGAATGTTTTTTCACCTAACAGCATATATACATGACTATCATTCATTAACCTTCATTGATATACTGAGCATGTAGGCTACTTCTATTATCCAAACGAAAATGTAACCATTTCATGACATTTAATGTAACAGTTCATGTATATATAAAAACAATCTGCAGGTCCTCTCTTTTGCATTCATGCTCAAACTCTCAGTTACATTGGTGATATCAATTGTGTACCTGGTATAGAAAGGAAAGGAAGAAGGAGAGTGATCAGTTGAGTAGTATGCAGTAATCACAGCAACAACAGATACACAGCAACAGCATAGCAACAACCAACCAAACCAAATGTTTTCCTCAGCTACAGACAACCAACAGTGTCTCCCAGAATACAAGAACTAACAGATAGTCGAGTAACCCCAGGAAAGAGTAGAGAAACCACAGCACTAACAGAGTGTTCAATGCAGCAACACCAACAGTTCAACAACCATAAACAGCTCAGTCAATGCAAGCAACAGACTTGGCCAAGACAGCCTGACCAAAATGCACTCTTATACAACTTTCAAGCAGTGTTTGGTTACAATGTCTATTGGAAACTACCTTGTGTTTACACTATTATGATTTGGGACTCACTAGACCACCTTTCAGACTAAAGTTTTTTTTTCAGCCTTTTGTTTTGTTTTTCCTTTCTGAAGACTCAAAAGTCCCCCTGTTTTTGTTTTCGAATGGCCTATTTATAAGCCAAAGTGACCAAGTGCAGCTAAGCTGCCCTCATCTGCAACTTGCAGTCTGCCCATACCCCTTAAACCCCCATGCCTAAAGGCATCTTTCTTGGAATCCTTAATCAGCCCCCATGCCCTGTCTTTATTACTCTAATCAAGGGTTATGGGTTTAGTTAAGTATTCAATTAATTCCCATACTCTTAGGTCTGGTCCCCCATTAGCATTAATTTAATCCTATTTTAATTATCACTTGACATATTCTGAAATTATCCCCTAATCAGACCCTGTCTTATGCCAAGATTACCCTTATACCTTGCATATTACTGTATTACCCTAACTCTTAATAGTTAGTATATAGACCTCTCTAATTTCAGCCAATACCTGACTACTAGCTAATTAAACTCAAACTGCTTTCAGGCTGATTTGTTAGATTTCTAAAACTAATTGCCAATTCTCTGCCTAAGTTCAGGCAATGATTCAAACTTTAAGCAAACAAAGGTGTCAATTAAAGGGTACAAGTTGGTCATGCCGATACAAGTAACACCAACAAGAAACATGCATAGCAATCAATAATGAAATGTAGACTCATTTAGATGACTACACAAGCTATAACATCTTTCAAGTGAATTCAGTTGACGACACTTATTTAGATGACTACACAAGCTATAATATACAGCAAACAACCAATAAAACCGACAATAAACTCATTATTAACTTAAAACGTACACACATGGACAGACGAATCACGAAACAAAACAAACCAGAACACGAACAACAGATAGATTTTAGGAGGACAAAAGAAAAAGGAAAAATACCTCAGGAAAATGAAACTAAGATTGATTCAAGTTCGAACTCGGGCCAGGTGATTTTGGGGTCTAATGGACTTTAACCGAAGCGTTCTCAACTGAGAACACTTCGGTAAAAGTCTGCTAGGCCCTGATCCTGCCACTGATTCGGACAAACCCATAGATCTGAATCCTAGGGCTCTTGAGGTTCGATTTGGGAACCGTTCAATCCCAGTCAGATTCGAACGGAACCAAAGCCACTCCGGGGGTGAGGGAGGTCAGGAGGGGTTGTGGTGTGAGTTTGGGGTCAATCGGTGTAGATCTAGTTTTTGCTCGAATCATCGTTCGAAGATTCGAGAAGCTACGGGTTGATTCGAGGTGAACGGTTAACGGATTTGTGTTCAGGGTGGTTGGGTGCATCGGGGATGTTACTTTGGTGGTCATCGGAACCATGGTTACCGGGCTCACGGGGGAAAAACTAAGCTGCTAAGGGTTTGAGAGGAAAGGGGCCCTGGGGGAAGATGGTGAACAGTGGCTGAAGGGGGGGGTGCGGCTTGGGGCGTGGGGGTAAGGGTCGAGTTTATATATGTATTGAGGGTTTAGATCCTGGCCATTGGATCAATTGAGATCAAGGGCCAGGATCTCCACTTAGGAAAGACGGTGTCGTTTGGGCGTGATGGTGGGTGAGACCGGGTAAAGGGCATGGATCGGGTCATGTTGACGGGTTTAGAGGAGGGCCTGGATCCGTTGGATCAATGGGGTTGGACGGCTTAGATCATCTTGCCTGAAACGACGTCGTTGAGGCGAGTTGAACAGCCTGATCTGGACCGTTCGTTTGAATCAGATCAACGGCTTTGGTAGGGACGCCGATACGGCGTCGTTTGAGTCCGTGTTTGGGCAGGCTCATCTTGGACTGGATCAGTATTTTGGTCTTGGGCCTTGCTTCGGGGCCCAAATCAGATTTTCCTTTTCCCCTTTCTCTTTTTTTTTTTCAATTTAAACAAAAATTCCTAAAACAATGTAAAAATTAAGACAAACCTACACACATATTGAGTGACACCCACAACGATAAACACACATAAATGGACAATAAAATAAAAATGGTTAGATCACAGCTTAGAACGAACGATGCACACATATTTTTTTTTATGAATTTTCTTTTAACGACAGGCATTTTGTATTTTTGTTTGATAATGACTAGATGTAAAATGGACAGACCCCCAAATGACCAACAACACATGTTACGGAAAGATCGAAAAATTGTATAGCGAAGCCATTTGCCACTATTTTTATTTTCTTTTGGAGCGATTGTCCGTGAAGCAAAAATCACGTGCTTACATTATGTATTGAACTTCCAATTGAGGAACCAGCGATTCCATTTATTCACATTGAAAATCATAAACAAAATGTCCAGTACGAGAGTGATAACTTCCTCTACAAAGCTTGAGGGAGGTTAGGTCATACATCAACGAAATGCCTATATATAAAACCTATACCTATCAGGACACCAACACTGCCAAATCATTCTTCTCCTCAATCCAGTGCCAACGTTGATACCCAAGAAATAAATGAAGTAGTATGGCAAACAGTTAGTTTTTCAAGGAAAAAAGAGCCAATGGGAGAAAGGATGTGGCAAACCCAATACCAGGTATAGTTAATTCCACACCACTTGAAATCCCAGGTATGTTTGTTCCTTCTCATCTCACTAATGCTAACTATAATCCTAATTACATTAAAAATCTTTTAAGACCAAAGTCCCCTCTAATGAGCAGGCTTCTTCTTCAGTTAGTTACGTTACCAGAGAAAATAGATATTTGGCTTTGGAGAATCCGCTCATAGATAAAAATAAAAAAGAAACTAAAAACTCAAAAAATCCCTTACTATACAAACCTAAGGATGTGGAATCTTTGAAGCTAACTAACAACTACGTGTCTTCCTCTACGGAGGTAAGATTAAATCCCATGCAATCAACAAATGCTCCTAATAACGGTATTAGCAACACTAACTCCACCCTAATTCCCACCTTCAGTGTGAGGCTGTGACCTTAACTACTAAATTAAAAAACTCCAATACACTTCTAGAAAATATTACTACATGCATGGATGAAGATTTGGACCTGCAACACCTGACCTTTATCATTCCATTGGATGCACAAATGATGAAACTAAACACGTGCCTAACCCTATGAACACCCCAAATCCGGATAAAATCTCTTCCCCCTCAAGCAACCAAGGCATGCAAATAGACTCAATAATTACCACCCTATCTAAACCTACTTCCCAAACCACTACCCACTCCATCAACGAGGCATAGACTGTCTCTATAAACTAAATTTCAAGCGTTAACAATTCCAAGATTACCAACCTCCCAAAGGAGAATATTCAGACTTGTCCAAATCCCACGACACCAAAAAGCTCACACAATGGAAAACCTCCATCCAAACACATCCACACAGAGATAGGGAATCAAACCATCTTCTTCATTCAACCCCCTCTACCTCAAGAACACCAACCACTGTCCTGGATAGAGCAAGCCCTAATGGGTCATGCAATAATATTCAACATGATCTTGGATGGTCAGGAGATAGTAATCATTCTTCAAAACTCACACTTGCTAGCCCAACTAGTGTTAGAGAGCATGCACATGGTTGTGAGCAATTACCAAAATCATGTTTGGTTGAACAATGTTCTTCACTACTAGCTCCCTCGATGAATGCAAGCCAAGCACATGCAATGAGAAGCCAATGGAATATGCCTCCTCACTTCAACCCTCTACCACCACAAAACACAACAATGGATCTCCCCTTCCTCCCACCAGGAGAGATCTTGTTCATGAACACAATCTTCATACCATGGAGTGTAGCTCAGAACCAAGCATTTGCCCCTCCTCCAGTAAACCAACCCCCTCCACAAAATCATTAATATGCCAGAACCAGAAGATTACCAAGAAATGCAGGCAGACGGGATGAATTTTCTAGGGTCAGAGGAAATAGTGGAGTTTTCAAGTCTAAACGATGTAAAGGTATATCTCTTTAGGGAAGCTCAAGAGAAGAGGTATATTCTCAACCGACCACCAATATTGTACAAATGCTCGATTGACACCATGCCTCCTCAAGACCCAACAGTGGGAAACCATGCGATGATACTGGTTCCTTCACCAAGGAGGAACCCAGTGCTGCAAACACAGATGGAGAATGGTCCAACCAACAACCATGCAATGATGTATCGACCAACTAACATAATAATATGGAACATTCGTGGTGGTAACAATGACAACTTCCGCATAAATTTTAGGGAAATGGTTTATACTCATAAGCCATGCATGGTGACCCTTTTGGAAATTAGGATGGAAAATCAGATTTCTCTTCTAAGTGATTTTGCCTTTTCGGAAATGATTGAAGTCCCCTATGAAGGGAAGTCTGGAGGCATGGTTATCCTTTGGGATTCCAGTGTAGTCAAGGTCCACAACTTCGTTAGGAGAAACCAGGAAATCCATGTCACTGTTGAGGTACTTCTATCTCAATCTACTTGGCTTTTTCCTCTATTTATGCTAGCACTAAACTTGAAAAAAGACGTGACTTATGGAATAATATAGAAAATATTCATAATAGTTATAAGGGACCTTGGTTATTAGGGGGAGATTTCAATGATATTTTTAGTACAATTGATAAATTTGTTGGAAACCCCGTTAACTGTAAGCGTAGCAATTCCTTATGGAATAGCATTAACAATTGTAATTTAATAGATTTAGGTTATAAGGGCTTCAAATATATATGGTCAAACCATAGGAAAAAATCTAGAAGTTTAATTATGGAAAGACTTGATAGAACTTTCGTTAATAAGGAATGGCTATCTTATTTCCTAAAGCGGTGGCTATTCACCTTCCTAAAACTCATTCTAACCATAATCCCTTATTAATCAACCTTATTCCTAGAAATGTGAATCATAGCAATAAACCCTTTAGATTGGAAACTATTTGGTGCAGACACTCTGATTTTATTAACATTATTAAGTATTGTTGGAATGATAATGATCTTGTTACTGCTCAATGCTCTTCTAAAGATGAGGTCATTAAGTGAAAAAATGATACGTTTAAAGATATTTTTAAAAAGAAAAAAAGGATCCTAGCGAGACTAAATGGTATCCAGTCCTCCTCTTCTTACCAAAGTAGTCTCTTCTTTCAAGAATTAGAATCCATATTACAACTTGAGTATAATAATATTCTAAAATGGAACACGATTTCTGGAAGCTCCAATCTAGAATCAATTGGCTCAACGAGGGTGATGCTAACATCAAGTATTACCATATAATGGCTTCTAACCGTAAACATCGTAATGTTATAATGTTCTTCACCAATGATAATGGGGACTGGATTTCGGATCCCAAACAAATCCTTGACCATACTCTTTTTTTTTGTTTTTTTTTATTATGGATGCCTTCAAGACATCCAAGTCTATCACCCATAAAAAATGCAATCTTGAGTGATCTCTTATGTCACAACACTCTCGACCTAAGTAGCCTTGACAAGCCCTTATCTAACATGGAAATTACCAAGGCTTTTTTTTCTTTTAAACCATTCAAAGTTCCTGGTCCAGATGAAATTCATCCTTTTTTTATCAGAAATATTGGCATATTATTGGCGGCTCTATTATTAATTTTTGTCGCAATGTTTTCAAAACTCAATCACTGCCAAGTGATATCAATGAGACTTTTATTTGTCTCATATCAAAATTTCCTAATGCCAATAATCTTAAAAATTTCAGACCTATTGGTCTTTGTAATATGTCTTACAAAATTATCACTAAGATTATCGCTAACAGAATCAAACCTTTCCTCCCTTACTTTATTAGTCCCCTTCAATCCAGTTTTATAAAGAATAGAAGAGCTTGTGATAGCGCCAACATTATACAAGAAATTATGAATAATCTTCGTAGATCAAAAAGCTCCAATTTTAATATGCTAATCAAACTTGACTTGGAAAAGGCTTTTGATAGACTGGAATTGTCCTTTGTCTATAGGACTCTTAGATACTTCAAATTCTCCCCTAACTTGGAACGTCTAATTTTGCATTGTATTAATACAAGCTCTATGGGAATCTTAGTTAATGGTTCTAAAACCAATTTCTTCAATCTTAGTTGGGGTATACGCCAAGGGGATCCTTTATCTCCCTATATATTCATCCTTTGCCTAAAAACTCCTATCTAGACTCATAAATTACCAAGTAGACCTTTTAAGATAGGATCCCATCAATATTAGGCATAAAGGTCCTTCCTTCTCCCATATCTTGTTTGCGGATGACATTACTCTCATGGGAAAAGCAAACAAAAAAACGGGCCATTGCATAAAATCTTGCACGGATCTCTTTTGTAATGAATCCGGGCTATCAATAAACACCTTAAAATCTAGAATTATTTTCCCTAAAAATTGTCCTAAGGATATCATCTTACACCTCACAAACCTTTTTGGCATAAAATTCACTTATTAATTTGACACATACCTTGGCTTTCTAATCCTTAACCAATCTCCAACTACTAAAGACTTCTAATTTGTTCTTGATAAATTGCACATTAAACTATCTCATTGAAAATGCTCCTTTCTCAATATCGTCGGTAGGACTACTTTGGTCACTAGTACATTAAGTGCTATTCCTACTCATTTGATGTAATACACCTTACTCCCCTTTAAAATCCTAAAACAAATAAATAAGATTCAAAGGGATTTCATCTGGGGATCCACTAGCATGGCAAAGAAACTGCATCTCATTAACTGGAAAATGGTTACAAGAGAAAAAAATAAGGGAGGGCTTGGTATTCGTTCTGCAAAAAACAAGAATATGGTCTTGCTAACCAGTCTTGCATGGAGACTGTTGAGAAACCCTAATACTCCTTGGGCTCAGATAATCACGGCTAAATATGCAAAGAATAAATCTCTCGCTTCCACATCTTTCATCTGAAAATATCTCCTTAAGGGTTGGAAAGTATGCAATGACGACATTCTTTGGCATCCCTGTAAAAACTCAAAGAATAATATTTGACATTCTAATTAGATTTACAATTCAAACTCTCTTAGGACTTCAATAGAGGGCCCCCTTAGCAAAAATTATCAGAACCTTTTAATAAAAAACTTATAAAAAATGAGGAATGGAATATCGATAGTATTTCCTTTGATTTGCCCGCTGATATACTTAATAATATTGCTTTAACTCCTACCCCCAGTAAAGTCTCAAAAGCTGATAAAATCAGTTGGAGCCTAAACTCAAATGGTTTATTCACTACTAAATCTTGTTACAATCTCCTTTCCACTGATAATCCAACTAACTCCTCCTTTAAATGGATTTGGAACCTCCATTGCCCCAACAAAATTAAAATTTTCCTTTAGCAATGCTTGCATAATCGTATTCCTTGTCGTGCCCTACTAGCTCATAGGAATCAATATTGACTCAATATGTACGATTTATAGACTTGGGGTGGAAGATAGCCAACATATTTTTATACATTGCCCCGTCATTGATCGCTTTTGGAAAATATGGAAATTACTAGATTAAATATTAATAACAATACTGACCGGCTCTTGAGCCTTAGAAGTAGCTTCATTCAGTATAATAATCACCCCATTAATTGGGAAACTTTATTTCATGTCTCTATCTGGAATATTTGGAAGAACAGAAACAATAATAATTTTAACAATCTTGATTTTAACCTTGAAACCCAAAAGGTTATTCATCAAGCGTGGGAATTCAATTTCTCCACGGAAAAAAACTCCTTCAAAAGTGATAAAACTCGAATTGACATCCAGTGGGACAAGCCACTTAAAGGCACGATCAAACTAAATACAGATGGTGCTTTTTCTAGTAACAATAATGCAGCTGGCCTTGGTGAAATTTTCAAAAATAGCAATGGGGACTGGATTGTGGGTTTCCACAAAGCAAGGCATGCAATATCTCCCATTCATGCTGAATTAATGCGTTACAAGAAGGCTTAAGAATTGCAAAAGAGATGAACTTCCAAAATATGGAAATTGAAATAGAATTCAATTTCTTCACGGGAAAAAAAACCCTTCAAAAGTGATAAAACTCTAATTGACATCAAGTGGGACAAGCCACATAAAGGCACGATCATACTAAATATAGATGGTGCTTTTTCTAGTAATAATAATGCAGGTGGCTTTGGTGGAATTTTCAGAAATAGCAATGAGGACTGGATTGTGGGTTTCCACAAAGCAAGGCATGCAATATCTCCCATTCATGCTGAATTAAAAGCGTTACAAGAAGGCTTAAGAATTGCAAAAGAGATGAACTTCCAAAATATGGAAATTGAAATACACTGCACGGAAGTCATCAAGCTTATATACAAGGATAGCTATAATTTTTCTAACATTGTTTCTGAATGCAGATGGTTAATGCACCAGTTGAAGCTCCCCTCTGAAGCATAATTTTAGAGAAGGAAATATAGTGGCATATATGTTGGCCAAGGAAGCTATTAAGTACCCGTCCTCTACTAAATATTTCTACCATGCTCGTCCACCTTTTTTGTTGAGCAAGAAGTGATCAAGAACAACAAGCATGGCTTATGTAATAGTTCGAAGTTTATTTCTATTTCTGTTTGTTATTATCTAGCAACTATGGGCAATGGCAATGTCCTACGAAACTCTATTATGACTATGTAACTTTTGCTTTAGTAATTAATATAATCTCCGTGTTTTTACGTTAGAAAAAAACATAAGATATAATAATATTCACATAGTTGTGGAGTTAACTGTACGTTTAGATTTGTTGGGAGTCCATTGGTAGCAGAATCAAAAAGTCATGCTTTAATGACTGAATGTAATGTATTCAATTGAGTAGTACAACAACTAATTTTATTACTCATAGACACGATGAACTGAAAGTACAATAGCTTCTACATTTATTTTTTATGTTCCTTTGACAGAACAGGAGAGAAGGAACTCCCATTATTATCCATATCCATGAGAACAAAGCCAAAGGCATTAAAAGTGAAATCAGTCGTAGTCTTCCTGATTAAAAGAAAAGGTCGTGGTCTTGAAACGATGAAATCGTTCATCAACGGCTGATATGACAAGTAGCATTATCTCTCCAAATGATCTCTTTAGCTCTGGCACTAAGGTCTAAGGAAGCTATTGACATCCATAGCAAACTGAGGTGGATGAGCTTCGATTACGTCATCTAATGGAAGAGAACCCTTCCCTTATTCCATGCTGGAGAGTCCTTGTTTTTTACTTCTTTAGGCCCTTCGAATGGCCAGTCTAGTGCATAGAGGCAAGAATTATACTTCTGGAAGATTCAGAAAATAGTTGGCCACAGAAGGAACCTGAAAATTTCAGCTGTTGAAGAATACTTGGAGGGTAGTACATTCCTTTCCTGCACTGCCTTTGTTACATCTTCTCCTAACATGAATAAGAACTATTGATAGCCAGAGACGGATCCAGGATTTGAGGAGGCTTATGGGTTCCTACCGTAATTTTATATCAATATGCAATAATAACTGTGTCCACCTAGGGCATTTTGTTTTAATACAAGTTACCCCTAATGTGATACATTTTGCTTCTTAATTTTGTTTAGCTACTTGCTTGATTAATAGTGAATAAACTTTATTCTTTTGGGGTGAAAGTTGATGTTTGAGCAGTTATTATCCTGCTAATGTGATACATTTCACTTCTCCTTTTTGGTTGTGTGAATCAGTCTGAAAAGTTTTTGCAGGAAGAATCTTAGACTGCAGGTAGCTTTTGAGTATGCAACATGCATATGCACCTTTTGATGAACCACTATGCTCGTGAAACAAGAGCAACTCAAATTGCAACTTTCCACATTTTTTCATTTAAGAGCATCTAACATTATCTATTTTCCTTCTATAAACTGCAGAATATATAAGATCGTGGACTCCAATTTTATCCTAATGTTCTATTTTGCACATTTATGTATTTTAATTGCGAACATTTAAGAGCCTTGTATCGATGGATTGGTGGCTGGAGTAGTGCGATAATGAGTTGAATCTTTTTTTACTTGACTTTGTGTTATTGTATTTGACAATTAAGCCGCAAGTATTTGCATTCCATGTCGAGCATATGCCCGTGCATGGCACAGCGTACACCATCTAGCTCACACATTAAGAAAAATAAAATAATTACTAGACGAAAAATGACAATCTATATTAAATCGTACACCATTCAAGGTGTTTCTATAGGAGCTTTTGGTCCTATTCAATTCTTTAGATTCCAAGCGTCTCGGATTTAAGACTCCCCGTCAAGGAGCTAAGAGCAAATAAACTCGCTAGAAAGAAAATTAATCAGTACACTGATTCTGCCACAAAAGAAATGGCAGACGCATAATAGCTTCAACATCAACCAAATTTTAAACAAAAAAGCAAAGAAGAATCTGAAATCTTCGCAAAAGCTCGCATAAAACGTCATATCTGAAAACCATTTCTAACATGCTTCGACATCGGCAGTGATTTGTACCAGGACAACACCAGAGAATAGGAAGTCTTTTACCTCAAATATGTTTCAGGGGATAATTACAACTTAATGAGAAGATCAGGCAATTTCAAGAGGTAAACTTCAAAAAGATTAAGTCCCGCAAAAAAGACAATTGTTGATTTTCGTCCGCCCACCACAGCATTGCCTCCCTAGAGCTTACTGATTTGAGTAAGACCTTGCTCCTTTTAGAACGAGCCAAGAAGAATTAATTTTCAATCGTCCTCCTCAGGGTCGAAATTTTTAACCTTTACATCAGCATCCTCTCCATACTGAATGCAGTTGTCAATCTGAGATAAGATGTACTGTATGCTGCAAGACGGCAGAGAATATTGATCTTTGCCATTGAAGCTGAAACTATAATTTAATAGTAAGACTAACAGCACAAAAGGTGCTCTTGTGTGGGTTACGCACACAACAAACACATACACAAGCACAGACAAACAAGGTACAATCCATCTGGTGGTTCAGACGTCTAATGTACTATCCCTTAGGTCAAAAGTTCTTAGCATAAGTTTACCAACCAAGCAATCTATAAAAAATGGCTAAATATCTGGCAAACTAAAAAGCACAAATTATCACTGTCGTCATCATCACATTTTTATTTCAGATAAGTTACTATGAAAACCTGAAGTGTGAACAGGAAGCTGGGAGTGAAAACATGAGAAGCAGGTGCATATTGACGGAATGGAGACACTGAAAGATCATTGCATTATGTTTGCTATCAATAAATCAAGCTGATCAATTCAATCTCGAACAAACATTGCTTCCATAAAGATTATTTAAATTTACCACAAGGAAGAGTATGTTACCTGCTCTCTTTTCTCAAGTCAAGAGGGAGAAAGCTCACCATGCTGTACTGGTCCACCTGTACACAAGAAAAATATCAGCCATTACAGATGACTTTCTTCTCATATCTTTTCATCCGAAAGTAAAGACTTAAAGTAGGGCAGAATCCGTGGCAGATAATTCATATCCTACAAGCCTGTACAATCTTGTATCTAACTTGGGAGAAAGAACAACCTCTTCAAGTAAAGTTGCCATTAGGTTCCAATGACAAAGAGAATAATCGAAGAACACAAAACATATGTGATTGTCAATTCAATAACTAATACACAATTCTTGGAAACATCATAACTATCACAGCCTACCACTTCAATCAAAGATTTGTTAAGCTTCTGAAATTGTGGAGCCATTCGCTGATTCAACTCTGCTAGTAACAGCTGAGGCTCTGGATCCAAGTAACTAAAGGGAAAATAAATTTTAATACACTAAAATAACAAAGACAATTAGTGGGAGCATGTGTTGAAAGTGCCAAAGACATGAAACGAAGAGTTAGAGGTAGTAGGACTAACTTCTCAACATCCTTTTTGTTTGTCACAAGATCCATTTTTGAGAGAATGTTAACATGAGGTAGTTCAAGTTGAACCATAGCAGAGAGTGAAGACATGCAACCACTTATGAATTTGGTCACATCTGTGATAAACTGAGATACAAAAAGAACATAAACGCCATGGTTAATAGCAGGGGAAGGAAAAAGAGAAGAAGAAAATCAACTAGTAGAGATCACGCACCTGAGAATCAAGTAAATACACAACACAAACATTAAAATTTTTACGCCTTAGGTGTTCCACAAAGTTCTTCACCACAGGAACATGTGAAAAAAGTTCAATCTGGCCTGTATAATGATGAAATGTTAGAGTACTCTATGTGTGTGTGCGTGTGCGCGCGCGTGCATCTGGGAGTGCATTTGTGCATTTCTTTCTATAAATACATAAAGATATTTGTTACGAGCTATGTTGCTCGGACTTTCGGAAAATGTCGCTGGGTGCGTGTTGGATCCTCCAAAAGTAGTGTATTTTTAGAGGATCCAACACGGGTGCGGCAACATTTTGGAGAGTCCGGCAACATAGGTTACGAGATAAGAATACAGGTCAGTGTAGAAAGTTAGATTATGGGTAGTCATAATAGGAGACAGATGGCCGATCAACAACATAACAATGTAGAAATCCTGTTAGGAAACTTGGAACAATTTTCCAAAGTTAAGGATAAGACTAGTGCAATGGACTAATGTGGAATTGCTGCATCATTTTTATCCTTCAATGACTTGAAGCAAGAAGAAGAGGGAACACCATATCTACAGCCTTAGGATGGAGAGATGGAGCCCAAGGAGTGGAAAAGGAAGGAGTTCTTAGTTTGATGCGAGCCTTTAAGTAATGCATTTAGAAAAGAGAGAGGATGTTATGTTCTCGTTCTGTATCTAAGACTGCTCCATCATTGTCCAACGGAGTAGAAGGGTCTTAATCACATAAGTTGCATCAAAGAGTAAATATATCTGAACATGCAATGTTCATTCTCTGAAAATGTACACAAGGTGGATGTCATGGACACAAATAATGACATCAAGAATTAGTATCTGAAAATTAATTCAGATGTTTTGATACAAATGCTTCCAGCATAAGAATTAGACATGTATCTCAAAATTAATTCAGGTGACTTGATACAAATGTGTCCAGTAGAACAACATTCTGAAATCATTAACAAGAAAGAAACAGCTAGCCCTTGATTTCAATCCATGAACAACCTAAGCGGCAAGTGTATGTAAAGACAATTCCAAGGAAAATCACAACTGATAGTCAAGCCCTCGGAGACTATCCACCACCCATATGTCCCTATAGTATTTACTCACATGAAGTTATGTTGGCAGTATTCTAGGTTAATATCTTCGCCTGCTAACAAAACTCAGTAGTCTACAGTGGAGAATTAGTACTGCACTGCTAATATAAGAACAAATAGGAGAGGAAAATGTACAAGTACCTGGGCAGTCAAACACTAGGTAGTCATCATCCAAGTAGTTGTCCAATTCTTCTGTTAGCCACTCATCCAAATTTTCTTCAAGATGTCTGATATCACCATCAAGGGCTTACAATTTTGACAGGACAAAAACAGGATTTTAAAAATTTTCATACAAAAGAAACAGAATTCTGAAATTGAAAAGCCTCTAAAGGAAGGATACTCCATGCAATACATAAGGCCACCATTTGGTCCGAGACCTAGTTCTTCCATAACATCATCTAGTGAGATGAGTTCTCTGATGTCTGCAACCAATATCATTAAGTTAATTTTAGAATTAAGACATATGAACAGAAAGCTAATTACTTCATATACTCCATCTCTTCTCACCCATAGCCACTGGATAGTCAAAGTTCTCGGCAGCAGGATCCAAGTTGACAATATGGATAGTGCGCCGCGTGGTCTCACAATGTTGATGCAAACTAGAGCAGTAAGTGGACTGTAAAAGAAATATCAGTCTAGGTGAAACTAGCCATATCAAGGACATCTTTTTAGCAGGATTGGACATCCAAATATAAATCAAGGACATATCCAATATGAAACATTATAGTAACGTTAAGCAATATGATCCAGCTATCACCTTTCCACTGCCTGCAGGGCCAATAACCAACTGTGCGTAGCCCATGATCACTGCCTTTTCTGTTCCTTTTACACGTTGCTCAAATCGAGAGGTCAACTGAGGAGGTTCTGAGAAAATTGAAAATCTGAAAGAAGCCAAGAACTGCAACCAACATGTATGTTGCACACCACACACCAGCCGCAAACAACAAGCTTAATGTATCAGCTTGGCCCATAAGCATTATCACGAGAAAAGAAACATCACAATATCACCTGAACTACCCATAAATAAAGCCAAAAAGAAAAAAAATGATTGTTGAAAGCAGCCAAACAAAATTCTTAGGCTCATAAAAAGCCCCTAAAAACGTAAAAATAGACAAAGTTATAATAAGCTAAAGCAACATCCTTATAATGGGGGTATCACGAATTATATCTTCAGATTTCTAATATATGCAACAACCATATCAACAAATAAAAGAACAGGCATTAGTCAACAGCACGATTCCAAACCCTCCCCCCCTTTCCCCACACCCACTCATCCCACCACCCAAAAGGCCAAAACGATGAAAAGGCAAAATAAAACTTGTTCCTTTGAATTGGAAAATAAAGAGTCTATGGTTCTTATTTTTCATTTTTTATATAGTTTTTGCTTGAATATAGCAGCAAAGAAAGGACGAAACTATTGTCGCCCACATATATTGCAACAAAGTACGGACTAAGTTTTTTACAATACAAAATAGTACTAACAGAGACAGAGAAGCATATATTATGGAAAAATCGAAAAGAAAAGCATAAAAGTCATGAACTTGCCCGAAGTTACAGAGGACGTAGATGGTTTCTCCTCCTATTTCTTCTCTCTTCCACCTAATAGGTAGTAGCCTCTTTTCTTTACCTTTTCTCTTCCGCGTCAAAAAGCTGCCAATATATATATATATTAGAGGTGCCAAAACAAGCCCAAAACCCCCAACCCGCCCAACTTTTAACGGGTTGGGCTCGTAAGATTTTGCTGATGGACTAATTTGGGCTGAACCTATTTTAACCAATTAGGTGAACGGCTATTTGAATTAAATCTTCATAAAAGAACCCAACTGTAACCCGTGAAGTAGCCCAAACCTAACCCGTCTAACACTCCTGTGAACCCACTAAGGTGAAGAAGGTCCTCTCCAACTCCGGCAAATCTGCTTCTCTGAACTCCTAAAGTTGGTTTTCCTATCTTGTTTTTCTAGGGCGCCCCATTTAACTTATACTTACTTTTTAAAATGTTTTAACTTGTACCCACTGTTTAAACAACTTCAGGCATCTTTCTCCTCCTCCTTCATTTTTTGAATGCTGAAAATTGAGATATTGTTATACGTTCTAGCCTGATGATTCATATATATCTGCTTGTCCCATTATGTTCAATTTGGTCTTATTCACAATAATTTAACCTCTTAGATATTTTAGCTTTACAGGCACATTGATTTTTGGTTCTAATTTATCTGTAGTAACTTGTTTTCATGTCGAAAATATTTTTCATTCATTAATCTTTGAAATGAACAGCATCAATCGCTGCTAATCATGATCTATTAAATTCATTGTTGTTTTAGAACTTCAGCTCTAAGAATGCTGAAGTTCAGCAAATATAAACAAAAACTTCAACTCCTAGAATGCTGAAGTTCAGCAAATACAAAATAAATTTCAGCCTTGAAATTCATCACAAACAGAACAAAGCTTCAGCTCAAACATGCTGAAGTTAAGCAAATACAGAACAAAACTTCAGCTAAAACATGCCAAGTTCAGCAAATACAGAACAAAACATCAGCTACTAGAATGTTGAAGTTCAGCAATTACAAACAAAAACTTCAGTCAACGCATGTTGTTGTTTTATTGAACTGAAGTTTGCCATTTTGCACTATGAACTGAAGTTTGTGTGATTGCCTTTGCAAGTCAGGCCAAACTTCGTGCAAAAATATATGAAGTTTTGCTACACTTCAGGCAAAATTTTTTGCTACTTCAGTCCCGTATACCTGAAGTTATGCGAAAAGTGGGTAACGCTTGCAATTTTTTTTGCAATACGGGTATAAGTTAAAACGTGACCCAAAAAACGGGTATAGATGCAAATGCCCCTTTTCTTCGTGTCTTTCTTTTTCCATACTCTCCTTTTATTGTTTTAACCTTTATTTCCCTTTTTTATTTTAAATTATACTATCAAACAGGTCGCTAAGTTTGGTTTTCTCTTTGCTTCTTTAATTTTAATAATATATATAGTTGCATTGTCTCCGTAAGATATACCATATATACGTAATTGATTTTGTGCTTAATTTATGCTTTAGTATTCATTTTGAAAATCACTTTAAAATTCCAAATTGCTATAAAAATAAATAAATATGTACTTTTGTAACAAAACCAAGAGTTATGTCTATTTTCTATTTATTTTATTTTATATAGAAAAGCCATAATGGTCGACCAAGGACAAAATTATCTTTTCATATCAGACAGTCTTTTTGTTTACCCTAAAAACGAATAACAATTGAATTTGTGTTGTGATTTTAAGGGCACGTAATTTTACTTAGCACAAACTGAGAAAAAAAACGTAAATTGATATTGAAATTGACAATAATAGAAATTAAAGCAAACCAAATGAATCAAATAGCCTTGTCCCTCGAATTTGATCACCTTTGAACCAAGTGAAGATTCAATTGATACAAGAACAAAGTAACAGAATATTGAAATCTTAAGAGAAAGATAGTATATTGCTTTATGTAACGTGAATATGATGCACCTTACAAATGATCAGACCCCATTTATATAGCAGGGGAGTCCTACTCTTGGTACAATTCTAAAGATAGTAAGAAATCCCATGATTGGCTAATTAATCGGCCTCTTCTTGATACGTGCTAGGATTTGTACCGTGATTCTTGCCCGATTGCGGATATGTCATCTTTCCGTTATTCCCAAGTAAGCTTCCCTCGATCTCCTTCTTATTTGGTCTCGATTTTGGCGGTCTCGATCTTAATCGGTCTCAGGATCTCGAACTCGGCAATCTATCTTTACACCACGGTCTGATATAGCATGGGATCGAACTTTGGCCTGTCACGTTCCAGGGCAAGCCCGATTTTGACTGTATGCAGATAGTCCCCTCGTTTTTTGGAGAGTAATGACAAGAAATGATTCGAGACCTCGACCTTTACTCCGATAAATAATGACGTAAGCGGCTAAAGGTCATCAAAATGTTCCGTAGGTGCAGTTTCCCGATCGGGAGAAGCTGGTCACAAAGCTCGAAGCAGCCAAATAAGAGGTCGAAGTGACCAAGGCCAATGCTGATGCAGTGGTGGCTATTGATAACTAGGGATTATGACGCATTTTACACTCCTTCTTGCTTAAGTTTTGATTAGAAATGTGTACAAATTAGTCTCAAAGGCTCACAAGTTGTACTTGATTGCAAGTTTGATCAACAAGGTGACAAGGTATCAAAAAAACCAGCTCAAAAAGGAGTGAAACTTGCACAAGCACTAAGACCAAGACCAAGCTCAGTCAAACAGAACCAATGCGGCCGCACACCATTTTGTGCGGTTCGCAATGATGAAGATCAGAGAGTATGCTTCTCAGTCAGCCAGGCAATGCGGCCTCAAAGGACTTTGTGTGGCCCGCATTGATTCCACTTCGGCCGCACTCGATTTCGTGCGGTCCGCAAAGCCAAAGTTCAGAGAGGTGGCATTTTGAGGAACTTGGTCAATGCGGTCCGCAATCCATTTTGTGCGGACCGCAATAGAAGCCATCGCGGCCGCAGTACATTTTGTGCGGTCCGTGGTGGCCAACTTCAGAGAGCAGATTAGTCAAGCCAAGAGCCTTAGTGCGGCCTCACTCGATTTTGTGTGGTCCGCACTAGCTCTGTAGGGGTATTTTTGTCCAGAATTTTCAGCCTAGTATAAATAGTTTCTTTTCCCATTTTTAGGCCATCAGATAGTTTTGGACGTAGAGTTGCGCTCGTGAACTCATTTCTTTTACCATTTTGAGTAATTTTAGCTTAGTTTCAACATTGAATCTTCAAGTTTTATTTAGTAATTAATTATTATGAGCTTTTCTTCATCTATTTTTTTGTTTTCTTCTATAATTATGAGTAGCTAGACCCATTAGCTAGGGTTGTGGCTCAACCCTAGCGTGGGTAATTGATGGGTCTTTTGATGTTTGATTGTCTATGGATGTTTGATATTTGGACTAATTTAGGGTTTTAATGTTGACTTAGATATTGCAAACACTAGTTTATGCCTAGTAGACTTTGGTTCTTCTTGAGAAAGAAAGCCTAAGTCCATGAAATTAGTCCAACAAGGAATTGGGGTGTATTCAAGAGATTGATAGCCCCAATTAAAGGGTTAAACCTAGAGATAGTAAATACCCGACTTGAACTCAATTTCTTTGTACAAATTTGCATACCCAATTGGTCTTGAGAAAGTTAATTCGGGCAAAATCACTCAAACTACCGAGAGGTATAGAGTGAGTAGAATCGTGCAATGGTTATATCATACTCCCAAATGTGACAATCTAGCTTTAGACTCAAGAATTTGTCAATTAACCACCTAGGAGAAAGTCACTACTCTAGTGCCTTTTATCTATTTGATCAACTCTCAATAGTTTAATCTTAGCTTTACTTAGCTTAATTTAGCATCATAGTAATATAAAATTAGAAGTAAAACCAAAACAAACAATGTTTAGAAGTGCAATTAGGAACAATTACACAACCCCCATTTAGATAGAAACTCAACTTCAATATCTAGCTCCCTGTGGAAATCGATCCCGACCTTCTCGGGTAAAAGCTACTTCGACCTCTCTTGTTACTTCATAGTAGTACAGGGTTGGCCTCGATTAGCTATCTTCCGGGTTGATGCCGAAGCTACTCAAGTTCGAGCAAAGAGGACCGCCGAGCACCACAAATGTCAATCTCGAAGGGAGACCCTTGAGGAAATCCATGCTCGGGATTTTGATCTTTCAACTAAGATCGAGAACGCTAAGAAGTTTAAAGCTAAAGTTGGGAAATTAGCTTATCTCGATGATGATGACGAATATGAAAGCTTGAGTGAATTTGAAAGTGGAGAAGACCCTGAGGGCGGAGATGTCTCTCCCGGAGATGACCATGCCATTTAGGCTTTTAATTAGTTTTTGTATTTCTGTCGAGGCCGCTTTGGCCTTTTGTAAAGAACTTTCATCGGGTCGTGTTGCCCTTGCAAAAAGGTTATGATGAAAAAAATTTCCCTTCATTGGCTTCTGAATCTGTTGTCTTTTTGTTAATTTATATAAGGGTCAAAGCGTCTTAGCATAAAATTATGAAGTTGTATTCAAAGGTCCAAGTTTTGAGACGATAAGGATCGATAGTAAGTACTACCCTTGATCGTTTCTGATCGGTAATCCCTGAGTGAATGCTCGAACTTGAATTAGGGTAGCCCTTAGGCTTAACAGTCGAGTGAGGATTTGCTCGAACTCAGAGTAAAAGTAGCTCATACGTTTTATGGTCGAGTGAGGACTTTCTCAAACTTGAGATAAAGTACCCCTTGGGCTAGATAGATAGTCCCCGAGCGAGAATTTTCCTGAACTCGGATTAAGGTAGCCCTTGGGCTTTGTAGTCGAGTGAGGACTTGCTCGAACTTGAAGTAAAAGTAGCCCTTAGGTTTTATGGTCGAGCGAGGACTTGCTCAAACTCGAGATAAGGTGGCCCTTGGGCTCGATAGATAGTCCCCGACTGAGAATTTGCTTGAACTCCGGTTAAGGTAGCCCTTGGGCTTTGTATTCGAGTGAGGACTTTCTCGAACTCAATATAAAGTAGACCTTGAGCTCGATAGATAGTCCCCAAATGAGAATTTGATTGCATTCGGGTTAAGGTAGTCCTTGGGCTTTGTATTCGAGTGAGGACTTGCTCGAACTCGAAGTAAAAGTAGCCCTTCGGCTTTATGGTCGAGTGAGGACTTGCTCGAACTCGAGATAAGGTAGCCCTTGGGCTCGATAGATACTTTTGCTTTTCGAGTCCATTTTGTTACGGGTTTCGGAAATCTCCGAGCCATGTAAAATTGGTCGTAGCCTTTTGGTTCGGGTGTAGCCCAGTGAGCTTGCTTCCTCGAGTTATCTAAGCTTGCCTAATATAACAGTCCCCCAGTGGGTATAGCCGTGACCTTTAAAATTTGAGGGTTGCCTAAAAGGTCTTATGCCCTTGATGTTTAATAGTTCGATATGTTCGAGTTTTATTTTTCGGATGGCAGTCCCCGAGTGCGGGGTAAATATCCGAACTCTAGTTATGATCGGCCCTTGAGCTCGTTTCCATAATAGATTGGAAGTATGGAATTGTAAAATAGAAAAACTTTTTCTAAGACATGAGGTAATTGCAAGGAAAAAATACTTCTCTTTATTCTTATGAAAAATGATTACACATGTGTACATGTTTTGAGCTAGGGCTCAAACAACCTATGCGGGCACGAATAAGTCGATCGTTTGGCCCTATCGAGACCCCGTCATTATGAAGTCATTTCCTCGCAACAGAGTTAACACCCAGAGGCAATGCCTCCAGTATTCGAGGTTGGCTATAAGGAACCTCGGATACTGTTAGATATTGTCTTTGACACTGATTCATGGTCGGCCTTCGATTCTAAGTTAGAACGATCCGTTGTTGCCTCATTAAAAAATTTGCCGAAAAACCCAATTGGGACAAAAAAGGTTCAAAGGAAAAAGAGTGCAACGCGTGCTTTAAGACCTAAGACTTCGTGCCGCTCCTTGTCGATAATCTGCAAGTATTAGTAGAAAAATAGAAATAATTGAAATGAGGTCGTACCTTCATTTGGATTTCATATGTTTAATTTGACCTTCCTTAGTACCAAGTCCCCGTGAACTTTGACCTCGATTATTTTTCCTCTTATTCCGTGCAGAATTTTGCACAGATCTGCTGCCTCTATGGTCACCATTATACGGTTGATATCGATCCCTATTTTACCTTGATTCTCGGTCAATATCTCTCTTGATTCTATCTATGGGCCTGATAGGATAAACGAACCCAGAAGAGCCCCCAGTTGATCATCTTCGACCCTGATCTTCGATCGATACCAATTGTGCACATTGGCCCAAGTGACAGCTGGGTATTTGATCAAATTCTGCTTCAACTATCGTGAAGCTACTAAACTTCGAACGTTGAGCCCTTGAGTGAAAGCTTGAATAGCCCAATCATCGGTGACCGGTGGCAAATCCATCTGTTCCATTTGGAATTGAGATACGAATTCCCTGAGCATCTCATTGTCCTTCTGTCTTACCTTGAAAATGTCCGATTTCCTCGTGCGACCTTTATAGCCCCGGCATGAGCCTTTACAAAAGAATCTGCAAGCATAGCAAACAAAGTCAATAGAATTAGACGATAAATTATGATACCAGATCATAACACACTTCGATAGAGTCTCCCCGAATTTCTTCAACAAGACGGATTCGATCTCGTTATCTTCCAAGTCATTTCCTTTGATAGCATACATGTAGGAGGTGACATATTCGTTTTGATCAGTCATTCCATTATACTTAGGAATTTCGGGCATACGAAAATTTTTGGGGATTGGCTTCGGAGCCGCACTCAGGGAAAAAGGTTTTTGCATGAACTTTTTGGAGTCTAGTCCTTTCAATATCGGTGGTGCCCCCGGGATTTGGTCGACCCTGGAGTTATAAGATTCCACCTTTTTGTCATTTTCCTCGATCTTCTTTTCCCCTGTCTCGATCTACTTTGTCAGTTCTTCGAGCATCTTTATGATAGCAGGATTGGTCTCCGAGTTTCCCTCGTTTGATTTCCTCGAAACCGCTTCAACCCTGTATACGACTTCCTGGGATGGCTTGAGTTCAACCATGCTCAGTGTGTGGTTCTGTTTTGGAGCTGGGCTATTGCTGCCTGTTGGGCCTACAACATTTCAAAGATTACCCGCAGGCTGATCCCGCCATCTTCGCCGCCATATGTGTTCTGAGTAGCTGATCTGGTACCCCCACGAACGCAGCTTTCGCGATCGATGATCAAATTTTCATTGATGGCTATATGTGAACTAGCGTCGATTGGATCTACAGTCGGAACTCCATTGAGGCTAGCATTGGGCACAACATTTCCTGGTGCAATGTTC
The DNA here is from genome assembly GCF_000393655.2 of Nicotiana sylvestris. NCBI lineage: Eukaryota > Viridiplantae > Streptophyta > Magnoliopsida > Solanales > Solanaceae > Nicotiana > Nicotiana sylvestris. The sequence goes on along the minus strand of NC_091063.1, from coordinate 106,499,344 downwards.
TCATTTTCGCCGTGGTGGCTGAGATCATTGTCAATGTATTGAGGTGCTGACTAAGAGTTTGATATCTTTTAATCCCGTAATCAAAGATACTTCAAAGAACAAGTGTAAAATAGTGTGTGTTACGAAAGTTTATACTAGGCAACTACTATTATCCTTAGCCCCACGATGGGCGCAAAACTGTTTACCCTAAAAACGAATAACAATTGAATTTGTATTATGGTTTTAAGGACACGTGATTTTACTTAGCACAAATTGAGAAAAATATAAACTGATATTGAAATTGACAGTAAATAGAAATTAAAGCAAACCAAATGAATCAAGTAGCCTTGGCCATCGAATTTGATCACCCTTGAACCAAGTGAAGATTCAGTTGATACAAGAACAAAGTAACAGAATATTGAAAGCTTAAGAGAAAGATAGTATATTGCTTTTATGTAACGTGAATATGATGCCCCTTACAAATAGTAAGAAATCCCAAGGTTCGATCCCATACTATATCGGACCATAGTGTAAAGATAGACTGCCAAGCTCGAGACCCTAAGACCGATTAAGATCGAGACCGATCAAAATCGAGATCGACCAAGATCTATATCGGCCAAAATCGAGACCAAATAAGAAGGAGATCGAGAGAAGCTTAATGGGTCGAATAACGGAAAGACGACATATCCGCAATCGAGTAAGAATCACAGCACAAATCCCGGCACGTATCAAGAAGAGTCCAAACAATTAGCCAATCATGGGATTGCTTACTATTTTTAGAATTGTACCAAGAGTAGGACTCCCCCGCTATGATACAATTCTAAAAATAGTAAGAAATCTCATGATTGGCTAATTGATTGGCATCTTCTTGATACGTGTTGGGATTTGTGTCGTGATTCTTGCTCGATTGCGGGTATGTCGTCTTTTCGTTATTCGACCCAGTAAGCTTCTCTCGATCTCCTTCTTATTTGGTCTCGATTTTGGCCGATATCGATCTTGATCGATCTCGATTTTGATCGGTCTCGATCTTAATCAGTCTCAGTGTCTCGAGCTCGGCAATCTATCTTTACACTACGGTCCGATATAGCATGGGATCGAACCTTGACCTGCCACGTTCCAGGGCAAGCCCGATTTTGATCGTATACACTTTTTACTTTCTTCCCTTAATTTGCATCAAAAAAACATATAGAGCTCAGTCAACGACAGCAACCACAACTTCCTTTCTTGCGTTGCTCATCATATAACCATTTTGTACCTGCTTCAGCTATAACAATCTTTATTTGTCTATTCACCTTTCAACTCTGTTAGCTCTTTTCTTATCTTTCTCAATTATTTTCTTCCTAAATTTTCTTTCTTTCTATGAGCATATGATTTTTGCCCTACGCATAAACTTACTCCTAAAAAATATATTCCAAATAGTCTTTTAAGCATTTTGTAGAGTTTTAGGGAATCTTGTTTATTTATTTGATTATATTTTGTTGCATTTCTAGATTACTTGAATTATTGCACTATTAGAAATATTTTAAAATCATCAAAAATATTTTTATCTTTCCTTCATTGCATTTTAGGATTTTAATTACATTGTTAACACGCAACTACATGCCAATTGCATTTTAAAACATAAAGAATCATAAAATATGTTTGCCACCATGCACTTTGCATTTTCAAACCTTATTAGTTGCATGATTAATTAATTTAATAAGTTTATTTTATAGTTTAATAGTTAAATATTAGTTAAGTAGGTAATTAGGCTATTGGTGCAAAAAAAGAATATAATTAGATTTTAAATTAAAAGGCTAATGTTCAAAATTAAACAAGAAACGGAAAAGGGGCCACCTTTTCTTTGTTAAATTGGACATGATCATTCTGATGGCCCAAGTTTTGAAACCCAACAACCATACTCGTCCACATACCCGGTCCAAACCCTATGGCTTCAGAGACTCCAAAATGGTGTAGTTCAAAACCAAACTACGCCGTTTCATCAATTTGACCATTTTAATAAAATAAAAATTGTAAAAAATACAATCTTTACATACCACCCCAATCCCCTATTCTCTCTAATCCCTCCAAGGCAGTCGGAAATCGCCTCCACCGCCATCATCGCTCCTCCACCATTAGACCATCCCTTGACCAGCGTTGATCGCCACCGAAAATCGCCTCACGACGACGGATCACCATCAAACGACCCCAAATTATCACCAAATGATCCTTGCCCCTTCCCCATAAATCATCAATGTTGAAGACAGATGAACTGATGATATATAAAAAAGGCACGGCATCACCCGTCTTGATTAAAATTATCTTAAAGATTCTCTAACATTGGTTTGCCTAGCAAGTGAAATGTTATGTGCCATCACGATTCCGAAGGTGGAGATTCTGGGTCGTGACAAAGTATATGTTAAGTAAAAGCATATAGTAAGTGAAGACATGTAGTAAGTGAAAGCATGTATTGAGTAAATACATGTAGCGGGTTAAAATATTTAACAAGTAAATCATGTAATAATTAGAGGCATGAAACAGGTATGGGCTAATAATAAGTAGTACCGGGCATGAATTCGAATAGGACATGTAGCAGAAGTAAATCAAGTAAAAGCATAGGTGTAACATTAACATACAAGGTAAAGATATAGCTATAACAGTAACGGGCCAAAGAAAAACGCAGAGGTAACTACCACAGAAATTCAAACGGAAGGTATCATACAAAATAAAAAACATTAATAGAACAAAAGTAAAGGGCATGTTAGTGCTTAACGAATGAGTAATCATAACAGAAATCCAACTTCCTTCCTTTTCGCACGGTAATAACCAACAAACCAATCTCATTTTAAATCGCACGAAAATATTCAACGTGCCAACATCATATCAACCGCATGGAAATACCCATCATGCCAAATATATCCCGAAGGCCCTAATTACCATCTCTTATTACGAGTAAAGAAGATCAAGTAACATGACAATAATAAGTATAGATATAGGTTCGTGATACCACGATCAAGTTAGGTATGCAATGGATCTCAAAACAACACATTAAATCCTTTTAGAGATATGTATATTCTAGCATGATTTCTAACACAATTAATTGAGTTTGTTAGTCATCAAATTAAATGAAGCATATGTTAAGGGACATCAAGTTCAACAAAGACACAAAGAAAAATATAATTCCCACCTTGAGCAGGGAAACCTTGGCACATGCATATACGCTTGTCACCTTGTATATACATCACCCCCACATGTAGCAAATAATATCAATTAGTAGAAAAAATTTCCCCAATAAAGCCAAGCAAAACACTTACCTCTTCCGAAAACAAGCCAACAATCAACCACGGCTTTCCCTTTAGAACAAGCATCCAAACCAATCAAATCTAGCTAAAAACTGTTTAAACAATTCAAAACAAGCTTTAGAGACTACCCACGATGAAAAAGGTTCAATCTCTAGCTAAATTTAAAAAGTCAACAAAAGTCAACCCTGGACCCGCTTGGTCAAAACCCGAGATTTAAATCAAAATTCGATTAACCATTCACCCCCGAGCCCGGTTATGTGATTTGTTTTGAAATCCAGCCTCAATTTGAAGTCTAAATCTTAGTTTTACCAAATCCTTAAATTCTATTCGAAACCCCTAATTTCTACTATGAAATTCTTCGATTTGATCTTAAAAACTCATGAAAAGTAATTGAAATTGATTGAAAACTAGTAAAAGATGTTTACCAATAAATTTGGGAAGAAAAAGTTCTTCAAAAATCACCTCTAAACACAGTGTTTAGGGTTGAAAAATGGTGTAAAATGAGCGATATCCCGATTTTTTCCTCTTCTATCCAGCTGCAGGTATCACAATTGCAAACTCTTGTTTACAATTGTGAAACTCGCATTTGGGAAATACTAATTGGAAAAACGACCAATGCAACAAGCCCCAAGAAGTCGCAATTGCGACAAAAGATTCGCATCTGCCCCCACGTGCGCATTTGCGATCAAAGCTTCGCAAATGCGAAGCTGGCCAGCCTTTCCAAGTGTCGCAAATACGACAGGTATTTCGCATTTGCGGAGCTCCCACAGTCCGCATTTGCGATCAAAACTTTGCATTTGTGAAGTGTCCATTCCCCAGCTTCCTCGCAGATGCGAGTAGGTTCTCGCATTTGCGAGATCTACAAGTTGACACCAGCAACAACTATGCATCAGTTGTTCCAAACTTATCCGCTATGCATCCGAAACTCACCCGAACCCCTTGGGCTCCAAATCGGACATACACACAAGTGTAATAACATCCTAAAAACTTGCTCGCTACTCAAATCATCAAAATAACACCAAATAACAAGAATCGATCATCAAACTCAAGAATTTCAACTTTAAAACTCATATTCATTTTTTCACATAACATGCTAAAATACGCTCGTGTCACCCCGGACCCCAACCAAATGTGCGTACAAGTCCAAAAATATCATTCTAACCTACAAAATTGGTCAAAATATCGATCTGAGGTCGTTTACCAAGAACATTGACCGTGATCAATTCTAGCCTCTTTTAAGTGGAAAATTTTATTTTCTTCAAAATTTGACGTAAAAACTCTCCGAAAAACGACAGCGCACGCAAATCAATAAATATCAAATGAAGCTATGAGAGGTCTCATAACAATGTAATTAAAGTTAATACTCAAAACGACCGATCGGGTCATTACAAATATACCATTGGTCGACCATCTTCTCTTTTCTATCTAATAAATATATAAATATGATAGAATAGAAAGTATTAACGAATCTCAGGATAAGTTTTCTACTATAATGGTAGAATTAGCTATTTTATATAAAAGATGTGATAGTTAATCTCATAGGATATCTCATTCCATGGAATATTCTTGTTTGTCCTATCATTGTCTCAAATGACTCCCGATAATAATTGACAACTATGTACTCTCCGTTTCAATTTATGTGAACTTATTTGACTAGACACGGAGTTTAAAAAAAGAGAGAAGATTTTTGAATTGTTAAAATATGACACATATAATTTGTGTAGCTATAAATCATTTTAAACGTGCAAATTTCAGACCGATAGTTTATTATTGCTCAAATATCATAATTGCTTATTACTAAGTGGCTTAGTTTAAATCTATCTATATTTATACTATATTAAAAGCACGAAGACCCTTAGAGAAATGTCGTTCGTCTTTTTTACCCTTTAAAAACATATTTCACACTAGACAAAATAGTAATTTAACTATTTCCTATTATTTAGGAACAATTATTTAACTATTTCACTAATATTTAGTACTTAGAAATCAACTAAACTTTATGTATTGAATCCTTCCTCACTTAAAATAGGTAAGACAACATATTTGTAGAAGGAAAGTAACCGCCGAAAGAATTAAAGTTCCGCCTACTTAGAACTCTTTTTAGGTTATTCTATGTAGTGATGTATAACCAATTATTTTTTATAATTTTATTATTTTAGTAAAAACAATTTAATCGACATAGAATAAATAGAAAACTACATATAAAGTCTCGTGAACATAGAATTCCTTCTAAGTTTTTATTCTAACGTGATCCATTAGTACTCTTTTAATGTGAATATTTCAAAGGGTATTTACAATTCACCTTCTAACAAAATAACCCAAAAAAATTAAAGGCTTAAAGTATCCGTACAACTTAAAGTGTACACGTACATTTGAAATTTACTAATTAAAATATGTTATAATTTTAAATCTAAAATACTGAAGTTAGTATATATCTGCCACTATGTTTACAAAAGTTTTTTTTTTTTACAAATATCTATAAATATTTATGAGTAAAACAAATACCTGCAGATAAGTTTACAACTGACAGGACTATAATTTACAGTTATAATATATATTATAATATTTTTTAAATTTTTCTTGTAAACATATACATATTAAAGCACAAACCCAATTTGATAGGTGAAACATGGACAAGATACTAAAATTTATGTATCGTAATAAATTGTCGTATTTCTTATAAGAAATTTAAGGTAACTATAAGTTTTTTATTCTATCTATACTATATTAAAAGCACAAAAACCCTTAGTTAAATTTGCTTCGCCATTTTTTCCCTTTAAACATAGAGTTTACACCGGATAAAAGCCATTTAATAATTTTTTCTAAATCCTTCCTTATAATTTAGGACTTTAAAATCAATTAAAATTTTAATTTATAAATATTCTTTTCTTATTTAAAGTATGTCATCACAAACTATATTTACGAATCCTCATATTAAGACTTTGAAGTCAATTAAGATATTTATTCAAAAGAAGCTTTATCTATTGTATATTTATATTTTTCAATATTAGGAATACAATTATATTCCTTAACAAAATAATATCTTGACATACGATATTTTAGAGCAAAAATTAAAGTCCAACAAAGTCATACAAAATCTAAAAGGACTTACATAATCCGAAAGTATTCCTACTCAATCTTTTTTTAAGAACTTTTTTTGTTCTATAGAATTATGCAAATCCTAGATAAATCAATATATATACATATAACGAAATTCATAGGTACATTTTTGGTTGGATAAAATTGTAAATACAAATACAGTTTAATTTTTACAAAACACAAAATTGCCATATGGCAAAAAATGAAAAGAAGAAAAGATAAGTTGAAACTCCTTCAATAATTATGTCCCTAACAAAGAGCGATTGTCATTGGTTTAAAAAGGGAAAAGAAATTAGTTAATATTCCTATTAAGGAAAGTCAAAATTGTCGTAGGTTCAAAAGGAGAAAAAGAATAAGAGATCAAGAAGTGAACTTAAACGTAATATATTTATAAAATATCTTTATAGAAAACAACTTCTTAAATTAGGATTTTAAAAGCGTTATCTGCTGAAGTTACGAAGGAAGAATGATAAATTTTAAATTTAAGTGATGAAATTATAAAATTAGAACAACTTTTTAATTGAATACATTGACGAATTATTGAGAACTTCTATGGAGCAGTTTCTTCTTTTATTGAGTTAAGTACACATGGTCAACATTTATCATTTTCTGGAATATAAACTTTTATTTTATAACTTAAACACAATATTTCAATATAATATCTATACGACTTTTTAGAATTCTTTTAACCATTGAGATAGTGTACACGCGCAAAGTGCGTATCGTAAGACTAGTACTACATTAAAAGCACGAAGACCCTTAGCGAAATGTTGTTCGCCTTTTTTATCCTTTAAAAAATCGATTTCATACTAGACAAAATAGTCATTTAACTATTTTCCTAAATTTTTGGACTTCGAAATCAACTAAAATTTGATTATTAAAATTTTTCCTTATTAGAATAATGTAGGAATTCTTAATATTTAGACTTTAAAATCAATTAAGATTTACAAAAATCCTTTCCAACTATGTAACAATAACTATACTAGAAGTTCTACGTCTAGAAGTAAGGAAAAACGAAAAAAAAATAAAAAAAAATAGAAGATTGAAATAATAAGGAATATAGAAATTTTTAGCCATTCTAATCAGAAAAATAAATTAAAAATTATAAAGCACGCACTTAGTACATGCCATTCTACAATATCACTCTGATAACTTTATTTTTTTAATTAAAATATTCCTCAACATATCCAATTATAATTCCTTTTGCCTAAGATCCCTCAAGATGTATATAAGATTTTCACACGAAAAGTGCAACATTATTATGTAGTTTAAACAGAGACCATATTGATTATTAATTTATTTTTGGTTATAAGAATTTATTATGGTATTGCATATCCTCACAAGAGTTATGAACAAAATAACATAATTATAGTTCTCTTCATGTTATTTTAAAATTATACAACATGAACTATACATAATACATTTATATATTAAGTGATACACAGTATTCAAATTGTTAAGTTATTTCTTGTAGAATACACAGTCAATTTATTATTTTTAGCATTATATTATTATTTATTCATTTTTTCTCTAGGAGCTATCGAACCAAACCCTTTTATTCCCAAAATTTTAGACTACCAAAAGATTCAATCTTTAAATTTGTGTTATTTGACTAGTATTTAAAGAATCATGATAAAAGTGTGTGTATATATATAATCGATCATTTCAATTTTAATATTAGGTCATATAAATTAAATAATAGTAGTTTTATAAAATATTTACGAGAAATCAATGTTACTTTATCCTGATCATATCTTCTGCATGTTTATTGTATGACTGCTTATATAGAGCGTTAAAATTATTCTTACTGATATGAGGTACATGCCTAATATGTGTCTTAAATTTCTCTATATTTGAACTATGCATAAATTCTTAATATTTTAAAATTTTAATTTTGAGTAAAATTTTAATTTATAATTATTATTTTTATTCGTCGTAATTTAAAAATTACTTATATAGGATCAGTAATCATCTTCATGAATTTATACTCTTTTTTACAACTTAAACATAATTTTTAATACAACATTTTATTCAATTTTTAAAAAAGTTTAAACTCATTGAGAAAAGATTATACTGAGACTAGTAATTTTTAAAATTTGTCTACGTTTAAGACCGTGTCTAGGGTTGTGCATAATTTGGTAAATACTGAATTATCGTATCGAAACCGAAAATTTTGATATTTGGTATACGTTATTTTGGTATTTGGTTTAAGTTTTTTAAAATAATGGTATTAGGTATGGTATTTGGTATTTTAAAATAAAATACCGAAATATCGATACTGTACCAAAATATATATTATATTAAACAATACACATATTATCAATTATAACATAAATATAAAAAATTTAAAAATTTACTTTCCTTTATTCTCTAAGTTCATCAATTAACTCTAAACAAGTAACAAGACATTTCTAATGATCAAATATTCTTTTATATACAATTTTTTTCTATTTGGGTCGATATTTTCTAGTTTTGTATTTTGTATTTTTGAGTGTTTTAATTAAGAATATTAGAGTTTATGGCTCTATGCACTGGTTAATATTCAAACCAAATAAATCGAAGTTACCGAACCGAATAAACCGAAAGGAGAAAAACCGAACCATACCGAATTAGGTACGGTATTGGTATAAAATTTTAAGAAACCAAATACCGATAATATCGAACCAAAATATATAAATACTGTACCGTACCTATCGACTAACGGCGAAATCTGCTATCTGCGCACGCCCCACCGTGGGACATATTCGGGTCGGTTAATAACCCTTTTTTAAAAAAAAAATTGTTATAAAATAAAGACTGTAAAGTAAAGACAAGAATAGAGAGAAACTGTTATATTATTCGAATTCAAACTGATGTACATAATGGACTGAAATCTCTTCTATTTATAGAAGAAAGGAAGCTGCTATGTAAGCTGCTACTATACCAGATATGGATAATCTTCTACTGAGAGCAATGTTTATCCATAATGGAGTACTGAAAGGATAAGCTTATTATACCCGATATGGATAATCTTCTACCGGGGGTAATGTTTATCCATAACTGGGTACTGAAAGGATAAGCTTATAATACCCGGTATGGATAATCTTCTACCGGGGGTAATGTTTATCTATAACTGGGTACTGAAAGGATAAACTTATTATATCCGGTATGGATAATCTTCTACCGGGGATAATATTTATCCATAACCGGGTACTGAAGTGATAAGCTTCTTCAGGAAGCTTATTTCCAATAGAGTACTAAATAGATAAACATATTTACGGTGGAGTCCCATATGGATAAGCTTCTTCAGGAAGCTTATTTACAACGGAGTACTAAATGAACATCCATAATATAATATATTTATAACACTCCCCCTTGGATGTTCATTAAAAGATAATGTGCCTCATTAAAACCTTACTAGGAAAAATCACGTGGGAAAAAATCCCAGTGAAGGAAAAAGAGTACACATATTTAGTAAGACGCATTGCTAGGTGCCTCATTAAAAACCTTATAAGGAAAACCCCATGGGAAAAAACCTTAGTAAGGGAAAAAGAGTGCATCGCGTATTTTACTCCCCCTGATGAAAACCTTGTTTCAAATATTTGAGTCTCCGCATTCCAATCTTGTATACCATCTTCTCAAAAGTTGAAGTTGGCAAAGATTTAGTGAATAAATCTGCTGGATTATCACTTGAACGGATTTGTTGCACATCAATGTCACCATTTTTCTGAAGATCGTGTGTGTAGAATAATTTTGGTGAAATGTGCTTCGTTCTATCTCCTTTTATAAATCCTCCCTTCAATTGGGCTATGCATGCAGCATTGTCTTCGTATAAAATTGTGGGTCTTTTCTCACATTTCAAACCACATTTTTCTCGAATAAAATGAATTATTGATCTCAACCATACACATTCCCTACTTGTTTCATGAATAGCTATTATCTCAGCGTGATTTGAAGAAGTAGCAACAATAAATTGCTTTGTGGAGCGCCATGATATGACAGTACCTCCATATGTAAATACATAGCCGGTTTGAGATCGAGTTTTATGGGGATCAGATAAATAACCTGCATCTGCATAACCAACAAGGTCTGCACTATCTTTGTTAGCATAAAACAAACTCATATCAAGAGTTCCCTTTAAATATCGCAATATATGCTTAATCTCGTTCCAATATCTCTGTGTAGGAGAAGAACTATATCTTGCTAGTAAATTAACAGAAAATGCTATGTCAGGCCTTGTAGCATTAACAAGATACATTAGTGCACCAATTGCATTGAGATAGGGTACTTCGGGACCAAGGAGTTCCTCGTCCTCTTCTGGAGGTCGGAACAAATCCTTATTCACTTCAAGTGATCGAACAACCATTGGTGTACTCAATGGGTGCGCTTTGTCCATGTAAAAGCGTTTTAAGACCCTTTCTGTATAGGCAGATTGATGGATAAAGATCTCGTCTGCTAAATGTTCAATTTGCAGACCAAGACAAAGTTTTGTCTTTCCAAGATCTTTCATCTCAAATTCTTTCTTAAGATATTCAATTGCCTTTTGGAGCTCTTCTGGAGTTCCAACAAGATTTATGTCATCAACATAAATAGCAAGTATAACAAATTCTGATGCCATTTTCTTTATAAAAATACATGGACAAATAACATCATTTATGTAACCTTCTTTCAACAAATATCCACTAAGGCGATTATACCACATGCGTCCAGATTGCTTTAAACCGTACAAAGGTCATTGTAATATGATTGAATACATTTCCTGAGATTTTGCTTCAGGCATTTTAAATCCTTCAGGGATTTTCATATAAATTTCATTATCAAGTGAACCGTACAGATAAGCTGTAACTACATCCATTAGATGTATTTCAAGCTTTTCATGTAGTGCTAAACTGATGAGATATCGAAATGTTATGGCATCCATAACAGGTGAATATGTTTCATCAAAATCGACTCCAGGTCGTTGTGAGAATCCTTGTGCAACAAGGCGAGCTTTGTATCTTTCAACTTCATTTTTATCATTCCTTTTTCGCACAAAAACCCATTTATGACCAACTGGTTTTATACCAGCAGGTGTTTGGACTACTGGTCCAAAGACCTCTCTTTTAGCAAGTGACTTCAATTCCGATTGAATTGCCTCTTGCCATTTTGGCCAATCAGATCTTTGTCGACATTCTTCGACAGATCGAGGTTCAAGATCCTCACTATCTTGCATAATATTAAGTGCAACATTATATGCAAAAATATTATCCACCACTATTTCAGATCGATTTAAATTAATCCCATCACCGATCGAACTTATTAAAAGTTCCTCACTCACATGAGCTTCGGGTTCATTGATTTCTCCAGGAATCTCAGAACTAATCAGATTTTGGGTCTCTTCAGGAGATCCCTTCATAGTATCATTTTGATCATTTGTCGATTTTCTTTTTCGAGGATTTCGATCCTTAGAACCCAAAGGCCTACCACGCTTCAGGTGTGCTTTAGGTTCACTAGCTCTCATGCTAGTAGATGGTCCAACTGGGACATCAATTCGGATAGGCACATTCTCTGCTGGGATGTGTGACTTAGTTATCCTTTTCAAATCAGTAAATGCGTCTGGCATTTGATTTGCTATATTCTGTAAATGAATGATCTTCTGGACCTCCTGATTACATATAGGGGTACGGGGATCAAAGTGAGATAATGATGAAATTTTCCACACAATTTCTCTTTTGATTTCTTTTTTCTCTCCCCCTAATTGTGAAAAATTTATTTCATCAAACCGACAATCTGCAAATTGAGCAGTAAATAAATCTCCTGTCAATGGTTCAAGATAGCGAATAATAAAGGGTGATTCAAACCCAACATATATTCCTATCCTTCTTTATGGTCTCATCTTACTACGTTGTGGTGGTGCTACTGGCACATATACAGCACATCCGAAAATTCGTAGATGGGCAATATTTGGTTCATGACCAAAAACTAATTGTGACGGAGAATATTTATTATAATGTGTCGGTCTGAGACGGATAAGTGATGCTGCATGCAAGATAGCATGACCCCAAGCAGTAGTGGGCAATTTTGTTTTCATAAGTAGTGGTCTTGCTATCAATTGCAGGCGTTTAATAAATGACTCTGCAAGGCCATTTTGAGTATGAACATAAGCTAGAGGATGTTCAACTTTTATCCCAACGGATAGACAATAATCATCAAAAACTTGAGATGAGAATTCTCCAGCATTATCAAGGCGAATAGCCTTTATAGGATAATCTGGGAATTGTGCCCTTAATCGAATTATTTGGGCTAATAGCTTTGCAAACGCCAGGTTGCGAGATGATAGTAGGCACACATGAGACCATCTTGAAGATGCATCTATTAGGACCATAAAATATCTAAACAACCCACTTGGTGGGTGAATAGGTCCACATATATTCCCATGTATACGCTCTAAAAAGGCAGGGGATTCAATACCAACCTTCATTGGTGATGGTCTAGTGATCATTTTTCCTTGATAACAAGCATCACAAGAAAATTCGTCATTTGTAAGAATCTTCAAGTTCTTTAATGGATGCCCACTCGAATTTTCAGTAATTCGTCTCATCATTATTGATCCGGGATGGCCCAAACGGCCATGCCAAAGCACAAAAGTATTTGAATCCGTAAACTTCTGGTTTACGATAGAGTGTGCTTCAATTGTACTAATTTTTGAATAGTATAAGCCAGAAGATAAAGTTGGTAACTTTTCTACAATGCATTTCTGGCCAGAAATATTCTTTGTAATACAAAGATATTCCCTGTTCATTTCATCTATTGTCTCTACATGATACCCATTTCGGCGGATATCTATAAAACTCAACAAGTTTCTTCGGGACTTGGAGGAGAACAATGCATTGTCTATAATAAGTTTTGTTCCCTTAGACAGAAATATTATGGCTCTTCCGGAGCCTTCAATCAAACTTATATTACCAGAAATTGTTGAAACATTTGCTTTTTCCTTATGCAAATAAGAAAAGTATTTCTGATCGTTGAATATGGCATGAGTTGTTCCACTATCAATAACACAAATATCTTCATGATTTGTCTTTGATCCAAACATAATTTGAGGGTTATCCATATTCTTCAAAATAACATAAATAAAATATATTATAGTAAACATCATTATCAAAGCATAACTTTTATTTATGTACAACAATTACATAACCATACTATCTATTACAAACAACAAAAATTAAAATATTTACATTTCTACAGATTCACTACCGATTACATGACTTGTTTCTCCTTCTGGGAGTGCAAAGTAATCAGCTACATCCAAATGCATGAAGTCTAAATTATCTTCAGAAATAAAATTTGCTTCAGCATTTTTCTCTGTCTTCTTCAGGGAGGCTTGATAAAGCTCAACCAGGTGCTTTGGCGTACGACAGGTACGTGACCAGTGCCCTTTTCCTCCACATCTATAGCATGCATTTTCTGCATTTGGCGCTTGCACCGCTTCATGCTTTTGTTCCTTCCTTTTCCACTGCTGGTGGTGAGGAGGCTTCTTTGGTGCATTATTATTACCATGATTGGGGTTTCTTCCCCGACCACGGCCATGACCACGACTGGGGCCACGACCTCTTCCACGTTTAGCTTGGTGGAAGTTCGTCTCATTCACTTCAGGGAATGGACAAGAACCAATAGGTCGGCTTTCATGATTTTTCATTAATAGCCCATTATGTTGCTCTGCTATAAGAAGATGTGAGATAAGTTCAGAATACTTTTTAAATCCCATCTCTCGATATTGCTGCTGCAGGAGCATATTCGAGGCATGAAAAGTGGTGAAAGTTTTCTCCAACATATCATGATCAGTAATATTATCACCACATAATTTCAATTGGGAAATAATTCTGAACATAGCAGAATTATACTCACTGATAGATTTAAAATCTTGTAGCCTTAGATGAGTCCAATCATAACGTGCCTGTGGAAGAACGACCATCTTCAGGTGGTCATATCTATCTTTCAAATTATTCCACAGTATGACTGGATCTTTAATAGTGAGATATTCCATTTTCAGGCCCTCATCAAGGTGATGGCGTAGGAATATCATTGCTTTGGCACGGTCTTGGTTTGATGCCTGATTTTTATCCTTGATGGTGTCTGCCAGACCCATCGCATCAAGATGAATTTCAGCATCAAGCACCCAAGACATGTAGCTTTTGCCCGATATATCCAGGGCTACAAATTCAAGTTTAGAAAGATTTGACATTATTTAGGAAAAGAAAGTTCTTACCTCTAATACTTTCAAAGTATTTGCTCGAGATGTCAGAGTCTCGTGCTGATAACGTGTTATAAAATAAAGACTGTAAAGTAAAGACAAGTATAGAGAGAAACTGTTATATTATTCGAATTCAAACTGATGTACATAATGAACTGAAATCTCTTCTATTTATAGAAGAAAGGAAGCTGCTATGTAAGCTGCTACTATACCATATATGGATAATCTTCTACTTAGAACAATGTTTATCCATAACGGAGTACTGAAAGGATAAGCTTATTATACCCGATATGAATAATCTTCCACCGGAGGTAATGTTTATCCATAATTGGGTACTGAAAGGATAAGCTTATAATACCCGGTATGGATAATCTTCTACCGGGGGTAATGTTTATCCATAACTGGGTACTGAAAAGATAAGCTTATTATACCCGATATGGATAAACTTCTACTGGGGGTAATGTTTATCCATAACCGGGTACCGAAGTGATAAGCTTCTTCAGGAAGCTTATTTCCAATATAGTACTAAATAGATAAACATATTTACGGTGGAGTCCCATATGGATAAGCTTCTTCAGGAAGCTTATTTACAACGGAGTACTAAATGAACATCCATAATATAATATATTTATAACACTCCCCATTGGATGTTCATTAAAAGATAATGTGCCTCATTAAAACCTTACTAGGAAAAACCACGTGGGAAAAAATCCCAGTGAAGAAAAAAGAGTACACATATTGAGTAAGACACATTGCTAGGTGCCTCATTAAAAACCTTATAAGGAAAACCCCATGGGAAAAAGCCTTAGTAAGGGAAAAAGAGTGCATCGCGTATTTTACTCCCCCTGATGAAAACCTTGTTTCAAATGTTTGAGTCTTCGCATTCCAATCTTGTATACCATCTTCTCAAAAGTTGAAGTTGGCAAAGATTTAGTGAATAAATCTGCTGGATTATTGTAAGCACGTGATTTTTTGCTTTACGAGCAATCGCTCCAAAAGAAAATAAAAATAGTGACAAATGATTTCGCTGTACAATTTTTCGATCTTTCCGTGACATGTGTTGTTAGTCGTTTGTGAGTCTGTCCATTTTGCATCTAGTCCTTATCAAACAAAAATACAAAAAATATATGTGGCGTTAAGAGAAAATTCAAAAAAAATATAAATATACGTGCATCGTCCGTTTTAGGTTGTGATTTAACTTACTTGGTATGATAATTATGTTGAAATGCCATATTGTTATTTGTTTTAATTTCATTTGTTTTATTAATTATTTTTATTTTTATTTTTATTTTAAATTGGAAAACAAAAGAAGTTGAAATCAGTTGGGCCCAAAAAATAAGACAAAAACAGGCCCAAACCAACGATCTGACCCGGTCCAAACCCAGCCTGCCCAGGCACGGACTCAAACGACGTCGTATCGGCGTCCCCATTTGAAGCCGTTGATCTGATTCAAAGGAACGGTCCAGATCAGGTTGTCCAACTCACCTCAACGACGCCGTTTCAGGCAAGTTGAATCTGAGCCGTCCAACCTCATTGATCCAACGGTCCCTGGTTCCCTCATGACCCGACCTATTTAGCCGGTTTAACCCAACCCCTCACCTAAACCAAAACGACCCCGTTCCCATACCAAACGACCCCGTCCTGTTACCCACCAATAGATCTAAGCCGTTCAGATCACTTGATCTAACGGCTCCAATCTCTCTTCCCCTTCCATATATAAACTTGACCCTTTACCCCGCACCCCCTATCCGAACCCCCCCTTTCAGTCATCTCCTTCCCCGAACCCTGAAACCCCCAAACCCTAACGCCGCCCTGGTTTCCTTTCCACCAAAACCCGGCGGCACGAACGCCGGTGACCACCCCCTTCACACCCCTAAAGCATCCAACCACCCTGAACACGAATCCACTAACCACGAACCTCGAATCACTTTCGTTCGTCTCGAATCTTCATTTGAAGATTTGAGTCGAACCCGGATCTATGCCAAATCATCCCATCTTCATACCAGACACTCCCCTGACCTTCCTCGTGACCAAACCAAACTTGGTTTGGTCCGAATCTACCCACAACTCCCAAAAATCCAGATCTGGAAATCCAGACTTTAGAACACATGCACTTGGGGAATCCGGCCGGTTTGGACATAGGTTTGAGGTCTAATAGACCTTAATCAAGGTGTTCTCATGTGAGAACACCCTGATTAAAGTTTGTTCGGCCTCAAAAGTTCGAAGTCGAGTTTGATTTGAGTCCGTTTGATTTCAAACTTTTTCAGTAAGTTTCCTTTTCTCTTTGTTTGGTTCTAATTAAGTTGTCAGCATATTTCTTTGTGTTTGTTTGTTATTTTGTTATTTTTCATTCGGATTTCTTCCATCTCTGTTAAAGGCCTTTTATTTGGCCAATTGTCTTCTGTTTGTGTTCTGAATATACCCTGTGATATACGTGTTCATCAATTAGATTAATCGTCAAGCGAGTTTAATTCATATAAGTTCCCAGTGTTTGAACAAATTTATCTGAGGTCATTCGGGACTCTATACGTGTTGTTTATATGAACGATTGATTGTTATATGTTACGATTAATATAGTCGAGTCGATATATGTCGTCAATTAGTTTCAATCGTTAATGGTAACAACTTGATTCGTATTGCTTATTTCTGCTGTGATCGTATTTGAGTCTCATTAGGAACTGAATTGTATTGCCTGTTGATTTTGTTCAAATTAAATTAAAAGAACATCTAGGGGAAAGGTTATAATGGCAGATTCAGATTTTGGTTTTTAAACACAATGCCATTTGGTTTGGACTGTGGGCAGCATGTGTATGGTTTGCTTTAAGGAATTAAAATAATCGGACAGCATGTGCTGTCAGATTATATTCCTACTGCCCATACTTTGTTTAAACAAACAAGTGATCAGTACACTTTAACAACCAAAAAGAGAGAGGGGCTGTCAGGGATTTCATGGGGGCTTGGTTATTTAAAACAAGTGAGTGGAAAAGCAACATGGGGGGGGGGCAATTTTGAGTTGTAAAACAGACTGTAAAGTGTTAAGGTTAGGCTATAAAAGAGGAGACCATCCGTTAGAAAAGGGGGTTGATTTTTTTGAGTCTTGAGAGAGTCTATGAGTAAGAAAACTGGAAAAGGAAAAAAAAGGGAATAAATTTCAGAATATTGTGAAGGAGTATTGCCTAGAAGAAACTGTGTAAGAATCCAGTTTGATCAGGTTGTCTTCGTGGCTTTGCTTTTTCTGTCGTTTGCCAAGTTTTCTTGTGGTCATTGGATTTCTGTTGCTGTTACATTCAACATTCTGGGCTGTTATTTCCTACTCTGTTTTACTGGGATTGTCCATTTGTTGTTCGACTCTTTGCTGAGCTTCATCATTATTGGCTGGTTGTTTGTTGCTGTGTTGTTGCTGTGAATCTGCTGATTGCTGTTGTTTGCTGTGTGCTACTCAGCTGACCCTTTTCCTTCTTCTTCTGTTCCTCTACATCAGGTACACAACCAAGGCACTATCAAATGTAATTAGAACATTGAGCATGAATGCAAAAGAAAGGAAAAAGACTTGAAGTTGATTTTCATATATATACTGTTATATTAGATATCATGTATTGTATGATAATTTTCATTCTTGTATTGACAATCGAAGCAGCCTATATGCCTAATGTATATTAATATAAGTTAGCTAAATGGTAGCTTACATATGTATGCTGATAGGTGATAATATGTTCAATGAGATATGTTGCATTTCAGATTCTAGTTTACTTTGCAGTATATGTTGATATGTATACCAAGTATGAACACTGTACATCCTGGATTAAGTTCTTCCTTTTTCGGATTGATGGTCTCATATAACTAGTAAACCACCTGTTAAGACAAAGAATACCAAACTTGCAATATCAACCCCGTAAAGGTCGAGTTCAGACCAAAACAGGCCTAGCCGGCCTGCTTCGAGCAAGCAGTGGCCCAGGTTTGGCCCATCACGCATGGGTCGAATTTGGGCCCATGACTACTTATTCGACTGACTGTGCGCGCAGCCTTGTTCCTGATTTTAGCATTTCCGAATTCTGTCATAAAATAACTTGCAAGCATTAATTAATTAGGATTATCTACTGCTTTCGATTGATAGAGACAAACACGACAAGAAACGTAGTTGCTATAGGATATCCTTTAAAAATAAGAATGAGATGAGCCTCGCCGAATAAAAACACAGATTGCGGGGCCCTCAGTAAATACTTGTTTTAAATTACTTAGAATTCAGGAGGGCCGCTTAGTGAATTCCGTGGCCTTTCCAAAAATAATAACGCGATAGTCTTTTTAGGCGCGTGTTTAATAATTTATTTTCTTAAGACTTAGGGTGTGCATTTCATGCGACCCAAATCCAAATCCCAAAACGTCAAGTAAGATATGTTCCGGATTGTGGGTGCATTTCATGTGACGCAATCCAAAGACATGTTTTAAGCGACGTTCACATTCCTAATAATGATAATTAATAAAGTGGTTAAAAGATAAAATTTGCACATGGTTCATAATTGTATTTAAAAATCAGAAAAATAAGCCGAATATAACAGCTGAGCGACCGTGCTAGAACCACGGAATTCGGGAATGCCTAACACCTTCTCCCGGGTTAACAGAATTCCTTATCCGGATTTCTGGTACGCAGACTGTAATATAGAGTCATTATTTTTTCCTCGATTCGGGATTAAAATTGGTGACTTGGGACACCCTAAATCTCCCAAGTGGCGACTCTGAAATAATTAAACCAATCCCGTTTCGATTGTCCTTTAATTGGAAAAAACTCCCCCTGCGCCCTCTCGGGCGCGGAAAAAGGAGGTGTGACAGCTCTGGCGACTCCGCTGGGGAACTACCCAGAACCACTGGTTCAGGGTTAGAAATTCGAGCTTAGATAAATTGTTATATTTGGCTTTATCTGATTTTTTTTTACATGTTTTAAGCCTAATGAGCTAAATGTTGCTTTTACCGCTTTGATACTATATGAACTGTATATAAATTGTGCCGAAATCCATCTTCTCTCTGAGTCTTTTAAATCATGAAGAAGGGCGTACTTCGTATGACTTATTTTCTGTATAGTGTCAAAACCCAATTTAGAACGAGGTTCGGATAAGTTGCTAAGCCGGTGAAGCTTCTGTATTCCCGGTACGCTGCCCCCCCCCCCGGCTCGAGCTGTCCGCTCGGGTAAGCCAGGTCTAGAACAAACACCCAGGTTCTGAACCTAGTATAACAAAGCCACATGCCGGATCCCTAGTAGGAGCGTTTATTTGCATCACGTGCATTTGACTTAGGGGACTCAACACAGGGGTTGGGTCCGTCTAGGAATAGCAACCTGAAATAGAAAAGGGCCATCCTGATGCATCCTACTCACTGCTTGTGCATTTATTTGCTTCAAACATGCATGATGACCGGTTTTGAATGTTGGGAAAATTTTACAAAAAAAATTATATATATATAAAAAAAAAAAAAAAAGGTCACCCTAATAAATGTCGGGTCCAACTCTTTTTCCATTTTTACCAAAAAAGATATACCATAAAGCATATATGTATATATGTATACACATGTATATAAATAATTTTTTTTTGTTTTTGTCCAAAGATTTTGGTTAGAGGCAAAATAAAGGTTTTTGTTTTCACCTAAAAGGTCACCCTAATAAGTGTGCAGGATGAACACAGAGCAAAATGAACCATTCTCAGCCCTCAGCGAGGTCCCTCTACAACTCCACATGTGGTGGAATGACTTGGAAGCCGATAGCAAAGGGGTAATAGGAAGAATATTGGGAGGTTTTGTAAATTTGTTGGGTGTTGAGCCGAGGACAGATATTCTTGAAGCTCTAATACCATTTTGGGACCCCACCTGCAATGTATTCCGTTTTGCTGATTTCGAACTTTCACCGACACTTGAGGAAGTTGCCGGGTATGCGGGACTGAATGAGAAGTTAAGAGGGCAATATTTGCTTTCGCCAAGGCCAGTGTCCCCGCATGCGTTTCTGGATCTACTAAGCATTAGTCGGAAGGTACAACATGACGATTTGTCGAGAGGGTGTTGTGATCTCCATTTCTTGTATCAGCGGTACGGGACCCCGCAGGGTTTCGAGGAACCGAACCTTGGGCTAACTCACGGCGGGAACAGAAACAAATGGGAAGCAAGACGTACTTTGGCTTTTATCACAGCATTCTTGGGAGTCATGGTCTGCCCAAGGAAGGACAAAAAGATAGAGATAGGTCTGGTAGGGATGGCCGACGTGGCAATCAAAAGAACCAATAGTACCGTGGTTCCTTTAATTTTGTCCGAAATCTACCGGGCTCTGACTATATGCCGAGAAGGAGGCAAGTTCTTCCAAGGTTGCAACCTGTTACTTCAGCTATGGATGCAGGAACACCTCCATCACCGAGTAGGATACATGAACCACGGGTTGACCGAGAGGAACTGTATCAGCGGATTCAAGGAGCGCATGACAGGCGCCAGATTTCCTGAAGGTGTCGAAGAATGGTTTACACGGTTAAGGTCAACAACATCTGACCAAATTGAATGGGCATTTGGTTGGTTGACTGATACTGAGGTTATCTACATGTCGGCTGAAGAATGTCATGTTCTCTTAATGGGGCTTCGCAGCATCCAGCCATATGCCCCTCATCGGGTATTACGACAACTGGGCAGGTTTCAAGTAGTCCCTAATGATGAAAATCTGAGCAAGCATGCCTTGGAATTAAGCCCGGGAGTCATATTCCCCGAGGGGAAGATTAGAAAACTGTGGCATGAATGTAGATTCTTGGAGCCCAAAACCATGGTACGAGAGCTAGCTAAAGGTGAGGTAGACCCAAAGTACGATGCTTGGTTCGAAAGAAGGTTTCAGACTCGGCAAAGACCTGCTAAAAGGGCCCACGTCCAACACTTCACCAATGATTCACAAGAGCAATGGGGATGGTTAAAAAGGGAGAAAGGTTACCGGGTCGAAATCGGGAAGCTAAAGCAACAAGTTGAAAGGCTTGTATTTGAGAACAATGTGCAAGTCGCCTCGGAGCAGGCTGAAAGAAACAAGTTAGCCCAAGAAAACCAAACCTTGAAGGCCCGCCTTCGCCAAGCCAGTAAGAGTAACGTTGACCGACAGAAGCGTCGCTCTGATGAAAGATTGATAGCAAGTTTGAGAAATCAGGTCATCCAAGGCCAAGAAGAATTAGAACAATCAAGAGCTTGCATAACAAGGATGAAGGTCAGAGGGGCAAAGTACGCAATGGCCCGGAAGCAGCATTTGCAACAGGTCATAAGGGATTATGAAATGAGCGTCAGAATATTAAGGGAAACGAGCTCCACTCTACATGATCGGATCGTCAAACAAGCACGAGACGCCCAGGCCGACAGAAGACAGTGCTATGATGCAATGGCCTGCATGGAAAGACAAATGGGGTTGTTTCAGGATCGAATTGCTGACGATGCTCAGGCACTTGGGGTTAAAAAACCAACAAATCAGGCAGTTGCTCAGTGAAAGAGATGACATCCGAGCAAGGATTGATGAAATAGGGCATTACATCTACATGAAATGCTTGGCATGTGAGCAAACACCTCGGAAGACCCTCCTTGTTTCCATCATGGGCTGCGTCCGCCGGATTATGAGCGAGTTGAAGAACCTGCAAAGAGACCTTACACCTAGAGCCGCGGAAAGGCCGAATGATGCCTCGCGGGCCCTTAAATTGGAGAATTAGTTTTGGTCGAGTCCTGTTTATTTGGCTTTGGTTGTTTTTCCATATGTTGTTTTCTTTTCATCAAACCAAGTTTAAAACCGTGGAGTCTGTACTTCTGCTATTTTTATTTAAGTACTGTGTAATAGCAAATTTTGATAATGAAATTAAGTGACTCCAGAAGAATTACTGTGTGTCTTTGCTTTAAGGCAGAACTACGCCTGGTCTGATTCACGCGGGGACGTGATACGTAGGCAATCCCCATAAGATTCGACCGCTTTCAATAAATAAATAAATAAAAAAGAAAAAAAGAAAAAGAAAATGTAAATAGAATAAAACGCAGGGTTTCGCAAAATACTTTAAAGAGACGAATGAACAAACCGGGATGACGCATGTGGATTGAAGCAAAGCATGTAGAAACGGTTAACTGCTTAGGTGCATTGCATCCTCTATGTGTTATGATCAAATCTGTTAAGCTCTAACACTAACAAAGTTTGTTGTTGTCTGACATCAGACAGTTAGTTGTTAAAGAATTCTGGCAACACATTCATACCAAACCAGATCCAAAGGACCGGTAGCAACAAGCATGACTACTTCAGAGAATAGTAATGAGGAAGAAAGGCCGATGAGCCAGTTGCTAAAAGAGGCAATGGAAAAGATTGAAAGGATGGGACTAGAGATGCATGCAATGCAGCTAGCCCTGGCCAAAACGCAAAAGAGCCCTGAGACAGTGGGACACGTGCCGGAGTACCCTCACTCTGGCCCTTCCACAAGCCGCCCAAATCCCCTCTATCATCAAGAAAGAAGCCCTCATGATTCCCAAGCTCCACCACCCCATCAACCTCTCCCAACACCCAATATTCCCATTTTTGTGGGACCTGCATCAGCCCCTTTGCAGCGAACGACCAGTGAGCCATTGTTTCAGGCTCACGATACACAATACTATCCCCCTGAGCCTACATTCCACGCACCGGAACCACAGGCTTACAATCCCCATTTGGAAATACCGGCAGAGGTTGAGAAGCCGGTTAAGGCCCCTGAACAGGATGAAGTGTTAAGAAAGTTCAAAAGCCTGGAGCAGTCCTTCAGGAACTTGCACGGGTTGGGCAATCAAGTCAGCGTGGCATACAAAGATCTGTGCCCTTTCCCAGATGTCCAACTCCCGGCTGGGTTCAAGATGCCCAAGTTTGATTTATATGAAGGGCACGGTGATCCCATGGCACATTTGCGGGGATTCTGTAGCAAAATGAGAGGGGCAGGAGGCAAGGATGAGCTTTTGATAGCTTATTTCGGCCAAAGTCTGAGCGGATCTGCACTGGAATGGTATACCAGGCAGGATTTCAGCAGGTGGTACACGTGGGATGACCTGGCGCAGGCTTTTGCAGGTCATTTCCAGTACAATCTGGAGATAGTTCCTGACCGTCTCACGTTACTGAGAACTGGGAAGAAACCCGGGGAAAGTTTTCGCGAGTTCGGGTTCCGCTGGAGAGAACAAGCAGCTAGGGTCGATCCTCCCATGAGAGAGGGAGAGATGGTAGACTACTTTTTGCAGACATTGGATCCAACCTACTTTGGTCACTTGGTGACAACGGTTGGAAAATCTTTCAACGAGGTGGTCAAAATAGGGGTCATGATAGAAGAAGGTTTGAGGTCGGACAAGATCTTAAACTATTCGGCACTTAAGGCCACAACCCAGGCTATTCAAAGCGGCACGGGAGGTGCGTTAAGAAGAAAGAAAGAAGAGGTTGCCACGATCGAGGCAGGCAGTTGGTCCAGGGCTGGCAGGCCGCACTACAACCAACCCAGGCCTCACAGGTCAAACTACCCATACAACCCACCACAAAATTTCTATCCACCTCGAGAACCACATTGTTCCGTACACCAAGCCCAGGTATACACTCAGCCTCCGGTTCGCCCACAATGGCGCGCACCGGCTCCCCAGAACATATATGCACCACCACAAAACACTTGCCCTCCACCAAGGGCATATAGAAATCCTTCAGGGGCAGGTTTCCGGGGAAATCCAGATGCCAGAAATGACAGGTTGCGGAAGCAAAGAACCTTCACCGAACTGGGAGAAACCTACACCGCTGTGTTCCACAAGCTGCGGCAATTAGGTTTGGTTAGTCCTGTCCATACTCGGGAACCAAATCCCCCGCCTCAGAATTTGGATCGTTCAATCAGTTGTGAATACTGTTCAGGGATGCTCGGGCACGACACCGAGAAGTGCTGGAAGTTAAGGCATGCCATACAGGATCTTATTGACACCAATAAGATCGAGGTCCAGACACCGGAGGCTCCTAACATCAACCAAAACCCACTGCCAGCGCACCACGAAACTCACATGATTGAGTTGGTGTGTGAGGGAGGAGAATTAAGAAAACCCTCACAAACAGTGATGATGATCCAGGCTGCCCCAAAAGAAGTCTTAACCAGTGGAGGAACAAATGTACAGTCGCAGGAAGAAGGCGTCAAGCCGGTAGTAATATGGGGGAAGAGCCCGTCCGTCATAGCAAGCAAACCCGAGCCAAGCAAGTTGGTAATACCAGGGATCCTGCCCACACCGGCAGTCATGTTGAAAGGGGTATGTGGAGAACGGGTGACCATAAAGCCGGTGGTCCAACTGCCAATGCTTGACAGCAGGGCTGTGCCCTGGAAATATGAAAAAGCAGTGGTGACGTACCAAGGAAAACAGGTGGAAGAAGTCAGTTGTGAAGCGCAAGGGCTGACTCGATCAGGTCGATGTTTTGCTCCGGTGGAGTTAAGGAAAACCAACCCAGTGGCAACCAAGAAGCCAGTGTCAGAAGAAGAGGCTGAAGACTTCCTGAGGAAGATGAAAGTGCAAGACTATTCTGTGGTTGAGCAGCTGAGAAAAACACCTGCCCAGATCTCACTATTGTCATTACTCCTCCATTCCGAGGAACATCGCCGGGCCCTGTTAAAGATATTGAACGAGGCCCATGTACCCAGTGAGATTTCTGTAAACCACCTGGAAACCATTGCCAGCAAGATTTTCGAGGTGAACAGGGTAACATTCTCAGATGATGACCTGCCGGTGGAAGGTACGGAGCATAACAAAGCTCTATACCTAGCTGTCAAATGTGAAGACTCGGTAGTAACTCGAGTATTGGTGGATAACGGCTCAAGCGCCAATATTTGTCCATTATCCACCCTGGACCAGTTAAAGATTGACCGTGGAAGAATCCGGGAGAATAGCATCTGTGTCCGAGGGTTTGACGGAAACGGAACAGCCACTGTGGGGGATGTTGTACTTGAACTAACCATTGGCCCGGTCCTGTTTACCATGGAATTCCAGGTATTGGACGCCACGGTATCTTACAACTTGCTGTTAGGACGACCCTGGATTCACGCAGCTAAAGCGGTGCCTTCCACCCTACATCAGACAGTGAAGTTCGAGTGGGAAAGACAAGAGGTCGTGTTGCACGGCGAGGATACAACATGCACCATGGGCGGAACCATTGTGCCTTTCATAGAGACCACTGATGACAAGGGTCCCTGGGTCTACCAGATTCTCGATACAGGGTCGGCCAACAAAATTTCTGAAGGAGAAATCATCCCGCACCCTAGGGTAGCTGCCGCAACAGTCATGATGATATCAGAAATGCTGGGTAATGGGTTTGTGCCGGGAAAAGGCCTGGGAGTTGAACTTCAAGGGATAGTCCAACCTGTCTCCCTTCCTAAGAATCTGGAAACTTTCGGGTTGGGGTTCAAACCAACCGCAGCAGACAGGAAGCAAGCACGAAAAATGAAGAAGAGAGTCTGGTTTCTGCCTAAACCAGTGCCACGCCTCTCAAGGTCTTTTGTTAAAGCTAGTGCCAAGGGGTCAGCGATCCCAAAGATTCGAGGACCTTTGATCGGCATAAGTGAAGACCTGAATCAGAGTTTTGAGAGACTATTCGCGGATGTCAGTATGGTGGAAGCTGGAGAGGGTTCCAGCAGAGCAGAGATAAAATTTGTGGGGCCTGAGGCCAAGACCAACAATTGGACGGTTACTCCTCTTCCTGTCCGAGGGGAGTCTTGGTAGTAGGCTTTGATTAATGTTTTGTTTGTTTATTTGTTTGATCGGATTATTCAAGGGTGTAATCCAAATTTTACTTTCGTTTTGTAAAAGTGTGAACCCTTTTTATCCTGCAAATTTAATAAAGTTCTTTTCTTTTGTCCCATTTTAATTTCTTGTTTTGTTCTTTTTCTTTCTGAACAGTTCTCTTTTTACTGGTCCTAATGACATGGCATGCACATCGGATCTTCGACCTAGTCTAATAAATCAATTTGAATCTGACTCAATGATGCAAGAGGTCGTTTGTGATAATGAATCCGAAGGTGACGAAGGGGAAGCCTTCGAAGAAATAAACCGAGAACTGTGCCAATTTGAAGAGAAACCCAAGCCTAACCTAAATGACACTGAGGCTGTGAACCTAGGAGACGCTAATAACATCCAAGAGACCAAAATTAGTATCCACATTGAGCCGAATGTCAAAGCAGAATTGATCGAAACTCTCAGGGAATTCAAAGATGTTTTTGCATGGTCATATGATGATATGCCTGGATTGAGCACCAATTTAGTGGTTCACAAACTACCCACTGACCCGGCATACCCTCCGGTCAAGCAAAAACTAAGGAAATTTAAAACAGAAATGAGTGTAAAAATCAAAGAAGAAGTGATCAAGCAGTTGCAATCGAAGGTCATTCGGGTCACTCGATATCCCGAGTGGCTGGCCAATGTGGTACCAGTCCCAAAGAAGGATGGAAAAATCAGGGTGTGCGTCGACTACCGCAACCTCAACAAAGCAAGTCCCAAGGACAATTTCCCGTTACCCAACATTCATATCCTGATCGATAATTGCGCTGGGCGCGAGATCGGATCCTTTGTGGATTGCTATGCGGGTTATCATCAGATCCTAATGGACGAAGAGGATGCTGAGAAGACAGCGTTTATTACGCCATGGGGAACCTACTGCTATCGGGTAATGCCGTTCGGGTTAAAGAACGCCGGGGCAACGTACATGCGAGCAATGACTGCTGTGTTTCATGACATGATACACAAAGAAATAGAGGTGTACGTCGATGATGTGATCATCAAATCTTGGTGTCAGGAGGACCATGTGGCAGACCTAAGGAGATTTTTCCAAAGACTCCGGAGGTATGATATCAAGCTTAACCCGGCCAAATGCGCATTCGGGGTTCCATCAGGAAAGTTGCTAGGATTCATCGTCAGTCGACGGGGGATTGAGTTAGACCCATCCAAAATTGAATCCATCCGAGACTTGCCACCGCCAAGGAACAAAACAGAGGTAATGAGTTTGCTGGGTAGACTCAATTACATCAGCAGGTTCATCGCTCAACTCACAGCAACTTGTGAGCCCATATTTCGGCTACTGAGAAAGGATGCTGCAGTAGGTTGGACGACAGAGTGTCAGGAGGCTTTCGACCAAATCAAAGGGTATCTGTCTAATCCACCCGTATTGGTCCCGCCTAAGCCCGGGAAACCCCTAATCCTTTACCTGACGGTCTTGGAAAATTCATTTGGTTGTGTACTGGGGCAACATGATGACACAGGAAGGAAGGAGCAGGCCATCTACTATCTTAGCAAGAAATTCACAGTACATGAGGTCAAGTACACTCAACTCGAGAAAACGTGCTGCGCCCTAACTTGGGTAGCTCAGAAGTTGAAACACTACCTGTCTTCATATACTACTTATCTCATATCCCGCTTGGACCCATTGAAGTATATCTTTCAGAAACCTATGCCCACGGGGAGGTTGGCAAAATGGCAAATTCTGCTCACAGAATTTGATATCATCTACGTGACAAGGACGGCCATGAAAGCCCAGGCACTGGCAGACCATTTGGCAGAGAATCCCGTTGATGAAAAATACGAGCCCTTAAGAACGTATTTTCCTGACGAAGAGGTGATGCATACGAATGAGTTGGAATTACCCGAGGAACCGGGTTGGAAGCTTTTCTTCGATGGAGCTGCAAACGCAAAAGGGGTTGGAATAGGGGCAGTACTCATTTCTGAAACAGGACGGCATTATCCTGTTACGGCTCAACTGCGCTTCTATTGCACCAACAATATGGCCGAATATGAGGCTTGCATTCTGGGTCTGCGCCTGGCTGCCGACATGGATGTCCAAGACGTCTTGGTCTTGGGAGACTCGGACCTCTTGATACATCAAATTCAGGGAGAATGGGAAACACGAGATCTAAAACTCGTACCATACCGACAATGCTTGCATGATCTGAGCAAGCAATTTCGATCGGTAAAGTTCAAACACATCCCGAGAGTTCACAATGAGGTTGCGGATGCCTTAGCCACCTTAGCATCAATGCTGCACCACCCTGACAAAATGTATGTTGATCCTCTGCACATCCAAGTCCGTGATCAGCACGCCTACTGCAATGCCATAGAAGAAGAAGCGGATGGCGAACCCTGGTTTCATGATATCAAAGAATACCTCAGGATGGGGATATATCCAGAACATGCCTCTGGAGACCAAAAAAGAGCCCTTCGGCGGTTGTCGAATGGTTTCTTCCTCAGTGGAGGGGTATTGTACAAAAGAACCCCGGATTTGGGATTGTTGAGATGCATAGATGCCGGGCAGGCAACGACAGTTATGGCAGAAGTACATGCTGGAGTTTGTGGGCCACACATGAGTGGATATGTATTGGCAAGAAAAATCCTTCGAACAGGGTGTTATTGGCTCACCATGGAACACGACTGTATCACTTTCGTGAGGAAATGCCATCAGTGCCAAATACATGGAGACTTGATTCACTCTCCGCCAACAGAGTTGCATACGATGTCAGCACCCTGGCCGTTTGTAGCATGGGGCATGGATGTCATTGGGCCCATCGAGCCAGCAGCGTCCAACGGTCATAGGTTCATTCTAGTGACCATTGATTACTTCACCAAATGGGTTGAGGCTAAAACCTTCAAATCAGTAACTAAGAAGGCAGTGGTGGACTTTGTTCACTCCCATATCATCTGTAGATTTGGGATCCCAAAAGTGATCATCACGGATAACGGTGCGAATCTTAATAGCAGCTTGATGAGAGAGGTATGCCAACAATTCAAGATTATACACCACAATTCCACCCCATATCGTCCTAAGGCAAATGGAGCAGTCGAAGCAGCCAATAAGAATATCAAGAAGATACTGCGAAAAATGGTGGAAGGGTCCAGACAATGGCACGAGAAATTACCCTTTGCTTTGTTGGGTTACCGCACTACCATCCGGACTTCCATAGGCACAACTCCTTATTTGTTGGTGTATGGAACTGAGGCCGTGATACCAGCGGAGGTCGAAATTCCGTCCCTCCGAATTGTCGCTGAAGCCGGAATTGATGATGATGAATGGATCAAAGCTCGCTTGGAACAGTTGAGCCTGATAGATGAGAAAAGATTGGCAGCAGTGTGCCATGGTCAACTGTATCAGAAGAGAATGGCAAGAGCGTATAATAAGAAGGTGCGCCCCAGGAAGTTTGAAGTAGGGCAGTTGGTATTAAAGAAGATCCTCCCACATCAGGTCGAGGCAAAAGGCAAATTCGCCCCAAATTGGCAAGGGCCTTATATCGTGACCCGAATATTGTCCAACGGTGCTTTGTGTTTGACAGATGTCGAAGGTAGATGTGTCGACATGGCTATCAATTCAGATGCAGTCAAGAGATATTATGTGTAATTTCTTTAAATTATGGCAATTTTGGTTTATTCGTTTGTATTTGGCATTTATTGAATAATGAGATGACGGAGGCAATTCTTTCTTCTATCCAAACACTTTTAACCCTCGCTTCCCCCTTTGAGCCTTAAGCAAATTCTTTCAATACCCCTCTTTTGGAATCACTAATGGGAAAGATATGAAAAAAAAAGAGAAAGAAAAGAAAAGAAAAGAAAAAAGACATGAAAAATGAAAAGAAGGAAAAGAAAAAGGAAGAAGATAAAATCACAAATGACAAAACCGTGGGAACTACGTTTGACCTGATTCCTCAAAGAGGATACGTAGGCGCCTCACGGCTCGGTCATAGTATGCATCATAGTAAATATAGGATGCATAATGTACATAGTGTGCATAATAGGCACAATGTGCGTAACGCACGTAGCTCAACATAAGCATAAAAGATAAATTCCCCAAGCAAGAAAACTGGGGCAGAAGTTATGTTTTGAGTTCCAACAAAGGTTTGATTCCAAAAGTCGTAGCACATCACCCTTCAAATTTGTTTTCATTTTTATAGCCTTTCTTCAAACCCACACCAAAACCAACGTCAACATCCAAAAGACCTCCCGATCAATGTTCGAGAGATGCCAAATCCGGCAAATAAGACCGAGAATGATACACTGATCCCCAGCAAAGAAGAGGATCGTGAGACTGGGAATGAATTGATAGTCAAAGGAATCTCCAGAAGAGAGGGTCGTATCTACAACGCCCCGATTCATCGAAAGAAATAAAATGAGAGAGTCTCATCGGTGAAAACCTTCGCAGGCACCGAGAGGCGACGTAAGACGAGGGATATGAAATGAGAGAGTCTTATTGGTGAAAACCTTCACAGGCACCATAAGGCGCCGGGAGATGAGAGAAAAGAGAGAGTCTCATTAGTGAAAACCCCTCGAAGGGCACTATGAGGCGACAAGATAGAGCAGCAAAAGCTACCACATTCGCAACAAGATGAACATCCATTTATCATCCCCAGCAAGTCAGACCATCGGACAAATCGATTGATACAAATAGACTGGGTCGGGAATCTATGGTGCACGCCATGATCACGGGGACCAGTCATGTCCTCCAGATAAGTTCTTTTGATTAGCTCCTCCCACAAAATATTGGTTCACAAAGTTTTTCTCTTTTCCATATCTTTATTTTCTTTTCCTAAAATGTGTCTTTAAAGGATTTTTCAAAGCTTACTACCAGAAATCGAAGGGGAATTCATCCAATGCAGGAGAATACAAACAGTCCTAAAAGCCGGCCCCAGGCAATGCAGGGATTGTGCTCGGAAATTTTGAAAGAAGTAAGCTCCAAAAGGGAGTGGTTTCGGGAGGTAGAAGCAGACTCCCACAGAATATGCTTAAAGAGAAAGCAGAAAAGGGGATAAACTGAAAACCGATCCCCAGCAGGCTAGAAACCCCCCAACAGGCAACTTTGCCCGCCAACCAATTATGGGGACAAAGAGCAAGAGAAGGGGAAGAGAGAAAAATGGCTCGCCAGAAAGGCACCCTCTACCACCACGATTAAAACTGATTAAATCCTTTTGTCTGCTGCAGGAAAACAAAGGATTGATGATGGCAGCAAGATGCACCGCCATGGAAGTCACCAAAAACCGGGGCAGAAAATTTTCTGCCAATTGTCGAAAATTTTCTCGGAAGAACGGGAAAGCAATTTCAATACATTTAAGTTCTAGGTCGCCCACCAGTATAATGCGGGAATACATTTAAGTTCTAGGTCGCCCACCAGTATAATGCGGGAATACTTTTAAGTTCTAGGTCGCCCACCAGTATAATGCGGGAATACATTTAAGTTCTAGGTCGCCCACCAGTATAATGCGGGAATACTTTTAAGTTCTAGGTCGCCCACCAGTATAATGCGGGAATACATTTAAGTTCTAGGTCGCCCACCAGTATAATGCGGGAATACATTTTAAGTTCTAGGTCGCCCACCAGTATAATGCGGGAATACATTTAAGTTCTAGGTCGCCCACCAGTATAATGCGGGAATACTTTTAAGTTCTAGGTCGCCCACCAGTATAATGCGGGAATACATTTAAGTTCTAGGTCGCCCACCAGTATAATGCGGGAATACATTTAAGTTCTAGGTCGCCCACCAGTATAATGCGGGAATACATTTAAGTTCTAGGTCGCCCACCAGTATAATGCGGGAATACATTTAAGTTCTAGGTCGCCCACCAGTATAATGCGGGAATACATTTTAAGTTCTAGGTCGCCCACCAGTATAATGCGGGAATACATTTAAGTTCTAGGTCGCCCACCAGTATAATGCGGGAATACTTTTAAGTTCTAGGTCGCCCACCAGTATAATGCGGGAATACATTTAAGTTCTAGGTCGCCCACCAGTATAATGCGGGAATACATTTAAGTTCTAGGTCGCCCACCAGTATAATGCGGGAATACATTTTAAGTTCTAGGTCGCCCACCAGTATAATGCGGGAATACATTTTAAGTTCTAGGTCGCCCACCAGTAT
This sequence comes from Nicotiana sylvestris, assembly GCF_000393655.2. NCBI lineage: Eukaryota > Viridiplantae > Streptophyta > Magnoliopsida > Solanales > Solanaceae > Nicotiana > Nicotiana sylvestris. The sequence continues at coordinate 106,466,885 of NC_091063.1, read as the reverse complement.
AATGCGGGAATACATTTTAAGTTCTAGGTCGCCCACCAGTATAATGCGGGAATACATTTTAAGTTCCTAGGTCGCCCACCAGTATAATGCGGGAATACATTTTAAGTTCTAGGTCGCCCACCAGTATAATGCGGGAATACATTTTAAGTTCTAGGTCGCCCACCAGTATAATGCGGGAATACATTTTAAGTTCTAGGTCGCCCACCAGTATAATGCGGGAATACATTTTTAAGTTCTAGGTCGCCCACCAGTATAATGCGGGAATACATTTTAAGTTCTAGGCCGCCCACCAGTATAATGCGGGAATACATTTAAGTTCTAGGTCGCCCACCAGTATAATGCGGGAATACATTTTAAGTTCTAGGTCGCCCACCAGTATAATGCGGGAATACATTTAAGTTCTAGGTCGCCCACCAGTATAATGCGGGAATACTTTTAAGTTCTAGGTCGCCCACCAGTATAATGCGGGAATACATTTAAGTTCTAGGTCGCCCACCAGTATAATGCGGGAATACTTTTAAGTTCTAGGTCGCCCACCAGTATAATGCGGGAATACATTTAAGTTCTAGGTCGCCCACCAGTATAATGCGGGAATACATTCAGCTCTAGATTTTGGAATCAGTCACCCCACCTGAAGACAGAAGGTTACAACAGAGATCCCCAAACGGGAAACAATAAAATCCCCAGCACCAAGAAGCAGACAACTGCAAAAGCAAGCGCACATTCAAAGGGAAGAAGGAACGCGTCTCAAAAGAAGTAGTTTGGGAACGTTGTAGCATGCCCAGTATAACAATTCTGATGAAAAGCCATACCACTGAAGAAACCATTGGAAGATCTAAAGAAGAAAGCCGTGTCCCCAGCAAATCAAGCAAAGTGATGAGAACTGACATTCAGAAAAGGTGAAGGACCAGCATCATCTCCAAGTTCACAAAATAAAGGCGTCGGAGGAAAGCATTAGCCGACAAGAAAGCAAGGCAACAAGAACAAGTTGAAGATGGATGAAATTTCAGGATCCTCAGTTTAACTTAGCTTCTTGTTTTCCTTTTAGAGCAATGTAATAGGGAGATCGGTTGAGCAGTAGCATCCTACAGCAGCATACAACAGCGCACAACAACAGCAAACACTACAGTCACACGGTAGTCCCAGCTACCAAAATTTCCCGAACTACATTGACCTGATTCCTGTTTCAGCCCAGGATATGTAGGAAACCTCTGAAGCAAAGGTTCGGTCAAATCTTTTTCAAAAAATGCTTCACACGGAGTATTCGGACGGGCAAAAATCGCTCGCTTATCTTTGCGCGAAAACCCTTCGTGTCTTCGTGCAAAGAGGGGCAGCTGTAAGCACGTGATTTTTTGCTTTACGAGCAATCGCTCCAAAAGAAAATAAAAATAGTGACAAATGATTTCGCTGTACAATTTTTCGATCTTTCCGTGACATGTGTTGTTAGTCGTTTGTGAGTCTGTCCATTTTGCATCTAGTCCTTATCAAACAAAAATACAAAAAATATATGTGGCGTTAAGAGAAAATTCAAAAAAAATATAAATATACGTGCATCGTCCGTTTTAGGTTGTGATTTAACTTACTTGGTATGATAATTATGTTGAAATGCCATATTGTTATTTGTTTTAATTTCATTTGTTTTATTAATTATTTTTATTTTTATTTTTATTTTAAATTGGAAAACAAAAGAAGTTGAAATCAGTTGGGCCCAAAAAATAAGACAAAAACAGGCCCAAACCAACGATCTGACCCGGTCCAAACCCAGCCTGCCCAGGCACGGACTCAAACGACGTCGTATCGGCGTCCCCATTTGAAGCCGTTGATCTGATTCAAAGGAACGGTCCAGATCAGGTTGTCCAACTCACCTCAACGACGCCGTTTCAGGCAAGTTGAATCTGAGCCGTCCAACCTCATTGATCCAACGGTCCCTGGTTCCCTCATGACCCGACCTATTTAGCCGGTTTAACCCAACCCCTCACCTAAACCAAAACGACCCCGTTCCCATACCAAACGACCCCGTCCTGTTACCCACCAATAGATCTAAGCCGTTCAGATCACTTGATCTAACGGCTCCAATCTCTCTTCCCCTTCCATATATAAACTTGACCCTTTACCCCGCACCCCCTATCCGAACCCCCCCTTTCAGTCATCTCCTTCCCCGAACCCTGAAACCCCCAAACCCTAACGCCGCCCTGGTTTCCTTTCCACCAAAACCCGGCGGCACGAACGCCGGTGACCACCCCCTTCACACCCCTAAAGCATCCAACCACCCTGAACACGAATCCACTAACCACGAACCTCGAATCACTTTCGTTCGTCTCGAATCTTCATTTGAAGATTTGAGTCGAACCCGGATCTATGCCAAATCATCCCATCTTCATACCAGACACTCCCCTGACCTTCCTCGTGACCAAACCAAACTTGGTTTGGTCCGAATCTACCCACAACTCCCAAAAATCCAGATCTGGAAATCCAGACTTTAGAACACATGCACTTGGGGAATCCGGCCGGTTTGGACATAGGTTTGAGGTCTAATAGACCTTAATCAAGGTGTTCTCATGTGAGAACACCCTGATTAAAGTTTGTTCGGCCTCAAAAGTTCGAAGTCGAGTTTGATTTGAGTCCGTTTGATTTCAAACTTTTTCAGTAAGTTTCCTTTTCTCTTTGTTTGGTTCTAATTAAGTTGTCAGCATATTTCTTTGTGTTTGTTTGTTATTTTGTTATTTTTCATTCGGATTTCTTCCATCTCTGTTAAAGGCCTTTTATTTGGCCAATTGTCTTCTGTTTGTGTTCTGAATATACCCTGTGATATACGTGTTCATCAATTAGATTAATCGTCAAGCGAGTTTAATTCATATAAGTTCCCAGTGTTTGAACAAATTTATCTGAGGTCATTCGGGACTCTATACGTGTTGTTTATATGAACGATTGATTGTTATATGTTACGATTAATATAGTCGAGTCGATATATGTCGTCAATTAGTTTCAATCGTTAATGGTAACAACTTGATTCGTATTGCTTATTTCTGCTGTGATCGTATTTGAGTCTCATTAGGAACTGAATTGTATTGCCTGTTGATTTTGTTCAAATTAAATTAAAAGAACATCTAGGGGAAAGGTTATAATGGCAGATTCAGATTTTGGTTTTTAAACACAATGCCATTTGGTTTGGACTGTGGGCAGCATGTGTATGGTTTGCTTTAAGGAATTAAAATAATCGGACAGCATGTGCTGTCAGATTATATTCCTACTGCCCATACTTTGTTTAAACAAACAAGTGATCAGTACACTTTAACAACCAAAAAGAGAGAGGGGCTGTCAGGGATTTCATGGGGGCTTGGTTATTTAAAACAAGTGAGTGGAAAAGCAACATGGGGGGGGGCAATTTTGAGTTGTAAAACAGACTGTAAAGTGTTAAGGTTAGGCTATAAAAGAGGAGACCATCCGTTAGAAAAGGGGGTTGATTTTTTTGAGTCTTGAGAGAGTCTATGAGTAAGAAAACTGGAAAAGGAAAAAAAAGGAATAAATTTCAGAACATTGTGAAGGAGTATTGCCTAGAAGAAACTGTGTAAGAATCCAGTTTGATCAGGTTGTCTTCGTGGCTTTGCTTTTTCTGTCGTTTGCCAAGTTTTCTTGTGGTCATTGGATTTCTGTTGCTGTTACATTCAACATTCTGGGCTGTTATTTCCTACTCTGTTTTACTGGGATTGTCCATTTGTTGTTCGACTCTTTGCTGAGCTTCATCATTATTGGCTGGTTGTTTGTTGCTGTGTTGTTGCTGTGAATCTGCTGATTGCTGTTGTTTGCTGTGTGCTACTCAGCTGACCCTTTTCCTTCTTCTTCTGTTCCTCTACATCAGGTACACAACCAAGGCACTATCAAATGTAATTAGAACATTGAGCATGAATGCAAAAGAAAGGAAAAAGACTTGAAGTTGATTTTCATATATATACTGTTATATTAGATATCATGTATTGTATGATAATTTTCATTCTTGTATTGACAATCGAAGCAGCCTATATGCCTAATGTATATTAATATAAGTTAGCTAAATGGTAGCTTACATATGTATGCTGATAGGTGATAATATGTTCAATGAGATATGTTGCATTTCAGATTCTAGTTTACTTTGCAGTATATGTTGATATGTATACCAAGTATGAACACTGTACATCCTGGATTAAGTTCTTCCTTTTTCGGATTGATGGTCTCATATAACTAGTAAACCACCTGTTAAGACAAAGAATACCAAACTTGCAATATCAACCCCGTAAAGGTCGAGTTCAGACCAAAACAGGCCTAGCCGGCCTGCTTCGAGCAAGCAGTGGCCCAGGTTTGGCCCATCACGCATGGGTCGAATTTGGGCCCATGACTACTTATTCGACTGACTGTGCGCGCAGCCTTGTTCCTGATTTTAGCATTTCCGAATTCTGTCATAAAATAACTTGCAAGCATTAATTAATTAGGATTATCTACTGCTTTCGATTGATAGAGACAAACACGACAAGAAACGTAGTTGCTATAGGATATCCTTTAAAAATAAGAATGAGATGAGCCTCGCCGAATAAAAACACAGATTGCGGGGCCCTCAGTAAATACTTGTTTTAAATTACTTAGAATTCAGGAGGGCCGCTTAGTGAATTCCGTGGCCTTTCCAAAAATAATAACGCGATAGTCTTTTTAGGCGCGTGTTTAATAATTTATTTTCTTAAGACTTAGGGTGTGCATTTCATGCGACCCAAATCCAAATCCCAAAACGTCAAGTAAGATATGTTCCGGATTGTGGGTGCATTTCATGTGACGCAATCCAAAGACATGTTTTAAGCGACGTTCACATTCCTAATAATGATAATTAATAAAGTGGTTAAAAGATAAAATTTGCACATGGTTCATAATTGTATTTAAAAATCAGAAAAATAAGCCGAATATAACAGCTGAGCGACCGTGCTAGAACCACGGAATTCGGGAATGCCTAACACCTTCTCCCGGGTTAACAGAATTCCTTATCCGGATTTCTGGTACGCAGACTGTAATATAGAGTCATTATTTTTTCCTCGATTCGGGATTAAAATTGGTGACTTGGGACACCCTAAATCTCCCAAGTGGCGACTCTGAAATAATTAAACCAATCCCGTTTTGATTGTCCTTTAATTGGAAAAAACCCCCCCCTGCGCCCTCTCGGGCGCGGAAAAAGGAGGTGTGACAATTATCACTTGAACGGATTTGTTGCACATCAATGTCATCATTTTTCTGAAGATCGTGTGTGTAGAATAATTTTGATGAAATGTGCTTCATTCTATCTTCTTTTATAAATCCTCCCTTCAATTGGGCTATGCATGCAAGCATTGTCTTCGTATAAAATTGTGGGTCTTTTCTCACATTCCAAACCACATTTTTCTCGAATAAAATGAATTATTGATCTCAACCATACGCATTCCCTACTTGCTTCATGAATAGCTATTATCTCAGCGTGATTTGAAGAAGTAGCAACAATAGATTGCTTTGTGGAGCGCCATGATATGATAGTACCTCCATATGTAAATACGTAGCCGGTTTGAGATCGAGCTTTATGGGGATCAGATAAATAACCTGCATCTGCATAACCAACAAGGTCTGCACTATCTTTGTTAGCATAAAACAAACCCATATCAAGAGTTCCCTTTAAATATCGCAATATATGCTTAATCCCGTTCCAATGTCTCCGTGTAGGAGAAGAACTATATCTTGCTAGTAAATTAACAGAAAATGCTATGTCAGGCCTTGTAGCATTAGCAAGATACATTAGTGCACCAATTGCACTGAGATAGGGTACTTCGGGACCAAGGAGTTCCTCGTCCTCTTCTGGAGGTCGGAACAAATCCTTATTCACTTCAAGTGATCGAACAACCATTGGTGTACTCAATGGGTGCGCTTTGTCCATGTAAAAGCGTTTTAAGACCCTTTCTGTATAGGCAGATTGATGGATAAAGATCTCGTCTGCTAAATGTTCAATTTGCAGACCAAGACAAAGTTTTGTCTTTCCAAGATCTTTCATCTCAAATTCTTTCTTAAGATATTCAATTGCCTTTTGGAGCTCTTCTGGAGTTCCAACAAGATTTATGTCATCAACATAAACAGCAAGTATAACAAATTCTGATGCCATTTTCTTTATAAAAATACATGGACAAATAACATCATTTATGTAACCTTCTTTCAGCAAATATTCACTAAGGCGATTATACCACATGCGCCCAGATTGCTTTAAACCGTACAAAGATCTTTGTAATCTGATTGAATACATTTCCTGAGATTTTGCTTCAGGCATTTTAAATCCTTCAGGGATTTTCATATAAATTTCATTATCAAGTGAACCGTACAGATAAGCTGTAACTACATCCATTAGATGTATTTCAAGCTTTTCATGTAGTGCTAAACTGATGAGATATCGAAATGTTATGGCATCCATAACAGGTGAATATGTTTCATCAAAATCGACTCCAGGTCGTTGTGAGAATCCTTGTGCAACAAGGCGAGCTTTGTATCTTTCAACTTCATTTTTATCATTCCTTTTTCGCACAAAAACCCATTTATGACCAACTGGTTTTATACCAGCAGGTGTTTGGACTACTGGTCCAAAGACCTCTCTTTTAGCAAGTGACTTCAATTCCGATTGAATTGCCTCTTGCCATTTTGGCCAATCAGATCTTTGTCGACATTCTTCGACAGATCGAGGTTCAAGATCCTCACTATCTTGCATAATATTAAGTGCAACATTATATGCAAAAATATTATCCACCACTATTTCAGATCGATTTAAATTAATCCCATCACCGATCGAACTTATTAAAAGTTCCTCACTCACATGAGCTTCGGGTTCATTGATTTCTCCAGGAATCTCAGAACTAATCAGATTTTGGGTCTCTTCAGGAGATCCCTTCATAGTATCATTTTGATCATTTGTCGATTTTCTTTTTCGAGGATTTCGATCCTTAGAACCCAAAGGCCTACCACGCTTCAGGTGTGCTTTAGGTTCACTAGCTCTCATGCTAGTAGATGGTCCAACTGGGACATCAATTCGGATAGGCACATTCTCTGCTGGGATGTGTGACTTAGTTATCCTTTTCAAATCAGTAAATGCGTCTGGCATTTGATTTGCTAAATTCTGTAAATGAATGATCTTCTGGACCTCCTGATTACATATAGGGGTACGGGGATCAAAGTGAGATAATGATGAAATTTTCCACACAATTTCTCTTTTGATTTCTTTTTTCTCTCCCCCTAATTGTGAAAAATTTATTTCATCAAACCGACAATCTGCAAATTGAGCAGTAAATAAATCTCCTGTCAATGGTTCAAGATAGCGAATAATAAAGGGTGATTCAAACCCAACATATATTCCTATCCTTCTTTATGGTCTCATCTTACTACGTTGTGGTGGTGCTACTGACACATATACAGCACATCCAAAAATTCGTAGATGGGCAATATTTGGTTCATGACCAAAAACTAATTGTGACGGAGAATATTTATTAAAATGTGTCGGTCTGAGACGGATAAGCGATGCTGCATGCAAGATAACATGACCCCAAGCAGTAGTGGACAATTTTGTTTTCATAAGTAGTGGTCTTGCTATCAATTGCAGGCGTTTAATAAATGACTCTGCAAGGCCATTTTGAGTATGAACATAAGCTAGAGGATGTTCAACTTTTATCCCAACGGATAGACAATAATCATCAAAAACTTGAGATGAGAATTCTCCAGCATTATCAAGGCGAATAGCCTTTATAGGATAATCTGGGAATTGTGCCCTTAATCGAATTATTTGGGCTAATAGCTTTGCAAACGCCAGGTTGCGAGATGATAGTAGGCACACATGAGACCATCTTGAAGATGCATCTATTAGGACCATAAAATATCTAAACAACCCACTTGGTGGGTGAATAGGTCCACATATATCCCCATGTATACGCTCTAAAAAGGCAGGGGATTCAATACCAACCTTCATTGGTGATGGTCTAGTGATCATTTTTCCTTGATAACAAGCATCACAAGAAAATTCGTCATTTGTAAGAATCTTCAAGTTCTTTAATGGATGCCCACTCGAATTTTCAGTAATTCGTCTCATCATTATTGATCCGGGATGGCCCAAACGGCCATGCCAAAGCACAAAAGTATTTGAATCCGTAAACTTCTGGTTTACGATAGAGTGTGCTTCAATTGTACTAATTTTTGAATAGTATAAGCCAGAAGATAAAGTTGGTAACTTTTCTACAATGCATTTCTGGCCAGAAATATTCTTTGTAATACAAAGATATTCCCTGTTCATTTCATCTATTGTCTCTACATGATACCCATTTCGGCGGATATCTATAAAACTCAACAAGTTTCTTCGGGACTTGGAGGAGAACAATGCATTGTCTATAATAAGTTTTGTTCCCTTAGACAGAAATATTATGGCTCTTCCGGAGCCTTCAATCAAACTTATATTACCAGAAATTGTTGAAACATTTGCTTTTTCCTTATGCAAATAAGAAAAGTATTTCTGATCGTTGAATATGGCATGAGTTGTTCCACTATCAATAACACAAATATCTTCATGATTTGTCTTTGATCCAAACATAATTTGAGGGTTATCCATATTCTTCAAAATAACATAAATAAAATATATTATAGTAAACATCATTATCAAAGCATAACTTTTATTTATGTACAACAATTACATAACCATACTATCTATTACAAACAACAAAAATTAAAATATTTACATTTCTACAGATTCACTACCGATTACATGACTTGTTTCTCCTTCTGGGAGTGCAAAGTAATCAGCTACATCCAAATGCATGAAGTCTAAATTATCTTCAGAAATAAAATTTGCTTCAGCATTTTTCTCTGTCTTCTTCAGGGAGGCTTGATAAAGCTCAACCAGGTGCTTTGGCGTACGACAAGTACGTGACCAGTGCCCTTTTCCTCCACATCTATAGCATGCATTTTCTGCATTTGGCGCTTGCACCGCTTCATGCTTTTGTTCCTTCCTTTTCCACTGTTGGTGGTGAGGAGGCTTCTTTGGTGCATTATTATTACCATGATTGGGGTTTCTTCCCCGACCACGGCCATGACCACGACTGGGGCCACGACCTCTTCCACGTTTAGCTTGGTGGAAGTTCGTCTCATTCACTTCAGGGAATGGACAAGAACCAATAGGTCGGCTTTCATGATTTTTCATTAATAGCCCATTATGTTGCTCTGCTATAAGAAGATGTGAGATAAGTTCAGAATACTTTTTAAATCCCATCTCTCGATATTGCTGCTGCAGGAGCATATTCGAGGCATGAAAAGTGGTGAAAGTTTTCTCCAACATATCATGATCAGTAATATTATCACCACATAATTTCAATTGGGAAATAATTCTGAACATAGCAGAATTATACTCACTGATAGATTTAAAATCTTGTAGCCTTAGATGAGTCCAATCATAACGTGCCTGTGGAAGAACGACCATCTTCAGGTGGTCATATCTATCTTTCAAATTATTCCACAGTATGACTGGATCTTTAATAGTGAGATATTCCATTTTCAGGCCCTCATCAAGGTGATGGCGTAGGAATATCATTGCTTTGGCACGGTCTTGGTTTGATGCCTGATTTTTATCCTTGATGGTGTCTGCCAGACCCATCGCATCAAGATGAATTTCAACATCAAGCACCCAAGACATGTAGCTTTTGCCCGATATATTAAGGGCTACAAATTCAAGTTTAGAAAGATTTGATATTATTTAGGAAAAGAAAGTTCTTACCTCTAATACTTTCAAAGTATTTGCTCGAGATGTCAGAGTCTCGTGCTGATAACGTGTTATAAAATAAAGACTGTAAAGTAAAGACAAGTATAGAGAGAAACTGTTATATTATTCGAATTCAAACTGATGTACATAATGAACTGAAATCTCTTCTATTTATAGAAGAAAGGAAGCTGTTATGTAAGCTGCTACTATACCATATATGGATAATCTTCTACTAAGAGCAATGTTTATCCATAACGGAGTACTGAAAGGATAAGCTTATTATACCCGATATGAATAATCTTCCACCGGGGGTAATATTTATCCATAACTGGGTACTGAAAGGATAAGCTTATAATACCCGGTATGGATAATCTTCTACCGGGGTAATGTTTATCTATAACTGGGTACTGAAAGGATAAACTTATTATATCCGGTATGGATAATCTTCTACCGGAAATAATATTTATCCATAACCGGGTACCGAAGTGATAAGCTTCTTCAGTAAGCTTATTTCCAATAGAGTACTAAATAGATAAACATATTTACGGTGGAGTCCCATATGGATAAGTTTCTTGAGGAAGCTTATTTACAACGGAGTAGTAAATGAATATCCATAATATAATATATTTATAACAAAAATCATATTTTGCCCAAGTATTCCAGGACATTGCCCTTCCCTCCGCGCACGGCGTCTCCGATTACCGGTTCAGGTGATGCATTCGATTTTTGCTTTTTTGCCGTTGAGCAGTCGATTCCTATTCAATTTCCCCCCTCAATTGATTGCTTTTAGTTTTTACGTTGGGCATCAATCAAAGTACGTGGCTCGCACACCCTCTGACTGTTTTTTTCTTTTTCTTTGGGGAATTCGCTAATATACATAATACATAGTATGTAATTTGTTGTGATGAGCATGTAAAATTTATGGACTCATCTTCGAGGAGAAGTGGATGCAGTTGTTTACATTGTGTGCTTGTGAGTTTACAACGGCCTGTTGGTTTGATGTAGCCATAATTAGAGGTTAAAGTTGGATCGTAAGTGGCATTTTACCCTTTCAAGCTTCTAATTTTGTAGCTGAAATGTGATAGTAGTAGCTGATAACTTGTAATACTAAGCGAGATCATTTTATCTCCTGAAGTTCATAGGTTTATTCTGGACATTTTCTTAAATGAGTTGTTCGATTATTAGCATTTTCTTGAGATTTTGTACAGTCTTTATTGTGTGCGAATAAAGTAGCTTAATTTTACGTGATTCTTTTTTACTTCCAGATTTCTGTAAGGTCAACTGATTGGGCTGCCATATCTATATATGTTACCATCATAAATTTGGGCAGCACTAAGCAGGAACTTGAATTGAGCACTCAGTTTTTGCTATCTAATTCTGAAAGTAAAGAATAAAATGGTTAGATAGAGGTGATAAGAAATAAAGGAAATCATTGAAAACCACTCATTTATCTAGTTATTTTAACTCTCTCCGTAGTACTATGCTTATGGAACTAATTTCACTTCAACGCGAATGATGCATCTTCACGTTTGTCTTCTTTTGAAAATAACAAACTACATCTTCACCCTTGTCTTATTTTCTAATTTTCTGTATACCTGTCCAATACTATTGAATAGTGCTCTACAGTCCAGTGAGATGTGTGTTTACATTCAAGTATCAGAAATCCGTGCTCTCCATAATTTCTGATGTTTGAGTTTGTTCTTAGTGCATTCCTCAAAATTAAGATCATTAATTTTCTACTGTTCCCATATTCGTCGAAATTATAATTTGGACTAACTTGCTTCTATGCCAACTTCTGATATTTCAGATAAAATGCTGCAGTTATTTCTATCTAAACCATCATGGAAGGAAAATGTAGATGATGAATCAGCTGAACAGAGAAAAGCTCTTCTAAATGAGCTAGAATCAGTCATCTGGTCACTGATATCGGTGGAAGGTCGATCTGAATCTCGTCTTTGGCTTTGCATTGCTATCGCAGATGTACGGTCTATAACACCTCGTAATCAACATGAGTTATTCATGACCTTATTGAGGTCTAAGCCACTAAAGCGGCCCTTAGTCGGACAACTCCTACGATTGCTTTTCCAGAAGGAACCTCAGAAAGCAGGGCATATCATTGCAAAGAAATGCTTTTTATTAGAAAATTTCTTCAAAGGTAAGGTTTTACTATTTTACTTGAGTTAGTGGGTGAAGTGCATCTTGAGCTGGCGTTTTTCCTTAAGTTGGTTATTTAGTTCCTTTTTGCTTGATCCATGAGCCATATGCTTCTAGATTTTTCAGATGAAACTTCCTTGATTTTAGCTTGTTCTTCATGTCGAATTTATCAAAATCTTACTGACTGATTGACTCTTTCCATGAGATATATTGATTCAGTTATCACCTGTAAAAGACATGTTTTTTCTTACCAATCACTTATAACTTCAAAACGTATAATTTGGCTGGAGTGTGGCATGTGTAGACAACAATATTGGAAGATAACTTTTAGCAGTTACCATAAAAGTGGGTTTATTTGAGGAAAAGAAATTATCTGGTGACTTCACAGTTTGTTGAAGTTTGCTTTTGTCATTAAATTAAGTTATAAAAACATTAATGAGAATTTCCAATGGTACTTTTACCTATATAAAAAAAGGAGAATTACCAGGGGTACATTCTTTCTTGGGTTATCTTGTTGAGAGTTGCTGAACAAACAATAAAGTATAATTTTGTCTCAAGTCTATGTAGTTTTTCTTCTGAAATTTTGAGGGAAATAAAAAGTTCATGGTGATAGAACTGTTCCAATCTTTGTTCTAATATTCTTTATGTCAAAACGACTCTAGTATAGTTTGTTTACTGGATTGCTGTAGAGGTTAGTATGTGGTACATCACCTCTGTTCACACTTACTAAGATATTTTCCTGTACTGATTATTTGATCTCAGTAATTTTCATTTTTTGTCTGTAAATTATTGATCTTGCAGGAAACCAAAACCGTATTTTGCAGTGGTTCTCTAATTTTGCTGGTACTGGTTATGCAACCCATACAAAGGGGGCTAAGGCACTGTCCCAGTTTGCTTTTGTAAATAGAGACATCTGTTGGGAGGAGCTCGAGTGGAGGGGGAAACATGGGCAATCTCCTGCAATGGTTGCTACAAAGCCCCACTATTTTCTTGATCTGGATGTCGAACGAACAGTGGAGAATTTTCTTGAGTATGTTCCTGAATTTTGGTCATCTAAGGAATTTGCCGAGTCACTGAAAGATGGTGATATTCTGACCATTGATAATAATTTTTTTGTCAGTATGTTTGTTGACTTGATGTACAAGGAGGATTTGAAAGAAGTTTGGGAAATTATAGATGAGTTTCTCATTGAGCAATCTTTCTCTTTCTTATGTCAACACCTTCTCATCGTTCTTGGGGAACAAGATCTAAAGGTTTTCTTGGATTTACTCCAAAGACATGTTAAGCCAAGGTTGCAAAAGATGGATTGTCATGATTCTTCTTTTTGGCTGGAGATCATACTCTCCAAGTGTGATGGCAGTAATTCTCTTGATCAGTTGCTTCTCTTGAATGCAGTTACTACTCAAACTCGGCAGCTTATGCGATTTATACGTGACGAAGGAAGTCAGGAGCAAAAGGAAAAGGTTAAGCATATTGTTTTCCAAATTTGTACACCAACAATCTGTAAAGATAGCTTTATACCAATTCTAAGAGAATGTTTCAGCAGAAAATCTTTAGGAACTATAAAATGGTTGGGATTGCAGTCTTGGGCATTCCACTATTATTTATCTGAGGAATTCCAACATTCCAGTTCCTGGGAATGTTTATTTGTCAGCAATGACATAAGCTTTCGCAAGTCCAAGACTTATCCAATATTAGATCATGATCAACTTCTGGAAGAAAGTGAGTCTGTGCAGGACACCAGGTCAGCCAGAAATAAGCGCAAGAAAATGCAAAAACACAAAAAGAAAAAGAGAAGGAATCTTGAATTTGAAGAATTAGATGGGGTAGAATTTGCCGATGTTATTGAGGATAGAGCGGAATTTCATTTGACATCTGGTGACTGGTTGCTTTCTACTGATGGGTATTCAACTACTTGGAGCAGCGTAAGTTCAAAATACATTGTTTTCCTTCAAGTTCTATTCTCTATTTACCTGGCCATATTTTTCCATCTTCCCATTGCTATATTGACAATTGACATATGAATCCTGAACATCTAGGACCTCTGCTGCAAATCTCTTCCACTGAACTGGCTCTTAGACCATTTGACATTTGTCATATATAATTTAATTTGTTATTGGTGCAACTAATAGATTTAGGGATTGTGTCCATCATTAGCAATTTGAATAACAGAAGCATGCTGATTAATGTTGCATCTTTCTTAGGGGAAAGAATATGATTTTGAGCAAACATTACATGCATTAATGTTACTTCTTTTGATGTGTGAATTAGTTGTGTTTCTTTGTTTTTTTAACTATCATGATTTATATAGGTAGACCTACCTGAGCACCTATCAAAACATTGCTTCTTCACGTGGATGAAGTGGGTTATTGAGGGCATGGAGAGATGATCTTTCATTCGTGGTTGGAGTTCTTATCTAACAACAAAAAGATTATGGTCATCTTATGCTTTCCATATCCATCCCCTTATGGAAGAACTTGCAGGTTTAGTGGTCTTTTCATTTTTCGTTTCTTTAGTTACAGACTGAATGGTTCCACTCATCACAATATGCTTGTGGTTATCACCTTACCTTATTTTGCTTTTGTCATTTGAGATTGCAGGTGGATTCGACAAGTGAGATAAAAAGGGGCCGGTTCTTGATTTATCACTCTGGTTCAACGTCAGGAAGCATCTATTAAATGGTGCTTCGTCATTGCCTTCTGTCCTGATTGCAACTTTCTATTTCTTTTACCTTGAATCCTGCCTTGTAAGTCAAGTATTTACCGAAGCAATTCTTCACTGATTGTGAAGGTAACGATCGATATGAGGACATTGCAGGTTTGAGTTCCGCTCTTTCCTTGGGCCTTATGTGCTTAAAGCAGACCTTTCTCTGCCTGATGTTTTCTTTGTTCCACACCATGTTTCCAATGGGCAGAGGTCCTTTATTGCCATTTGCCAGAGCCCAGGAAAGCCAGAAGTTTCTTTTGCACCTACTTATACAGATCCTAACAGTTAATTTTTCATGTAATTGAAGTTTGGAAATGTAGCCCCGTCGATTTCATCTAAGTTTTTCATGATATGATGTATTGACGGTGCTACTCTATTTTCCTTGATGAATTATAGTTGTGAGGATTTGGATTATGAGCAATATTTCAGTTTACTACTGAAGTATAATATTAGTAACAATTACAGCCACAACTGCAGGGTCTTATAAACTAAAAAAAAGAAGCATATAAAATAGGCTCGCTTCTACTCCTTTAGTTTGTATTCTGGGTTGAGCCAAAGCTGCAACTCAATTCGACTTTAGATGCTTAGCTTTTTATTGATCTTGATTAGTTTTACTTTATTTATTTATTTATTTAATTTTTGGTAGAATGCTTAAGAACACCCCTAAACTTGCTCAGATTATTAGTTCCCTCCTCAAACTATACTTAGTCTTCATTATCCCTTTACACTTGGGTATTTTAAAGCATTTACCCCTGAACGATCTCATCCTAGCGAAGTGCCATACCCCTGCTTGTCATGTGGATTTTTTCCCGCGTGGCATATTTTAAAAATAATACTCCTTTCGTTTAAAAAAGAATGGACTTATTATTCTACAGGGATTGAACTAAGATTTTTCTTGATCATGTTTTTTACAAATATTCTAAATTGTTTACTTGTGACTTACCTTTTATGTAGTTTCTAAATATGTAGACTTTATTTCAAAAATTTTAAAGAATTTATGTTTGAATTCACATTGAGAATTAGTCAATTTGATCATCGTACTTCGAAAAAATTCAAATCGAGGTAGTATATATTTTTGCACTTTTTTTAATTCACTAATTTTTTAGATAATCTTTTTCTATTTAAATTTATAAAAATATTGCTGAATCTCCATTATTTAGGCTAAATTTTATTATTTGGCTCAAAATAATGAAGATCCAAGAAATTCATTTTTTTTTGTAATTTTGGTCCGACAAAGAAGAAATACACAATTGAGATAAATAGTCATTGCATCTAAAAAGTAAATATACAATCGGAACTTGAAGCTAAGAGCGTGGCTTGCTGGTCAATAAAGTGGGTGAGAACCATAAGGTCTCGGGTGCAATCTAATGGAGGTAAAAATACTAGGTGATTTTTTTTATTTGTTCAAGCATTGGTGGACAACGTTACTTGATACCTATTGCTAGTGAGAGATGCCAGGTATCCTCTTGAATTAGTCGAGATACGCGTAAGCTGCTTGTGACACCACGATTATCAAAAAGGAAAAAGATACAAAGTAAAAAGAAAAAAAGATACAAAGTAAAAAGAAAAAAAGATACAAAATTGAAATAAATAGTCATGACATCTAAACAAGAGATAAAAATAAGTGCACATTTGCAAATTTATTACTTTGGCTATACCTTTTGTATTTGGTTAAACATATTGAGATTTTTATCCTATAGGTACAAAGGTAGGACAATATTTACCCGTTTTAGCTTGATTTTAAGGTTTTCCATGTAGCTAGAATTCGTCTATAAAATATATACAGTCCAGCAAATTGATATTTTCTTCTTCCTCCTTCAGCCTTTGGCTGAACATCCTGCTAAACCCACTCAATTATCCAAATGTTTAGATATAAGCTTCTTAAAGTATTTTTAATTATTTTCGAGAATTCAACTTTTAAACTCCAAGCTTTAAATTTTTGTTAATGGGAAAAAACTTTTTTTCTAAGCCTAACGTGATGGCACATAATCTCTAAACTAAGTAAGCCTAACGTTAACTGAGATAATATTTTTATTTGCTAACTTTAATTTAAGTAACTCTTAATAATTTACAATTCCCAAAACCGGTGATACAAGTCACAAGCCTTTCTTAGAGTAGTTATACACAATAAATACATCACTGCTCCAAAACAAAAGGAATAGATAGAAATAAATACAAATGAAGGTGACTCCGAGGCCTGCGAACGCTGTAGCAGGTTTACCTTGAGTCTCCACCGCAACGACCCGCACAACTACTACCGATCAAATACCTAGATCTGTATACAAAAATGTACAAAAGTGTAGTATGAGCACACCACGGCGGTACCCGGTAATTATCAAGACTAACCTCAGTGTGGTAGTGACGAGGAATAGTCCAGACACCTACTGGTCAAATAAATTGAACATGATTAGATAATATACTATCAACCTAGAAATGACATAGTAATATCAACAGCAGGGAAAGAACAAACTACAATCAGTAGAAACAATAAAGAGAAACACGGGTGGAAACGAAAGATAACCAAATAAATTAACACCAACATAGCTGGAACACAGACAAGTAAAAATGTGCTCAAACAAGGAAGGCGATGTCAGCTCAATAAATCATATCGTTTCCGATGCACAATTTCCAGCCATTTCAAACTCGATGTCTCATATCATAACCTCAATTACCAAACTTTTAGCACAACACGACACCTTGTGTCCATATATTTCTATCTCACTTTACACATCAATGTTCTCATGTTACTCAGTTCATAGGGTCCATAACTAATGCAATTAAGATGTTCAAGGAGTCTGATTTACATAACATAAAGTAGAGTACATCTTCTAAATCAATTAGGAACTCAGTAAAAAAGATAAAGTTATTTTTAGAAATCATTTGAATAGAGAAAGTACCATTTTCAATTAAAGTACAACATCGAATGAATTATTACCTTTAACAAGGAATTAAATAAATTAACTTAGTAGAAATTTCATTTTAAAGTAAAATACAACCTCAAACGGTTTAAGGAAATTTAATTGAGTAACTAAATGAATTGAAGATGAAACAATTATTGAAATTTTAAAGTATTGAAAAATATGTATATAAATACGGCGAAGTATTGAAAACACGATGGGGTTCCTTTACAAAGGATCACAGCGGTAAAGGAATCTGAATAGTTAAAATACTTGAATTGATAACAACAAATAAGCATAGCAAACAGAAAGTGCACGACATCACCCTTCGTGCTTTTGCTCTCATTCTCACTATAATAATCAATATTTACTTTTATTCTTTCTTGTTGCAGGCGTGCAACTCGATCCCATTTCAAATATTACCGTGGCGGCGTGCCACCCGATCCCATTTCATATATTACCATGGCGGCGTGCCACCCGATCCCATTTCATATATCTTGTAGCAGACATGCAACTCGATCCAATTTCATATATCTTGTTGCAGGTGTGCAATCCGCTCCCATTTCATATATCTTGTTGCAGGCGTGCAACCGCTCCCATCATGGAGGCGTGCCTCCCGATCCCATTTACAAATCAACATCAATCATAAAAGAATTTCGGCAAGGAAACGAGAGTATAACAATAACATCCCGGCAAGGGAGACAAGATCATAAATAACAACATCTCGGCAAGGGAACAATAGTATAACAACAATATCTCAGCAAGGAAAATAATATCATAAACAATAACATCCCGGCAAGGGAATCAGCAAATACATATAAGGGTCATGGAAAAACCAAGAAGCACGATAACCTCAACAAAACAACAAATCATAATAAGCACGTGATAACTACACCGATAACCACAACAATTGGACATGTAACATATATGCACGAAGTCATAGAGGAACTCAAAATCAAGAAGTATCAAAACAATAAGAAAGGTAATCACTTCAATTAAGGCAATTAAGGGTCAAGGTAACACGTAAGAATTAGAGGAAAGCTAGCAACGTCATATGGATCATATAGAGGCAATTTAAGCAATTAGGAAACCCAATCATAACAGAATACTTTCCACATAAGGACCTAGGAACCCTAGAGGCAATTTTTTCATAAATAAGTTTGAGCACACACTCGTCACCTCACATGCATGGACTACAATTAGCATAAAAGACTCAATTCCTAAGGGGAAGTCCCCCCACAAGGTTAGGCAAGATACTTATCTCGAAGACGATAAACCGATACTCTAAAATGTACTTCTCGGGTGAAAATACCTCTGGACGGCTCATATCTAACTAAAAATGACTTGAATACATCTAACAATGCAAGAGAAAACAATTCCAGTTAACAAAACTATGATTCCTATACAATTTGCAAAAAATCAACAAAAATCAACTCCCTAGGCCCCCACCTCGAATCCTGACAAAATTTAAAAAAACCGTATACTCATTCCGACACGAGTTCACCCATACAAAAATTATCTAATTCCGATATCATTTGGTCATTCAAATCATCATTTTACATTTTTGAAAGATTTCACAATTTTCCCCAAATTTTCCTTTAGATTCTCATGAATTTGATATTAAATCTAAGATATAATCACAAAATATAGTTGAAAATTGATTAGAGACACTTACCCAATGATTTGGAGAAGTTTGGGTCATTGAAAAATCGCCTATGGAGGTTTAGGGTTTGAGAAAATTGAAAAATGGGGGAAAATCCCGTCAGAAACCTCACTTAACAGGCCTCAGATATCGTATTTGCGACCCAGGGTTCACAATACCGAACCCTTGTAAATTGCGAACAAAGCAGGGCTGACAGAAGTCGCATTTGCGACCAAAAGTTCGAATTTGTGAACTGAGCATCGCAACAACAACAACAACAACAACGACCCAGTATAATCCCACAAGTGGGGTCTGGGGAGGGTAATATGTATGCAGACCTTACCCCTACCCCGAAGGGTAGAGAGGCTGTTTCCAGGAGACCCTCGGCTCAAAAAAGCAATAGGAGCTGATATATTAGTACCATAAAAATGCATAATAAAAATAACAGCAATATATAAGAGATATGAAATACAGAATACGAAATACGAAATAGATGGCTGGTATAGTAAAACTAGAAGGTAAAGCCCTGCATCAATAGACGACCAATGACATTCTTAGTCTAACTCCTAACTGGCTAGTCTCACTCTATTGTGCTGTAGAAATATTCACAACTCTCCCCTAACCTACAACCTTAATGCTCGACCTCCATAATTCCATGTCAAGGGCCATGTCCTCAGTAATCCTAAGTCGCGCCATGTCCTGTCTGATCACCTCTCCCCAATACTTGTTAGTTCGTCCTCTACCTCTCCGCGTGCCCACTACAGCCAGTCGCTCACACCTCCTCACCGGTGCATCAATGCTCCTCCTCTGAATGTGCCCGAACCATCTGAGTCTTACTTCCCGCATCTTGTCCTCCATGGGGGCCACACCCACCTTCTCTCGAATATCTTCATTCCTAATCTTATCCATCCTTGTATGCCCGCACATCCACCTCAACATCCTCATCTCTGCTACTTTCATCTTCTGGATGTGTGAGTTCTTTACCGGCCAACATTCAGTTCCATATAACATGGCAGGCCTAACCACTGCTCTATAAAACTTACCTTTTAGTAACGGTGGCACTTTCTTGTCACACAAGACTCCCGACGCTAACCTCCACTTCATCCACCCCACCCCTATACGGTGTGTGACATCCTCGTCAATCTCCCCGATCCCCTGAATAACCGATCCAAGGTACTTGAAACTACCTCTCTTGGGAATGACTTGAGAGTCAAGCCTCACTTCAACTCCCGCTTCCGTCGGCTCAACTCCAAATTTGCACTCGAGGTATTCCGTCTTCGTCCTGCTCAACTTGAAACCTTTAGACTCAAGAGCATGTCTCCAAATCTCTAGCCTCTCGTTGACGCCGCCTCGTGTCTCGTCAATTAGAATAATGTCATCAGCAAATAGCATGCACCATGACACCTCCCCTTGAATATGATGAGTCAGTGCATCCATCACCAGGGCAAATAGGAATGGGCTGAGCGCAGACCCTTGGTGCAACCCCGTAATAACTGGAAAGTGTTCAGAGTCACCTCCTACTGTCCTAACCCGAGTCTTAGCTCCATCATACATGTCTTTAATCACCCTAATATAGTTACTCGGGACCACTTTATCCTCTAAGCAGCTCCATAAGACCTCCCTAGGAACCTTATCGTACGCTTTCTCCAGATCAATAAACACCATGTGGAGATCCTTCTTCCTATCTCTGTACTGTTCCACCATCCTCCTAATAAGGTGGATAGCTTCTGTGGTAGATCGTCCCGGCATGAACCCGAACTGGTTGTCTGAAATAGACACCGTCCTTCGCACTCTCATTTCTACCACTCTCTCCCAAACTTTCATGGTATGACTTAGTAATTTGATGCCCCTATAGTTGTTACAGCTCTGGACATCACCTTTGTTCTTATACAACGGGACCATTGTACTCCACCTCCACTCTTCAGGCATTCTATTAGTCTTGAATATAACACTAAACAATGCAGTAAGCCATTCCAAGCCTGCTCTACCCACACACCTCCACAGTTCAACCGGAATTTCGTCTGGCCCGGTAGCTCTGCCCCTTCTCATCTTACGCATTGCCTCCATGACTTCATCGATCTCAATGTCCCTACAATTACTTACTTCATGGTGACTGTCGGCATTCCTCGATTCCCCAAGTATAATATCCTGATCCCCTTCTTCACTTAGAAGTTTATGAAAGTAGGTCTGCCACCTCCTCTTAATCTGGTCATCTCCCATCAAAACTTTGCCGTCATCATCTTTTATGCACCTCACTTGGTCCAGATCCCGAGTTGTCCTCTCTCTCGCCTTAGCGAGTCGGAATAACTTCTTCTCCCCACCTTTGTTCCTTAGTTCCTCATACAGACGAGCAAAAGCTGTCGTCTTAGCCTCCGTCACTGCCATCTTCGCCTCCTTCCTAGCTACCTTATACCTTTGACTGTTCTCTCTCTTCTCCTCCTCATCAGTGCTCCCTACTAACCGCAGGTAAGCCGCCTTCTTTGCTTCCACTTTACCTTGGACAACTGCATTCCACCACCAATCTCCTTTGTGGCCACCATTGTGGCCCGTAGATATCCCTAACACCTCTCTCGCCGCCTTTCTTATACAGTCCGCCGTCGTCGACCATATTGTGTTTGCGTCCCCACTACTTCTCCAAGCTCCCATTGCCGATAACCTTCCTTCCAACTCCTTAGCTTTATCCTTAGTTAAGGCGCCCCACCTAATGTTGGGGCGTCCTTGTACTGACCTCTTCTTCCTCTTTATCCTAATACAAATGTCTATCACCAAAAGCCTATGCTGCGTTGAGAGGGTCTCACCTGGGATAACCTTGCAGTCCTCGCACAACCTTCTGTCGCATCTCCTGAGGAGGAGATAGTCAATCTGAGTCTTCGCCACCGAACTTTGGTAAGTAACCAAATGTTCATCCCGCTTCGTAAAACTCGAGTTTGCAATGACTAGATCGAAAGCCTTGGCAAAGTCCAACAGCGCAATGCCCCCTCCGTTCCGCTCTCCGAAACCAAATCCGCCATGCACCTCAGTGTACCCACCTGCAGATAACCCAATATGACCATTGAAATCTCCTCCTATGAATAACCTCTCAGAAGGCGGTATACTACGAACAATCTCATCCAACCCCTCCCAAAATTGCCTTTTAATATCCTCATCCAAGCCTGCTTGTGGTGCGTACGCGCTAACGACATTTAAAGTACCCTCATCTACCACCAACTTAATAGTCATTAGTCTATCATTCACCCGCCTGACCTCTACCACGGACTCTCTAAGATGGCTATCTACCAGGATACCCACTCCATTCTTACCCCTCAGGACACCAGAGTACCACAACTTATACCCATCCACGTTTTTCGCCCTCGATCCGACCCACCTAGTCTCCTGGACACACGCTATATTAATCTTCCTCTTCTGCAGGATTTTCGCCAACTCTATGGATTTACTCGTTAGTGAACCTATGTTCCATGACCCGATTCTCAACCTATAGGCTTCCTTGCCCCCTCTACCTCCCCTGCTACCCGACCCACCCCCTGAACCCAGCCCCACACTCTGCCCCACCCGAGGACATGCCCTTATTCTATCATCCCAGACTGCAGCCACTACACCTACAACAATCTAGAGAAGACTCGCTAGTGCACAACGTACACAAATCAAACTAGAAGGAAACACGTGGTAACTAGTATCCTAGTTGAAAGGTTTAACTATTGCGAAGTAAAGTAACAGTAATTTAGCTAACACCAAAAGGGAAACAGTAAAACAGGAGGTACCAACTCCCGATAACAAAACCTGTGGCTGATTTGCTGTGCTCGATGTAGTTGTACGC
The DNA here is from genome assembly GCF_000393655.2 of Nicotiana sylvestris. Classification (NCBI taxonomy): domain Eukaryota; kingdom Viridiplantae; phylum Streptophyta; class Magnoliopsida; order Solanales; family Solanaceae; genus Nicotiana; species Nicotiana sylvestris. The sequence continues at coordinate 106,443,912 of NC_091063.1, read as the reverse complement.
TCACGCACCACTTCCTACTGCCCTTGCTGACACTCGCCCAGGTTGCTCTCCTTTGCCAGTGCTCGTGCGCCCAACTTGTCTCCAATACTCCGAGAATTCCTGAAAACACAGAAAATACCACGACCCAAAAACCAGAAGGAGCTATCACCGCTACCACTGGTATAGCCCCAACAATATAAAATGTACCAAGAAAGGAGACACATACACTATATCTACACACACACATACACTATATTCATGTATCATCCGCATACGCAGTCAGAAATATCATAAACCAGAAAAAGGCAATCAAAAAAGATTCCAAAGCAGTAACAAAGTTAACCTTTTACCTCAAATTGAATTAAATTTACAAACGTAACAACCCGAGAATTTCCCGAAGAAGGATTTGATTTTGATTCGTTATCAGCGAATTTGGTGTTCAAAACCCTAAATTCTTATTGATTTTACTTCTTACAGTGGAAATGGCATTTTAAGTGGAATTTGAGATTTAGGGCTGTGTTGAGTTTTGGGCGGAAAATGGGGACGGAAAGCGAGAGGGCTAAACCAAACAAGCACAACATAGCCTAAACCTATCCGAAACTCATCCAAGCCCTCGGGGCTTCAAACCAAATATGTACACAAGTCTAAAAACATCATAAGGACTTACTCGTGCGATCAAATCATCAAAATAACATAAAAAACTATGAATTTAACCTCAAAACTCATTATTTTCTAACTTTCCAACCGGACGTCCAAATCACGTCAATTCAATTCCGATTCTCACCAAATTTCACAGATAGGACTTAAATATCATAAAAAACTTGTACCAGGATACAAAACCAAAATGTGGGCCCGATACCAATGAGTTCAAACATTAATTCATTTATTTATTTCCTTTAAAACCCAGCACAACAATTTTCTTCAAAAATTATTTTCTAAGGCTAGAGACCTCGGAATTTAATTCTAGGCATATGTCCAAGTCCCATATTTTACCACAGACCTACCGGGATCGTCAGAACACAGATCCGAATTTGTTTACCAAAAATATTGACCAAAGTCAACAAAAAATCAATTTTTAACACTAAAAATTACTATATTTTTCATATTTTCACATAAAAGCTTTCCGATTTCACGCTCGGACTGCGCACGCAAGTCGATACACATAATATGAAGCTGCTCGTGACCTTAAACTACCGAACTAGACGCAATTGCTCAAAACGATCAGTTGGGCATTATATCCTCCTCCACTTAAACATACGTTCGTCCTCGAACATGCCCAGAGTCATTCCAAAACCATCGAACCACTACATGAGCTCCTCATACATACACCTGGGGGTGATTCCCCATCATCCAACCTATGCAGAACTAACAATGCAACTTAACTAAATGTCTCATCTCCTCCTTAGTCCATAACCTTAGAACAAGACCCAAACCTCAACATCCGAAATTCATTATAGGACCCGAATTCCACATCATCACACTGAACACACCCAAACAAGCTGAATCGAGCCAAAAATTTCAATCCAGAATACAATCACATGTTGTTCCACATAACTCACATACTCAAAGCAATAACCTCTGACCACCATAGCTGCTCAAATAACATCTTGGATGCCGGCAATATACTTCACATTGAATACAACCTTGTTCCGCACTTCCACAACACTACCCATGATAAAGAGACATGCGGAAACTCATAGCCGCCCATGAAGTCAACAAATCACGAAGCTCTCTCGCCCGCCAAGGGCCATTACCCAAATCTTAGCAGAAACACCCTCTCACTTCCAAACACTCCCCACCCCCAATACCATAACACTAATCTCAGGTCTAAGAACCTCATCTCAGCCAATACAAGCAATCCAACTAACAAATCATCACGGAACCACACAGATTCTTACACTACACAATTCTTACACCAAATGAGCAATAACTCAATTATGTAGCACAAATAAAGGAAAAAAAGTAGAAAAATTATCTAATAAGTACAACATGTGTGACAACAAAAGTATAGGTTTTTCATCGAATCGTCCCACAGAGGGAAGACACAACACCAAATAAACATAAGGAAAGGGTATCCCACATAACATCCGTTGCGGCGTGCAGCCCGCTCCCAAATACTCATCGAGCCAAAATGCTGGGGCTCACTGATCATATGAATACTGATATCAAATACAGCAGAGTGCACAAATAAAACTGTGGGAAAAAGTGAATAGAAGTAATAAGACATAAAAGAAACAAGTACAACTGAGGTGCAATGAGCAAATTAACATCATGAAGGCTATCTCGCCTGCATCGCCATAAGGCCCGAAAGGAATCACAACATGCGTGGAGAATACAGCCTCACAGCTCATCACAACATAAGAGAGCAACGCATAACATAGGCCAGAGGCATAAATAATATCCATTCTTCCTGCTAACATAACCAAAATGGCAATCTCACAGGAGCACACAAACTTAACCTGATACAAGATACATATTCTCATTGAGCTTTCACATTGTCTCAACCAAATCTTGATCCTTCCCAATTAGATAAATATGCTTCAAAAGATCCACAACAACTTATCGATAATACATGTTATTAATTATCCCATTATCAACATTTCTTCACAATCCGCAATCAAGAAATAGTCCACATGAGGGTATCTAGCTCCAAACCTCAGGAAATGCCAAAATTTCCATACCCAACTCAACTACGCAAATCAAATGGCTGATATATCTCTCACACCCTATCATTTTACTGAAGCACCCATATAGGGTTTCTGGCCGCGTAACAAAACATGAACCTCAAAAGCCTCAAAACCCAGTAATCACCATGCCACTAGCCATGCAACCCGCAAACCAAAACTCAAGGGTCTTTCCCAAACTGCCCGCTCTTCACATATGATAACCAACAATGCCAACACTCTATTAATTTCTAATACCGATTCAGGAGAAAACCACAATGTACCACATATTCCTTATGCCCGTAGTAGACAGCCAACTCAAGCCGTTGGCAACTAGGCCATCAATACCACACCTTCTAAACTCAACCGAGTCACACAAACATTCCAATCCAAGAGTGCTGCCACAAATTCCAGTAGAGAATTCCCTTTCAAAAGGACCAATTACTTCCATTGCCATGCTGACCCCTTCACTACTGAACTGACCCATTTCTTCGGATAGTCGATAAGCAATATCCCCCCTTAAAGCCCCAATATCATCCCTTGCATGATTTTAGTCTTTTGTTATATACAAATTTTGGAAACCTTCTAATACCACTTATATACATACCTCAGGCCAAAACTAATATAAATCTGACTCTGCAATCTAAACTCCACAAGTAGACTCCTCCACTTGGCGCGAAGCCATCGAAACAACGTCTGATGATCCGTAAAGCTAACATTCACGACTCACACAATGAAAATCACAAGGTACTCCAATACTACCAGCTATCCTCAATCAACCTCCACCTCGCGACCCTGCCACGATCTCGACGACTAGCCAATCAATTAAACCTTTCCAAGCTCGCACTCACCAACCAGATGCCAGAAACTGTTGCGTCTCCATATGAACAATTGAATAGCCTCTCAATACCTCTGTATCTTCAGTCTGGACAACACGTTGAGACAATGTCTGAGCTCCCTGACTCCTCCGTAGTCTATTTGTAGCATTCGAACCACTGGCGCATAGAGGTCACTGAGAGCGTAATATTATACACGAGTGGATGTAAAGGAACATAAGTTATACACTTCGAGCTGAATCAATGTTGCACGATAAGGAATGAAAGAAGTGGAATTTCCTAACAGTTCCGTAGCCTCTTAAAGATAAGTACAGACGTCTCCATACCGATTCTCAAGACTCTACTAAACCTGCTTATGACTCGTAGCACATATCGACCTAGAGCTCTGATACCAACTTGTCACGACGCAAAAATCCCTCCGAAGGAGTCGTGATGGCACCTAGTCTCTAAACTAGGTAAGCCTAACGTTAACTAAGATAACATTTATATTTGCCAACGTTAATTTAAATAACTCTTAACAATTTACAATTTCCAAAACCGGTGGTACAAGTCACAAGCCTTTCTAAGAGTAGTTATACAAAATAAATACATCACTGCTCCGAAACAAAAGGAACAAATAAAAATAAATACAAATAAAGGTGACTCCGAGGCCTGCGAACGCTGTAGCAGGTTTACCTTAAGTCTCCACCGCAATGATCTATATAGCTACTACTAATCAAATACCTAGATCTGTACACAAAAATGTACAGAAGTGCAGTATGATTACACCACAACGGTGCCCAGTAAGTATCAAGACTAACCTCGGTGGGGTAGTGACGAGGAATAGTCCAGACACCTACTGGTCAAATAAATTGAACAAGATTACATAATAAACTATCAACCTAGAAATGACATAGTAATATAAACAGCAGGGAAAGAACAAACTACAATCAGTAGAAACAATAAAGAGAAACACGGGTGGAAATGAAAGATAACCAAATAAATTAACACCAACATAGCTGGAACACAGACAAGTAAAAATGTGCTCAAACAAGGAAGACGATGTCAGCTCAATAAATCATATCGTTTCCGATGCACAATTTCCAGCCATTTCAAACTCGATGTCTCATATCATAACCTCAATTACCAAACTTTTAGCACAACCCAACACCTTGTGCCCACATATTTCAATCCCACTTTACACAACAACGTTCTCATGTTACTCAGTTCATAGGGTCCATAACTAATGCAATTAAGATGTTCAAGGAGTCCGATTTACATAACATAAAGTAGAGTACAACTTCTAAACCAATTAGGAACATCAAGAAAAGATGAAGTTATTTTTAAAAGTCATTTGAATAGAAAAAGTACCATTTTCAATTAAAGTATAAGATCGAATGAATTGTTACCTTTAACAAGGAATTTAATAAATTAACTTAGTACAAATTCCATTTTTAAGTAAAATACAACCTCAGACGGTTTAAGAAAATTTAATTGAGTAACTAAATGAATTGAAAATGAAACAATTATTGAAATTTTAAAGTATTGAAAAATATGTATATAAATACGGCGAAGTATTGAAAACACGATGGGGTTCCTTCACAAAGGATCACAGCGGTAAAGGAATCTGAACAGTTAAAACACTTGAATTGATAAAAACAAATAAGCATATCAAACAGAAAGTGCACGCATCACCAATCGTGCTTTTACTCTCGTTCTCATCATAAGAATCAATATTCACTTTTATTCTTTCTTGTTGTAGGCATGCAACCCGATCCCATTTCAAATATTACCGTGGCGGCGTGCCACTTGATCCCATTTCATATATCACCATGGCGACGTGCCACTCGATCCCATTTCATATATCTTGTTGCAGGCGTGGAACCTGCTCCCATTTTATATATCTTGTTGCAGGCGTACAACCCATTCCCATTTCATATATATTGTTGCAGGCGTGCAACTTGCTCCCATTTTATATATCTTGTTGCAGGCGTGCAACCCACTCCCATTTCAAATATCACCGTGGCGGCATGCCACCCGATCCCATTTACAAATCAACATCAATCATAAAAGAATCCCGAGAAGGGATCAAGAGTATAACAATAACATCCCGACAAGGGAACAATAATATAACAACAATATCCCAGCAAGGGAAATAATATCATAAGTAATAACATCCCGGCAAGGGAATCATCAAGTACATAATAAGGGTCATGGAAAAACTAAGAAGCACGATAACCTCAATAAAATAACAAATCATAATAAGCATATGATAACTACACCGGTAACCACAACAATTGGACATGTAACATATTTGCACGAAGTCATAGAGGAACTCACAATCAAAAAGTAACAAAACTATAAGGAAGGTAATCACTTCAATTAAGGCAATTAAGGGTTAAGGTTACACGTAAGAATTAGAGAAAAGCTAGCAACGTCATATGGAGTATATAGAGGCCATTTAAGAAACTAGGAAACCTAATCATAACGGGATACTTTCCACATAAGGACCTAAGATCCCTAGAGGCAAATTTCCCACAAATAAGTCCGAGCACACACTCGTCACCTCGCATGCATGGACTACAATTAGCATAGAAGACTCAATTCCTAAGGAGAAGTCCCCCACACAAGGTTAGGTAAGATACTTACCTCGAAGACATTAAACCGATACTCTAAAATGCATTTCTCGGGTGAAAAAACCTCCGGACGGCTCATATCTAACAAAAAACGACTTGAATATATCTACCAATGCAAGAGAAAACAATTCCAGTTAACAAAACTATGATTCCTATACAATTTGCAAAAAGTCAACTCCCTGGGCTCGCACCTCAAATTCCGACAAAATTTATAAAAACAGAATACCCATTCCGATACGAGTTCACCCATACAAAACTTATCTAATTCCGATACCATTTGGTCATTCAAATTATCATTTTACATTTTTGAAAGATTTCACAATTTTGCCCAAATTTTCCTTTAGATTTCCATGAATTTGATGTCAAATCTAAGACATAATCACAAAATATAGTTGGAAATTGATTAGAGATACTTACCCAATGATTTGGAGAAGTTTGGGTCTTTGAAAAATCGCCTATGGAGGTTTAGGGTTTGAGAAAATTGAAAAATGATGAAAATCCCGTAAAAAACCTCACTTAACAGGCCTCAGATGTCGCATTTGCGAATCCTTGCAAATTGTGCTGACAGAAGTCCCATTTGCGACCAAAAATTTGCATTTGAGAACTGGGCATCACAAATGAGATGAAAAAGTTCGCATTTGCGAACACACCAGAAACCAGCAATTTTTCCGACACGTAAATGAGCATAACTTCCTCATACGATGTCCAAATTCGATGATTCTTTTTCCTATGGCTCCATAATTTTGATACGGATCTAATGGTTCAAACAAAACTTAATTTAGATCTTATTTGCTCAATGTGGTATCATTTTTGCTTGAAGAAACGACGATGAAGCATCCAAAAACAAGCGCAACATAGCCTAAACCTATCCGAAACTCACCTAAACCCTCGGGGATCCAAATAAAACATGAACACAAGTCTAAAAACATCATAAGGACTTACTCATGTGATCAAATCATCAAAATAACATCAAAAACTATTAATTTAACCTCAAAACTCATGATTTTCTAACTTTCCAACCGGACTTCCAAATCATGTCAAATCAATTCCGATTCTCACCAAATTTCACGAATAGGACTTAAATATCATAACAAACTTATACCGGACTCTAAAACCAAAAATACGGGCCCGATACCAACGAGTTCAAACATTAATTCATTTATTTATTTCCTTTAAAAACCAGCACAACAATTTTCTTCAAAAAATATTTTCTAAGGCTAGAGACCTCGGAATTCAATTCCAGGCATATGTCCAAGTTCCATATTTTACCGTGGACCTTCCGGGATCATCGGAATACATATCTGGGTCCGTTTACCAAAAATATTGACCAAAGTCAACAAAAAACTAAATTTTAACACTAGAAGTTACTATATTATTTATATTTTCACATAAAAGCTTTCCGGTTTATCGCCCCGACTGTGCACGCGAGTCGATACACATAATATGAAGCTGTTTGTTACCTCAAATTGCCGAACCGGACGCAATTGCTCAAAACGATCAGTTAGGTCGTTACATGGAAAAAAATGACATGGCACTCTACATGGAATTTTTTATTATTTAACCAAGTAACACCCACAAAACATTAAAACTCTGCTCATACACCCAACCCGACCCCACCCGCTGAATAAAAACCCACTCACTTAATAAAATAAACACTAAAGACTATGTTTGCAAAGTCTTAAAGAAGTCTAGGAAGTGAACTATCAAGTTTCCTTTTTGTTTCTGTGCAAACTACTAATGTGACACAATTTATAAACTTGTGGTCTTATGACCTTAACTCACTAGTTTGTCTCCATGTGTTGCTTTGTAAGCAATATTTTTTGTTAAGTGGCGTTGCTTATTTATGCGACATTTGTTCTCCCATTTGATAACGTGTGTAATTTTACATTAAAAGTAATTGCTTAATGAGAGCAGTTGTCTAAATTTCTAGTATATCATAATCGATTCCAATGTTAGCCCTCAAGTTTTTCAATACTTAATACTGATCCCATGGCTACGTTTTCTCCTAACAAGACGAGGAACAATATTAGCCCTCAAGTTTCTCAAGCCGATTACACCCCCTCCAAGTAATTTTATGTTCTTTTGATGAATTTGTTTTAACTTTTAAAGTTACTAAATTTGTGTAAAATTACTATAGAAGTTGATGCACCTTCCAATTCCATATTGAAAAGCTCAATTTTGGACTAAAGTGAAACCATGGAGAAGAAGAGAGTAGCGTGAAATAATGGTCAGAGGGTTTGGTTAGTCTTTAGTGTTTATTTGTGGGTGGGTTTTTATTCAGCGAGTCGGGTCGGGTTGGGCGTGTGACAACCCGACCGGTCGTCTTAAGAATTAATACCCTGATCCCCTATTAACTGCTTTTCCCAAGTTTATCTGCTATTTCAATTTGCCGGGATGTTGATTTTGAGTTTCAGAGAGTTTTGGGACACCTAGTCCCTAAATGAGAGCTTAAGTGTTGGAAAGTTGACCGTAGTCGGAACAGTGTGAAGATGACCTCAGAATAGAAATCTGATGGTTTCGTTAGCTCCATTAGGTGATTTTGGGATTAGGAGCGTGTTCGGATTGTGTTTTGGAAGTCTGTAGCTAATTTAGGCTTGAAACGCCGAAAGTTGAATTTTTGAAGTTTCCGGTTCGATAGTAAAATTTTGATCCGAGCTTCGGAATGGAATTACGAGAGTTGCAGTAGTTCTATTATGTCATTTTGGATGTGCGTACAAAATTTCAGGTCATTCGAAGGTGATTTGGTTAGGTTTTTGATCAAAAGCGTAATTCGGAAGATTTTGGAAAACTTAGGCTTGAATCCGATGTGTTTTGATTGATTTGATGTTGTTTGAGGTTTTTTAAAGATTGGTACAAGTTTGAATAAGGTTTTAGGATATGTTGATGCCTTTGGTTGAGGTCCCGGGGGCCTCGGGTGTTTTTCGAATGCTCAACAGATCATTTTTAGTTGTTAAAAAGTTGCAGAATTGCAGGTTCAGCTGTTGCAGATATTTACTCTTCGTGTTCGCGAAGAGTCAGTGGAGGTTAGTGAAATTTTAGCCTTTGCGTTCGCGAGGAAGGCTCCGCATTCGTGAAGGGCTGGATACTTGTAAACCGTGTTCCCGATTGGGCTTTGCGTTCGTGTAGGAGGAAAATTGGCCCAGTAGAATTTACGAAACGCGTTCGTGATGAGAGGAACACGTTCGCGAAGGCTTGTCTAGGTAAATCATCGTGTTCGCGAGGGCCTTGTCGTGTTCACGTAAGAGGACTTTTGGTCAACATCATTTTTTTGCTTCGCGAACGCGAGGCCTTGACCGCGTTCGCGAAGAAGGAAATAAATGCCTGGGCAAAATATTTTAAAAGGTTTATTTCACGAATTTTAGCCTATGTTCCTCCATTGTTAGGCGATTTTGAAACTTTTTGAAGTAGATTGAAGAGGAATTCAAGAGGGATCACTTGGAGGTAACATTTTTGACTTCATAACACGTTTTTATGTTATTAAGGACCTAATTACTGGTGAAACATTTGGGAAAAATGAGTAGTTAGGGTTTGAGTTTAAGAGACCTTTAAATGAGGATTTGAGAGGTCGTTTGAACTCCGATTTCAGTATTCTTATTATGTATAGACTCGTGAGAGTACGAGGTTTCTGAAAATGTAAATTTCGCCCGATTACTGAGACGTGGGACCGAGGGGCATTTTGGTCATTCTACATAATTTTGCGTATTAGCTTAGAATTTAATTGTAGAATCAGTTACTTGAAGTGTTATTTACATTATGCGATTGAATTGAATAGATTTGGGCCATTTGGAGTCGAGCACTCGTGGCCAAGACGTGGTGTTGGGTTGATTTTGAGCCGGTTCGAGGTAAGTGGCTTGTCTAACCTTGTGTGGGGGACCTTCTCCTTAAGACCAATATATTTGGTAATTGAAATGCCTTTTATGTGAGGTGATGAATGCGTACTTGTGCTAATTATTGGAAATCCAGTTTTCTTTAAGTGCTTACTAGTATGTTTCCTTTTATATTTCTATTACTTGCACTATTAAGCCTGTTGTTAACTTAGGAAAGCATGTATAAGTGACTTAATTGCTTCTTTTGATTTAATCGCCTTACTTGAATTCTGTGCAGCAAGCTAGGCTAGAATCACTTATTGCCTTAATATGAATTTTGCTATTTCTGTTTATCCTCCTGCTGCTGATGTGTATTTATTTTGGGACTACGGATGTAGGATTCCGGTAGCTCCCCCTTGTCTGTTTACTTTGGGACTACGAGTTAGATTCCCGGTAGATCCCCCTCCACATTTACTTTGGGACTACGGGTTAGATTCTCGGTAGATCCCCTTGTACAGTTATATGGAATTACGAGAATGCACCCGGTAGATTCCCCCAGTACCGGCTATTTACATTTGGGACTACGGAACGGGATTCTGGTAGATCCCCGTGCACTATGAGTTGGACTACGAGAAGGGATCCCAGGAGATCCTTCGGACATATATATGATGGACTACGGGACGGTATCCCGGGAGATTCACTGGATATGTAAAGATGGGACTACGGGACGGTATCTTGAAAGATCCTCGATTGTTACTATTGGTGCTGAGCTGTATTTCCTTTCCATGTTTACCGTGTTCTGTATAATTATTGCTATTCTGTATATCCTATGTTATTTTACTGATGTACTTATTTATACTGTTCTGTCCTATACTGTTGGCCTTTATAGTTGTTTAACCTCAGAAGGGCCCTGACCTTCCTCGTCACTACCCAACCGAGGTTAGGCTTGGCACTTATTGAGTACCGCTGTGGTGTACTCATGCCCCTTCTGCGCATGTTTTTCATGTGCAGACCCAGGTACCGCTGATCAGGCCTACTATCCTTGAGGGAGGCGACTGCTCTAGAGACTTCGAGGTACATCTGCCGCATCCGCAGATCGAGAAGTCCCTTTCTATTCCTGCTTTTAGTATTTAGACCTTCTGTACTTCCTGTTCTTATTAGACAAATTTCGGAGTTAGAGCTATGTAGTATTTCCTTTTCTTAGCTTGTGATTCGTGGGTTTTCGGGTCTTGGATTTAGATATTGGTTTTGAGATCTATATAAATATGGTGTATGCCGAGCGGCACATTTAACACTGTTATTGCCTTACTTCTATTTTTAAATTGTTTTACTTCCGCAAGTTTTGGTTATCTTCCGCAAGTTTTGGCTTACCTAGTCGTAGAGACTAGGTGCTGTCACAATGGTTCACGGAGGGCGAACCGGGGTCGTGAAATGTGGGCAGAGTTTTAATGTTTTGTTTGGGTGTTACTTGGTAAAAAAATAAAAAATTCCATGTAGATTGCCATGTCATTTTTTTCCACCAGAAAATTTAATATTTCCAGTTGAGTGACAATCTGTGTGCATTAGGAAAAGTTGAGTGATTTTCCTGTTACAAACTAAAGTTAAGTGACTTTGTTCCATCAATTTGCAAAGTTCAGTGATTATCTGAGTAATGAACTCGGAGGAGGGTAGATGAAACATTTAAAGAAAGCGAAGGGGGGGGAGACAAGAGTGGGAGGGGTTACTTTTCCTTTTTTTTTAAATTGTTAAAGGAAATAGAAAAAAGGAAAAAAAGGAAAAAACTTAAAAATTAGACATGTGGATTTTTTATAATGCTTTTGACATAAAATTCTTTTTGCATTCACACGCCTATTTTATGTAACTAGAACACGCGTATGCCACCTAGTTAAGTAGTACTATATAATAGATATACTTTTGAAAGGTTTAGGTATGTAAAATTATTTCCGTAGTTAATTGGTGTGTAACAGAAAGTTGAATATAAGTCAGGTGGCATTTTATATATTTTGGCTACAAATAACATACAACTTATTAATATAATATTGTTCTTCATCTCCTAGTTTCAATTCAAAACTCAATTCTTAAATACCTAACCCAAATAAATAATAATTTTACAAATCAATTCTTAAATTCAAAACTTCGAAGTTTTTTAATAGCTGTCAAATGGAGTTGAAGCTCTTAACTAATTAAAGCATAAGAACTTACTCAGTCCTTCACTCTGTTAGCATAAGAACTACGCCTTTGATCCTTAACAACTCCGATTTTCTTTTTTCTTGCATTTAACTCCCTGCCAATTTCAGAATCCCCAATTCTAATAGTGTATTCAGTTCTAATGGTAGAATTAGTGTATTCAGTTTTGGTTGAAGAGGGTTGAATTTGGGAGAGAAAGAAGAGGAAGACAAAATGAGAAAGATTGGAGCTTAACACATTACTTTATATGCAATTGGTAATTATATATAGGATAAGTTATAAATAAGGAACCTCTATAAAAGTGTGAATATGTTTATAATAATTCAATATATTTATGTAAAAATTTCAAATGTAATAGAGCTCTAGCCAGTTTTTTTTATTGATTTGGTCTGCAAAAAATATACGGTTAAAGTAAATAGTTAATGCATCTTAAGAAGAATTAATAAGAAATACATAAATGGTACTTTATTATTTTGATTAAAACTTCTTTTTGTCTAGAATGGGGTTCCAGCCAATTTTTTTAAAATTAAATTTGGCCTGAAAAAGAAAAAATACACAATAGATAGAAATAGCCATTACATCTATGGAAGAAATTAAATAATATAAAGTTGAGATAAAATGTGCATTGTATATTAAGGTGAAGCAAGAATAAATATACAATTTGAATAGATGAATCATTATATATGACTATGTGACAATTAACTCAAATACCTCACTTTAAAGCTGATTTTTCAATTTTTCTACACTCCTACGCGCCTAGAAAAGTATATACTCACGCTTTTTGCCACATAAATTTTTAGGGAGGTAACAACCGTCAAATAACCAAGTCTAGAGGCTAACTAAGACTATGCATAGTTTAAAGAGCGAACTATAATCTGAACCAAGTTTAAAGACTAGGTATTCTACCTTTTTGTTTTGGTTTAGAGTTACCTTCCTGGACAAAGGCTGCATATGCTTTAAGGAAAGTTTTTCTTATTGATAGTTGAAAGCTAGAGATCACAAAGTCCGGAGACACCTTTGCATTGTTTTAATGGGTCTTTTCAAATATGTCTTTGCATGATATGAGTCTTTCCACAAATTTTGGTTGATGACCTCCATATGAGTTGGCTGGGTGCTTGAAAGTATTTCTTCCTTTTGGAGCCCAAGGGTAATTAAAAATATTTCAAAACAATTTAACTTTTGAAATGGTGTCAAGAGGAAATAATAATATAACTAGGAGACTATCACCAACCTAAATCCCATTTAGTCAAGCTAACACTTAATCCAATTCCACTAGGTAAGGCAACTAATAATATCGTCATCCAACTAATAATTATTAATAATTATGATATAAAAGTACAAAAATTAATACAACTATTTCCTAAGAACTGGTGGTACAAGTCATGAACAATTAAGATTTAAATTACAGTGTTGGCGAGAAGAAATACATTATCTGTTTCAAAGTTACATAAACATAGATACAAGTCTATACCATGCACTAGATTATATTAGACATTCGGAACGTTGAAACCTTCAATACTCATCCTCGAACTCCGCAACCGCTTAGCTCCAAAATCTACACGCAAGGTGCAGAAGTGTAGTATCAGTACAACCAACTTCATCCACTCATGAAGTATCTTGACTAACCTTAAAGAAGTAGTGGCGAGGTTTTTAAGTAAAAAGATACTCACTAATATAACATGTGAAGTTAATAAGCAATAGAGATAACAAGATAGATAACAAAAATAATACGAGAAATAGTAAAAAAATTAATTAAAAGAAATAATGATCATATTTCTGTAACGCCCCGACCGACCGTTTTGAGCTTTAGCTTGTAGTTTGGCGGTTCGAGACCTTGAGTAGCTTCACTTTATGTATTATAACTTGCACATATAGTCGGTTTCGATTTACAAACAGTTCAGAGTTGATTTGGGAGAATAATTCTCAATTCGGAAGCTTTAAGTTGGAAGAGTTGATCAAGGTTTGACCTTTGAGTAAACGACCTTGGAATTGAGATTTAAAGATTCCTATAGGTTTGTAAGGTGATTTCAGACTTGGGTGTATGTCCGAGTTGAGTATCAGATGGTCTGGGGGCGATTCAGCGTATATTGTTGAAAGTTTGCATTTTTGGAGGTTTGAAATTTGCTAAGTTTGGCTTAGAGTAGAAGTTGGTGTTATTGAACTCTGGGCGGTATTTCGAAACCTTGGATAGGTTCATTTTATTGATTATAACTTGTGTGTGAAGTTTGATCGTGCTCCGCTATGTCTAGGTATGATTCAGACACGTTTGATGAAGCTTGAAAATTTGAAAGTTAAAAAGAAGAATTTTGATCGACGATTCGTGATTTTGATATTATTAGTGATATTTTAAGCCTTTGGGCTTGTTTGGATAAGGTATTGGACCTGGTTGGTATGATTGGATGGGGTTACGAGGGCCTAGGGTGCGTTTCAAGATGGTTTCTGACCATTTCTCTATGTTCTGCAGTTGCTGGTTTTTGGAGTTTCTAGTGTGTATCACGATCGTGAAAGAGGAGACGTGATCATGAAGAGTAACCTGGAGTTGGGTAGGATTTGTGCATCATGATCGCAATACAATGTTTGTGATCGTGAAGGTAATTTGCTGGGTCCTGGAAGTTTGGACTTCGCATTCGCGGAGCTTCGCTCGCGTTCACGAAGGCTTGGTAGGCTGTGGGACGCGATCGAGGAAGGAAATCACGATTGCAAAGAAGGAGGGGGTCTAACGGGCCTAACGGACATTACGTTTTTGTGAACGCGACTTAGGGACCAACACAAAGGGTAGGGATCAAGAGGCATTACGAACGCGACATGTGGGTTGTGAACGCGAAGAGTATTTCTAGGCAACTTTTATTTTGGCCTTCACGATCGCGAAGAGAAATGGCCTGGGCAGACATCATTTTATTTCGGGACTTGGCTCACTTCTTCCACTTGTCACTTGGGTTAGGCGATTTTGGGAGCTCTTTGAGGGGAGATTTTCATCATCTTTTGCAAGGTAAGTGATTCCCTCTTATTGATACATGGATTCTATATAGATTTAAACCTGAAATTTTGTAGAAATTGTGGGATTTTTGAAGAAAACCTAGAAATGGTATTTTTGGATTTTGACCAAGAAATTAGACATGGAATTGGGAACAAGTTATATATTTGAGTTCGTGGTGCTATGGGTATTCAGGAGAAGGTGCACGTGGCTCCCATTGATGACAAGATGTGGGAAGCGAGGCTTAGATGGTTCAGACATGTACAGAGGAGAAGCCTAGATGCTCCAGTAAGGAGGTGTGAGCGTCTGGTTGTGGAGGGCACGAGAAAAGGTAGAGGGCGACCTAAGAAGTATTGGGGAAAAGTGATCAGGCAGAATATGGCAAGGCTTCAGATTTCTGAGGACATGACACTTGATAGGAAGTTGTGGAGGTCGAGTATTATGGTTGTAGGAGGTAGTTGAGTCTTGCGTTACCTTCTACTGTGGTGAGCCTAGTATGGTAGGGTTTTTGTCTGAAATAGCTAGGGGCATTGTCATGTCTTACTATTTTCTCTTTTTGGTGCAGGACCTATTTACTAGACATTATTTTTTGTTTTTTTATTATCTTGAGCCAAGGGTCTTCCGAAAACAGCCTCTCTACTCCTTCGGGATAGGGGTAAGGTTTGCGTACATACTACCCTCCCCAGTTTCACTTGTGGGATTTTACTAGGTGGTTGTTGTTGTTGTTGTGCTATGGGTATTAAGTATCTTCGAAATTGTTTGGAATCCAGGCGCGTGGGCTCAGAGGTTAACTTCGTTGACTTTTTGAATTGAGTTAAGAATTGTTATAAATTGTTAAATTACTAGTCTTTGAGCATGTTTTGATTGGTTTTTACGTTGTTTGACTAGTTTTTGATTGTTTGGCATTAGTTTGAGGAGTTAGAGAGGCGTTGGAGCCGATTATCGAATTTTGGAGCGAGGTAATCTCCTGTCTAACCTTGTGATTGGGAATTTAGCCCGTACGTGTTTAATTGTTATATGCTACTACATATTGTGGGAGCTACACACGCACGAGGTGATGAATATCCGTGTGTATGCTAGAATTCCTGATTATGACTAGGTAGACTTAGACTCACGCCATGCTTTAATTGTACTATTTGAGTTATTCTTACCTGTTTAAATGCTTTAATTCACATTATAGCCTGAGATTAGACTCGCGTAGAGTAATGGACTTGCTATAGATACTTGACAAGCTACTTGATTAGCCGAGAAAATTGTACTTCCCTTACGAATTTCTCCCGCGTTGTGCGTATTCATCAGAATATTTTCTTAAATTTCGTAACTCACACGTATATTCTCGAGTGAGGTTAAGGACCCGTTAAAGTTTCATATTCCAATAGGATCAGGCTGAATGCCTCAGCAGTACTCTAATGGATCGGGTTGTTCGCCTCGGCATAGTAACATATTCTTATGGGATCGGGTTGTTCGCCTTGGCAGGATTATATATCATATTTTTATGGGGTCGGGTCGTTCGCCTCAGCAGGATTATGTATCACACTCTTATGAGATCAGGTCGTTCACTTCGGCAAGATGTTGTATCACTCTTATGGGATTGAGCCACTCGCCTCGGTAGTCTATGAAACACTCTTATGGGATCGGGCCATTCGCCTCTGCAGAATCGTGTAAAATATTTGATAAGGAATCAACATATTTATGAGTCTTTCTGACTTGAGATGTGACCGAATATTTGGTGATGATCATTTTGTATTCCCGTTTAAGGAAGTACCCAGTATTTGAGGACTTCGTGATACTCTTTAGTTGAGGATCATATTATGTACTTATATCTATTTTTACTGTTGTACTTCCCATGCTTTATACTTGTCTACTTTTATTGTACTCGATTTATTGGACCACTAGTTGTAACGATCCGGCTAGTCGTTTCATGAGTTACCGCTCTGTTTCCCTCATTTATGCTTCTTTATGACTTGTTCAGCTGTATTATGTGGTATCAGGTTGGTTGGTTCGGGTTCGGTTAGGTTTTGGAAAGGAATGAGACACTTAGTCTCTTTTGAGTAAGCTTAGGTTGGAAAGTCAGCCGAATGTTAACTTATGTGAAAAAGGGCTCGAATGTGAATTCCGATGGTTTGGATAGCTTCTAAAGGTGATTTGGGACTTAGGAGCATGATCGGAATGTGTTTTGGAGGTCCGGAGTAGATTTAGGCTTGAATTGGCGAAATTGGAATTTTGGTGTTTTTCGGTTAATAGGGGAGATTTTGATATAGGGGTCAAAATTGAATTTCGGAAGTTGGAGTAGGTCCGTTGTGTCATTTGTGATGTGTGTGCAAAATTTCAGGTCATTCGGACGAGGTTTGATAGACTTTTCGATCGAAAGCGGAATTTTGAAGTTTTTGGAATTTTTAGGCTTGAATCCGATGATGATTTGGTGTTTTGATATTTTTTGAGCATTTTGAGGGTTGGAACAAGTTTGAATGATGTTATGAGATATGTTTCCATGTTTGGTTGAGGTACCGAGGTCCTCGGGTGAGTTTCGGGTGGTTAAACGGATCAAATCTTGTTGTGGGGAGTTGCAGATTTTCTGCTGTTGGTGTTGCGGGCTTTTGGCTTCGCGTTCGCGAGAGGGCTCTCACATTCGCGATGTTGGTCCTGCGTTCACAAAGGGTGAGGTTCAGTGTGCTTTGCGAATGCGATGGGGTTCCCACGTTCGCGTAGAGTAAATGGGAGCAGCCGGGGTCCTGGTCATTGTGCTTCGCGTTTGCGTTAAGGGGTCGTGTTCGCGAAGGTTTGGAAAGCGGAAGCTTCACATTCGCGAGCTGGAGGTCGCATTCGCGTAAGAGGAATTTTGGTCAATGATTTTTTGTGCTTCGCGAACGCCAGGCTTTGACCGCGTTCGCGAAGAAGGAAAGGGTCACCTGGGCAGAATGTTTAAATAGCCATTATTCGCGATTTTTAAGTCTAACTTTCACCATTTTTGAGCAATTTTGGAGCTTTCTGAGAAGAATTAAAGAGGGAATCAAAGGGGAACACTTGAAGGTAAGATTTATGGACTTAATACTCGATCTTATTGTGATTTCTACCTAATTAAACATGAAATTAGTGGAATCTAAAGCCTAAAATTGGGGAGTTATGGCTTGGAATTTGAGACTTTGATTTGAGGATTTGAGGGGTCGTTTGTGGTCGAATTTTGATGTATTTGATATGTATGAACTCGTGGGAGTGTAAGGACTCTAGTTTTGTAATTTTTATTGGAATCCGAGATGTGGGCCCAGGGGTCGGGTTTGGCCAATTTCGGGATTTTTGATATAAATTGGTTATTTTTCGAGTGGGATTTATTCCCTTAGCATATTTTGATGGTATGAATCTATTTTTGGTTAGATTTGGAGCATATGAAGGCCGAGTCGAGAGGTAAAGGAATCGCGGTCTAGAGTTTGGATCGGATAGAGGTAAGTAATGATTGTTAATGTTGTCTTGAGAGTATGAAACCCCAGATTTCACATCGTTGTGCTACTTTGAGGTGGCGCACACGCTAGATGACGAGTGTGGGGTCGTGCACTGTTGGGGATTGTGACTTAGTCCGTCCCGTATGACTGTGAAGTTGCGTATTTGATTGAAAACTATTTGATATCATTATGTTTTGGAAAATATTATCATGTTTTGGGCTGAATGCCATATTTGGGCCTCGTGCCAACTGTTTTGGACCCTTAGGGGATTTTTACTACTATTCCTCAATGTTTTGACTTCATATTTGTACTCAGTCATGCTGTATTCTACTGTTTTCATAACTCAGCCATATTTACTCCATCTTGATATTTTAAATGATATTTTCGGCTGAGCATCATATTTTACTATTGCCCGAGTGGCTTGAGAGATTTCTGACTAAGTGGGGCCGAGGGTCTGTGTTTTGAGGATATTTTGGGATCGGGCTACGCGCCGCAGCAGTGTTGTACTGATTCATGATTATGAGGCCGATGGCCTGATTTGGTATGCTAGGAGGTGGCTTGTTATGAGGCTGAGGGCCAATTTGATTATGCCACGAGATGGCTTGTTATAGCGCTTGGGCTGTAGGAGCCCCTCCAGAGTCTGCACATCCCCAGCGAGCGCGGGTACCCAGTGTGAGATGTGATATTGCATGAGGGGCTGTTGCTGTTTCATGTTATTGCCCGAGGGGCTGATATAAGTGATTGTGAGGTAGCCCGAGGGGCTGGTCCTTTTGGTATTTTGCCCGAGGGGCGGTTATGATACTTGTTTTTCCCGAGGGGCGGATTTATGTTTCTATCCAATTTTCTCACTATTTTCATTACTCGTTTGAACTATTGAAAGATGTTTTAAAAAGGTTTTTACTGAACCAAGATGTTTTATGAGTTTTACTGCTTTACTGCATTGTTCTGGACTTGTACTATTTTGTTGTAGCATTATGCTGTGGTTTACGTATTTTCTTACTGCTCAGCTACCTTTACTTTTATTATTTACTGAGTTGGCATATTCACATTACTCCCTGCATCCTATGTGTAGATCCAGTAGTCTCGGGTCACACTAGCGAGTGCTAATTTCTCATCTAGCAGGCTTTCAGAGTTGACTAGGTAGTTGCTTGGCATTCACAGCCTAGTGCTTCTCCTTCCTATCTTTATTCCATTTTGTATTAGCTTGATTCAGACTATATTGTCTTTTCATATTTCTAGACGAGTTGTTGTTGCTCATGACTGGTGATACCCCGATGTCGGGTTGTATTTTATTTCCACACTGTTCTATTCTGCCATACATTTTGGGATTTTTAGCTTATTAATAACTTTAAATGACTTATTATAATGTTTTGGTTGGTTTTGGGGTTGGTTGGCCTAGTTTTACGATAGGCGCCATCATGACCGGGTCCGTTTTGGGGTTGTGACACTAGTAAGTGTCAATATCGACCCCTTGTTACTACTTCTTTAGGGTTATGCTAGATAATTACTGTGTACGCATTGATTTACGTACTCATGCTACACTTCTTCACTGATTGTGCATGTACTGAGAGTCTGAGACAGGTGATTTGGTGGTCATCTTTATGCATTAGGTACATATATTGAGGAGACTTTATGGTGAACTGCATTTCATTTTACGACCCGCAGCACACGAAGTCCCCATCTTGTTCATTTATTTTATCCTGTCTATTTTATATTTAAGACAGATATTGTAGTAGTATTATACTTTATAGTAGATGCCTATTGTGATTCCAGGCCTTCAGGAAGCCCTAGCCCATATTCAATCAGTATGCACTAGCCTGACTCAGGCGGTCTCAGTTACTACAGCCGCAACTACTTCTTAGGCTGGGGAAGGCACTCAGACTCCCGCCGCTCGCACACCTGAGCAGGTTGTGCAGGGACTTCAGACACCGGGGGCACCTCTGGCCCACCCAGTTGCAGCTGCTCAGGACTATGTAGCTCTTGTTATGCCATAGGACGAGCATCACGAATTGGAAAGGTTTGGTAGACTCCAGCCTCTAACTTTCAGTGTTACAGAAGGAGAGGATGCCTAGGGTTTCTTGGACAAGTGTCAGAGTATTCTTCATACAACGGGTATTCTAGAGACCAACATGGTAACATTTACTACTTTTCAGTTTTCTGGAGCTGCCTTCAGTTGGTAGGTGGCTTATGAGAGGCGTAGGCCTGTTGGTGCATCGCCCCTTACCTAGCAACAGTTCTCCGTTCTCTTTTTGGAGAAGCATGTGCCATAGTCTCGTAGAGTGGAGCTACGCAGGCAGTTCGAGCAGTTGCGTCAGGGTGATATGACTGTGATGCAGTATGAGATAAGGTTTTCAAAGTTAGCTCGTCATGCTGTTTGGTTGGTTCCTACGGATAGAGAGAGGATCAGGAGGTTCGTTGATGGCCTCATATATCAGCTTCGGATTCTCATGACCAGGGAGAGGGTGTCTGGTGCTACTTTTGAGGAGGTTGTTGACATTGCTCGCAAGATTGAGTCAGTTCGTCGCCAGGAGCGAGATGAGAGAGAGGCAAAGAGGCCTCGAGGATCTAGTAGTTTTGGTGGTGCACCTTCGAAGGGTTAGTTTCAGCACAGTAGAGGCCATCCATTCAGGCATGCTCAGTCAGCTCGCCCAGGTTATCGTGGGGCATCATCGGGTCATGGTTCTCACAGTTCTCATCAGGGCCATTCATCACTCAGTGCCCTTCCAGCCTAGAGTTCGTCCCGTGCTCCATCAGTTTAGGGCTCCTCTATGCCAGGTGCATCTGCTAGTCATCCCAATGCTAGGGGTTCCCTTCAGTCCCCATCTCCTACACCAGGGAGTTGTTATGAGTGTGGAGAGTTGGGTCACATGTGGAGGCAGTGTCCTCGTCGTCTTGGGGGTTCATCTTAGAGGAGTTAGCCATCGGCTTCAGCGCCAGTTACTTCACCACCCACCACCCAACCAACTAGGGGTGGAGGACAGTCAGCTAGGGGTCTCCCCAGAGGGGGAGGTCGATCAGGTGGTGGTCAGGACCATTTCTATGCACTCCCAGCTAGACCCGATGCTATTGCTTCAGATGCTGTGATTACAGGTATTGTCTCAGTCTACAACAGAGATGCCTCTGTGTTATTTGATCCCGGTTCCACTTTTTCATATGTGTCATCATATTTTGCTCGTTATTTGGATACGCCCCATAAGTCTCTTGTTTCATCTATTCGTGTATCTACGCCGGTAGGCGATACTATTATTGTGGACCGTGTGTACTGGTTGTGTGTGGTGATTATTGGGGGTCTGGAGACCCGAGTGGACATGTTATTGCTTTGTATGGTGGACTTCGATGTGATATTGGGCATGGATTGGCTATCTCCGTGTTGTGCTATTTTGGACTGTCATGCTAAGATAGTGACGTTGGCTATGCCGGGTGTGACACGGATTGAATGGCAAGATTCGACTGATTTTGTCCCCAGTAGGGTGATTTCGTTCTTGAAGGCCCAGCAGATAGTTGGGATAGGTTGTCTTTCATACTTAGCCATTGTGAGGGATGTATGTGTAAAGACTTCTAGTATTAATTCTGTTATTGTTGTGAGGGATTTTCCCAATGTGTTTCTTGCAGACCTGCCAGGCATGCCACCGGACATGGATATTGATTTTGGTATTGATATGGTGCCGGGCATGTATGCGGTGAAATCAGGGGGTCTATTTCCCGCCATTAAGGTACATTTGGGAAGTCATGTCAGCATCTCGAGGCTGTAGGATTACGATCGAGCTCCCTCCCTAGAGGATCGTCCGTGACCCTGCAGAGATTCCGAGGATAAAGAATTTGTCTGCGACCTGATGAAGGTTCTGAAGACGGGGGATTCCCGAGGCAAGCAACTAGAGTCAATAGACACTAGTACCATGCCTGGCCGTCCCATCCCCATGTCTTTACATTCAATACACTTTGTACTATATGGTATTCCCTCTCCTATATAAGGGGAATCCATGCCACTTTGTAAAGGGCTGATGTTGCTCCATTTTCTCCACAAATGCAATAATCTCTCTCTCTCTCTCTCTCTCTCTCTCTCTTCTTTCTAAACTCGCTCTCTCTCACTGGCCCGAGGCCACTTTAATATTTATCGCTTTCTCATTTGTTCTTCATTTTACCACCTGATATTAGGTATAAAGAGCCTTATTAAATCGTATCTTAACTGTTATCCCATTCCCGACTGTCCCCGATAGCCCGCTCGACCCCAACGCCGACCCCGAGGTCCCCCTTTGACCAGACCTATACCCGAGCAGCAGGCCCCTCGGTTCGATTACTATCTCATTTTAACTTGCATTTCATCATTAAACTTCATATTATTAGCATCGACTACTCTAACAACTAGCTCGGGAATAGATCACGTATTTTTAATATCCCATTTACAAATTTAATTATTGTTACCATTTTCACGGTAAACAGTTTGGCGCCCACCATAGGGGTAAAAATAATAGTGATTATTTTCTTGCTGGTTCCATTGCACAAACACACGCTATGGTTACCCCGAAAATCACGATGGAAACGGTGAGGCTGTTCTAGTGGTTGGCACGATGCTGCGGAACCCCAATAATGCATCTGGGCCAATTCCAGCGGATGCAAGTTCACGAGACGCACAACAAGTTGACGAAACTTCTCATACCGGCAGGAGAATACGGCACATCGACCGACAGAAAGCTCAAAAAACCCCGGCCCAGGGAGAACAAGAAGTTAGTCTTCATGATATTTTTGAAATGTTGCAGGCACAGCAGTTGGCTATCGCTGAGCTGTAGAGCCATCCGAAGACTCCCAACACAGTAGCGCTGGAAACAACTCTCTACACCGAATGAGTACCCGAAATATCAAGCAACAATAGAGCGATAACAGACCCTGCCACAACGAAGACGCTTGAGGATCTCTCCAAAAGAATCGAGTCAGGTTCGGAGAGGTTCATGCAACAGTTATCTTTCGGGGAAGCGGTCCTGGAACCCGCTTCACAGAAATCCAGAACGCCGAAACTCCCTAGGTGCGATTGGACCTCGGATTCCAAAGAGCGCGCCGCCGCTTGTGCGTGCGCGGGTAAAGGAAACGACCTTCAAGATGATGAGTTCAAGCCCGTCTCATTGGAGAAGTTCGGGGAAACACTCTCGAAGGAAACCGTGATGTGGTGCCACGGCCTAGCGCCTGACCTCACAAACTCACTTACCATACCAGCAGATTCCTCCGTAGAAGCACACGCCGATGCCATCGAAGCAGTAATAGAAGAGCCTAACACATCTGAGGCCGAACAAAGAAAGAATGAAACACCACGGGAAGTCATGCCTCATTCCCTAATAGGACGAATGAGATCGCTCCCAGTTTCATATGACTGGGCAACACAGGCCTTCACCCGAAGCTTAAACGAAGCATGCCCGATGACGCTAGGACATTTCAAACGAAGCTTGATCAGATACCCAACCGAGAGCTGGTCGGATGCCCGAACCCGGCACCAGCCACGAATCAGGGCCGTGAACAACCGTCCAGGAAAGAAACTAATGCCAAACAGATGGAGGTACCATCCATGCACCTTGGATGGGAGGAACACCACAAGATGCAACCTACCTCGCAACGATAGGAAAATAGCTTGAGGGCAACATCCTCGAGGAATCTTCATTGGAGCCAGATCCGCCGAGGCACAACCGACAGGGGAACCCCACCCGGCGGTGTACGATTTCAGCATTGCTATACCAAACATCGTGATCACCATAAGCGAAACCAGGGACACCGAACGAGTCAGGCCTATTCCAAGACCCTTTCAAAAGAACCACAACCCGGCGCGGGAACCGCAGGGCACGCATGGCCACGGGATCAAAAATGGCTACCAGCTCAGAAGGACAACAACCGTGCTACCCAATAAAAATCACCACCAAGTACCATCGAGCGGTCAGGCTCGAATCTTGCCCCAAGGGAGGAAGGCAACTGGGAAACATGAAGCAAATAAGCCACGACGTATTACCGCGACAGTAAAGGAGCGGCGACTCCCTCTAAGGACTCATAAAATGGAAAGTGAAAATGTTTGCCATCAGGGAAAAATGGGTCCAGGGAAATATTCCAGAGGACACCTTTACATCGAGGGAAAAGGACACCGAGACTCTGCCTCGGCATCACACTGACG
This sequence comes from Nicotiana sylvestris, assembly GCF_000393655.2. NCBI lineage: Eukaryota > Viridiplantae > Streptophyta > Magnoliopsida > Solanales > Solanaceae > Nicotiana > Nicotiana sylvestris. Next base: position 106,419,267 of record NC_091063.1, on the reverse strand, counting down.
CATTGGTAACCCTCTCCCTCATTTGATCTATTTCAAATAAAACATGTGTTCATGAATTCAGGTGGTTCGATAACGTACAACAACGATGTTGGACCAAAGTCAAAGGGGCGGTCCGGACTAACGGACCAAATCGCTCCCGCATCCCGAATCCCTAGAGAATTCCAAACGACAGTCGCCATAAAGACCATTCTCTTGATACATCCCGTCAGCGCCTTCTTTGATGGTACAGAGCTCGGCGTCCCGGTCTGGGAGCATCGTCAGCCCCATTTCGCCAAAAGTATGAGATCCCTCACAAAGGGTGGAACTAAAATAAGTCGACAGAAAGCAATACATGACGAGAAGAAATTCTTTACCATATGGTGCATGGCCGGCATCAATGCCCCCACCTTCGGAAGGATGAAAGGGTAAGCAAACCATATCTTCGGCTAAGCCTGATAAGACATATCAGAGGGCTGTATCGGGCTCACGCCTCGAAAGGGTAAGAATGTACCAAATCTCAAAACGTCGCCTACGCATACCGCGGTGAGGAAGAACTGCTTTATTCCCTTGTTATTTTTTCATTAACCTGTATGCAGACAGCTGGCCAGGACATTTGGAAGTTCTAACTCTACCTGGAGATCCCTAGGCCTTAAAAAAAGCCCGCCATGCTCTTTCCCCTCAATCGTGCTTCCGCCCAGAAGAGGGCCCCGTCATCAAGATTATTAGCAGAGCAACATACACCCCAGAGAAGGATCCAATAAGGTCGCAGGTACAGTCCAACAACGAGCGATAGTCTTCTTCTAAGGGCACCGTCCCCTCGGGAGGACCGGGAAATGGTAGACTATGACCCAATTGGGAATTATGTACCGGATTGAATGGTCCGAGGAGCCGCGCCCGCGCGGGCTGAGCTCACGATAATGAAATAATGTACGTCTACACCAAGCAATAAAAGGATATCTTTTCAGCATCCCATTCTCTAAACAAGAAAATCTCAAATATACCCCCGATAGGGGCCTCTCCACCAAATGCGTCCCGAGATACTCGGAGACTTAGCGACAGCAATGCAACACCCGCATGACCCTAGGGTCAGAACTCCGGGCTCACGAAGCCCCTACAAGGCAACTCTGAGCTCATGAAAAGCGGTCTTCAAGCTTTAAAAAATTTGATGACTCGAAGACTGTCATTCATCACCAATCGCCATGCACCGGGAAACCCAAAACTGTAAGACCCCTAGCGGGCAGACTCGGCGTAACCAAATCTATTCTACATTACTACAAAACTGTAATACCTCAGTAGGCATGACTAAAGCTGTAAGACCTTAACAGGCATGACAAACTGTAAAACCTCAACAGGCATGACAAATTGTATGACCTCAACAGGCATGAAAATCCCGAAGTTCAGGCTATACGTCGTATTTGTAAGAGTCCCGAAAGGGCATACCCTCGGTGTAGATAGCTAAACTATCACTCGGGATCGAAAATGGCTTTGGCCAAACACATATGACTACGGTCAAAACAGCTGATACAGTCAAACTAACACGACTCGGGGATGCCCGACCATCGCTAAACAAAAATCGCAGGCCACTACTTCGAATGTACTTCGGAAAGAACCGTTTAAAATAGGCTTCCCTCAATAGGCAAAATCGAGCTTCAACCATGTCAGCTCCAATCACAAAGCTTTGAACTACTCAGCCTATGAGGTATGAACCTTCCGAGGTGCTCAAACATTGCCGATAATGACGTGAAATCGAGGTTCTTCCAGAACCGATGACAGGTCAGGCAAAATTATTTCAAAAGACCTTAACGAGCAGAAAACAAAGCCTACAAAAAGCCTACGGGCAAAACAGCGTAAGAGCCATTGTCACACACCAAATGAGCGTCCAAGACGCACATTGAAAGGTCTCTACGACCAAACAACATAAGAGCCATTGTCGCCATCTTAAAAATTGACAACTTGAGGATCAAAATGAGCTCGAATTGTAACCCGATTCGGAGATCGGATCTAAAATAGTTAACTATGCAAGTCTCCGGGCCACATATCGAAAGGTCTCAACGACTAAAACAGCGTAAGAGGCACTATCACCTGTCTGAAAATACTTAAGGGTCAATTAAAGCTCGAATCGCAATGCGACTTGGAGACTGGACCCGAAATAGTTAAACTGCAACATGCCTAAGGGCATGGCATAAATGCCACTATCGACTAGCCGAGTGAGCCTCCGGGCCACGCGCCTGTAAGGTCACTTCGACCCGAAGCACAAAAGGCCATCGTTGCCCGCCCATGCAGGCAGGAAAGAACTTTAGGGTCAATTAAAGCTCGAATCGTAATGCGACTCGGAGAGTGGACCCAAAATAGTTGAAACAACCAAATGCCCAAGGGCAAGAAATAAAAACCATCATCGCTAGCCCAAACAAGCGCAAAACTCAAGGGTAAATTAAGCTCGAGTCGGATCCCGACTCGGAGACTGAACCCAAAGATGATTAAAGCACGCAAGCCTAAGGGCAAATCCGGGGTCGAATCTACCCAATTGAAACTCCAACGAGCAGAAATATAGAAGATACAAGTTGCGGGGTTCCCCCCTCTTATTTCTACATATTGACCACCGAGCGCAATCTCAGCCCTCGTCATATAATGAAAGCTATATATACGCAACAAAGAAGGCAGGGAATGTTCATTCCACTTTTTTTTTCCGGCAATTATAGCCCGACGGTCTCCTCCTCATCATCCTCAACATCGGATAGTAGGAACTTGGCATCATACTCCTTTCCTTTGGCTTGCTCGATCTCCCCCGAGAGATCAAAGCCCCGGGCGTGAATCTCCTCAAGGATTTCCCTTCGGGAGCTACACCTCACGTACTCCTTGCTATTGTTTGCACGATTGAGGGTATTCTTTAGCTCAGCTTTAGCAGCGGCAATGCTTCTTGAATAAGCCGCCATTTTCTGTCCCGCCCTGGTGTTGTTCATCATAAACTCGGCCCAGACATTCACCAACTCGATTTTCACCCTTGAAAGCTCGGATGAGAGTCTCACGATCATCTTCGCCCAAGTAGAATCATTCACACGGGAGGCTTGAATTTGCACTTCAAGAGCGGAAGCCCCGGCCTGAGCCCTCTCTTTGGACTTAGAATGGGCATTCACATGCGCCTGCAGCTTGATGAATTCACGTTTGGATCTGCCAATCTCGCCCTAGAGTTGTTCCAGCTCATCCGCCTTATCCTCCAACTGAAACAGCAACACGTCAAGATGGCGAGATAAAAAGGGAGTATAGGCCAGCACGAGATGTAGGATACCTCTTTCTCCAAGAGGGCCTCCCGGTCCCGACTTCGGTCCGCCTCATGCCGTAATGTGATGAACTCGCTTTCCTTTGCCACACAAAGAAGTTTGAGGGATTTCTCCCTATTCGAGCATCCTGCAACGTGGCCTCGTGACGAAGCAGTTTGGCTTTGAGCCTATCAAAAGTCTGAGAAAGAAAGCCAGATAAATAAAAAGAAAAGAGAGGAGCGCAGGTCCAGAACATCCTTACAACGTCCGAAACTCACCATAAGGCCAAAGCGTTGAGCCTCGCCAAAGGCCGAAGCAAAGTCCGATGAAGCACCAACCCCGGAAGGTTGCCGGTCGGCCAAATCGCTTCCCCTTAACCACTGCAAAGAAGGTGCCTCGTCACGAGCCCTCTCACACCCTGGGGCATCTTTCCTTTTACCAGCGCTCCTTGACCCCGGGACCAGCAATCTCTCCTCCTCCCTCGGGGAACTCGGCCTCACCTCGAAAGGACTCCCGACACCTGCAACAGATAAATCGGATGAGCCAACAAGAAGGAAGCCACCTCTTAGGGGGGTAGAACGCTAGGCACCTACCATGATACTTCGCCTCCCATCTCCCTTTTGATAGATCTCGCCACCGACGCTAATCATAAGTCGAGCAAGCTGCTAGCTTACGAGACCATTTGGCTAAATCAAGGACCTCACAGGGAAACCAATGAGTTGCTATAAACAAAGAACAGAAAGATATCATTACGGGGCCAACCCCATGTTGAAACAAAGACAGTTTAAACAAAGCGCTTACGTGCGAAGTTCCATTTCTCAGGGAATGGCAAAAATTCTCCAAGGATAACATCAATCGTCCGGATATGAACGAACCAATTCATCCATCTGCAGTCCTCCTCGCTACTGATCACATGAGCTCTGGTGGATCTACGCTAAAGAGCAATCAGGCCCCGATAGCGCAATGGCCGATATAACCTCACGAGGGGGCTGAGGGTAAATTCTATCCCGGCCTTGTCAGCAAAATATCTCATCGACTGCACTATTCTCCAAAGAAAGTTATGAACCTGCGCCAACGTTACCTGATATCTTCTACAGAAATCAAGCACGACCCGATACGGAGAACCCAACGCAAGAACATGATTGTACACACTCAAGAACCCCTCAGCGTATGTCATATCACTCTCCTTGGGGGAAGGTGCTTGAAAAATCACGCCTTCCCCCCATCCGTATTCTTTCCTGATCATCTCGAGGTTTCCCTCTCTCACCGATGAAATAATCCTCGATACGTGTTCTCGATGGCCCGGAACATTGGGAGGCCTCCCCGGTGTGACAGCCCTCTTCGAGGCAGGGCAACCCGAGTTTTTCTCTCTCGATATAGGGGGCGAGCCGCTGGTACCGACCAAAGGTGGAGCACAACATGGACTCCCCTTCGTCCGAGGATCAGGCGTCAAAGTGACGACCATGATTATAGCAGAATAAGGGGAAGAAGATGAGGATCCAGGCAAAAACATTCTGAAGCAGGGAAGCAGAAGGACTAACACAAAGCGCCAGGCTCTGCATAGGAGATAGGCTTATCAAGAACTGAAAAATTGCCACTTAAGGGGGCGGATGAGCAAATATATAAAGGCTAAGCGACAACTGCTCGTTTGCCCAAAAGGGCCAATTAATTATGGCCACATTAACATTACCTTCTCCTTAGGGAGTGCACTGGAATAATCATTCCAGGCTCCCACAGAACTCATAAAATTGAGGGACCTTGGGAGATCCTCGACATCATAAATATCGGTTCGGAAGGAGCTATCGATTCAACCTAGGGATGTGGCTAGTCTCAGGCCCCCAGTCTATCCCGCAAAAAGGCCCCGAAGGGCCGATGTCGGAACGCAAAAACAAAAAAGCAGAGAGAAGGGCTGACAGGATAAAAACTCCTTTTATACATTGGCAAAAAGAAGAAACATCTTTACACTATTTGTTTCCTGGGGGGGGGACACATGAAGCAAAAAGGAAGGCATATAAAAAGGGCTCGGAGATTACTCCTCGCCACTATCGTCTTCACCCTTATCAGGGACAATCAAGAGCGCCAATCTTCCCTCCACTGCACGAGCCTCCTCCAGGTCGGCAGACAGCTCAAAGCCTCTAGCCTCGAGTTCCTCCAGGGTCTCCCTCTTCGCCTCTGCTTTGGCATGCTCAACAGCCCGAATTAGTTTCTGCTCAGCTACGATGGATTTGCCACGAACCATTGTATGCGCTGTGGTCGCATCCTCCTTATAAGTGGCAGCATCTCATTCGGCCTCAGACTTAGCCGCGACCAAAGCAACAATCTCCCTACGAGTGTCCGTGAGAAGTTCCTGGGATATCACCAATTCGCCAGTCACTATCTAATTCCGCTCTTTCAGCCCGGAGATATCCGCTTTCAACTGACTAATCTGCGAGTCACTCTGCTAAACCTACGGGAGAAGGGCAACGAATATATGAATCCAAAACACATGTGAATACGGGTAAAAGGTCGGGCATGTTCAAGGCAAAGTACCTGAGCAGCAAGAGCGGCCTTCTCCCAGAGCGCCACCTCCAAAGAGGCCTAAAGTTCTCCCAACTCTTTATCCCCTTGGTCAGAGTGAGCCTCCGAATCTTGCAGCTTCAAAGCAACTGTCTTACGGTCCTTTTCGTGGCAAGAAAGTTCCCCGTGGAGCCGAAGAATGGCATGGTCATACATCTCTTTACACTGCGGCATAACGAGAAAGTTATAAAGATGGCGAATAATTCCTGAGAATGAAAAAAAACACGTGAGGGAAAACCATCACCTGCTGCATGGACTTCTCCGCCGCTTTAATAGCTTCAAGAATATCGAGATTAGCCCTGTCGATTATGCCATCAAAAATGTTGGCGATAAAGTCTCCCCCTTTGGGAGGAGTCCCAGCAGTGGCACCAATCATCCCTTCAGCATCCCTCAGTTCCCCTGATAAAACCGAAAAGTTCACAATAAGGCCTTTCAGTTCCCCGGTTTCTCCAAGTGGAAACCCATGTTCCTGGAAGGCCCTGAGCTCCGATCCCTCCGGATCCATGATAACAACCCTCCTAGCAGAAGCTACACCAAATCCGACCGCGCGATTCGAAGCTACGCCAGCGTCCTCTTCAAGGACCCCCGAGTCACGAGTCTGGCCAGAGCCGACCGTTCCGAACTCAGCGGCCTCCGATTGGGGCGCCTGCGAATCTCTCGCACTGGACCTTGTTTTCCTCCTCAACAGACTTCCATAATCATCCTCCCCTTTTGATATCAGGATTTGACCCGGAGTTTAGAGAAGCAGTCCCATCAGGTCGGGCAACGGCTGCCCTGTTTTTTCTTTTCTTGTTCGTACCAGGCTCCAAGGCCTCTACTTCACCGTCAGGGGTGGGTCTCATCTTCATATTCTCGCCAAGACCTGCACCAACGCAACAACCGTGATACATTTTCACTAGGACTCAGAAGGAAACATGAAACGCGAAGCACAGGTGGTAAAAGAACCTTACCATGATTCTTGGCCACCCAACGCTTCTTAGCTAGGACGGTCCAAGACTGAATGTGGTACGGGAACTTCTCGCTCAAATGCCTGATCCATCCCGACAAATATGGGACCACCTCCGGATGCCAAGCATCGGCTGCAGAAAGCACAAAGAGGTTATTGTGACGAATGAAAGAATAGTTGAGAAGCAGTTAAAGGTAAATTCGCTTATGTCGGGCGTTCCACTTCTCTAGAAAGGGCAGTCTCCGGGCTAGTATGATGTCTGAGTTCCTCACTCGGATAAACCTGCTCATCCATCCTTGGTCCTTCCCCTCATCAACGCTCGCAAAGAAAGATTTTTTGGACTGGTAGCGGAGCTTGATTAAGCCTCGATATAGCCGAGGGCGGTACAGTATAATCAGATGATTAAGGGTAAAAACCTCACCCCCAAACCCTTTAGTAAAATGTCTAAGCATTAACACTATCGTCTAAAAGGATGGGTAGATCTAACCAAGTTTCACTTGGTATCAGGTGCAGAAGTCAAGAATAACCGGGTCGATTTCCATGGGAGGAAATTCGACGGATTTATCAGGGGCCAGGGTGAATGGGTAAGTGTATATATTGAGGAAGCCAGCCTTGAAGTCAGTAATGTTATCGTTGGGGCCGGGAATCTCTACCTCCACTGTCTTGCTCCATCGATAGTCCTCCCTCACCTTGCTAACATCGGTCATGACGCTAATGTATCGAGACACGTGCTCACACCGACCCAGCATAGACGAGGGAGTCTCGATGTCAAAATCCTTCGATGTGTCAAGATCGGGTGGGGTACATTGCTAAAGTGGGAGCCGACCTATTTTCTCCCTCAGGTAATCGGGACGACGATGCAGTATCGTTCCCTCCGAGAACCGTCCTAGAAGTCCTAGCCATGTAAAATGGTAAAAACCCTTCTATGAAAAGAGGAAAGGATGTCAAATAACAAAATTCTGACTTGCGGGCTTGTAAGAAGGGTGAAGATGGGAAGTATCTAGCAATCGGTGCATTTATAGGAATCGCTAGGGAAGCAGAAGAGACGAGCCTATGGCAGTTCGTGGGTTTCTCGATTACCACATCTGACGGCGGACCTGGACGGTTCTTTGGGGCATTGAATTTAATGCTCTTAGACGGTTGATGTCATAGAAATAATGACCTCGAGACGACGGTTCAGTATCGTTTCCTATTACTTCGTTCTAGGAAATGCGGAGACTATCTGTATGCGGTGAAATTAGGGGTGGTCTATTTCCCTACATTAAGGTACATTCGGGAAGTCATGTCAGCATCTTGAGGCTGTAGGATTACGATCGAGCTCCCTCCCTCGAGGATCATCCACGACCCTGCAGATATTTCAAGGATAAGGAATCTGTCCACGACCCAATGAAGGTTCCGAAGATGGGGGATTCCCGAGGCAAGTGGCTAGAGTCAATAGACACTAGTACCATGCCTAGCCGTCCCATCCCCATGTCTTTACATTCAATACACTTTGCACTATATGGTATTCCCTCTCCTATATAAGGGGAATCCATGCCACTTTGTAAAGGGCTGATGTTGCTCCATTTTCTCCACAAATGCAATAATATCTCTCTCTCTTCTTTCTAAACTTGCTCTCTCTCACTGGCCTGAGGCCACTTTAATATTTATCGTTTTCTCATTTGTTCTTCATTTTACCACCTGATATTGTGTATAAAGAGCCTTATTAAATCGTACCTTAATTATTATCCCATTCCTGACTGTCCCCGATAGCCCGAGCTCGACCCCGATATCGACCCCAAGGTCCCCCTTCAACCAGACCTATACCCGGGCAACATGCCCCTTAGTTCGATTACTATCTCGTTTTTAACTTGCATTTCATCATTAAACTTCATATTATTAGCATCCACTACTCTAAAAACTAGCTCGGGAATAGATCACGTATTTTTAGAATCCCATTTACAAATTTAATTGTTGTTACCATTTTACGGTAAATAGGGCACACAGCCCATTTCTATTCCACCGTATCGTATGGCACCAACAGAGTTGCAGGAGTTGAAGGAGCAACTTCAGGAACTCCTTGATAAGGGGTTCATTCAGCCTAGTATGTTTCCTTGGGGTGCGCCTGTTCTATTTGTGAAGAAAAAGGATGGCACGATGAGGATGTGCATTGATTACAAGCAGTTGAACAAAGTAACAATCAAGAACAAGTATCCTTTGCCTCGTATCGATGACTTATTTGACAAGCTTCAGGGAGCGAGAGTGTTCTCCAAGATTGATCTTCATTCAGGGTATCACCAGGTAAAGATCAGGGACTCAGATATTCTTAAGACAACTTTCAGGACTCGATATGGTCATTATGAGTTCCTGGTGATGCCTTTTGGGCTGACCAATGCCCAGCAGCATTCATGCATCTGATCAACAATGTGTTTTGGCCTTATCTCGACTCATTCGTGATTGTTTTCATGAATGATATTCTGGTATACTAGCATAGTCAGGAGGAGCACGCGAAACATTTGAGAGTTGTGTTATAGAGATTGATGGAGGAGAAGCTTTATGCAAAGTTCTCTAAGTGTGAGTTTTGACTCAGTTTAGTGGTTTTCTTGGGGCACGTGGTGTCTAGTAAGGGTATTCAGGTTGATCCGAAGAAGATAGAGGCGATTCAGAGTTGGCCCAGACCATCCTCTACCATAGAGATTTGCAGCTTTCTTGGTTTAGCGGGTTATTACTGTCGATTCGTTCAGGGATTTTCATGTATAGCATCACCCTTGACCAAGCTGACTCAAAAGGGTGCTCCATTCAGGTGGTCAGATGAGTGTGAGGAAAGCTTTCAGAAGCTCAAGACTGCCTTGACCACCGCTCCAGTGTTAGTTCTGCCATCAGCTTCTGGTTCGTATACAGTGTATTGTGATACTTCGAGAGTTGGTATTGGGTGTGTGTTGATGCAGGAGGGTAGAGTTATTTCTTATGATTCTCGTCAGTTGAAGCCCCATGAGAAGAACTACCCTGTTCATGATTTGGAGTAAGCTGCCATTGTTCACGCGTTGAAGATTTGGAGGCATTATTTGTATGGTGTGTCTTGTGAGGTGTTTACTGATTATCGTAGCCTCCAGCACTTGTTCAAGCATAATGGTCTTAATTTGAGGCAGTGGAGATGGTTGGAGCTGCTAAAAGCCTATGATATCACTATTTTATACCATCCGGGGAAGGTCAATGTGGTAGCCAATCCCTTGAGTAGGAAGGCGGTGAGTATGGGGTGTTTGGCGTATATTCCTGTTGGGAAGAGACCTCTTGCAGTTGATGTTTAGGCCTTGGCCAATCTATTCATGAGGTTGGATATTTCGGAGCCCAGTCAGGTATTGGCTTGTGTGATTTCTCGGTCTTCCTTATTTGATCACACAGAGAGAGTCAATATGATGATCCTTATTTGTTTGTCCTTAAGGAAAAAGTTCAGTACGACGATGCCAGAGATATGACTATTGGTGATGATGGAGTGTTGAGGATGCATGAGCGGATATGTGTGCCTAATGTAGATGGGCTTCGGGAGTTGATTCTAGAGGAGGCCCATAGCTCGCGGTATTCCATTCATCCGGGTGCCGCGAAGATGTATCAGGATCTGAGACAATATTATTGGTGGAGGAGAATGAAGAAGGAAATTGTAGGATTTGTAGCTCGGTGTCTCAATTGTTAGCAGGTGAAATATGAGCATCAAAGACCAGGTGGCTTTCTTCAGCAGATGGATATTCTAGAGTGGACGTGGGAGCGGATCACCATGGACTTTGTAGTTGGGCTTTCACGGACTTTGAAGAAGTTTGATGCTATTTGGGTGATTGTGGATCGACTGACTAAGTCTGCGCACTTCATTCCTGTGTGTACTACCTATTCTTCAGAGCGATTAGCAGAAATCTATATCCGAGAGATTGTTCATTTGCATGGTGTCCTAGTTTCCATCATTTCAGATAGAGGTACTCAGTTTACTTCACAGTTTTGGAGAGCCGTGCAAAGAGAGTTGGGTACTTAGGTTAGGTTGAGCACAACTTTTTGTAACGACCCGGCCTGTCATTTTAAAGAATGTACACCCCGATCCCCTATTAACTGCATTCCCCAGGTTTGTTTCTGCTATTGTGAGTTGCCGGGAGGATTTATTTGGAGTTTCGGAGAGTTTTGGGACACTTAGTCCCTAAACGAGAGTTTAAGTTGTAAAAATTGGGCCGTAGTCGGAGCAGTGTGAAGACAACCTCGGAATGGAATCCCGAAGGTTCCGTTAGCTCCGTTGGGTGATTTCGGTCTTAGAGACATGTTTAGATTGTATTTTAGAGGTCCGTAGCTAATTTAAGCTTGAAATGCCGAAAGTTGAATTTTTGAAGTTTCCCGTTCGATAGTGAGATTTTGATATCGGGGTCGGAATGGAATTCCGGAAGTTGGAGTAGCTCCATAGTGTTGAATGTGACATGCTTGTAAAACTTCAGGTCATTCGGACGAGGTTTGATAATTTTTTGACCGAAAGCGTAAATTGAGAGTTTTTGGAGTTCTTAGGCTTGAATCCGATGTTAAATTGGTGTTTTTATGTTGTTTTGAGCATTCCTAAGATTGGAACAAGTTTGAATGATGTTTTAGGATTGGTTGGCATGTTTGGTTGAGGTCCAGGGGGCTTCGGGTGTGTTTCGGATGCTCAACGGATCATTTTTGGAACTTAGAGGATAGCAGAAAAAAGTTGCAACAGTCAGTTCTAGTTTCCTTCTTCGCATTTGCGAGTGAGGTCTCATGTTCGCGAAGAGGAGCTGGGGCTGGTGAAGGGTTAATGCTTTGTGTTCGCAAAGGTATTCCCGCGTTCGCGAGGCTGTGGTATTTATACCTACGCGTTCGCGAAGGTAGTCCCGCGTTCGCGTAGGAGGAGGAAAGTTGGTCATCACGTTCGCTACTTGGGCATCGCGTTCGCGAAAGAGGAAAGCTGGACCAAGCGGAGTTGTGCTTCATGAACGCGAGGGTCCTTCCACGTTCGCGAAGAAGGAATTAGCTGGGCAGAATATAAAATTTCAAAGTCGAGGGTTTAGCCATTTTTGTGAAAACTAGAGCTTGGGAGCTCGGATTTGAGCGAGGTTTGAGGGATTTTTAGAGATATCGATTGGGTAATGATTCTTAACTCCTTTTTGCTTATAACCCATTAATCTAAATATGAATTCATCATCTAATTTCGGATTTTGGGTGAGAAAATGGGGAAAATTTGGAGAAAGTTGTTAGACCTAAATTTCGAATTTTGATTAGGAATTTGACATTGGTTTTGGATAATTTTGGTATGGTTAGACTCGTGAGAGTATGAGGATTCTGAAAATGTAAATTTTACCCGATTCCGTTCTGTGGTCCCGAGGGCTGTTTTGGTCATTTTACCTAATTTCGCGTATTAGCTTAGAATTTATTTGTAGAATCCATTACTTGAAGTGTTTTTTATATTATGCAATTGAATTGAATATATTTGGGCCACTTGGAGTAGAGTACTCGTGGCAAGAACATGATTTCAGGTTGATTTGGAGCCGGTTCGAGGTTAGTGGCTTGCCTAACCTTGTGTGGGGGAAACTCCCCTTAGGATTTGGTATTATTGATATTTGAAATTCCTTGTACGAGAAATGATGAGTGCATACTTGTGCTAATTGTTGGAAAAATCCGGCTTTCATTAAGTAATTATAATTGTGTTTCTTTTCCTGTTTATATTACTTGCAATTTGAGCCTGTTGTTAGCTTAGGGAAGCATGCCTATTTGACTTAATTGCTCTACTTGCTCAAATTGCCGTATTTGGATTATGTGCAGCATGCTAGGCTAGAAATCTTGTTTTACCTTGGTATAGAATTTGAATTAAATTGTCTATTCTTCGTGTTGTTGTGTGTGTTTCCTTGGGGCCTCCGGGACGGTATCCCGGGAGATCCCCCTGCGTGTTTACTTTGGAACTACGGATTGGTATTCCGGTAGATCCACCTGCACATTTACATTGGAACTATGGGACTGCACCTGATAGATTCCCCCTATATTGGATATTTACATTTGGGACTACGGATCGAAATTTTGGTAGATCCCCACGCATTATGAGTTGGACTACGGGACTGCACCCGGGAGATCCACTAGATATTTATATTTGGGGACTACAAGACGGTATCCTTGGATATCCTCGGTTGTTATCTCTGTGTTGAGTTGTACTCCTTTCCGTGATTATTTTGTATCTGTTATAGTCACTGTTGTTCTTTCTATTCTATGTTATTTCTTACTACTGCACTTAGTTGTACTGTCTCATTCTATACTATTATACCTTATATTTCATTTAATCTCAGTAGGGCCCTGACCTTCCTCATTAATATCCGACCGAGGTTAGGCTCTGCACTTACTGAGTACCGCTGTGGTGTACTCATGCCCTTTCTGCGCATGTTTTTCATGTGCAGATCTAGGTATTTCCACTCAGTCTTATCACACTTGAGGCGAGATGCTTTCGTAGAGACTTCGAGGTATATCTGCCACGTCCACAGACTGAAGAGTCCCTTTCTATTCTCAGTACTAGTATAGCCCTTCTGTATTTTCCTTGTTGATAGATATTTCTGGAGTTAGAGCTTTTTATGTAAACTCTTAGCTTGTGATTATGTGGTTCGGATTTTGGGAGTGTTTGGTTGAGATTCTTGTACTATTATATGCCAGGCAACAACTTAAACACTATTTTTTTTGTTATCTCGGTTTTTAATTATTTTCTTTCCGCAATTGATTCTTTTCCGCATTTGTTAGGATTACCTAGTCGTAGAGGCTAGGTGCCATCACGATAGTTCACGGAGGGCGAACTGAGGTTGTGACACTTTTCACCCTTAGATGACGGGCAGTCCGAGCGCACTATTCAGATATTAGAGGACATGTTGCGCGCTTGTGTCATTGATTTTTGAGGGTCATGGGATCAGTTTCTACTGCTCGCAGAGTTTGCTTATAACAACAATTATCAGTCGAGTATTCAGATGGCTCCATATGAGGCTTTGTATGGGAGATGGTGTAGATCTCCGGTCAGTTGGTTTGAGCCGGGTGAGGCTAGGCTTTTGGGTACAGACTTGGTGCAGGATGTTTTAGACAAAGTGAAGGTGATCTAGGAGCAGCTTCGTACAGCGCAGTCAAGACAAAAGAGTTATGCTGACAGGAAGGTTCGTGATGTGTCCTACATGGTTCGTGAGAAGGTTCTGTTGAAGGTTTCACCCATGAAGGGTGTTATGAGATTTCTAGCAACCTTTTGGCCACATAGGTCATTTTGCAAAAATAGCTTCAATCATGTCCTGCATGTGTCCAATAGGGATTTTTATTGTCTCACATAGTGTTCTAAATCTTTAACTCTATTTGGTTTTAGTTTTCTCATACAGGTGTTGATCTATTTACCGGAGTTTGAGCATGGCAGACACCCCAGGACCATTTGGTCAGGACCGTTGCATCCAGGAGTTGCTTAAGGAATTTTTTTTATGTTTTGAGTCTGTTTCTTTTTATGTTGTCTTGTACTTTATAGCTATGTCCAGTAATAATGATTCTTTTAGTTAGTGTAGGAGTTTGTCGTAGTATAGTTGAATTGAGTCTCTCATTATCATATTTTCTGTTTTGTATTTGAAAATAAAAAAAGTTGTAATGAATAATCCAAAAATTTTTTTAGTTTAATTTATCCATTACTTTCCCGAACTACGCAAAGATCAGATTCATGCGGCGTCATTATATGTAGGAAACCTACATAGAGTTCGATCGAATCATTTTTTTTATTAAACTAAAAAGAAAAAAAGGAAGGAAACAAAAAAAGAGATGAAATTACGGGATGTGAGAAATGAGAGAAAAGAAAAGAGTGATAATTAGAAAAAAGAGGAAGGAAAATGAGCAAGCCAAGAAGTGCTAGAAAAGAAAAGAAAGAGAAAATTGAAATGAACAAATTGGGATGCTGCCATATGACCTTCTTAACCTTGAATTCATGTTAGAATCGATAACTGTGACTAGGTGAATTACACATAATGTGAGATTATCTTATGTTAAATGCCCTAACGCTAATGTGATGACTTTATCTTCATAAAGTAGAAGGGTGGTTGGTTTGTGGTTCTTAAAGTAGTAACTTTTCTCTACAACATAAAGTCGAACGACAATGGCAGACGATAACAGAATTGAGTTGGTTGACACTGGTGCCCAAAAACAGTTAGTTGAACAGAACTATGGGTTGGTTGAAGAGGTAAGGATGTTAAGGAAACACATGACGGACATATATCAGGCTTGGGTGACTGGGAAGGTACCACCCCTGCCACCACCTAGCTTCCTAGATGCTACCCTTACCCTAACTCCAGTCATAGTGCCAGATGATCCCCCATACTCCCCAGATTCTCCCGCTTATCACAACTTTCCCAACCACCCTAGTAGCTCCATCACTCGTCCTCCAACTACCTTTCCCAAAAATTGCCCTCCTGTCATATCTACTTTCCCCACGATCACAACTTCTCAATAATATCTCCTTTATAGATCCAACAATGAACACCTACTCAAAACTTATGATGCCTAATTTTACCTCTCAGAGGTTGCCCACAAGGTCCCCGACTCATACAATCATAGCCCTTAGAGTGAGCCTCATGTTAAAAATGAAAAGTTCACAGGAAGAGAAGGGCAAAATGAGATATCTAGGAAGCTGAAAGGTATAGAACAGTCCTTAAGGAGCATGCAAGGGATGGGAAATCAGATTAACATGTCTTACAATGACTTGTGTATGTTCCCTGATGTTTATCCGCCCGCAGGGTATAAAATGCCAAAGTTTAACTTATATGATGGGAGTGGATATCCAGTAGCCCATCTGAAGGGTTATTGCAGTGAAATGAGAAGTGTTGGCAGGAAAGATAATTTGTTGATGGCGTATTTCAGTGAGAGTTTGAGCGGGGCAGACTTGGAATGGTATACTCGTCAGGATGTCAAGAAGTGGCATGCATGGGATGACATGGCTCAAGATTTTGTTTGACACTTTCAGTACAATCTAGACATTATCCCAGACCGCTCCTCCCTATCTAAGATGGAAAAGAAACCCGAGGAAAGTTTTAGGGAGTTTGGGCTCAGATGGAGGGAACAAGTTGCTCGGGTCAGCTCCCCAGTTGGTGAAGAAGAAATTGTTGAGCTTTTACTACAAGCCTAGGAGCCCACCTACTTCAGTCATTTGATCCCGGCCTTGAGTAAACCTTTCAATGATGTGGTACAAATGGGGGAGATGGTAGAGGAAGGAATCAAGTCGGGAAAAATCATGAGTTATTCTGCATTGAAAGATACTACAAAAGACATTCAGAACATCTCAGTAAGTTTGGGTGGAAGAAAGAGAAATAGAAAAGATGTTGTTGAGCCACGCCAACGACAGGATCCAGTGGTCATTCCTGATCAACATTTTCAGCCTCAATATCGACCCCATGGATATCCCTTTACTCCAGAGAATCCTCCCCAATGCTACTTCTCTCCACAAAATCCCCAAATTCATACCTCACTTTCCCAGTACTCCATTTGACAATGCACCGCGATATACTCCACATCCACAAGACCCACAATGGCTTGCACCGTCTCCACAAATGTCTTACCCACCTCTACATGCATATCAACCACCTGCCTGCAAGAGGTTCCAGTTGAGGCCGGAGTACAAAATGAAAAGGCATCAACAAAGAGAAAAGTCATTCACTCTTGTTGGAGAATCATATGCCAGCTTGTTCCAAAGATTGAGGCAATCAGGCATGTTGAAGCCGATTCAGATAAAAATGCCGAACCCCCTTTCAGAGAATTTTGATTATTCTCAGAGGTGCGCATATTGCTCAAATCCCCCGGGGCATAGTATAGAAAAGTGTTGGCATCTGAAAAGAGCAGTCCAAAAGCTTGTTGATGTAGGTGACATTAACGCGCAAAATCCAGGTGTAGTGGATACTAGCCAAAGTTCATTGCCTGTTCATAATGAGACGCATATGGTGGGCATGATTTGTGTTAAAAATGAATATGAGAACTCTTCTGAGATTCTTGGAGGGCCACCTGTCGCAGAGTCTTCAGCGCTATCAGTCCCAGTTCCAAAAGTTGATCTTAAGAATGAGTTGGCAAAAGGGACCCAAAAGCTATTTGCTGAGGTCAATGTGATTGAAATTGGTAATGGTATTGGTAATACTGACGTGGAACTCAGTGGTTAAGATGTCAAGCTTGGTAATTGAAAAGAATCTTCTTTCTTGGCTAGCTAGGGGAGTCCTGGTGGTTTATTTTGTTGTCATTTCTGTTGTCCGGGTTATTGCAGGGTTGTAATCCGGATATTGTCTTGTGACCCAAACCCTTCTACCCTTTTATTTTTCCTAGTTCGTTTAGTCGTAGTAACTCGTTTAATGTTGTCTAGGTTTGTTCTAGGGTTGTAACCCTACTTTATTTTGCTTGTTTTGTTGTTCAAACCCTTTCACCGCCTGTCTAATGCAATTTTCTATTTTCTATTATTTCTATTCATTTTTTGTTTAGTTTGCTTCTCCTTTTATAATTCTTTTTATGCTGACTCTAGTGACATGACATGCGCGCATAATTCTTAGCTTGGTCTTAAAAGCTAGTTTAATCATGAAACAATGAAACAATTTTGAAGATGATAGGGACATTTGAGGGAAATAAGTACAGATTTGGACATTTTGAGATCATTTGAAGCCTAAACTGTGTGAAACTGGGGCAGATAATTTGGAAAGTTAATAGGATGAAAAGAATTCATTAAAGGAGAGTGCATCCCAAACAATTTGAAGCGAGCAATTTTTTAGTTCAAGTGCACCTCAATTTACAAGATAAAGTCAAGAGAGTTTGTTTCGAACAGATGGAGGGTATCCATTGTGAAGAAGAATTACCCAACGAGAGTTCTGTAATTGACAAGGCACTAAAAAACTGGAAAGCATATCAGTGATATCAATGCCGAAGCTGTAAAAGAAATGTTGTGTGTGCTCTTCCTTTTTCATTTCAAGTTGCATGTGTTGTACTTGGCATTTTCAGGGATTGGGAGGCCATCTTTCAGCTATCCAAACACTTATACCATTCGAATACTCTTTTGAGCATGTACTGATTTCTTTGACCTCCTCTCTTTTGGAATCAAGTTAGAGTTATATGAAAAAAAAGTTCATATCCCCATAGGTTTGTTTTAGAAAGTTCATTCCAAAAGGAAAATTGAAAAAAAGAAGAGAAAATAGAGATAAAGAAAAAAAAGAAAAAAAAGAAAAAGGAAAAGGAAAATAGTAACAAAAAGTAGTCTTGTGAACTACGTTCGACCTGATTCTTGTCACCACAAGATACGCAGGTAGCCTTACGGTACGGTCACACCAAATAAAATATTTCATAATTCTACGAAGTCGAGAGTGGGGCAATCTTTCTTAGAAATTTCAGTTCAAAAAGAAAAATAAAGAAAAAGAGAATCAAATTCCATTGTTTTAGAAATTGGGGCAAAGTTTTTAGAATGGATTCCAAAAGTTGTAAATAAATTAACCCTGTTATCTTAGTTATTTTGAGCCTTTATGATATCCTTTCTTTCTAACCCTGTCCAAAAGCCACATTACAGTCCAAAAAGACCTCCCAGATAATCTTTGAGAGTGCCGAGTCAGACATGCCAGGAGCATATGATATTTCTATCGTGGTTAATTCCTTGTCAGCTGTAGAATCAGAGAAAAAAAGAAGAAAAGAACAAAATGAGAGAGTCTTATCAGTGAAAACCTTCACAGGCACCATAAAGCGAAGGGGAGTTGAGAGAAAGAAAAAAATGAGAGAGGCTTGTTGGTTAAAACCCATTAGAGCACTACAAGTCAAATAAGGACCGTGAATCAGATAAGATAATCGGGGCATTGAAGCCCAGTTTCATGGCGAAGAGGTACAACAAGAGTTGAACATTAAACTTGCTTGACAGATTATTCCACTTAATCCAAATGTGCATGTCATGGTCATTAGAGTTGGTATCTACATCTGATAAGTTTTTACTTTGTAGTTTTTCTTATTAGGTATCATCTCTTTCCATTGTCCCTTTTTTTGTTCCCTTTGTTTTGTTTACTCCTTCTTCTTGAGTCTGTTTGCTCAGAACAAGTGAGAAATGACTTCAAAATTGGCTACCAGCCTTCCAATTGCACAAAACAAAATCTGGCTAGCACATCAAAGCGTCATAAGTTAGGAAAGAACAGTATGCGCACTGAGTGGGTGGCAATTGACGTACTTTGGGATTCATGTGAAATACAAAGGTTCGGTATATGTCAATTCATGAGCACAATGCAACAGATAGAGGGTGTTGGGTTTGAACGGATCAGAGGTATTTTCTATGATAAGGGTGACAGAGAAAGTGGTTAGTCCATAAACAAGCAAGGCCATCGAGTTGAAATCAAAGTTATCATGGGAAGTGAAAGAGCAATCGCCCTCAAAGTCAAGGCCACAAACCAACTACCATGTTTAAACTCACAAGTTTTATTTGTTTGAAATAGGGGCAGGAAATTTCGTTTGTTCCAGAGGAACCCTCCGTGAGGAAAGCATGTGCCAGACAGGTTCGACCGTAAATTTTCAGGGTCCTCCTGGATAATGTGATTTAAGTTCAAGTTTTCAGGACCCTCTTGGATAATGGGATTTAATTTAAAGTTCTCAGGACCCTCCTGGTTAATGGGATTTAGTTTTAAGATTTTAAGACCTTCAAAGATAATAAGATTTAGCGTAAGTTTTACCTTTAGGAAATAGAATTTAGCTTTGAAGTTTTCACTCTTAAGATGAGATTTAATTTTAAAATTTCAGGGCCCTCCTGGATAATGGGATTTAGCTTTTAAATTGTTAGAGCTCTTTTGGATAACATGATTCGATTAACACTCACAGATGTTCCTTTTGTCAGTTTTGTTATAACTGCAGGCGCCCACCTAGAGAACAAGGAAATTTATTTCAAATTTTAAGTCGGCATCAGGCGCCTACCTGAAAAACAAGGGAATACATTTCAAGTTTTGCATCAGGTGCCCACCTGGAAAACAAGGGAATACCTTTCAAGTTTTGGCATCAGGCGCCCACCTGGATAACAAGGGAATACATTTCAAGTTTTTGCATCAGGTGCCCACCTGAAAACAAGGGAATACATTTCAAATTTCAGCATCAGGCGCCCACTTGGATAACAAGGGAATACATTTCAAGTTTTAGCATCAGGCGCCCACCTGGATAACAAGGGAATACATTTCAAGTTTTGGCATCAGGTGCCCACCTGGATAACAAGGGAATATATTTCAAGTTTCAGCATCAGTCGCCCACCTGGATAACAAGGGAATACATTTCAAGTTTTAGCATCAGCCGCCCACTTGGATAACAAGGGAATATATTTCAAGTTTCAGCATCAGGCGCCCACCTGGATAATAAGGGAATACATTTCAAGTTTCGGCATCAGGCACCCACCTGGATAACAAAGGAATACATTTCAAGTTTCAGCATCAGGCGCCCACCTGGATAAGAAGGGAATACATTTCAAGTTTCAGCATCAGGCACCCACCTGGATAATAAGGGAATGATTTCAAGTTTCAGCATCAGGCGCCCACCTGGATAACAAGGGAATACACTTCAAGTTTCAGCATCAGGCGCCCACCTGGATAACAAGGGAATACATTTAAAGTTTCAGCATCAGGCACCCACCTAGATAACAAGGGAATACATTTCATGTTTTGGCATTAGGCGCCCACATGGATAATAAGGGAATACATTTCAAGTTTCAACATCAGGCGCCCACCTGGATAACAAGGGAATACATTTCAAGTTTCAGCATCAGGCGCCCACCTGGAAAACAAGGGAATACATTTCAAGTTTTGGCATCAGGCGCCCACCTGGAAAACAAGGGAATTCATTTCAAGTTTCAAGTTTCATGCACCCACCTGGAGAACAAGGTAATTCGCTTCGGAATTATTTCAAGTTTCAAGTCAGTAGCAGGCGCCTACCTGGAGAACAAGGGAAGTCATTTCAGAATTCAATTCAAGTTAGAAGTAGCAGAAGCTCGCGACAATAATGTGAGTCAACAGTCCGAGATGATCAACAGAAATAATCTCAATCCAGAATAAAAAATAAAAAAAAAAAAGGAAAAAGAGGGAAGTGAATCCAAATGCAGAAGTAGATGAAAGATGTGAGCTGCTCAAGATATGGCTGAAGTCACAAGTGCTGTGTGTCCGATCTTGATCTGAAGAAGCCGTGAAAGAATGAACTAGCACCTGCAGCTAGCAAGCTCCAAGGTTCAAATCTAAAGTCTGCATGAAGAACCATTCAAGACTCAAGATCAAGCTTCAGAAGACTAATAGATAGGAATCTTGTAACTCATAGCTGACAGGTTTAGTTAGTCTTTTTCATTTTTTGGTTTTGATGTAATAACAGGACCGCGGACCGGAACCTCGATGGAACTACACCTCAATCGGCTCTCCACCTCGGTATACTTCATCACTGTTCCTACTTCTGAACTACACATGACATGATTCCTTTATAGCCAAGGATATGTAGGCAGCTCAGATACCAGGGATCGATCACATTCTCCTTTCTCTTAGTTTTTGGTCTCTTTAAATAAGGTTCAGGTCAAAAAACATGTCTCATCATTCTTTGTTTGAAAACTCTTCGCGTTTTCAGTCAAAGAGGGGCAGCTGTAGACATGTAATTTTTGACCCTCCCCAAGATTTTACACATTTTAGCATAAAATATTTAGTTAGGGCTAATATCGCTATTTCAACTATTTTTATTTTATTTTATAACAAAAATAAAAAATTACAAAATATTTTTTCTAGTTACTTTTAGTTTATGTATCTTTCATAAAATAAAAAAAAATACAAAATAGTACCTTATTTTTATCTTTATATAATCTTGAAAATACAAAAAATAGTTTTATGATTTACTATAGTTTAGTCTAATTAATTAGAATTAGTCTTTGCATTGTGTAGTATTTTTATCTTATATTAAAGGGAGCTAACTAAGGTGTTGGACCATAATTTCAAGTGTCTTAGAGCCCAAATTTAGGACCCAATTCGAACTTAGCCCATAAATCCAAGCCCAATACCCAATATCCATTAAGCTAATCCTAGGGACCCTTCTAGACTCTTCTTCTTAAAAAACAAAATAAAAAAAAGAAAAGAGGACCTCTCACAAAAAAAATCAGCCGAAGGATACCAAAAAAGGACCCCCCATCGACTCCCTTCTTCTTCCTAACTTGAAAACCCTAGAGCTACCTTATTCCTCCAAAACCTGAACTAGCAATCACCTTAAACCTTTCTTCTTATTCTTCTTGAACCTAAATAAAACAAAAACCAACAGATCCCAAACCCTAGAACACCCCAGCCGTCGCTGCCAACCGCCGAGACTCGCCGAAATTCCTCCATAACTACCAAATCAGCCACCTCACTTCATCTTCTTCTTCATCTCAAGCACACCCCAACGAGATCCCCTCATCTCTCACGCACAAACCAACAGAAGCAGACAGCTTCCCGACCCCAAGTCCATCTGCCTTCAACTTGCCGGCGACCAACGAAGCTTCATGGCTTCTGTCCTCTCCTCTCCTCCATTTATGACGAGTTTCAGATCTGGCCGAATATTTGGTTAAATCCGGTGATCCGTCTAGCCTCTATAGGTTATTGTTCCGGTGCTCTTTGCCGTGTAAGTCACACCCATGTTAGAGCACACACAACAAGGAGGTTCCGTTTGAGTCACTTGTTCGAGTTTCCGGCACAACTGAAGTTTTCCGGTCTAAGGCTCTTATCGACATCTATTTCTGTTGGTCTAAGTCGAGGTTTCCGTTGGCGTCGTGGTTCTGATCCGATCAGTTGGTTCAAGTTTCATTTTTTCTATCCGTGTTTCAATTTGTTCGATTTTTTATCTGAAATCCGTGTATATGTTTGAATTGTTTGTTTGGTTTTCTCCTATTTTTACTTGCTGCTTACGTGATGATGTTGTGAGCATTTCTGTGGTGGCTTTTCTTGCGTCATTCTTAATGGAGTAGATAAGTCTTGTTATTCTCTTCTCTCATGCACATGTGAATCTTAAATGAATGAAGTTAGTTTCAACAAGTACACCATGGATTTTGACTTTCCTGATGAGATGCTCATTTTGTTCATTTTTGTATTAGCATGTTAAAAAATGGATTTCCATTTAATAGATTTTTAAAGTTTGTAGTAACTTGAGAAATTTGATAATATGCAAAGCAGTTGTAGTATTGTTATGCAGGCGATTTGGGCATTGTGTATAAAACTGTATCACTTAGGTCTCTCCTATTTCTATTGAGTTGCTACTCATATCCAAACATAATTATGGTTTGGTTTAGGCGCGCTAATAATGAATCATTGTGACTATGGGTACGGTTCCCGTGACATGGTTACGATACGTAATTCCCAAATCCAGGTGCACATTTCATGTGACTCGGTAATAACTTCTAATAGTATTAATAAATTAAACATATTGTAGATCGTGGGTACGGTTCCCGTGACACGATTCACAATGTGTACCGAACAAATAAGTGTACGACAATCGTGCTTTGTTCCAAAAAATAATTTCATAAATAATTAAAAGTGGTATAAGGAATAAAATGCACAATAGGTTTTAAACATGTGATTAATCAGATAATTAGGCCAATAATAATAGTTGAGCGACCGTGCTAAAACCACGGAACCCGGGAATGACTAACACCTTCTCTCGGGTTAACAGAATTCCTTACCCAAATTGTTATGTTTGCAGACTATAAAATAGAGTCAAACTTCCTCGATTCAGGTTTTTAAAACCGATGACTTGGGACACCATAAATTATCCCAAGTGACGACTTTGAATAATAAATAATTTCGTTTCGATTATTGTCACTTTAATTGGAAAAACTCCCCTATACCCGTTCTCGGGGTAGAAAAAGGAGGTGTGACATGGAGTAGTAGTAGCAGTAGGCGTATCAGGTGCTTGGACTCCGGCTGAAACTGCTGGTGGCACCTCGGTGGTAGCTTGCACGGGTGCTCTAGCTTCACCACGTGCGCGTCCTTAGCCTCTACTCCGGCCCCGACCTCTAACGACTCCAGCAGGGGGCGCGAGTGCCTGATCATCTCTGGTAGCACATGTCCTCACCATCTATGAGAGAATAGAAGACAAAAGTTTAGAATTGTGATATCAAAAATCTCGCACGACGAGGAAATCAAATAAAGTGGAATTTTTCCTAACAATTACATAGCCCCTCGTAGATAAGTACAGATGTCTTCGTACCGATCTGCGAGACTCTTATAAACCGGCTTGTAATTCATGACTCCTATGAACCTAGAGCTCTGATACCACCTTGTGACAACCCAAGTTTGCCCTCCGTGAACTGTCGTGACGGCACCTAGCCTCTACGACTAGGTAAGCCTGACAATTTTGGAAAAAGGGAAAGCAACAGCTAAAAACAAATAAAACTGTGGAATAAACATAGTGATGCCACTTGGCATATACAATGTAACTCTCAAATTGAACAACTTCCCAAACACCGGAAACTCATGAAATCACAAGCTGTTGAATAACTACAAGTGTCTAACTCCAGAATGTCTAACAAAGGTAAATACAGAAGGGCTAATACTATGGGAGAGAATGGAAAGGGACTCCTTAGTCTGCGGATGCGGCATTTATGCCTCGAAGTCTCTAGAGAATCACCTCGCCTCAAGGGTAGTAGGGCTGAGTCGAAGTACCTGGATCTGCACATGAAAAACATGCACAGAAAGGGCATGAGTACACCACAACAGAACTCAGTAAGTGCCAAGCCTATCCTCGGTCGAGTAGTGATGAGGAAGGTCAGGCCCCTACTGATTATAACTGAAAAACAAGGTAAAACAATATAGAATACGACAATATAATTAAATGCTAACAGTATGAAGTAACGCAGGATAATAAGAATAACAACAACTATAACAGAGACAAATAATCATAGAAGGAATACAACTCAACACAGAGATAACAATCGGGGATCTCCCAGGATACCGTCCTATAGTCCCAAATATAAATATCTAGTGGATCTCCCGGGTGCCATCCCATAGTCCAACTCATAGTGCATGGGGATCTCCCGGAATACCGATCCGTAGTCCCAAATGTAAATACCCAGTACTGGGGGAATCTACTAGGTGCAGTCCTGTAGTTCCAATATAAAAGTGCAGGGTGATCTCCCAGAATACAAATCCGTAGTCCCAAAGTAAACATGCAGGGGGATCTCCCGGGATACCATCACGTAGTCCCAAAGTAAACACACAACAACAACACAAAGAATACTCAATTCAATTCAAATTTCATACTAAGGTAAAACAGGTATTTCTAACCTAGCATGCTGCACAGAATCCAAATAAGGCAGTTTGATCAATTAAAGCAATTAAGTCAATTAGACATGCTTCCCTAAGCTAACAGTAGGCTTAATTGCAAGTAGTGTAAACAGGAAAAGAAACACAATTATAGTTAATTAATGAAAATAGAATTTTCAACAATTAGCACAAGTACGCACTCATCACTTTGCGTACAAGGCATTTCAAATTTCAACAATACCAAATCCTAAGGGGAGTTCCCCCCACAAGGTTAGGCAAGCCACTTACCTCGAACCGGCTCAAAATCAACCTGAAACCACGCTCTTACCACGAGTACTCGACTCCAAATGGCCCAAATCTATTCAAATCAATTGCATAATGTAAATATAACTTCAAGTAATTGATTCCACTAATTGATTCTAAGCTAATATGCAAAATTAGGAAAAATGACCAAAACGCCCCCGGGCCCATGTCTCGGAATCGGGTAAAATTTACTAATTCGGAATCCTCACACTCTTACGAGTTCATTCATACCAAAAGTACCAAAATCGGACCTCAAATGATGCGTTAAATCACCACTCAAAGTTCTCCAATTAACCAAGCCCTAACCCCCAATTTACCACTGATTTCTCCCTTTATTTCATGCTAACAACAATAAAACTCACCATAATAACAAGCTTAGGAACCAAGGGCCTTACCTCAATGAATCCCTCTGAAAATCTCCCTTAAAATTGCTCCCAAACACTTCTTCCCGTTTGAAATGTTATGAAAAATAGCCCAAATTCGTGAAGGGCGAAATATATATGTTCTGACCTAGCAAAACCGCATCTGCAGTCCAATTACCGCACCTGCGGTCCTAGGTGCGCATCTGCGGTCCTAGGTGCACATCTGCGGTTCTTCACTTATTCACCAGCCACCACACCTATGATGACCTTCTCGCACCTGCGCCTTCGCAGATGCGCCAAAATTTCCGCATCTGCGACTCCAGCCTTTCTTCCTCATGGCCGCATCTACGACTTCGCTTTCGCTTCTGCGGGCTCACACTTGTGGTCCCCAAGCTGCAGGTGTGATTATGATAGCAAACTCAGTAGCTTCAACTGCAAATTCCTAACTCCAAACTTCCTGTTACCCATCCGAAATCATCCCGAGGCCCCCGCGACCTCAACCAAAAGCACGAACAAGTCATATACCACTATCCAAACTTATACCAATCCTCAAAACACCTAAAACAACATCGAAACATCGAATTAACCATGGATTCAAGCCTAAGAACTCCAAAAACTCTCTAATTACGCTTTCGATCAAAAAGTCTATCAAACCTTGTCCAAATGACCAGAAATTTTGCACACACATCACATTCAACAGTACGGAGCTACTCTAAGTTTCGGAATTCCATTCCAACCCTTAGATCAAAATTTCACTATCAAACCGGAAACTTCAAAAATTCAACTTTCGGCATTTCAAGCCTAAATAAGCTACGGACCTCCAGAACACAATCCGAACACGCCCCTATCCCTGAAATCACCCAACGGAGCTAACAGAACTAATAGAATTCCATTCTGAGGCCATCTTCACATTGTTCCAACTACAATCCAAATTCTAAGATTTAAACTCTCATTTAGGGACTAAGTGTCCCAAAACTCTCCGAAACACCAAATAAACCTTCTCGGTAACTCATAATAGCAGAAACAAATAGGGGGAATGCAGTTAATAGGGGATCAGGATATTAATTCTTAAAATGACCGCCGGGTCGTTAAAGGCGCTATGACTATTTTAGAGTATGATGTTCGTTTCATTGGCTAGGCATGCACCAGCCTTGGTTGCTACAGTTCATGAGAGAGTTTGCCGGTTTATTGAGGGGCTTATTCCTAGCATCAAGTCTAGCATGGCTTGTGAGTTAGAGATGGATATTTCTTATCAGCAAGTAGTGAGCATTGCTAGGAGAGTAGAGGGTATGCATGCCCGGGATAGAGAGGAGAGGGAGGCCAAGAGGTCTCTAGAGTCGGGCAATTATTCTGGTGCCCGCGCTCCAGCTGCAGTTCATCATGGTAGGGGTTATATGAGTCGCCCCATTCATTCAGCTCTTCCAGCAGCTAGTGGTATTCCAGCTCCTCCTAGACTTCAGGAGCCTTATTATGCACCTCCCGTATCTAGTGCACCTCCTGCACGAGGTGCTTTTAGTAGTCAGTCCAGCAGGCCTGGTCCGAGCCAATCACAGTCGCCACGTCCTCCAAAGCTTGTTTTGAGTGTGGTGACACATGCCATATGGTGAGGGATGCCCCAGACTTACGAGGGGTGCACCTCCACAGACTTCTCAGCCACATCGCACCCCGCAGAGTTCCCAGGCTATAATTACAGCACCAGTCGCTACCTACCTACCCAGCCAGCTAAAGGTGGAGGTCGAGGAGGTAGAGGTTGCCCTAAAGGGGGAGGCCAGGCCAGATATTATGCCCTTCATGCCGTACTGAGGCTGTCGCCTCCGATTCTGTCATCACAGGTATTGTCCTGGTTTGTCATAGAGATGCATCGATTCTCTTCGATCCAGGCTCCACTTATTCTTATGTGTCTTTTTAATTTGCCCCGCATTTGGGCGTATCTCGGGATTCTTTGAGTTCCTCTATTTATGTTTCTACTTTTGTAGGGGATTCTCTTATTGTGGACCGCGTTTATCAGTCGTGTTTGGTTGCTCTTAGTGGTTTTGAGACCAGAGCCAATTTATTATTGCTCAGCATGGTAGATTTTGATGTTATCTTGGGCATGGACTAGTTGTCACCCCATTATGCTATTCTCGATTATCATGCCAAAACAATGATGCTGGCTATGCCAGGTGTTCCGCAAGTGGAGTGGAGGGGTACTTTAGATCACACACCAGTAGAGTTATTTCTTTCCTTAAGGCTCAGTGAATGGTTGAGAAGGGGTGTAACGCATATCTGGCCTATGTGAGAGATGTTAGTGTTAATACCCCCGCAGTTGATTCAGTCCCAGTAGTACGGGACTTCCCTAATGTGTTCCCAACTGATCTTCCAGGTATGTCACTCGACAAAGATATTGATTTTGGCATTGACCTATTGCCGGGTACTCAGCCCATTTCTATACCTCCGTACCATACACCTCCTTCTAAGTTGAAGGATCAATTATAGGAATTGCTTAATAAGGGTTTTATTCGGCCTAGTGTATCACCTTGGGGTGCTCCTGTCTTGTTTGTGAAGAAGAAGGACGATTCTATGCATATGTGCATTGATTATCGCCAGTTGAACAAAGTTACAGTGAAGAACTGGTATCCTTTACCTTGTATTGATGACCTGTTTGACCAATTATAGGGTGTCCGAGTGTTTTCTAAGATCGAGTTGCATTCAGGTTACCACCAGTTGGAGATTAGGGAGCCAGATATACTGAAGACTGCTTTCAGGACTCGGCATGGTCATTACGAGTTCCTTGTTATGTCATTTGGGCTGACCAATTCCCCAGCAGCCTTCATGCATTTGATGGCCATATCTTGGCTCATTCGTCATTGTCTTTATTGATGATATTCTGGTATACTCTCGGAGTTAGGAGGATCATGAGCAGCACCTGAGGACAGTGCTTGAGACTTTGAGAAAAAAAAAAGTTATATGAAAAGTTCTTCTAATGTGTGTTTTGGTTGGATTCCGTGGCATTCTTGGGTTACGTGGTACAAGTGAGGGAATAAGGGTGGATCCGAAGAAAGTGGAAGCAGTGCAGAGTTGGCCCAGACTATCCTCAGCTACAGAGATCCACATTTTTCTTGGCTTGGCGGGTTATTACCATCGATTTGTTGAGGGGTTTTCATCTATTGCAGCACCTATGACCAGGCTGACCCAGAAGGGTGCTCTGTTCCAGTGGATGGAAGAGTGTGAGGCGAGCTTCCATAAGCTCAAGACAGCTTTGACTACAGCCCCAGATTTGATATTGCCTACAGGTTCGGGGTCTTATACTGTCTATTGTGATGCCTTGAGGATTGGTCTTGGAGCGGTATTGATGCATGACGGTAGAGTGATTGCCTACGCATCCAGATATTTGAAGGTGCATGAGAAGAATTATCATGTCCACTATCTCGAGCTAGCTGCTATTGTTCACACATTGAAGATCTGGTGTCATTATTTATACGGTGTTCCTTGTGAGATCTACACTGATCACCGGAGTTTGCAGCATCTGTTCAAGCAGAAAGATCTTAATTTGTGCTAGAGGAGATGGTTAGAGCTGCTGAAGGACTATGATATCACTATCTTGTATCACCCGGGCAAGGCCAATGTGGTGGCCGATGCTTTGAGTTGCCGGACGGAGAGTTTGGCTTATTTACCAGCAACGGAGAGGCCTATGGCGATGGATGTTCAGGCCTTAGCCATCCAGTTTGTGAGATTGGATCTTTCGGAGCCCAGTCAGGTTCTAGCTTGCATGATTTCTCGGTCTTCCTTATTTGATCGTATCAGGGAGCGTCAGTATAATGACCCTCATTTACTCGCCCTTAAGGATAAGGTTCTGTACGATGATGCTAGAGTTGTGACTATTGGTGACGATGAGGTATTGGGGATGCAGGGTCGGGTATGTGTACCTAGTGTTGATGGGCTTCGGGATTTGATTCTAGAGGAGGCACATAGTTCGCGGTATTCCATCCATCCGGGTGTCACGAAGATGTACCAACATTTGAGATAGCACTACTAGTGGAGGCGAATGCAGAAAGATATAGTTGGGTTTGTAGCTCGGTGCCTCAATTGTCAGCTAGTGAAGTATGAGCACCAGAGACCGGGTAGGTTACTTCAGTAGATAGAGATTCTGTAGTGGAAGTGAGAGCGGATCACCATGGACTTCATAGTTGGACTCCCAAAAACTTTGAAGAATTTCGATGCCATTTGGGTGATTGTGGATCGTCTGACCAAGTCCACACACTTTATTCCTGTGTGTAGTACCTACACTTTGGAGCGGTTGGCGGAGATTTATATCCAAGATATTGTTCATCTGCATGGTATTCCATTTTCCATCATATCAGACAGAGGTACTTAGTTCACATCACAGTTCTGGAGGGCCGTACAACATGAGTTGGGTACTCAAGTGGAGTTGAGCACAACATTTCACCCCTAGATGAACGGATAGTCCGAGTGCACTATTCAGATTCTTGAGGATATGCTCCGTGCATGTGTGCTGGAGTTTGGAGGTTCTTGGGATCAGCTCTTGCCACTGGTAGAGTTTGCCTACAACAACAGTTATCAGTCTAGCATTTAGATGGCACCGTATGAGGCTTTGTATGTTAGGCGATGTAGATCCCCGGTGGGTTGGTTTGAGCCGGCTGAGGCTAGATTATTGGGCACAGACTTGGTTCAGGATGCCTTGGAGAAGGTTAAGGTGATTCAATATAGACTTCGCACAGCCCAGTCCAGACAGAAGAGTTATGCGGACCAAAAGGTTTGTGATGTTTCCTATATGGTTGGAGAGCGGGTCTTGCTCGGGTTTCGTCTATAAAGAGCGTTATGAGATTTGGGAAGAAGGGGAAATTGAGTCCGAGGTTTATTGGTCCTTTTGAGATATTGAGACGTGTTGGGGAGGTTGCTTATGAGCTTGCCTTACCTCCCAGCTTGGCAGGAGTTCATCCAGTATTTCATGTTTTGATGCTCCGGAAGTATCACGATGATCCGTCGCACGTGTTGGATTTCAGTTCAGTCCAGTTGGACAAGGATATATCTTATGTTGAGGAGCCAGTGGCGATATTGGACAAGCAATTTCGAAAGCTGAGGTCAAAGAACATTTCATCCGTGAAGGTTTACTAGCAGGGGTCAGCCAGTCGAGGAGGAGACTTGGGAGACCGAGCAGGATATGCGCAGCCGTTACCCTCATCTTTTGACTACCTCAGGTATTTTTCTATGCTCGTTTGAGGACGGACAAATGTTTTAAGAGGCTGAGGATGTAACAACCCAGCCGATCATTTTAAGAATTAATGCCCCGATCCCCTATTAACTACTTTTCCCGTGATTGTTTATGCTATTTTGAGTTGTCGGGAGGATTCATTTTGTGTTTTGGAACACTTAGTCCCTCAATGAGAGCTTAAGTTTTATATTTTTTTGGACCGTAGTCGGAGCAGTGTGAAGACATCCTCGGAATGGAATTTCGTCGATTCCGTTAGCTCCGTTGGGTGATTTCGGGCTTAGGGGCATGTTCGGATTGTGTTTTGGAGGTCTGTAGCTTATTTAGGCTTGAAATGCCGGAAGTTGAATTTTTGAAGTTTTCGGATCGATAGTGAGATTTTGATATCGGGGTCGGAATCCGATTTCGAAAGTTGGAATAGCTCCGTAGTGTTAAATGTGACTTGTGTGCAAAATTTGGGGTCATTCGGACTTGGTTTGGTTGGTTTTGTCATAGGGTGTAGGATTCTTGAGATTTCTAGTTCATAAGGCTTGAATTGGAGGGTGATTTGTGGTTTTAGTGTTGTTTGACGTGATTTGAGGGTTGGAATGAGTTTGTATGATTTTTTAGGACTGATTGGTATGTTTGGTTGAGGTCCCGGGGGCCTCGGGTAAGTTTCGGGTGCTTAACGGAAGTTGAATTGGACTTAGGAAAATCTGAAGCTTTGCTGAACCTGTCATAATCGCACGTGCGTGTATGGGACCGCAGGTGCGGCACCGCAGAAGCGGTTAGGGGAACGCAGGTGCGGTCTGAGGCAATGTTGGGATTGGTCGCATATGCGACCCTAGGACCGCTGAAGCGGCACCGCATCTGTGGGTAAGAGGCCATAGGTGCAAAATCTGGGTTTTAATGAAATGTCGCAAGTACGGTTTATTTTCCGCAGAAGCGGGACCGCACCTCGCAGAAGCGGAAACCGCTGGGCAGTAAAAGAGAAAAAATGAGGGTTTGAACTCATAACTTGGAAAAATAATTTGGAGCTCGGTTGAGGGTGATTTCTCGAGGGTTTTTGAGGAGAAACATGGGGTAATGTTTTCTATCTTGATTTTGATCCTAGAACTATAATCTTTTGTTGTTTTCCTCTTCTAATTAAGGAAATTTGGGGGTAAAAGTTTGAAAATGGGAGAAAAGTTCCTCAATTGAAAATCCAAGTTTTGAGTGAGATTTTGACATCGGATTTTGGTAATTTTTATTTGAGTGTGTTCGTGAGTGATCGGGGTTCTGAATATGTAAAATTTATCCAATTCTAAGACGTGGGCCCGGGGGACCTTTTTGGGCAATTTTCTTAATTTCGCGTGTTAGCTTCGAATTAATTAGTTAAATTAGTTACTTGAAGTTATATTTACATTATGCAATTAATTTGAATAGATTTGGGCTATTTGGAGTCGGGTACTCATGGCAAGAACATGATTTCGAGTTGATTGAGCTGGTTCCAGGTAAGTGGCTTGCCTAACCTTGTGTGGGGGAACTCCTCTTAGGATTTGGTATTGTTGTTATGCGAGTACCGTGTACGTGAGGTGACAAGAACGTACACGTGTTAATTGTTGAAAAATCCTATTTTCCTTAAGTTAATACCTATGTTTTTCTTGTAATTGAGCAATATTTGTACTTGAAGCCTCTTACTTAGTTTAGGAAAAGCATGCTTATGTTATTTAATTGTCTCACCTGCTTTAATTGCCTACTTGTACTCCGTGCATCATGTTAGAGTAGAATTTCCTGCTTAATTCTAGAATAGAACTGTAAATTCTTCTAAGATTGTTGTGTGATTACTTTGGGACTACGGGACGGTATCTCGAGAGATCTCCCTGCATGTTTACTTTGGGACTACGGATCGGTATTCAGGTAGATCCCCTTGCACATTCATATTTTGGACTACGGGACAACACCCGGTAGATCCTCTGTACTGGATATTTACTTTGGGACTACGGATTGGCATTCCGGGAGTTTTCCCTGCATAATTATGATTCGGACTACGGGACGATATCCCGGGAGATCCTCCGGATATTTACGTTTGGGACTACGGGACGATATCCTGGGAGATCCTCGTTGCTATTTCTGTGTACTGAGTTAGATTCTTTCTGTGAATTGTTCATTACAGACTGTTAGCATTTTTATTATGTTGTCATATTCCATACTGCTTTACCTTGTTTTTCATTTATAATCATTAGGGACCTGACCTTCCTCGTCACTACCTGACCGAGGTTAGGCTTGGCACTTATTGAGTACCGCTGTGGTGTACTGATGCCCTTTCCTGCACATTTTTTTCGTGTGCAGATCCAGGTTCTTCGGCTCAGCCATACTTCCAGTGAGGCAAGGCGATCTTCAGAGACTTCGAGGTATATTTTCCTCATCCGCAGATCGAGGAGTCCCTCTCTATTCTCTCTTTTAGCTACAACTCTCATGTAATTTCCTTTGATTAGACATTCTGGAGTTAGAACACTATGTAGTATCCGTAGCTTGTGATTTCATGAGATTCTGGGTTTTGGGAGTTGTTTTAGTTTGAGAGTGTATATTGTATATACTGAGCGACATCTTAAATGTTTTATTTATGTTTTATCCGCAGCTTTTGGCTAGTTTTATCTTTCATTTCTTTTTCCGCAAATTGTTAGTCTTACCTAGTCGTATAGACTAGGTGGCGTCATGACAGTTCATAGAGGGGGAACTTGGGTCGTGACACGAACTCTGCAGCCACTTAGCTCCTAAATCTGCACGCAAGGTGCAAAAGCATAGTATGACTACAACTGACCCATGTACTCAACAAATATTTTAACTAACCTTAGTGAAGTAGTGGTGAGGTTTTTAAGTCAAAAGATACTCACTAATATAACCTGTGCATTTAATAAGCAGTAGAGATAACAAGAACTAGCCTGATGCACTAAGCTCCTGCTATGCATGAGTTCAGGGGAAAGGGCCATATCACAAAGGTCTATCATACATATAATTACCCTGTATTTCTACAAGAGGTTATTTTCACAACTCGAACCCGTGATCTCCTGGTCACATGTCAGCAACTTTACCAATTATGCCAAGGCTCCCCTTCAAGATAGATAACAAGAACAAATATGAGAAATAGTAAAGCGATTAACTAAAAGAAATAACGATCATGTTTCTCAAATATCACGACGAAACCTTTTCTTAACAGCTCAAACCAAGAGGAGGAAATAATATCCACGAAAATAACATAGTCAAATCCACAAATCGGCATAAAAAGAGGATTGCGTACAAGATATCAAATCAAATGGCATGACAACATTGTTCGTGCATTTATCTCATCCTCATCAAGAACGGAAATATCATTCTTGCAATACCACTCTTCCTCACCAATCACGTGTATAACAACACCAAACTAGGTAGAAGGAATATAGCTAATAGTAACAATAAGGTAGAAGACATAGATGTAACAAGAACAAATAGGTAGAAGACATGTAGATGATAGTAACAAACAAGATAGAAGGAATGTATATAGTAGTAGCAAACAAGATAGAAAGCCTGTAGATAGTAGTAACAAACAAGACAGAAGGCATGTGGATAGTAATAACAAACAAGATATATAGAAGGCACGTTGTCATGACCCCAAAATCCCACCTTAGGTAGTCGTGATGACACCTAATCTCTAAGACTAGGTAAGCCTAACACATGATGAGATGTAGCAGAATTAACCAACTTAATTGTATAACTAATAAACTGATAAGTGAATAACGTAGCTAAAATCGAACAATTATTATACAACCCCAAAATCGATAGTACATAGTCATAAGCTCTACTGAGAGTAACTAAGATTATCAAATACACCATTGTTTGGAATGACAGTAAACAATAATAAAGTAAAGCTCCAAAAGATGACTCCGAGGCCTGCGAGTGTAATGGCATGTATACCTTGAAGTCTCTGTAGCAAAATTCCATTAGCTATATAAGGATAGACACTAGGATCTGCACAAAAATGTGCATAAGTATAGCATGAGTTCACCACAACGGTACCTAGTAAGTATCAAGACTAACTTCAGTGGAGTAATGATAAGGTATGTCGAGACACTCACTATACATAAAACTTGTGAAAGATATTAACATAAAGTTAGCAATGGAAAGAATATTAATGTAAGGCTAACAACGAAAAGATTATTAATATAAAACCAACAATGGAATAATAGAAACACAAATGGAACAAGAAGTAAATGATTAATAAAGTATCAACGTAATCAGGACATGGATAAAGTATGACTGAAATCAATTAAGGAAACAAGTGGAAATTCAAGTAATCAAAATGATCCTAACACATGACTGTCAACAAGGATTAACTTGAGATGACACACCTCGTAATCACATATTATAAGTCACAATCTCGAATCTTACACACATGCCACCTCGTGCCCACATTATCAATCATCTCCGTACGACAAGGTCCATGTGCTACCATGTACATTGTATCCGTCTCAACTGCTAAATAAAATGTTCGAATGATTTATTTAAATAAAATAAGGTAAAATAACAATTTTGGATAGAGTAAAGCATCAAATAAATTAATGGGTTTATTTTAGGAGTCAAACAACGTAAAATAAGTACAATTTATACGAAGTAGGGTATCAAAAGGGGGAAATGAGTTTAGCTTAGAAATCAATTAGGGTAAAGTAAAATAACATTTTTAAATAAAGTAAAACATCATATAAGTTAACAAATTAAATGTAAAATAATTTAAAGTAAAGCGTGATAACAATTTAAACATGGTAAATCATCGAGTGAGATGACGAGTTCTATCTTAAGAGTCACATAAAATAAAGCATGTTAATAATTCTTTTATTTAAAACCGTTATATTATCAACAACTCAACAAGATATGCGATAATGACTCCACAAGTAAATTCCTTGACAATCAAATAACCAAGTAATAACGGAGGCATAGATTGACACATTAAAGCAACACAACAAATAACATAGAATGCATGACTCCCACAAGAAGTCACAATTGTTTCAATGTAAGAATAACAATAAATAACCAAATACAATCAATTACAAGTGAAATAATTTAAGAAGAAACAATAACCGATCAAATCAATGAACCTTTCCAATTCAGAATGCACAACAAAAATCACACCGAGGTACCACACCTCATGTTCCCATTTCACAAATCACAATCACAATCTTCCTTATATCACCGCGTGAGCCTTGCATTTATTTTTTAAAAACATTTTTCCTGAAATAGCTATACACGTTTTAGCCTTCTTATCTCATTGCGTGGCTTCAAGTAATTCCGTTACTAGCAACACATGTATAAATCCCACCTTATCTAACTGCATGTATTTCAATACCTACCATTATATCATCGCATGCCTATAAATATCATAACACAATAATCAATGCGCACCACACATGACCATATGCCACAATATTGCCAAAATCAACAATATCAATTTACCACAACACATAGCCCACGGCTCAACCACAATACGTACAAGAATCTCAATAACAACAGAATGAATGAGAACAACTCAACAAGGTAAGATGTTTAATGATTAATAACTTCAACAACAAAGTTTTAATAGCTTGCACAACTACAACCTCAATAACTCAACAAGGAAGGTATTCCCATGAAATGACAACTTCCAATTAAGGTACGTAACATAACCTTAACAATTAAAGAGATATCATGAAATAACAATTACGACTAAATGCATGAGAACAACTCAACAATAGAGAAAATAGCATGTAGCAACAACTACAAATGAATGCATATAAGAGTAACCTTGCTAATGGAAACTAGAACATGTAATAACAACTTCAATTAAGTGCATATATGTAGCCTAAGAGTCTAAACCGGTCAAATACCACATATAAGACTGTGTACATACTCGTCACCTCATGTACATGATTTTCACACAATTTAAATAGTACAATCAAACCTAATCCTAAAGAGTAGTCCCCCCCCCCCCCAAAAAAAATGTTAGGCAAGATATTCTCCTCAGTTAGGCCAAATCAACACTCAAAAATAGCTTATCCTTTAAAATTCACCTTCGCTCAGCTCAAATCTAACAAAAACGACTTAATATTAACAAACAATGCAAGATAAACCAATTATGATTAATAAAGTTAAGATATTTAACTAAAACCAAAAAGTCAACCCCAGGTCCACACTTCGAAACCCGACTAAACTCATAAATTTTGAATACTCATTCTGATACTAGTTTAACCATACCAAATTCATCCAATTCTGACCTCAAATTGGCCTTCAAATCATCAATATATCTTTTACAAAAGTTTTTACAAAAATTCCCAATTTCTCCAATTCAAATCACCAATCAAATAATAAAAACAAAGATGGAATCATGAATAATATAACAAATCCGAGTCAAAAACACTTACACCAAACCAAATAGTGAAAGTGCCCTCCAAAATCACCCAAAACTGAGTTATCTAACTCAAGATGTGATAAAATAACAAATCCCTTAAAGTAGAGTACTTTATAACACTGCCCAGGTGAACCCTTCACTATCGCGGGACCATCTTCGCAATCGTGAAGCACAAAATTGATCTACCTCGAAGAAACTCTACGCGAACACGATCCCAAACTCGCGATCGCGACCTATATCTGCACAGACCTTCGTGAACACAGACACTCTAGCACGAACGCGAAGAGTAACCTGTCAAGACATGCCCAACCTAGGTCAATACTAAGTGAACGTGTAGGACCACATGCAAACGCAAATGGTTAAAGCCTAAAGCATCGCGAACGCGACCACCGTAGCACGAGTGCGAAAAAGACCAAATCCTAGAACACTATGCGATCGCGGCTCCATCTCCACAATCGTGAAGAACAACTGAATCGCCAATAAAAGGTAGAAACCAGCAGTATTAATCCAACCAAAAATGGTCTGAAACCAATACGAAACACACCCGAGCCCTTTGGACTCCACATCAAGCATCCACACAAGTCTAAAAACATCATATGAACTCGCTCATGTGATTAAAACACCAATATAATATCCGAAACCATGAATTAGTCAACAAAACACATGAAAATCATAGTGAACTTCAAGAACTTTGAAAAATACAACCACGCGTCTGATTCCCATCAAACCAACATGGAATGACACTAAATTTTGCAGACAAGTCTGTTAACCGTGAAAATGGTAATAATAATTAAATTTGTTGATGGGACTTTAAAAATACGTGATCTATTTTTATGCTAATTTGTTAAGTAGTTGATGCTAAGTATATGAGATTTAGAGACGAAATAAAGTTAAGGAGAGAGCTATAATCAAACTGGTAGGTCAGTTCTTCAGGGCCTCGAGTTTGTCGATCTGGAGCCTCGAGGTCGATTCTGGGGCTCGGACTTGAGCTATCGTGGGTGATAAGGGTAGGGCTAATAGATATAAAATAATCAATGAAGGCTCTTTATGGCCAATGATAAACAATAAATGATGAACAAATAAGAAGATAAGAAATGAAAGCAATAGTATCAAGAGAGTATGTGAGAGAGCAAAGAGAGTGTTTTTCTATATTTCTTTATGGAGCAGCGGGAGCAATAGAGTTTACAAGAATGGTAGGAATGCCCCTTATATAGGAGGGGAATCTTAACATAGCACAAAATATATTAACTATTTGGATACGGGGATGAGATGGCTAGACATGATGTCCTGATGCCCGCTAGGCTCTGTCAGTCATAGCCAAGCATCTTGGGAACTTCCCTCTTTTTTAATATAGTCATTGGTCTACGCTGCCCTGAGATCGGGCCCCGATGACCCTTGATAGTGAGCCTCGACCTTGGTCTCGAACCTCGAGAAGCACGTTCGCGGGGTACCATAATGACGAGGAAATTGGACACCCCCGATTTTACCGTACACAGATAGTCTCCGCGTTTCCTAGAGTGAAAGTGATAAGAAACGATGTCACACCTCCTTTTTCCGCCCCCGCGAGGGGTGAAGGAGTTTTTCCAATTAAAGGACAATCGAAACAAGATTTATTTATTTGTTTCAGAGTCGCCACTTGGGAGATTTAGGGTGTCCCAAGTCACAAATTTAATCCCGAATCGAGGAAAAGAATGACTCTATATTACAGTCCGCGGACCAGAAATCCGGATAAGGAATTCTGTTAACCCAGGAGAAGGTGTTAGGCATTCCCGAGTTCCGTGGTTCTAGTACGGTCGCTCAACTGTCATATTCGGCTTATTTATCTGATTTTATACAATTATGAGCTCATGTGCAAATTTTAACTCTTTACCGCTTTTATTATTATATTTTTTAAAAGAATGTGAACATCGTTTAAAAAAATATGTCTTTGGATTGCGTCACATGAAATGCACCCGCAATCCGGAACGCATTTTTATTCAATGTTTAGGGATTTGGATTTGGGTCGCATGAAATGCACACCCGAGTTTAAGAAGGTAAGATTATTAAAATGTGCGCCTAAAGCGATTAGCGTATTTATTATTTCTGGGTAAGGCCGTGGAATTTTGCTAAACGGCTCATCCCGAAGTCTAAGTAATTTTACCAACACGTATGGAGGGCCCCGCAGCTTGTGCACTTTGTTTGTCGAGGCTCGTCTCATTCATTATTCTTTTAAAGAATTTGCAACGTCGTGGAAATGCATCTCGGACCACGTCACAATCAATGTACCCGTGGTTAAAGACATATTTCAACGTCGTTGAGATTTGGATTTGAGTCACATAAATGTGCACTCGAGTTTAGGGAGGTAACATTATTAAATACGCACCTAGAGAGACTAACGCGTGGTTATTTTGGAAAAAAGGTCATGAAGTTCGCTAAGCGGCCGATCCCGAATTCTAAGTAATTAACACATACATTTTGTGAGGGCCCCGCAATCTGTGCGTTTTATTTGGCGAGGCTCGTCTCATTTTTATTTGAAAGGATAAACCTACACTGACTACATTTGTTCTATTAAGTTTGTCTCTAAAAATAAAAGAAAATCTCCCAATTAATTATATGCTAAAAAAATGTAACTTATTAGTTATTAGTTTACGGCTAATGCGAATGGAAAATTGCAATCTAGTTTGTACAAAGAAAGATTGAATTCGTTCTATATTCTATTATTTAATAACACTAGAACATGAGATTGACACACAATAATATCAAAACAAATTAACTATTTTTTGATTAATTTGAACTAACTTTATTAGATGAAGAAGTTATACATATGCAACCCCATTACTCATTAATCAGTCAACTACATTTTTATACAAAGAAAGGAAAATTCTATTCAAGCACAAATCTAAACAGGAGGAATTCAACAGGAACAAAGCCTGGTTAATACTTCATTTCGCTTCAAACCGAGAGTGTACAAATGTGTACCTGGAAATGGCAGTACAAGAAGAAAAGAAGGAGGTGTCAGCAGCAATAATAACACAACAATGCAACAGCAACCCAACAGCAGCGACTCAGAAAACCAAATTAAAATTCCAAGCAATACCAACCAGCAACACAAATCCCAGTAACTGACCCCAAAGCAGCTTAAACAACCAAATATTAATCAAAGCACGAGCAGAAACACCCCAAGAATTCAGTAATCAAGAGAAGATTCGAAAATACACTCGACAGATAAAGCTGAAGCTCTTTTCCGTTTTCAATGGAACAACACTAGTTGAACTAAACTAAACCTTACAGACTCTCTCTCTATGTTTCAGAATTTCCTCTTAAGGTTCCCAAAAATGTCCAACCTTTTCGTTTTTTTTTCTTCAAATCCCAAAATATGTTCTCTAAAAATCTCCTCCTCAAATCCTTCTAAAAAATATCTCCCCTTTCTATGTCAAAATGACTCTTATTTATAGCAAGACTCTTGTCTTGAACCACTAACTCGAAATATTCTTTTAATTGCATGCCTTGCCCCCACTACTTAATGTTTTTCTTATTTAATTCCTTTGTCCCCCATGCCTACATGTTTTGTCCCCCACTACATTAAACAAATATATCAACCCCACTCCATTATATCTTGTCCCCCATGCTTAACTTAAATAATTACAGTATTCTCCCCCACTGCATTATGTCTTGTCCCCCACCATATTATTTTAATATTGTTAATGCCTAGTGGACAGAGCACTCAGATTAAATAATTGTTCAAATGTTCAATTCCAAAAATACCCCTCTGACCTTACTGAAATTACCATTTTACCCCTGAACGTACTGCAATTTACCAATCTACCCCCGTCAGCTATAACCAATTCACCTAATCAATCCCAACCAAAATATAGCAAATATAACCAATTTCTAAACAAATTCAAACAACAAATTCCATGAACACAAATTGAACAACATCAAATTAATGGGAATAAGTTAACCATATTGGGAACTAATCCTGGTTAACTTAGACAAAAATGAATGAGCAAGGAGACCACAATATTAACAACAAAGATACATGATTCAAACTAAATCAAAAAATTAAAAACCAAAACATAAACTCACATTAAATCACTGGATTAAAAACGAACTTCAAACAAAAAATGAACATGAATTAAATCTATATTAAACAACAAACATGACGGATTCAAACGATTTAAACTAACACTCTTCTTATATTAAAACTAAATCCTTTTAAATTAATAAAACAAACTAAAGAAATAATTAATTGAACTTCAACTTAAATCTAAAAACATTATAATTACTAACAATTTCTACCTAAAAATAAACAAGAAAATGAAACAAACTGAAGAAAAATAAGAAAAACGATAAACACGAATTGGTTAAACCAACTAACCGGATCGTAACGACGATGAACTTGAACGAAAACAAATCTGCCCGGAAACGATTATCGCACCAAAATAACTTGACGCCGAAGACGACCACGAACGGACCATTGAAGAAGATGGTCATTTGTGTCGTTTGAAAAACAAAGCAGAAGGCAGCATCAGGTGAAGAAACAAGAACGCAGCAGCAGCAATCCACAGCTGGAAACTGCAGCCATGGCAGCAGCGACGCGAAGGAGAAGAAGAAGCAACGAGCAGACGTGAAGGAGAAGAAGCAGCAACGGGCAGCAGCCATGGATGTCGTTGGTTGTTTGGATGGTTTCGACGTGAGGATGAGGGGGAAAGCATCCATGGCTGCCCGTGTTGGGGTCGATGGGACGATGGAGAATGACGTGCGCTTGTGTGTGTGTGTGTTGAGGGTGAGGCGTCATTGGACTGGGTGGTGGTGGTTGTGTTGAAGGTGGTGGAGGCGTGAGGGGGGCAGCCATGGTTGCTGGGGCTTGGAGGGGTGTGGTCTTGGAGAAGAAGAGAAAGAGAGGGGGGCGGGTAGTGTAGGTTTAGTTTTAGGGTTTGTCTTTTTTTTGTTCAAGAATGAAAAATAGAA
Source organism: Nicotiana sylvestris (assembly GCF_000393655.2). NCBI lineage: Eukaryota > Viridiplantae > Streptophyta > Magnoliopsida > Solanales > Solanaceae > Nicotiana > Nicotiana sylvestris. The sequence continues at coordinate 106,377,087 of NC_091063.1, read as the reverse complement.
AGGGTGGGGTGAGGTTTTGGGTTATGGACTGGGTCGACCCGGTTTGAAATGGACCGGGTCGTAGGGGAAGGTTGGGTATATTTGGGCCTGGGGTTCAAAATTGAAGAAGAGGCCCAATTCCGATTTTCTTTGTGTTTTTCTTTTCTTTTCTTTTACTTCCTAATTAATAAAACTAAAATTCTAAATTAAGTTATAAAGTAAATTAACTTATCAAAAATACTAATTAACTTCAAATAGCAATTATTGCACATTTAAATAGCAATTAACGATAAAATCGCACAATTTAGACGTTAAATGCTAAAAATACAACGTACATTATTTTTACGATTTTTTTCTTTTTGTAAAACAAACTTAATTACTTCTAATTGTGGAATTAAATCCTAAGTGCAAATGCGACATAATTTGTATTTTTTATTAATTTAACAAATAAATACGCACAGACAAAAATACAAATAATTATCCAAAAATATCACAAAAATTCTCAAAATTGCACACAAAGAAAAATCGTTTTGTTTTGAATTTTTTGGGAGTAATTCTTTCATAGGGCAAAAATCACGTGCTTACAGCTGCCCCTCTTTGCCCGAAGACACGAAGGGTTTTCGTGCAAAGATAAAGTGAGCGATTTTTGCCCATCCGAGTACTCCGTGTGAAGCATTTTTTTGAAAAAGATTTAACCGAACCCTTGCTTCAAAGGTTTCCTACATATCCCTGGCTAGAAGGGAATCAGGTTAATGTAGTTCGGGAAGGTTTGGTAGCTGGGACTACCATGGGACTGCAATGTTACTGCTATTGCATGCTGTTATTACTGCTTACCGATCTCCTTGTTACACCGTGCTTAAAAGAAAAATCAAAAAGCTAGGCTAGACTACGGATTATAAGATCCCATCTATCTTCCATTTGTTCTTGATGCCTTGCTTTCTTGTCGGCTTGTGTCTATTCCGGTGCTTCTTTCTTCCAAGAACTGACGGGGATGACACCGGCCTCTTGCTTCTCTGGATACCAATTCTAACTGTCTGGTCCGCTGGGGATATGGCTTCCTTCATTAAGCTTTTCAGTGGTTCCTCTGGGGATACGGCTTTCTTCATCAGATTTGTTATGCTGGGCATAATTTAATGTTCACAGGCCGCTTCTTCCAAGATGCGTCTTTTCTTCCTTTTGACTCATGCGCTTGAATTTGCACTGGGATCTCTTGTTGCAACCTTCTGCTTTCCGGTACTGGGGATTTTTATTGTTTCCTGTTGGGTATTCCTGTTGGATTCTTCTGCTTTACTGACTTGCAATGTATTCCTCTATTATATGGGCGGGCTCTCATCTTCAACCAACAACTTTGAAAATAAATTCGCCATTCCTCTCTTCAGGCGGGCTCCTGACCTCAAACACAACTTTGAAAGTAAATCGCCATTCCTCTCTTCAGGCGGGCTCCTGACCTCAACAACAACTTTGAAAATAAATTCGCCATTCCTCTCTTCAGGCGGGCTCCTGACCTCTACAAAATAGACAAAACAAAGGAAATTTTCTGCCCCAGTTTGCACTAGGAAGATTTGTGAATTGTTAGCAATATTGTAAACCACTTATACTATATGCAATGGTGAGAGTAAACTAACGACTAGGCCAGGATGTGCGTCTCCCGAAACTCTGACGAGCAAATGCGTTTGCTAAAAATAAAACCTGAATGAACCAAACTAGGAAGTGCGTCTCCTACGAGTAAAACCTGTATGAACCAAAATCAGGAAGTGTGTCTCCTAGTGGTAAACTCTCATTTTTAGGAAGTGCGTCTCCTAAAGCAAAAATATAACCCGAAAGACCCAGCCTAGGAAGTGCGTCTCCTAGGGGTGAAACTTCAATGATTTAACCTAGGAAGTGTGTCTCCTACGAATGAACTTAAATGAACCAGACTAGGAAGTGCGTCTCCTGGGGGTAAAAATAAACTTAGGAAGTGCGTCTCCTAGGGGTAAAACTTTAATGATTTTAAACTAGGAAGTGCGTCTCCTATTAATGAAAACTTAATTTAGGAAGTGCGTCTCCTATGCATGAAATTAAACTTAGGAAGTGCGTCTCCTAGGGGTAAAATAAACTTAGGAGGTGCGTCTCCTAGGGGTAAAACTTTAATGATTTTAAACTAGGAAGTGCGTCTCCTATTAATGAAAACTTAATTTAGGAAGTGTGTCTCCTATGCATGAGATCTTAATTTAGGAAGTGCATATCCTATGCATGAAATTAAACTTAGGAAGTGCGTCTCCTAGGGGTAAAAATAACTTAGGAAGTGCGTCTCCTATGGGTAAAACTTTAATGATTTTAAACTAGGAAGTGCGTCTCCTATTAATGAAAACTTAATTTAGGAAGTGCGTCTCCTATGCATGAAATTAAACTTAGGAAGTGCGTCTCCTAGGGGTAAAATAAACTTAGGAGGTGCGTCTCCTATGGGTAAAACTTTAATGATTTTAAACTAGGAAGTGCGTCTCCTATTAATGAAAACTTAATTTAGGAAGTGCGACTCCTATGCATGAGATCTTAATTTAGGAAGTGCGTCTCCTATGCATGAAATTAAACTTAGGAAGTGCGTCTCCTAGGGGTAAAAATAACTTAGGAAGTGCGTCTCTTAGGGTAAAAATAAACTTAGGAAGTGCGTCTCCTATGGATGAAACTTTAACGATTTTGAACTAGGAAGTGTGTCTCCTATGAATGAAAATAATTTAGGAAGTGCGTCTCCTATGCATGAAAATAAACTTAGGAAGTGCATCTCCTATGGGTAAAATAAACTTAGGAAGTGCGTCTCCTGGGTAAAAATAAACTTAGGAAGTGCGTCTCCTATGGGTGAAACTTTAACGATTTTGAACTAGGAAGTGCGTCTCCTATGAATGAAAATAATTTAGGAAGTGCGTCTCCTATGCATGAAAATAAACTTAGGAAGTGCATCTCCTATGGGTAAAATAAACTTAGGAAGTGCGTCTCCTGGGGTAAAAATAAACTTACGAAGTGCGTCTCCTGGGGTAAAAATAAACTTAGGAAGTGCGTCTCCTATGAATGAAAATAATTTAGGAAGTGTGTCTCCTATGCATGAAAATAAACTTAGGAAGTGCATCTCCTATGGGTAAAAAATAAACTTAGGAAGTGCGTCTCCTGGGGTAAAAATAAACTTAGGAAGTGTGTCTCCTATGGGTGAAACTTTATTGATTTTAAACTAGGAAGTGCGTCTCCTATGAATGAAAGTAATTTAGGAAGTGCGTCTCCTATGCATGAACCATTTCCTTCTTCCTGAATTACCTTCTTACAGAACTGTTTTCCTTAAAAACTTGTGTTGTCTTCCCTCGAAATTGCTGGGGATAACACTGCTGGGGAATTATTTATTTAACTGTTGGGGGATAAAATGTTATCAGTTGGGGATAACGTTGTCGAGGATAACACTGCTGGGGGATTTTGATTCCTTCAAAACTAGTGCTTCACTCTTCGGAAGGCTGTTGGGAATGACACTGGCCTTTTGCTTTTTCCGAGCACAAGTTTCATCCTTTTGTTCAGTCCGCTGGGGAACAACTTCCTTCATTAAAACTTGTTTTGCTGGGGGTAATACTGGTTCAAAGACCACTTCCCTTGAGACTGGTGTTATCTTTATTCTTCCCCAAATGGGTACCTGACTTCGAGAAAATTTTCTAAATGAAAGGAAAATTTTCTGCCCCAGTTTGATAATCTCCCTTGTGGCATGCATTTCCGTCATCAATGCCATTTCCTTTACCTGTTTCAAATCAAACAAAATTTGTTAGTTTAAAACGTGGTGGTTGGTTGTGATACTCCTACTGGGGATGGTTTTTCCTTTTCTCTTTCCATGCTCTGCGTTCCATTACACTATCAAAACTTGCTTGGGATGATATTATTTGCTGGGGATGATATTCCTGCTGGGGATGATCCCTTTCTGCTGGGGATATCCCTCTTCTTTTGTGGCACAGTTTGGAAACTGGCATTTCCCCGACTTTTAGTCTCGTATGAATTCCCCAAATCATGCTCATTGCTCTCCTTGATTTGTCCACGGGCCTTGGCCTTGAGGTTTATAACCTTTGATTTCGGCAAGGATATCCCTCTTGACACTCGTCAATCCTTTTGTTAATTCCCTTTTGTTGGGGATATCTTTCTTGACACTGGCTCGCGCTTGTTCCTTGCTGACTATACCACTTGGATGTACTAGTCAGATCTCATCATGCATAATTGGAAAGCTGATGGCATATTTTGAAGTCATTTTTCACTTGTTCTGACCAAACAGACTCTACTGGGGAATTTTTCTATGAAAGGAGAAAGATAAAAAGGAACAAAATAAAAGACAAAGGAAAAATATGACTCTTTAACAAAAGAAACTATAAATAAAAACCTATCAAACGCAGATACCGACTCTAATGGTCATGACATGCACATATGACCTATCCTCTGCTGTTAATCGCCTTTCACAATTTTTGTCTGGTGATTTCCGTCTGATTCTCAATCTTTATTCGACTTGTAGTGCCCGAAGGGTTTTCACTATCAAGCCTCTCTCATTTTGGTTTTTCTCTCAGCTTTCATCGCCTTATGGTGCCCGTGAAGATTTTTACCGATAAGACTCTCTCATTTGCATTACTTTCCAGCTGGGGATTTGGAGTGTTGCCGATATAACTCTCTCTGCTGGGGATTGGGGTGTTACCCATAAGACTCTCTTTTTATTTCTTTTATGTTAGGGATCAGAGTCCTTTCTGCTGTGGATCAGAGTGTTATGTTCCCCGGTAAGACTCTCATTTGTCTGACTTGGCATCTTTTGAAGACTGATCAGAAGGTCTTTCTTTGGACCATAATGTGGGATTTTGGATAGGCTAGAAAGAAAGGGTTTTAAAGGCTCAAAAACAAATCAATTCGGGATTCAAAATTACAACCTTCGGAACCGGCTTTCTTTACATCAAGCATAACTTCTGCTCCAGTTTCTTGCTGGGGGATTTTTATTTTTTGCTTTACACTATGTTACACTATGCACATTATGAAAATTATGCACCCTATGACCGACCCGTGAGGCGCCTACGTATCCTCTTTGAGGAATCAGGTCAAACGTAGTTCCCAATTCCTCTGTTTTCTTCATTTTACCTATTATTTTCTTTTTTTTTTCTTTTTCTCATTTCTCCTTTTTCTTTTGTCGTTTTGTTGTTTTCTTTTCTTTCTCTTTTTTTCTTTCTCTTTATCTTCCATGTTTGTGTTTCTATCCTGTTGTTACTGATTCCGAATGAGGGGTATGAAAAGAAAAATAAATAAGGCTCAAAAGGGGTAACGAAGGATAAAGTGTTTAGGTAGCAGAACAAAATGCCTTCGTCATTCCAGTCTTCAAAACATGCCAAGTGCAAACAACATAATTTAAACAAAGATTTGTAGCCTCTTCTGATGGTGCTGGACTTGACAACTATATTCACACATTTGCTTTTTCATTTGTCATCTCTAAAGCACTGTTGGGCAACACTCTCACTCTCATTATCATGAACGACCCTCATGTCAATTTGGCGAATCTTGCCTTTAACGGTTTTCTTTATGTTTTACTTGCCCCAGTTCCACATGACTCGAGCTCCGAATAATCTCAAACCGTCCTTATTTCCTTTAAATGTTCTGATCACCTTTCCGGGGTTTTATGATTAACTTTTAAGATTAGGCCCAAACTATGTGCGCATGTCATGTCACTAGAATCAGCGCTGAACAAAATGATAAAAAGACTAAACAAAAAATGATGACTAGAAATAATAAAAGACCAGATTTTGCATTAGACTAATGGTGAAATGGTTTGAATAACAAAGTAAGCAAAACAAACCAAAGTACACCATAAAACAAACCTGGACAAAACTAAATAAACCATTGTGGCAAAAATGGAAGGATAAGAGGGTTTGACACAAGACAATATCCGGATTACAACCCTAAGAATAATCTAGACAACAGAAATGACAACAAAATAAGCCATCAAAGATCCTCTCCGGCTGACCCAAAAATGGAGTGTCTTTCCAACTACCAAGCACGACATTTTAGCCATTGAGCTCTATATCAACATTGCCAAGACCATCACCAACTTCAGTATTATCAACATCAGTCAACAAGTTCTCAAGAGGATTCGCGTGCTCCCTGTCACTGTCATTGATCACAATTATGACTTCCTGAATCATTCTTTCTATTTCCTTTTTCAAAGAATGACAGTCTTCAATGCTATGTCCTTGGACATTAGAGTGGTACATGCATCGTACAGCAGGATCAAATCCTTTTGCATATGGGTCTGGAGTATAGCCAAGGAGCGGCTCAATCAGGCCAGAAAGCTTTAACTTTTCAAACAAACTTGTGTAGGACTCCCCAATCGGCGTGAAACTATTTCTTTGCCTTTGTTCCCCTCCCTGCCCCTGTTTTCTAGGGTCGTTGGGTGCTCGAAAACATTGTGAAGGCAAGAATGCATTATGTGGTGCTGGTGCTCGCCATAGGGGGTGACCTGATGGTTGAACATGTGACCGGACATTGTTCAGAGGATAATACTGAGGCGCACCTCCCGCGCCGCTCTGGATGGCCTGAGTGGTTGCTTTAATCGCCGAATAGCTCAGAATTTTGTTGGATCTGAGTCCCTCTTCGATCATACCACCCATTTTTACTACTTCGTTGAAAGATTTACCAACTGACGCCACCATGTGACCAAAGTAAGTTGGCTCCAAAGTTTGTAAGAAGTAGTCCACCATTTTACCTTCCCTCATTGGTGGATCGACTCTTGCTACTTGTTCCCTCCAACGGAATCCGAATTCACTGAAGCTCTCTCCAGGATTTTTCTCAAGTTTTAACAGTGTGAGACGGTCCGGGACGATCTCAAGATTATACTGGAAGTGACCCGAAAATGCTTGTGCTAGATCGTTCCAGGTATACCACCTGCTAGGATCCTGCCTCGTGTACCATTCGAGTGCGGACCCACTTAAACTTTGACCGAAATAAGCTATCAGAAACTCATCCTTTCCACTGCTCCTCTCATATTACTACAGAAACCTCGCATATGTGCCATGGGATCACCATGCCCCTCGTATAGATCAAATTTGGGCATCTTAAAACCTGCCGGCAATTGCACATCAGGGAAAGGGCACAGATCTTTGTAGACCGCACTAACTTGGCTGCCCAATCCATGCATACTCCGGAACGATTGCTCCAGGCTTTTCATTTTACGAAGCACTTCATCCTGCTCCGGATTCTTAGTCGGCCTCTCAGTTTCTGCTGGGAGTTGGAGGTGAGGGGTGTAAGTGTATGGTTCGGGTGATTTAAAGGTTGGTTCAGGAGGATAATACTGGTTATCATGAGCCTGAAACAACGGCTCGCTGGAGGATCTTTGCAGTGTGGCTGGTGGAGGTGCCCCGAAGACGGGGACGATTGGCGGAGGAGGGTTTTGTTTGGGTGGTGGAGCTTGGGGATTATAGGAAGTTTCCTCTTTGTAGTATTGGGCAATGGGGAAGCTTGTTGAAGGGCCGGGGGAAGGGTATTCCGGCGTGTGTCCCGGTGGGGGAGTAAGAGTGACGAGTGGTTCAGGCCCCTTTTGCACCTTAGCCATGGCTAGCTGCATTTCATGCATTTCCAATCTCATTTTTTCTATATTGGCCATCGCCTCCTTCAGCATCTGATGTGCCGTCCTTTCCGACTCAACACTATTTTCTGAGCCAGTCATGCTTTCTGGTATAGGCCCTTTTGATCTTGTTTGATAATGGTATGGTGCCAGTACGCTTTAACAACTAACTGGATGGAATTGGACAAACAACAAACCTGTTAGCGTTAGAGTTTTAACAGATATTGCAATTGCATGTTGGGGGATGCAATGTTCTTAGGCAGTTAACCATTTCTAACATGTTTTTGCTCCTACCGCATGCATCCTCCCAGCTTGTTTTATTTGTGCCTTTTTTGAAGTGTTTCGGAAACCCTTTATTCCCTCTTTTTCTTCTCTCTCTCTCTCTCTCTCTCTCTCTCTCTCTCTCTCTCTTTCTTTTCTTTTATTCACTTTCTTTTTTTTTCTTTTTTAGCGGTGGTCGAACCTTATGTAGATTGCCTACGTATCATGTCCCCGCATGAATCAGACCTTGCGTAGTTCGGACCAATAAAAGATAAATAACAATAAAACATTTTATTATTTTTTCAATTTTTCCTAATAAAACAAGCTTGATTATAAAAGTTTAAAAACTGACCATACTAACAGACTTTGACAAAAGACAACAAACGAACTCGAAAATCAAATAACTCGCATACTCTAATCAAAGAATTACAAACTCAAAAACAAACAGCCAGATTCCTTCCCTTATATGCCAATTTTAACCAAATGGTTATTTTTCAGACGTGGCCCCTTCTCAATTTCACATGAATTTTAAGGCCGGGAAGGACTATTTTACGACCTTTCACAAACTTGTTCGTTCTTTTACGAAAATAGCCATTCGACAACTGAAAGATACTCTAAGGCTATCTCGGAAAGAATGGTTTAAGACACTGCCGAAGCTGGCTCGACTTACTTTGACCAAAATCCAAACGGTATTCACCTGACCGCTGACTCTTTGTTTTTTTTTGTTTTTTTTAAATTAAAATAAAAGAACTGGTGTTGCAAACACAACCTTTCAGCGTCTCGGGGACAAAGATTTTAAGGCTGCGTGGGTCAACTGGACCAAATCTGAAACAATGACCCAAAAGTGGCTGTTTATGCAACGTCAGCCTTCCGGCGTCCCTTTCGGGAACATTCGGCTATTTTTGACAAAAACAACATCACCCGACTTATTTATGACTCTTTTTATTGTTTTTCAAAATAGAAAACTCAATATTGCAAACACGGCCTTTCAACGCCTCGGGGACGAAGATTTTTTAAGGCTGTGTGGGTCAACTGGACCAAATCTTAAACATGACCCAAAAGGTGGCTGTTTATGCAAAGTCAGCCTTCCGGCGTCCCCTTCGGGAACATTCGGCTATGTCTTGACAAAACAGCGTCACCCGACTTCTTTATGATGAAATTAAAATTTGACATATATATATTATTTTTATTTTTATTTTTTTTTGCTATTTTTGCAAAAGGGGAGGTTGGACATCACCTGACTTATTAAAATTTTGACATGTTTTTTGTTTATTTATTTGTTTTTGGTTATTTTAGCAAAAGGGGAGGTTGGACCCGATGATGGTTGCCTACGTATCTCACATCCGGTGAGAATCAAACCCGCGTAGTTCGGGAGATTAACTGAACTATTTTGAAACAGGATTTTTTTTCATTTTTGGCAGCAAATAACAAAACCACTTTCAAAGCACGACTCTTTTCATTTTCATTTTTGGCATTTTCATAAACAAATAAAAAAACTATTTTAAAAATAAAACTCTTTTTCATTTTCACTTTTCATGGGAAGACAAACTATTTTCCTTTTCTATTTTTGACAACAAGACCGAACAACGCCTTTTTTTTCTATTTTTCCTTTGCTTTTAGTAAAACAAACTAATAAAACATTTTTTCCATTTTTCTCAAAATTATGGCAGAGTTTCGACAGTATTTGGGCATTGCTTGTTTTTCAAAAATAAACAATTAACTCCCTAACCGCTATTTCTTTTTTTCTTTTCCTCAATTTCATAATATTACTGATATTCAAAAGCTGGTCAACACACAAGTCCGAATCAAATAAATGCACAAGTAGCAGCAAGTAAGATGCATCAGGATGGTCATTTTCATTTTTTGGTACACCTGTCCTAGACAGACCCAACCCCTGTGTTGAGCCTCCAAAGTCAAATGCACGTGATGCAAACAAACGTTCCTACTAGGGATCCGGCATGAAGCTGAGTTATTCTAGGTTCATAACCTGGGTATTTGTTCTAGACTGTGTACCCGAGCGGACAACTCGAGTCGAGGAGGGGGCTACGTACCGGGGACCCGCGGGATCGTCCGACTTTGTAACTTGTCCGGCCTCTTTCTTATTTCAGGTATTGACACTAACAGAATAGGGAGTCTCGACCAGCGAGCTCCTCCCCAGAGGTAAGAAGAGAAGGGTTTCGGCACAGTTTATATACAGTTCAGATAATATCAAAGCGGTAAAAGCATCATTTAGCACATTGAGCCCAAACATGTAACAAAATCAGATAAAACCAAATATAACAATTTATCTAAGCTCGAATTTCTAACCCTGAACCAGTGGTTCTGGGTTGTCGTCCCCAGCAGAGTCGCCAGAGCTGTCACGCCTCCTTTTGCCACCCCCGCGAGGGGTGAAGGAGTTTTTCCAATTAAAGGACAATCGAAACGGGATTTGTTTATTTATTTCAGAGTCGCCACTTGGGAGATTTAGGGTGTCCCAAGTCACCAATTTAATCCCGAATCGAGGAAAAGAATGACTCTGTATTACAGTCCGCGAACCAGAAATCCGGATAAGGAATTCTGTTAACTCGGGAGAAGGTGTTAGGCATTCCCGAGTTCCGTGGTTCTAGTACAGTCACTCAACTGTCATATTCACCTTATTTATCTGATTTTATACAATTATGAGCTCATGTGCAAATTTTAACTCTTTACCGCTTTTATTATTATATTTTTTAAAATAATGTGAACATCGTTTAAAAAAACATGTCTTTGGATTGCGTCACATGAAATGCACCCGCAATCCGGAACGTATTTTTATTCAATGTTTTGGGATTTGGATTTGGGTCGCATGAAATGCACACCCGAGTTTAAGAAGGTAAGATTATTAAAATGCGCGCCTAAAGCGATTAGCATATTTATTATTTCTGGGTAAGGCCGTGGAATTTTGCTAAACGGCTCATCCCGAAGTCTAAGTAATTTTACCAACATGTATGGAGGGCCCCGCAGCTTGTGCACTTTATTTGTCGAGTCTCGTCTCATTCATTATTCTTTTAAAGAATTTGCAACGTCGTGGAAATGCATCTCGGACCACGTCACAATCAATGTACCCGTGGTTAGAGACATATTTCAACGTCGTTGAGATTTGGATTTGAGTCACATAAATGTGCACTCGAGTTTAGGGAGGTAACATTATTAAATACGTGCCTAGAGAGACTAACGCGTGGTTATTTTGGGAAAAAGGCCGTGAAGTTCGCTAAGCGGCCGATCCCGAATTCTAAGTAATTAACACATACATTTTGTGAGGGGCCCGCAATCTGTGCATTTTATTTGGCGAGGCTCGTCTCATTTTTATTTAAAAGGATAAACCTACAGTGACTACATTTGTTCTATTAAGTTTTTCTCTAAAAATAAAAGAAAATCTCCCAATTAATTATATGCTAAAAAAATGTAACTTATTAGTTATTAGTTTACGGCTAATGCGAATGAAAAATTGCAATCGAGTTTGTACAAAGAAAGATTGAATTCGTTCTATATTCTATTATTTAATAACACTAGGACACGAGATTGACACACAATAATATCAAAACAAATACTATTCTTTGATTAATTTGAACTAACATTATTAGATGTAGAAGTTATACATATGCAACCCCATTACTCATTAATCAGTCAACTACATTTTTATACAAAGAAAGGAAAATTATATTCAAGCACAAATCTAAACAGGAGGAATTCAACAGGAACAAAGCCTGGTTAATACTTCATTTCGCTTTAAACCGAGAGTGTACAAATGTGTACCTGGAAATGGCAGTACAAGAAGAAAAGAAGGAGGAGTCAGCAGCAGTAATAACACAGCAATGCAACAGCAACCCAACAGCAGCGACTCAGAAAACCAAATTAAAATTCCAAGCAATACCAACCAGCAACACAAATCCCAGTAACTGACCCCAAAGCAGCTTAAACAACCAAATATTAATCAAAGCACGAGCAGAAACACCCCAAGAATTCAGTAATCAAGAGAAGATTCGAAAATACACTCGACAGATAAAGCTGAAGCTCTTTTCCGTTTTCAATGGAACAACACTAGTTGAACTAAACTAAACCTTACAGACTCTCTTTCTATGTTTCAGAATTTCCTCTTAAGGTTCCCAAAAATGTCCAACCTTTTCGTTTTTTTTTTCTTCAAATCCCAAAATATGTTCTCCAAAAATCTCCTCCTCAAATCCTCCTAAAAAATATCTCCCCTTTCTATGTCAAAATGACTCTTATTTATAGCAAGACTCTTGTCTTGAACCACTAACCCGAAATATTCTTTTAATTGCATGCCTTGCCCCCACTACTTAATGTTTTTCTTATTTAATTCCTTTGTCCCCCATGCCTACATGTTTTGTCCCCCACTACATTAAACAAATATATCAACCCCACTCCATTATATCTTGTCCCCCATGCTTAACTTAAATAATTACATTATTCCCCCCCCCCACTATATTATGTCTTGTCCCCCACCATATTATTTTAATATTGTTAATGCCTAGTGGACAGAGCACTCAGATTAAATAATTGTTCAAATGTTCAATTCCAAAAATACCCCTCCGACCTTACTAAAATTACCATTTTACCCCTGAACGTACTGCAATTTACCAATCTATCCCCGTCAGCTATAACCAATTCACCTAATCAATCCCAACCAAAATATAGCAAATATAACCAATTTCTAAACAAATTCAAACAACAAATTCCATGAACACAGATTGAACAACATCAAATTAATGGGAATAAGTTAACCATATTGGGAACTAATCCTGGTTAACTTAGACAAAAATGAATGAGCAAGGAGACCACAATATTAACAACAAAGATACATGATTCAAACTAAATCAAAAAATTAAAAACCAAAACATAAACTCACATTAAATCACTGGATTAAAAACGAACTTCAAACAAAAAATGAACATGAATTAAATCTATATTAAACAACAAACATGACGGATTCAAACGATTTAAACTAACACTCTTCTATATTAAAACTAAATCCTTTTAAATTAATAAAATAAACTAAAGAAATAATTAATTGAACTTCAACTTAAATCTAAAAACATTATAATTACTAACAATTTCTACCTAAAAATAAACAAGAAAATGAAACAAACTGAAGAAAAATAAGAAAAACGATAAACACGAATTGGTTAAACCAACTAACCAGATCGGAACGATGATGAACTTGAACGAAAACAAATCTGCCCGGAAATGATTATCGCACCAAAATAACTTGACGCCGAAGACGACCACGAACGGACCATCGAAGAAGATGGTCATTTGTGTTGTTTGAAAAACAAAGCAGAAGGCAGCATCAGGTGAAGAAACAAGAACGCAGCAGCAGCAATCCACAGCTGGAAACTGCAGCCATGGCAGCAGCGACGCGAAGGAGAAGAAGAAGCAACGAGCAGACGTAAAGGAGAAGAAGCAGCAACGGGCAGCAGCCATGGATGTCGTTGGTTGTTTGGATGGTTTCGACGTGAGGATGAAGGGGAAAGCATCCATGGCTGCCCGTGTTGGGGTCGATGGGACGATGGAGAATGACGTGCGCTTTTGTGTGTGTGTTGAGGGTGAGGCGTCGTTGGACTGGGTGGTGGTGGTTGTGTTGAAGGTAGTGGAGGCGTGAGGGGGGCAGCCATGGTTGCTGGGGCTTGGAGGGGTGTGGTCTTGGAGAAGAAGAGAAAGAGAGGGGGGCGGGTAGTGTAGGTTTAGTTTTAGGGTTTGTCTTTTGTTTGTTCAAGAATGAAAAATAGAAAGGGTGGGGTGAGGTTTTGGGTTATGGACTGGTTCGACCCGGTTTGAAATGGACCGGGTCGTAGGGGAAGGTTGGGTATATTTGGGCCTGGGGTTCAAAATTGAAGAAGAGGCCCAATTCCGATATTCTTTGTGTTTTTCTTTTCTTTTCTTTTACTTCCTAATTAATAAAACTAAAATTCTAAATTAAGTTATAAAGTAAATTAACTTATCAAAAATACTAATTAACTTCAAATAGCAATTATTGCACATTTAAATAGCAATTAACGATAAAATCACACAATTTAGACGTTAAATGCTAAAATTGCAACGTACATTATTTTTACGATTTTTTCTTTCTTGTAAAACAAACTTAATTACTTCTAATTGTGGAATTAAATCCTAAATGCAAATGCGACATATTTTGTATTTTTTATTAATTTAACAAATAAACATGCACAGACAAAAATACAAATAATTATCCAAAAATGTCACAAAAATTCTCAAAATTGCACACAAAGAAAAATCGTTTTATTTTGAATTTTTTGGGAGTAATTCTTTCATAGGGCAAAAATCACGTGCTTACAAACGACCTTGAATTTCTTCCCCCTCAGATGCTCTCGTAATCAACGTCAGGCACAAGGTGCCAAGGAATGATACACACGCAGCCCCTGAAGATTTTCACATTGACTATGGCAGTTGGCTGTCTCTTGGCCTTCATCAATGCACACGCGGGGTTTCTATAAATACTCCCCTTCTTATTTTCTATAACTCATTATATTCCCAAGCCTCAGAAAAGTTTCTTTCTTCCTTTGCTTTCATTTTTTCTTAGGAATGCAACTCTCCTTCTTCTTCCGGAAATTTCTGGAAATGGTGAAAATTTTCGCCTCCGCTTCTCAGGAGGCTGTGGCCTTGTCCTCTTCGCTCCTATCTTAAGGTGAAGTGATGATGCCTCCTCGTGTGGAGGAATGTGTTCCGGGGTCTTTCGTGATGGCTTCTGATCTCAAGGCCGAGAGACCTTCTTCGAAGTCGGGGCGCAGCGAGCTCGTAACTCAGTATATTAGCTCGATAACATTCCCCGAGAGGTGGAATGTGGAGCATAAGTAGACATGCTATCTTACCTTCCCTTACTTCTCTCCGGCTATGTTCTTTCAAACACTTAACATGTATTATTTTTTGTTACTGCAGCTGTAGCAATTTACCCCGGTGTGGTTTCGGACCTCCAGGATTGGGTAGGTCGTCTGTACTCAATTTGCCGTATGCTGAGCGACTTTGGAGTGATTTATCCCAGTCCCGGTAGGAAGCCAAGGATCATGGTGAGCCTCTATCCTTGTCGTAATCATCCCTTTCGACTTAAATCACTACTGGCGGCACTCCCATTTCCTGTGCTTACCTCTTGCCTTAGTGTAGGTTTGGGGGAAGTCCCCTTGATGAAGGGAGCTTTACCCGGCGGGGAAGGCGCTTTAGTACCCAATGAAGGGAAGAAAATACAAGGGGATCCGTTAGAAGGACCTTCCAAATCTAAGAGGATTAAGGCGGAAGAGACTGAGGCTGACTCGGTAGATCTAACCTCAAAAATGGTGGGAAACCCTCGAGTTGAGAGTGAGGAGGAAAACAGCTTCTCGACGACGCCCGAGGGAAGGATAAACCTGGCCGATCCTGGGGCTATAGAGATGGTGTCTTTCGAGCCAGAGATTGATGTCGTTGTGGCCCCACTTTGTGGCGGAGAGACAATTGAGGGAGTATTGGGCTCTGCCCCCGAGCTGGTCGGTGGTCAGAGTTCTCCTTGATCTGAGGTGCCTTCGTTAGGTGGTTTAGAGGGGCCTATTTTAGGGCCCTGAATAGACAAGGGGTGGCTCTAACTTACCTTGCCAGTGCTGTGGTCATGATTGATTCTCCTTAGGGAACAACCCTACCTTTTAAAGGAGTGCAGGATGCCCCGTGCGAAGAATCTCCTGATGCGGGGATGCCCGTCAAAACCGAAGATGTGCCCAAAAGGCTCCCAACCGTTTCCGAGGGAGTTCCTGAGGTCGATGCTTCCCTCGTCTTTGGTGAAATGAGCAGGCTTTGCGAGCAGGTAATCTTTGCTTTCCCAGTCTGTCGCTCGGGCCTCGGTTGCCTCGACTTTTTTCTTTCTAACTTGTCTTTTTTCGTAGTTTTAGGCCAAAGTGCTTTACAATAGAACTTTCAATTGGTATCAGGTCGAAGTGACCTGCCTCGAGCGTGAGAAGGCTCTCCTTACTAAGCAAGTTATCTAGTCCCCGTTTTCCTTTATCTGAATGTTCTGCCGGATCCCAGTGTTTTAATATCTCAGATCTTATTTGTGTAGCTTGAGAAGGAAAGCGCCCTGCTGAGGGAGGAGCTTTGGGCCAGAGACTCTAACATCTCCAAACTCAAACAACAAGAGAGATATATCTTCCAAGAGGGATGCCCTCCAGGAGAAGGTGATATTTGTTGGGTGTCAACTTTGTGAGGCGAGGGAGGATAGTGGCAAATATAGATGTCTCATTGCGAGCTAGTGGTTGCATTATCCAGGATCAAGACTGAAGTCGAGATGTTTATATCTTTGCATGGAGAAGATGCCATTATGACAAGCGCCCAAGCCAGAGGGGCGCCCGAGGGGACCGAGCCGAGGTTGACTCGGGCAGTGAATGTACGTGTGGGAGATATCATTTTGCCTACTGAGTTCGAGAGAATGGAGTCCTTGGAGAAGAGATATGCTACCTTGCTTACTTTTGGGGGTGCGCCGAGCGGTGGCTCAAGAGGTGAAAAAAGAGAAGGCGAAGCCCCCGGAGGGGAGGAGGCCGCTAAAGGACCCATAGTCGTCGGGATGTAGCCTTTGGTGGAGACACTGGAGACCTAGGTTATAAGAAGGGTTTTTATTTTTTGTTCCTCCCTTCCTTTTTGCTTTTCGAAAATGCTATGTGATGTTCTTTGACTTTCGAACCAGGGTCCCGTCTTCGGGTTAGACCCTCGGGCTTCACATACCATTGAGACTAGTGACAGTGATTCGTACACACTGAGTCGCTTACTGCTTAGAGTAAGCTAGAATTTGAGCTCTTGTGTTTTTACTTTCAGGCATTTTTATTAGGTCGAACTCAATCTCCGAGTCGGATCTCGACTTGAGTTCATCTAATCCTCAAGTTTTTAGGATTTCGAGCCGGCCCTTGGGCTCTTGCGCATTGGGTTGGAGCGACCTTATATGCAGGTGGCCCTGGGGCTCATTAGGCTGGCGACAATGGATCTTACGCTTTGCCCTTAGGCATAGGTAGTTAACTGTTTTGGGTTCAATCTCCGAGTCGGGTTTCGACTCGAGCTCAATCAACCCTCAAGTTTTCAAATTTGCATGGGCTGGCGACAGTGGCTCTTACACCTTGGGTCGAAGCGACCTTTTATGCGTGCGGTCCTGAGGCTTATTAGGTTGGAGACAATGGCTCTTACCCTTTGCCCTTAGACATGTATAGTTAGCTATTTTGGGTCCGGTCTTCGAATCGGGTTACGACTCGAGCTCATTTTGACCCTCAAGTTTTTAGATTTCAAGCTTGCGACAGTGGATCTTATGCTTTAGGTCGATGCGACCTTTTGTGTGTATGGCCCTGAGGCTCATTAGGCTGGCAACAATGGCTCTTACGCTTTGCCCTTAGGCATGTATATTTAACTATTTTGGGTCCGGTCTCCGAATCGGGTTACGACTCGAGCTCATTTTGACCCTCAAGTTTTCAAATTTCAAGCTGGTGATAGTGGCTCTTACGTTTAGGCTGATGTGACCTTTTGTGTGTATGGCCCTGAAGCTTATTAGGCTGGCAACAATGGCTCTTACGCTTTGCCCTTAGGCATGTATAGTTAACTATTTTGGGTCCGATCTCCGAATCGGGTGACAACTTGAGCTCATTTTGACCCTCAAGTTTACAGATTTCAAGCTGGCGACAATGGCTCTTACATTTTAGGTCGATGTGACCTTTTATGTGTATGGCCTTGAGGCTCATTAGGCTTTATTTTCCTCTCGTTAAGGACTTTTGAGGTAATTTTTTCCTAACTCGTCGTCGATTTGGGAAGAACCTCAATTTCGAGTAAATTGCGGCGATGTTCGAGCACCTCGGGAGGTTTGGCTCAGAGGCTGAGTAGCCTGAAGCTTGTGATTTGGAGCTGGCATGGTCGAAGCTCTTTTGCCTATGCCAAGGGTAGCCTGTTTAACCGGTTCTTTCCAAAGTAGATTCGGAGTAATTGAAGGCCTATGTGGGCTAGCGATAGTGGCTCTTGCACCTTGTAGCGATGGTCGGGCGTCCCCGAGTCATGTTAGTTCGACTGGTACAACCGTGTGATTGGAGCCACCTGTGTTTGGCCGAAGCCTTTGAGTCCCGAGTGAAATAGTTTCGGCATCTATATCGAGGGTATGCCTTTAGTGAGGTCTTACAAGTTTTTCATATCGTTGAGGCCTTACAGGTTTTTCATGCCGTTGAGGTTTTACAATTTTTACATGCCATGGAGGTCTTACAGTTTTTACATACCGCTGAGGTCTTACAGTTTTTGCATGCCGTCATGGTCTTATAGTTTTCGCATGTCGTCGAGGTCTTACAGTTTTTGCATGCCGTCAAGGTCTCACAATTTTTGCATGTCATCGAGGTCTTACAGTTTTTGCATGTCGTCGAGGTCTTATAGTTTTTGCATGTCGTTGAGGTCTTACAAGACCCAGTTTTCTCGCTCGGGGTCTTACGGCCTCGGGTTTTGATAAGTCGATGGAGATGACACTTGACGGCAGTCCCCGAGTCTTCGAGGATTTCTTGACTCGGGAGCTATTATTTGCAAACTTCATATTTCCTCATCGAGGGCTTACAATATTGGAGATCCCGACCCTAAGGTAGCACGTTTTTTGAGATTTTGGCATCAGTCTCTGGGTGTTCGTGGCACCTTCGGTTTTGGAGATGTTTTATGATCTTGGTGTTGCCTCATTGAGGGCTTATAAATTTAGAGTTTTGACACGGGGGTCGTTCAGGTGTCGAATTGTTGATTCCAGTCTCCGAGTGTTTGGGACATTTTTGACAGATGAGTCCTCTTCGCTAAAATATCGAGTTTCTTTTGAAACGTGAAGTGCTTTGATGAAAAGTGTTCTTTGATTACCTAATACAAGTACGCATGTTTTTGCCATTAAAAGCTTGGCGGCTATATATGGGCACGGTTCGTTCGACCGTTTGGCCATGTACATTACTTTCCCTATCGGGATCCCATTTGGGATGCCTTGGCTTTCCCAAGTAGATGACCTTCCGGGTAGGGGGCCCCCCAGTATTTGAGGTGGGTCTAAAAGAAATCTCGAATACTTTTTGAGTCTTCTTCGGGCGCCGTATGGTCGTTGCCTCATTAAAAACCTTGCTGGTAAAATCCTCCCAAGGACAAATCCGGCTGAAGGAAAAGAGTGCAACGGATTCTCGAGGATGTTCTCGGAATTTTCCATCGGATGCCCTAGCAATAATATTGTTTTAGCACAGATATGTTCCAGTTGCTTGGAAGATGTTCGCCCTCCATGGTGCCCAGCTTGTAAGACCCTTTGCCGATTACTCCTAGGATGCGGTACCATTCTTCCCAATTTTGGCCCAGCTTTCCTTCATTAGCGTTTCGGGTGTTAAGGGTGACTTTCCTTAGAACCAAGTCCCCAATTCCAAAATATCGAAGGTTTGTTCTCCTGTTATAATATCTTTCGATCCTTTTCTTTTGGGCGGCCATTCGGACTAGCGAGGCTTCCCGACTTTCATCCAGAAATTCGAGGGCCGTTGTCATGACCTCGTCGTTCGAGCTCTTAGTGGCGTGTTGGACTCTGGCGCTCGGCTCCCTGACCTCCACTAGTATCAAAGCCTCAGCGCCGTATACTAGAGAGAAAGGTGTTTCCCTAGTGCTTGATTTTGAAGTTGTTCGGTATGCCCACAGCACCTCTGGCAATATTTCTCTCCACTTTCCCTTGGCGTTTTCCAGTTTCTTTGTTAAGTTTTGGATGATGGTTTTGTTTGTGGACTCGGCCTGGTCGTTCGCACACGGGTGGTAGGGCATCGATAGGATCCTCTGGATTTTGTGATCCTCGAGGAATTGTGTTACCTTACTCCCGATGAATTGTTTCCCGTTATCACACGGGTTATCTCGGAAGGAATCCCGAATTGGCACATGATGTGGTCCCAAATGAAGATGATGACTTCTTTTTCCCTTATTTTTTTGAAGGCCTGCGCTTCCACCTATTTGGAGAAATAGTCAGTCATAAATAAAATAAATCTAGCCTTACCTGGTGCCGTTGGAAGGGGTCCGACAATGTCCATCCCCCACTTCATGAACAGCCATGGCGATAAGACCGAGTGCAGCCATTCATCGGGTTGGTGAATCATCGGGGCGAATCTCTGGCATTTGTCGCACTTCCAGACGAATTCTTTGGTGTTCTTTTCCATGTTGTCCCAATAGTAGCCTGCTCTGATTACCTTTTGGACCAAGGCATCGGCTCCGCAATGATTTTTGCAGATGCCCTCGTGAATTTCTCGGAGTACATAAGTTGTATCCCTCGACCCCAGACATACGGCTAGGGGGCCATCAAAAGTTCTTCTGTATAAAGTCTTGATTTCATCGAGAGAGAATCGGGCTGCTTTGGTTTTCATGGCCCTCAATTCCTTTGGGTCCTCGAACAATTTTCCATCTTTCAAATAATAAATGTATATATTTCTCTAGTCCTATGTTAGACTGGTGGAATTAATCTTCGTATAACCTTCCTTGATTACTGATTTAGATAGCTGGACGACAGCCCTGGGGAGTAGGTCGTTTTCCTCAACAGATGATCCCATGTTAACGAGGGCATCGGCCTCGCTGTTCTATTCTCGAGGTACATGAACCAAAGTCCATTCTTTGAAGTGACGCAATGTGACTTGGAGTTTGTCCAAATATCTCTACATCCTGTCTTCTCGAACCTCGTAGCTCCCATTTACCTAGCTCACTAGTAGGAGTGAATCGCATTTTGCTTCGATGGTCTCGGCTCCCAAGCTTTTGAGCAGTTCTAAAACTGTAATCATAGCCTCGTACTCGACCCCATTGTTAGTCAATTTTGCAGTTTTGTGGATTGCCTGATCACGTCGCCCGTAGGTTTCTTTAGGACTATACCTAGTCCGGAACCTCTCACATTCGTGGCACCGTCAGTGAACAAGGTCCATACCCCGGAAGACGTGCCTAATTTTAGTAAAAGTTCCCTTTCTACTTTAGGTACGAGGGAGGGCAATAAATAGGCGATGAAGTCTGCCAGAATCTGGGACTTGATGGTTGTTCGAGGTTAATACTCGATATCATACCCCCGAGCTTGATGGCCCATGTGGCCAATCGACCCGATAGTTCGGGTTTGTGCAATATGCTCCAGAGGGGGTATGTCGTTAGAACACAAATGTGATGGCATTGGAAATAGGGTTTCAATTTTCGCGATGCACTTATTAATGCGAGAGCTAATTTTTCGAGGTGAGGATACCTAGTTTTAGCATCCCCTAGGGTCTGGCTTACGTAATAAACAGGTAATTGAGTACCTTGCTCTTCCGAACTAGCACGCCGCTTACCGCTATCTCGGATACGGCCAGGTATAGATGTTTTATCCACCTTTGGTGTGTGGAGCAGAAGTGGGCTAGTTAGATATCGCTTCAGCTCTTCTAATGCGTGTTGGCACTCTGGAGTCCATTCGTTTCTTTTGAGTAAGGAGTAGAAATGATGGCTCCTATCAGATGACCTAGATATGAATCTGCCCAGAGCCGTTATCCGACCTTTTAGCCGTTGCACGGCCTTTACATTGTTTAATATCGTGATTTCTTCGATGGCATTTATTTTATCGGGGTTAATCTCGATCCCCCTATTTTATACCATGAAGCCTAGGAATTTGCCTGAACCTACTCCGAAGGCACATTTCTCAGGGTTGAGCTTCATGTTTTAACTTCTAAGGATGTCGAATATTTCCTGCAAATGAGTTAAATGGTCTTCTGCACACAGGGACTTAACTAGCATGTTGTCAATATAAACTTCCATGGATTTGCCTATTTGACTCTCAAACATTTTATTAACTAATCGCTGATATGTAGCCCTAGCATTTTTCAGTCCGAAAGGCATTACATTGTAACAGTAAGTACCATACTTTATGATGAATGAGGCCTTCTCCCTGTCTTTGGGGTTCATCTAAATTTGATTGTACCCTGAATAGGCATTGAGAAAGGTGAGGGTCTCGTGGCCGGCCGTAGCATCGATCAGACGATCGATGTTAGGCAGCGGGAATGAATCCTTGGGACACGCCTTATTTGAGTCTTTATAGTCTACGCACATTCTTAACTTATTTCCCTTTTTAGTACCACTACTAAGTTGGCCAACCACTCGGGATACTTTACCTCCCTAATGGACCCTATTTTAAGGAGTTTCATTACCTCATCCTTGATGAATGCATGTTTTATCTTGGACTGGGGTCTTTTTTTTGCTTCATCGGTTTAAACCTAGGGTTGACACTCAATCGGTGGGAGGTTATTTTCGGCGGGATACCTGTCATGTCTAAGTGGGACCATGCGAAACAGTCGATATTATTGATAAGAAATTGAATAAAAGTTTCCTGAGTTCAGGGGTTAATCTCGTTCCCAAATATACCTTACGATCGGGGAGGTGATCTATCAAAACAGCTTGCTCCAGATCCTCGATTGTCGATTTCGTCGCATCCGACTCTTCGTGGGCAATGAAGGTTCAAGGAGTGAGGAAATCTTCCTCGTCATCCTCGAGGGTCTGTATGTTCCCAGACGCATCCGAGGTTGGGAGTACGGGGGTCGACTCCTCCTGGTAAACCGCAAACATTTCTTTCGCTGCACGATGTTCTCCATATATGGTCGTTATGTCGTCCTTTGTTGGAAATAAATCATCTAGTGCAGGGTTGACGGTACTGCCCTCATGTTGTGTATCCACGGCCTACCGAGCATGCATTGTACCTTATGTCTCCATTGATGACTTGAAACTTTGTGTTCCGAACCGTGCTGGACGTGTCGACTAGGAGGGTGATTTCTCCTTTTGTTACTTCGTCGGTCATGTTGAAGCCATGGAGGACCCAGGAGGCGGTATGATCCGGTCGAGTAACCCGAGCTGCTCTACTACCCCTGACCTGATCACGTTAGTCGAGCTGCTTGGATCTATGAGCACACGTTTAACTCGGGCACTGTTTAAAGGAAATGAGACTACCAGTGCGTAGTTGTGTGGATCTATCAAGGTCTCGAGATCTTCTTTGCTGAATGCGAGGGTGTCTTCGGCTATGCGGTCTCGGATTGGCCCTTCTATTGCGGCGGATATTTTTGTCCACTTGATCATGGGCCCTTGGGGAATTTCGTACCCTCCAATAATCATATGAACGGCGTGCTGATGGATCTCTTTTTGTGCCCAAGCTGGAACATCCACCGCACTTTCTCTCCGGTCTCCCAGGTAGTTGTTTTCACCTCTATCTGATGAGTTAGGCATTTCAACCTGAAATTTGAAGATCTTGGACAAGAACAGGTGTGAAAGATAACTTGCATTGTGTGACGAAACCAGCAAGAAAATAATCACGATTATTTTTAGCCCCACGGTGGGGGCCAAACTGTTTACCGTGAAAATGGTAATAATAATTAAATTTGTTAATGGGACTCTAAAAATACGTGATCTATTTTAATGCTAGTTTGTTAAGTAGTTGATGCTAAATATATGAGATTTAGAGACGAAATAAAGTTAAGGAGGGAGCTACAATCAAACCGGTAGGTCAGTTATTCAGGGCCTCGAGCTTGTCGATCCAGAGCCTCGAGGTCGATTCTAGGGCTCGAACTTGAGCTATCGTGGGTGATCGGGGTAGGTCTAACAGATATGAAATAATCAATGAAGGCTTCTTATGGCCAATAATAAGCAATAAATGATGAACGAATAAGAAGATAAGAAATGAAAGCAATAATATCAAGAGAGTATGTGAGAGAGCAAAGAGAGTGTTTTTCTATATTTCTTTATGGAGCAGCGGGAGCAATAAAGTTTACAAGAATGGTAGGAATGCCCCTTATATAGGAGGGGAATCTTAACATAGTACAAAATACATTAACTATTCGGATACGGGGATGGGACGGCTAGACATGATGTCCTGACACCCACTAGGCTCTGTCAGTCTTAGCCAAGCGTCTTGGGAACTTCCCTCTTTTTTAATACAACCGTTGGTCTGCACTACCCCGAGATCGGGCCCTAATGACCCTTAACAGTGAGCCTCGACCTCGGTCTCGAACCTTGAGAAGCACGTTCGCGGGGCACCATAATGACGAGGAAATTGGACACCCCCGATTTTACCATATATAAAGTCACAAATGACAAAATGGACCTTCCAAGTTCCGAAACTGAAATTCAAACCCAATATCCATAAAGTCGAACATGGCCAAACTTAGGAAAATTATAAGCCTTAAATTTCCAACTTCCACCAAAATGTGCCAATTCAACCTAGGAACCTGACAATCCAATTTCGGGTATACGACCACAGAAGTGATGTGCGAACCGCAGATCTATCACAGACGTAACTAGTCCATCTCAGTTTCAAGAGTCAAATATGTGATTCAATATGTGGTCTCATAACTCATGTGCGAACCACAATTTACGCAATGCAAGGGGAATTTCAGTGAAGACAAATCTGCGATCTACTCTATGACCGCGAAATCATTATGCGGACCACATAACCATTATGCGATGGAAATCTAGAAAGCGTGGAGATCAAATATGCAGTGTTGCTATTGATGTACGGATGATTGATCAATTCCGCAGTCCATTCTGCAATCGCAAACTAATCTGAAGGGCTATTTTTTCAAATTTTATCCCTGAAGTTTGGGCCATTTTAAATAGAATAACTAGGATTTTGTGGGACGTTTGTTTCACGACCCAAAACCACCCCGGTTGTGATGGCACCTATCATGGAACTAGGTCAGCCAACACATTCCCAAATAATATTGATATTTCATTTAAAAACCAGATATTAACCTTTTCATACTGAAATCTCGTAAAAGAAGTTAAATTCAAAAACCAAAATGTGGAAAATACAAGCTCGACCTCTGGTGTCACTAAGTCGTGAGCAAACTACAACTGTTCCGAAATACAACTAAACTGAGATAGTCTGGAAATCAACTACTAATATCTAGAGGGAGATAAGAGGGAGGAGGACAAGGCTGCGATCACCATGCAGCTACCTTGCCAACTCTGAAATATCCGCGGTGGATGAAGATCAACGTTCGCTAGCACATCCAACAATCCCTGAATCTGCACACAAGGTGTAGGGAGTAATATGAGTACGCCAACTCAGTAAGTAATAAAAGTAAATAAGGACTGAGTAGTAGGAAACACATAAAATCCACATCATGAAAACTCAGTAAGTACAACATGCCTTTAAATCAGTATATGAGTCAAATCATCTCGTTAGAAATCCAGTTTCAGTAAAACCCTTTTTAAAACATCTTTCAATAGTTTTTGAATAGGTGATAAAACAGTGAGTAAAAATGATGAACCCATAAGCAGCCCCTCGGGAAAAACATCACTAGTGAACCGCCCCTTGGGCAAACATGAATCATAAACCGCCCCTCGCGCAAACCTCTCAATCACTTGTGACTCAACTCTCATCAATCAGCACTAACGCTCAATAGGTAAATTATAATAACTGCTGCGACGTGCAGCCCAATCCATAAATATATGTCGTGCCCCCCTTTTTCCCTCCGCGGAGAGGAGTCTGAGCTCCGACATTCATGGAAGTGTGATGACTCATTTCCTTTTTGGGAATTGGGCATTGCATTTCTGAAGAGTCGCCACCTAACTATTTTTAAGGTGTGTTAGGGCACCTACAAGGTTTATCCATAACTATGTTTGATAACCAGAGATAGGGTAAGTGCTTGAAATTATCCTAAGGGGAAGGTGTTAGGCACCCCTCAGGATCCACTAGTGTGGTTCTTGAAAAAATAGTTTTTTGTGAATTTGTGCAATTAGCAAATAAACAAGTGAGGCTTAAATAAGAGAGGATTTAAGTTTAAATACACAAGTGTTTGAAAAACGATTAATAAAAAGCAAGATTTTGAAAAGAGTTATAATCTAAGCATACTTATGAATATAAAAGGGGTGTCTTAGGTTTGTTTGTAATATGGATTACATCAATGCAATACCCGGTATGACACTCCTCAAAAGAGGGGAGACACGTGGCACCGGTCATCATATCCATATCTACCATTTCCCGCCCCCTGAAGGTAATTAAAGTGAGGGTTGGTCTCGACTCTTATTGCATGATGTTACCCGTCCCTTCCTATCAGTCTCGGAGGAATTTAGGACTCCTATTCCTATAAGAAGGAGGTTCTAGGCGGACCCTCAAGTTTAAAGGCAAAATAATAAAGCGACATACAAAAACATACGAGCCTGCAATTAAGGGGAAAACATATAAGTAAGTAGAAGGCTCAGTTATACCTCCACAAATAATTCACATTGACAGTATGACTTATACACAGTTAAGGTCTAAATTCAAAATCCTAAAGCAGGGTGTTTAAGTGGTAACATCAGAACTAGATTTATCACATGACTCAGAAAAAAGTCTGAATCAGGTTTGCCTACTGATTTTTAACAGTTGATAATGAAACAAATGTAGTTCCAATTTATTTAAGTTATTACCTAAGGCTTGCCTAGGTGCAAAGCGAGATACAGCAGTTGTTCCAAGTCATTAAGACAATTTGGAGATTATTTTGATTACCTAAAACATGTTGTTCTAGTTGTAGAGATTGTTGCCAATTTTATTAAGAAAAACATCACAATGTGAAAATTATTGCTTACTACCATTTCATGAATCAGTAATTAGCTAGGCATTTTAAATAGAATGCAAACAAGATCCTAGATCATGGTATCTAATATGCACATGCAAATGGTAGGGTTGTTGAAAACAAGATTCCTAAGGCATGATTTCTAAACATACATGGCAGGATTGCAGAATTGATGAAATACAATTTCAGAAAAGTACCAGAGTAATAGCTTAGACGCCAAAGTTATTATTGTCCTAAGAACAGGATTTCTAAGTGATAAAAAACATAAAGCATAGACTAATGAATGAAGTGCTGAAGCAAGAAAATATAGATCCTAAGAACATGGTTTTCTAATGCAGGTATGAATCTTAAACATGGTTTCTATTGCACAATTAGGAATATAAACCTAATAACATACTTTCTACCCTTTAACAACTATAGCATGCATATTTTCCCATCCTTTTTCACTAGCCACCCCAATACTTGTTTACAAATTATTATAGACCATGTGATAGAATTACATAAGAAAGGAAAAATAAGAAGTTACAACTATAGGAAGTCTGATTCTGACTTCCTCTCTGAGTTATGTAATAAACCACCTCAAATCCCAATATTGTTCGCAAGCCTTTCTCAAATCTAGGTGTGTAAGAGTTCCCTAAGTATCTCAAGGAATCCCAGGCAGTGCTCACACCCAGATTGCATAACTAAGAGAATGAGTGCAGTATGGAAGGTCCAGCTCTTATGTTTCCAAGTTCAGAGGGAGCTCAAAGGTCCCAAAGCAAGGCTCACACAAAAGGGGCAGAACCTAGTATTCTAAGAGTACATGTGAGAGTGCTTGACATAGATTCAAGAGAGTTAAGTTGGAAAATAGTTTTGAAAAAATGATTGGTTTGAAGTAAATTTGCAACAGCAACAGAAGAGTTGCTTAGGGGAAAATAGTTTTGAAAAGGGGCGGGGAATCAGCACATGTAGAATAGGTCAATAGTACAATTTCAGCAGTTACAAACAGGGAAATAGGGGGGCTGGGGACATAGAGGACCCAAATCAGAAACACATAATTAGTCATGAATCAAGTACATTAGGAGACATGCTAGTTGAGGGATATAAACAGGAACAAGTAAACGTGTTGATCACATTTGGAACAAAGGAGGGCAGAATTTTAAGCATGTTGAGTAAAGCAGTAAACAAAAGGTACAATTTAACTGCATGAGCCATTGAGTTAGTGTAGAAAGGGACAAGGATCGACATACAAATGAACACATAGAGTTGAGCTTCAAAATTTAAATTAAGAACATACCAGTTAAAGGAGCAAAGTACAGAAAAAGTAAAGCAATGAGAGTTCCACAGTCTAGCCTTGGCTTTCAGCCGGCAAGACAAGGCAATAGCACAAGTAGTAGTGAAAGAAAGAGAGTTTGAATGTGTAAGTTTGTGTTTTTGAACTCAGTTGTTAGTGTCTTTAGAGAAGAGAGGGTAGGGTATTTATAGCTTTGAAAACGAGTAGAAAATACGGTAATAAGTGAAGGTTTAACACAAATATGGAAATAATCACAATTAGAATCCCATTAATACAAGTACTTCCCTTTAATCAAGGAATTACTACTTAATGGATACCAACAGGGATAACTAAGGAAAGAAAATCAATTTGAGGAAGATTGATTTCTAACCATATAAGGGATAGTAAGAGTATAGAGTATACAATTGAGTCTAGGTACAGATTATACTTAATTGGGGAAAGGATTCAGCAAGGGTGAAACATCACAGCAAATAAAGGAAGGGAATCAATCAATTTAAACAAATGAGTAAAATTAAGGGTTTATAAGAAAACCTTGCAATCAAACCGTAACTTAAGGAAATCAAGATCAATCACGAAGGAGTCATGATTCTGCACTTCGACATATAAGTAGAAAAGAATGGACAGGCGTATCAGACATGCAGGGTCAAACAAAAAGAAGCAAACTACATGAACACAATCACACAAAAGGTGACATGAGCAGGCTAAGGACTACTCGAAGCATGGTAATCAACAAGTCAAGTAGTCACGTAGAACCAAAAATGAAGAAACCAGTCTAACATATAGTAACAGGTAAAGGAGATCTTTTTAAAGGCTCTCAGTAACAAGTAGAGGAAAACCTTTAAGACCTGAGGGGTTTAACAAAGTCGAGTTAAAAAAATGGTAAGAACTCAGAATCAGTCAACGAAGAAAAGGATCTAAACACAAAGAACTCAATCGAAACAAACAAACAAAGACAGTTCCAGAATCCCGGATAAACCAAAGATACTTAGGGTTTTCAACACAATGAACCAGGTAGAAGAAGAACATAAACAAACCATTTAAACATAGTAAAATCATAAGACAACATTGAAAATCGGAAAAGAAGTGTTTTTTAAAAAGAGGTTAAGAAAATCCTAATCGTTGAAGACGAAGAGTCACTTTGAAAAAAATCAAATTTTTTTTTGAGAAAAACACCAAGTGATTCATAACATGCGCAGATCTAAGACAGATTTGAAAGAAAATCAGAAAGCTCTTCAAACTAGGGTTTCAGAGAACCCAGAGAAAGTGAGAAAAACTTCGAAAAGTTACCGATCTAGTCGAAAAAGCCATGGATCTGACTTGAACGGCCATGGATGGCCGGGAAAAGACCATTGATAGAAGTTGAGCAAAGTCTGGACTAGATCTCTTTGAGATATTTCCATGAAATCACGAAAACAGGCAACCAAGAGACACAGGAGACTGGTACACATCTCAAACAGCCATGGGAGTTCATGGATTGAGTGAGAATCGAAGGGGATTAGGGTTAATTTGGGTGGCGGCGGCTAGGGTTTGGGTGAGGTTGCAGAGAGAACTGGAGAGGAAGGGGATTCAAGGGCGGCGAGTTGGTGGAAATGAATTAGGTTAAGGGGGTCGTTTGGGTTTATTTTAGGCAGGTGAAATGGTGGTCGTTGATCTGAATGATCAATGGCCCAGATTAGATGGGGTAGGTGGGGATTTGGGTTTGGGCAGGGTTTAAAAGGGTTAGGGTCGGGTTTAATTTGAAATTGGGCCGGGGAATTGGGTTTTGATTTGGGTTAGATTTGAAAGCCAATTTGGCTAAAATTTAAATAGCCATTTTTTCCTTTTTAATTTATAAAAAATAGTAAATGGTTTCTGAAAATTAATTTAAGAGGCCAAAATGATTTATAACACATAAATAATAATATAAAAATACAGGATCCAATTTTATGTGTATAAAACATAATTAAACCTTAAAAGGGCTAATACTGCAATTATGTGCAATTTAGCCTAAAAATACTAATGAAATTGTAAAAATTACTTTAGCCATATTTTGGCATAAATATAAAAACCCAATAGATGAATTACCAAATTAATAATTTTGGGAAATAATTATTGGGATTTTATGGATAAAAGGGGGAAATAAATCAATTAAAAAAAACTTTACAAATTGTGGAAAAACAATAAAACCCTTGGACGTGTTTATATATGCATATATATGCTATTTTAAAATTATTTTGCATATTAAAAATATATAGGAAAAAATTGGGTATCAATAGATGCCCCTCTTTAGCCAGGAAGGATGAAAGAGTTTTCGGGTAAAGAAATGATGGCCAATTTTGACAGAGTGAAATGGTTTGAAGAGGTTAGGTTGTACCCTAGCTTCTGAGCTGCCTACATATCCCTGGCGTTACAGGAATCAGGTCGTATGTAGTTCAGGATCCGTCGGCGGAGTATGCCGATTGAGACTTTTCAATAATGGACGTAATATCTAGAGTCGGGTGAGTGATAGGTTTATGGGGATGGCTTGGTTTGACATGGCTTGGTGGAACTAGAGCGGGACCGCTCCTGCCGGGTTGGTCGTTGCTTGCCGTCTTACCTGAAAATAAGCAATACAAGCATATATTGTGCATAAATTTAAACATGATGCAAATTCTCATTGGACCATGAAAGTTGTCTTTGGACGATAAGGATAACGTCCTTAGACCTGATGTTCTGGGCCATGAAGCGTATGATAAAGGATTCACAAGCCATGAAATGATGTTCCCGGGCTATGAGGATGATACCTTCGAA
This sequence comes from Nicotiana sylvestris, assembly GCF_000393655.2. Classification (NCBI taxonomy): domain Eukaryota; kingdom Viridiplantae; phylum Streptophyta; class Magnoliopsida; order Solanales; family Solanaceae; genus Nicotiana; species Nicotiana sylvestris. Next base: position 106,346,663 of record NC_091063.1, on the reverse strand, counting down.
CCATGACGCCTTTGAATAATGATATGCAAGAGATTGAAAGGGATCCTCAGGCCATGATATGGTGCTCTTGGGCTATGAAGATGGTGCCTCCGAACGATGACGCCTTTGGATGAGTTGGTGCTATTTTAGCCCGTGAAAGATGCAGTAATATGATGCGGACAAGACAGAGCTTAGTCTTGCGAATTGAAGGGCAGAGCTTAGCCCGTAAGAAAAGCGAGATGAATAGTGCTTGAGATAATGCTTGGTTTTAAGAAAAATGAGAGGCAGAGCTTAGCCTCGAAAGGCAGAATGATAGCCTTGTGCAGAAATGCAGATGGAGACAGTGTTTAGTCTCGGAAGGCAGAATGGTAGCCTTATGCAAGAATGCATATAGAGACAGCGCTTAGTCTCGGAAGGCAGAATGGTAGCCTTATGCAAATTGGAAGGCAGAATGGTAGCCTCATACAATGCAGATGCAGATGGAGACAGCATTTAGTCTCGGAAGGCAGAATGGTAGCCTTATGCAAATTGGAAGGCAGAATGGTAGCCTTATACAATGCAGATGCAGATGGAGATAGTGTTTAGTCTCGAGAGGCAGAATGGTAGCCTTATGCAAATTGGAAGGCAGAATGGTAGCCTTATGCAAATTGGAAGGCAGAATAGTAGCCTTATGCAATGCAGATGCAGATGCAGATGGAGACAGCGTTTAGTCTCAGAAGGCAGAATGGTAGCCTTATGCAAAAATAAAGTAACAAATGGCAGCAGAGTTTTCTTAGCTGATGGAAGATTGCGGCATTGTGATTACTGGGAGCATTGTGACTATGGAGCATTTCTTGTGTGTGTTGATAGCAAATGTTGGCAAGTGCAATGGTTCGGAGAGTCGTATTCTTTAACAATGTTTGTTCCATGGGCGTACAGTATGTTTAATGATTTCTCAATCCTAGTGCCTGCATCCAAAGAAAAATCGTGAGTTTTGCAAGAGGGAAGTTTAGTTCATATCCCTGTTGGCTCTGCTTGATTCGTTCGGCTTTGATCTGGTGATACCGTCTGTTTCATTAGGGTAGCGTTGCTAACAAAGTAGTTTCAATAATAAACATGCATGATTTTGTAAAAGTATGACATAAGTGTATAATAAAAATAATTTTTAGATGAACCGATGACTGAGATGTAGCTTGGGACATTGCAATCCCTCTTGCTACGGAATTTTGAGGTCCCCCCTCAAAATTCTTCCCCAATTTGATGGGTTGACGTTTCTGACTATTGCTCGTGCAGTGATTGGCTGAAATTACTTTGGAATTTTGAGGGTCCTCCTCAAAATTCTGCCCCAGTTTCCAATTGGAGGGGAAATGAAATTTTTATTGAGTTATGACCGAACCCATAGGGCTGCCTATGTATCCCCTCTTAAACGGGAATCAAGGCAAGCGTAGTTCAATTTACATCATATAAAGGGGAAGCATAAAGCTTACACATAGTAACGCTTGACATCTGAATTAATCGGCTTTGGCCAGATTTCTCCGTCCAATTCTGCGAGTATGAGGGCTCCTCCTGTCAAAACCCGGTGAACCATGTATGGACCCTGCCAGTTGGGAGAGAACTTCCCTTTGGCTTCATCTTGATGCGAAAAAATTTTCTTTAATACCAACTGCCCCGGTGTGAACTGCCTTGGCTTGACTCTTTTGTTGAAGGCTCTGGACATTTTGTTCTGGCAGAGTTGACCATGGCAAACTACATTCATTCTCTTTCCGTCTATAAGGGCTAGTTGCTCATAACGACTTTTTACCCATTCTGCATTGTCGAGCTCTGCTTTCTGTATGATCCTTAGGGAAGGAATTTCTACCTCAGCGGGAATGACAACCTCTGTACCATACCAGCATATAGGGGGTTGCCCCGGTTGATGTTCGGACCATGGTACGATATCCCAGTAGAGCAAATGATAACTTATCGTGCCACTGTTTATGCTTCTCCATCATTTTCCTCAATATATTCTTGATATTCTTGTTAACGGCTTCTACAGCTCTATTCATTTGAGGCATGTAGGCTGTGGAATTCTTGTGTCTGATCTTGAAAGTTTCACACATAGCTCTCATCAAGTCGTTGTTGAGGTTGGAGCCATTGTCGGTGATGATTGACTCTGGAATCCCGAATCGACAAATAATGGGGTCGCAGACGAAGTCTGCCATGACTTTCTTAGTTATTGCTTTGTAAGATGCTGCTTCGACCCACTTGGTGAAATAGTCTATGGCTACCAGGATAAACCTGTATCCGTTGGAAGCGGCAGGCTCGATTGGTCCAATAACGTCCATTCCCCATGCGGCAAACGGCCACGGTGAGCTTGTTGTGTTAAGCTCGCTTGGAGGTACCTTTATCATGTCTGCATGAATCTGACAGCGATGGCATTTTCGGACATACTGGATGCAGTCTGTTTCCATAGTCATCCAAAAGTAACCAGTCCGAAGTATTTTCTTCGCTAAGACAAAATCGTTAATATGTGGACCGCAGGTCCCAGCATGAATTTCCTCTAGTATCCTGGATGCTTCCTTCGCGTCAACACGTCTTAATAATCCTAAATCGGGAGTCCTCCTATACAGGATTCCTCCACTGTGAAAGAAGTTGTTGGACAATCTCTGAAGTGTGCATTTCTGAGTATGATTAGCAAGCACTGGGTACTCTCCTTTTGCCAAATATTCTTTGATATCATGAAACCAAGGCTTTTCGTCTGCTTCTTCTTCAACATGGGCACAGTAAGCTAGCTGATTATGGATTTTCACCGGAATGGGATCAATGAAACTCTTGTCTAAATGTTGTATCATAGATGATAGGGTGGCCAATGCATCGGCAAACTCATTCTGGATTCTGGGAACATGCTGGAATTCCGTCTTCGTGAACCTCTTTCTCAATTCCTGTACATGATGCAGATATGAGAGTATCTTGGAGTTCTTGGTTTCCCATTCTTCTCGTACTTGATGTATAAGTAAGTCTGAATCTCCAATCACTAGTAGCTCTTGAGCGTTCATGTTAATGGCCATTTTGAGTCCTAAGATGCAGGCTTTATACTTGGCCATATTGTTGGTGCAGGGGAACCTGAGTTTGGTAGACACCGGATAATGCTAACCAGTTTCTAATATTAGGACTGCTCTTATTCCAACTCCTTTGAAGTTAGCTGCTTCATCGAAGAACATTCTCCAACCATCATAGGATTCTGCAATGTCTTCTCCTATGAATGATACCTCTTCATCAGGAAAATATATTTCAGGGATTCACATCCTCCATCCACGGGATTTTCAACAAGGTGGTCTGCCAGTGCCTGTCCCTTGACCGCTTTCTGAGTTACATAAACAATGTCGAACTTACTCAACAAGATTTGCCACTTGGCTAGCTTGCCGGTGGGCATGGGCTTCTAAACGATGCACTTCAAAGGATCCATTCTCGATATGAGATGCGTAGTATAGGCACAACGTAATGTCTTGGCTTCTGAGCTACCCATGTCAAGGCACAACAGGTGTGTTCCAATAGAGAATACTGGGCCTCGTATGGGGTGAACTTCTTACTGAGATAATAGATGGCTTGTTCCTTCCTCCCTATTTCATAGTACTACCCCAGAATGCAACTGAAAGCTCCATCAAACACTGCAAGGTAGAGTAATAAGGGTCTACCCGGCTTGGGCGGGACTAAGACTGGTGGTATTGACAGGTACTCCTTGATTCTATCGAAGGCCCTTTGGTAGTCATCGGGCCATTTGGTAGCGGCGTCCATCTTCAACATCTAAAAGATTGGCTCATAGATAACTGTAGACTGTGCTATGAACCGGCTAATGTAGTTAAGTCTTCCCAAGAAACTCATCACATCCTTCTTATTCTTTGGCGATGGTAGTTCTTGAATGACTTTGACTTTCGATGGATCTAGTTCTATTCCTCGTCGGCTTACAATAAACCCAAGCAATTTTCCAGCAGGAACACCAAATGTGCACTTTGCAGGGTTTAGTTTCAGGTTGTACCTCCGTAGTCTATTGAAAAACTTCCTCAGATCTTCCATATGGTCAGTGGCCTTCTTGGATTTGCTAATAACATCGTCCACATATACCTCTATCTCCTTATGTATCATATCATGAAAAATGGAAGTCATGGCCCTTATGTAGGTGGCCCCTACATTCTTTAGGCCGAATGGCATCATCTTGTAATAGTACACTCCCCACGGTGTAATGAAAGCCGTTTTCTCAGCATCTTCCTCATCCATCCAGATCTGATGATAACCAGCAAAGCAATCTACGAATGGTTGTAGCTCGTGCTTGGCACAATTGTCAATTCGGATGTGTATATTTGGCAAAGGGAAGTCGTCTTTCGTACTGGCCCAGTTGAGATCCTAGTAGTCGACACAGACTCTGACCTTCCCATCCTTCTTTGGTACTGGCACAATGTTGGCTAACCATGTCGAGTATTCTACTACCCTGAGAACCTTAGCTTTGATCTACTTGTTGACTTCTTCCTTGATTTTCAAACTCATATCAGGCTTGAACTTTCTGAGCTTTTGCTTTACCGATGGACGCATTGGATCGATTGGCAGTTTGTGAGCCACAATAGACGTACTCAAACCAGTCATGTCATCATATGGCAAGGCGAATATGTCCTCATACTCCTTTAGAAATTCTATGTATTCCTTCTTTTCTGATGGCGATAGGTGAATGCTGATTTGTGTTTCCTTGACATTTTTTACATCTCCCAAGTTGACAATTTCGGTCTCGTCTAGGTTGGACTTAGGTTTGTTCTCAAATTTCTCAACTTCTTTAACAATCTCGTCAGGTATGTCATTTTCCTCTGAATCAATGTCTGGTTGTTGCGTTGTCTCATTGCATGTCACAGTCATTGGTTCATCAAGACAAGTAATAGTAATGTTGTATTGGTAAAGCAAGGGAGAAAATGATAGCAATAAATATTAATTCATTAGAAAAAATCAAAATGCTTTTGATAAGTTGAATAACTATTTTGAACATTGAAGATCTTATTTCGGGAATTGAAAATGCGAAAAGAAAATCATTTAGTAAAAACAATAAATAATGCTTGTTTTAGCATTGCTACCCCGAGGCACGTCGGGCTTTGGTTGTCCTGATGGTCCAATTCTTGAGATGTGCCCCTCTGCTCACAGCCTATATGCAAGGGCCTTCCTCCCCCTCTTCCTCGAGAATAACACAACAGTCCATATCATTGTCCTCTAGAAACAAGTTCTTCAATGCTTCAAGTGCTTCTTCTTCATCTGATCCATAAATAATGTCGGCCTATTAGAAGGTATGCTCCAGATGTGGTATAGGTTGTTCTAGTGGGTAGTAAGGACCGTTCCATGGTGGCGACTAGTTGTTGAATTCTTCCCAGGTGTATTCATATCCCAGAGCAAAAGTAGTGCCATGTTTCTCGAGTTTTATAGGCTTAGAGATTCCTTGGAGGTTCTTGTCGAGCCCTTTGCTAGGTTCGTACCCACTCCAATTCAGTATAATCTCGATTTTGCTATCCCACCATTTGTCTTTGTCGACAACATTAAATCGTTCGATGTGGTGGTAAGTTTCTCCACCTAGTTTCCTTCTTCCCTTGATAGCCGGAATGGTCAGGTGACTGTATATAGGGTTGTTATCATCGCCGTGAATGATCACTTCCTGGTGATTCCATTCGAACTTTACTGCCTGATGCAGTGTTGATGTTATGGCCCTAACAGCATGAATCCATGGTCACCCCAACAGCAGTTTGTAAGACGCCGGTACATCTATTACCTGGAAATAGACCTCGAACCAGGTCGGTCCCATCTGCAAGCACAGACTAATCTCACCAATGGTGGACCTTTGAGAACCGTCGAAGGCTTTCACATTGATCGCTCTATCCTTTATCTCATGTAGCCCTTTACCCAACTTCTTGAGTGTTACCAACAGACAAATGTTAAGACTGGAACCTCCATCGATCAGGATTCTGGTAATGAAATAATATTCACATTGCACGGTGATGTGCAGTGCCTTGTTGTGCCCCAGCCCTTCAGGTGGCAACTCGTCCTCATGAAAGGTGATCTTATGGCTTTCCAGAACTTGTCCTACCATATTAGCCATTTCCCCTCTAGTGATGTTACTGGTTACGTATGCTTCATTTAGAACCTTTAATAGAGCATTATTGTGCGTCTCAGAATTTTACAGCAAACAGAGAATGGATATTTGTGTTGGCGTCTTGTTTAACTGGTCAATGAATATTTCTTGGCCTGAATTTTCCTCCAAAGGTCGTCCGGACCTGTCTCAATGAGGGGTGGCCGATTGGAGGCCTGCTTGCTTGATTCGGCTAGATGTTCAGGGGTATAGACTCTACCAGTTCTTGTCATACCCTGTGCGGCGATAGTTTCTTCAATCCTGACCTTGTCTTTTCTTCTTGCCTTGGCTATATAGTCCCAGGGTACGATATTTGTATAGAATGGTGTCATGGTTGACATCTCCACTGGTATCGGCGCGGCTATCCTTACTCTGCACAGAACATGTGCCTTGGGTGGCAAGACTGCAACCTCAAATGGTGCGGGTTTATTTGCCGAAGACATGAATTCAACCTCAATTGGTGTCGGTGTCTTTGTGGAAAGTGCTGCTTCAAACTAAAGAGGTACAGACATATTCACCTCAGCGTCCTCAGACGGTTGGATCTGGACTATGATCGGATTGAGAGTAATTGTTGGTTTCTTCAGGTTGTCACCTTCTGCTATCAACCCGATTGATCCCTCGGGATCCCAATCATCTTCTATTTCAATCATGTGGATGCCTCCACCCATATGGTCTGGCAGGGGGTTGTTTCGGACGTTTGGAGCGGGTTCCTTTACCACAATGATCTTGTTATCAATCAAGGTCTGTATCTTGTCTTTCAAGGAGCGGCATTCATCGATGGTGTACCCTTTCATGCCGGAGTGGTAGGCACATAACTTGTTTGGGTTAACCCACTGAGAAGGATTCTCAGGGGTTGCAACAGGGATGGGGGTGACATAACCTATAGCTTTAAGTCTCTTATACAACTGGTCGATGGGTTTAGCGATGGTTGTATATTGCTTTGGAGGTCTGTGGTCAAAATTAGGTCGGGGTCTAGGGAAATTTTGGCGTGTAGGGGGTGATTGATAATGGGATGGTTGAGCATTATAAGTTTGGTAGACATGAGCGGGTTGGGAGTATCTAGGTGAGGTAGGTTGATATGTAGGAGGTGGAGATGACTGATAAGTGGGTGGCGGAGCTTGGTATGAAGGTGAGAGTGCTTGGTAATTTGGGGTTGGCTGGTATATGAGTGGAGGTGTTGGATAAGTTTGGTATTTGAGGGGAGATTTGGTCCTATGTGCAACCATTACGGCCCCTACGCCCCTTTTCGTGGACACACCACCAAACAGTAAAGCCTTATTTGTAGCTTGCAAGGCCTCGAAGTTTGTAACCATACCATTTTTAATACCTTCTTCAATTCTTTCACCCAGTTTGATAATATCGGAAAACTTGTGGTTCTCAATCATCATTAGCCACTCATAGTACTGCGAGTCCTGAGCTCGGACAAAGAACTTGTTCATTTGCTCCTCTTTTAAGGTAGGTCTGACCTTAGCAGCTTCGGACCTCCAGCGAGTAGCATACTCGCGAAACGTCTCCGTGGGCTTTTTCTTCAAGTTCTGGATATAGAACACGTCTGGTGCGTTCTCTGTATTAAACCTGAATATGTCCATAAAGTCAGATGCCATGCCTACCCAACTTGACCACTTCTTGGGATCTTGGCTGATGTACCAAGATAATGCATCTCCTTTCAGACTCCTCATGAACAGCTTAATGCAGATCCTTTCATCCTTCCCTACTCCAACCAGCTCGTCACAATATGTCCTCAGATGGACCATTGGATCACCCGTGCTATCAAACATCTCAAACTTAGGAGGTTTGTACCCCTCGGGCAGTTCGACATCAAGCGTATGCAAAGATCCTCATAGTTCAGCCCTTCAATTCCTTTGCTTCCCTCAATGCCTTGAATCTGGCTGGTGAGTTTCTTAAGTTCCTTGGCCATGTTCCTGATAAGCAGATCCTTTTCATCAGACTCAGGTGTGCATGAGATAGGTTGGGTGGGGTGTAGCATGGTCTTTACGTAGATAGGAGTGTTATGGTGGCCTGGTGTATGGGTGTGGAAATGTTCATTTGTGGAGTTCTGAGGTTCTAGGATGAGTAGTGGAGTGTTATTTGGGGAATGGCAGGTGTTACATTGGTTCTTTGATGGAGCAATATGATGGTGAGGAGCAGGATGATTCTGTTGTTTTGGGATATTTTGAGGAGGTGTAGGGTTTTGAGTGTTGGGGAAGTTGATATCTGGGGTGTTGAGGGAAAATGACAGGTTTGCCACATTCTGAACCTGATCGAGCTCTTCCTGGAATTTCAACAGTTTCTGTTCAAGTTGTGACACATTCTCGTTAGGAACCCGAATACACTGGCCATTAGTGGCCTCTGCCCATTCAACTGTGTTCTCCTTCCTGATGTTGTTCAAATCTCCCATTTTGCCTTTGTTCTTGCCTTTAATAGGACTACGAGAAGGAGTGGGTGGAGGGCCCTTGGATCTTGTGAAATAAGATGATAATGCCAGAGTGCACGAACTAACCTTTGGGGGAGGGGAATAATAAAACAAAAATAAAACAAAAGGCAATCAAGTTAGTGAGGATCATAAAAAGTATTGCAATATTTAAATACATAGTGCAGGAATGTAAAGCGAATCCTAATTTAGGAACCTCTTTGTGCATGAGGTAGGCCTAGCGACAGATTGATTTGGAGAACTTAGAACACTAAATGCCTCATTTTATTGATAAAAAATAGACGAATCTCGAATCGACACTAAATAAGCAAGAAATAAAAGTCATTAATGGTCATTGGCCTTATTACATTAATAAAGCTAAAAAAGGTAAACTCCTATCTACTTGGTCCCAGAAGGACCTTCCTCGGGTATGTTTTTGTTTATCAAATCCTCTAGTTCGTGTAGGTTCATTAGTAAAAATGCCTTCGCTAAATGTTCTCCTTCATTTCCCTCAGCGTTCTGGCAATCGGCGACTCTCTTCCTCATATTTTCCTCCAATTCCAACAAGCTGTATTCCAGCTTTTCGCTGGATTTGGCGGCCCTCCCTTTCCATTCGTTGATTTGGTCATTTGACGGAAGATTCCTCCACCAATCTAGCAAGAGTGAGGGTATGCTAACCATACCGAAGTTGGGGACCTCGTTCTTCATTTTCTGCAAAACAAAAGGGTTAAGACCATACCCCCACCGGACTCGACTATTTAATATCAACAATTATCATGAAGCGTTTAGTTCTCCAAATAAATGCACAGAACGTGATGATGTCCATTTGGGTTTAGGGAAACCCAGTGGACTTTGGACAAGGTTATCTTAAAGGATCATTATGTGGACAACATAATTGACCCGGCTAGGTTTGACCATGATGCATGCACAATTTGAATAGAGTAAGGTTTCTATGGGGTTTTAGACTGGTACCCTTGAGCGGACAACTCAAGGGGGAAGGAACGGAACTGTCAACTGCACCGCTGATCGACTAGTTTTACCGCAAATATGCCTTTCCGAATTTAGGGGTAATGATATAGGAAGAGCACAACCACTCATCAAGCGCTGCTATAGTATTTGTTTGGCACGAGTGGAGTATGATGTTGAGCATGATTATGCATAAATTAAAAACATGTTGACATGTATTTGCACGTTAAGAAAGCGATAAATACATCAGTTTTATAATTTAAAGCAGCAATAAAGGAAGGAAACAAGAAAGATATGTCAGTTTTCCTTTTGAAGAAGAAATTAAACGCTTAAAGAAATAAAACAAGTAATTGCACACAAGGGAGGGGTACAAATTTACAAGAACAATCTGAAATGGTAAAAGTCTAAAAATCCCCAGCAGAGTCGCCATGCTGGCGTGCCCCTTTTTTTCCCTCCGCGGAGAGGAGTCAGGGTTCCGGCATTCATGAAGGTGTGATGACTCATTTCCTTTTTGGGAATTGGGCATTGCGTTTTTGAAGAGTCGCCACCTAATGATTTTTAAGGTACGTTGGGCACCTATAGGGTTTATCCATAACTACGTTCGATAACCAGAGATAGGGTTAGGGCTTGAAATTATCCTAAGGGAAAGGTATTAGGCACCCCTCAGGATCCACTAGTGTGGTTCCCGACCAGACAGTTTTTTGTGAATTTGTGCAATTAGCAAATAAACAAGTGGGGCTCAAATAAGAGGGGATTTAAGTTTAAATACACAAGTGTTTGAAAAATGATTAATAAAAAGTAAGGTTTTGAAAAAAGTTATAATCTAAGCATACTTATGAATATAAAAGGGGTGTCCTAGGTTTGTTTGTAATATGGATCACATCAATGCAATACCCGTATGAAACTCCTCAAAAGAGGGGATACACGTGGTATTAGCGCACCGGTCATCATATCCATATCTACACTTTCCTGCCTCGTGAAGGTAATTAAAGCGAGGGTTGGTCTCGACTCTTATTGCATGCTATTACCCGTCACTTCCTATCAGTCCGGAAGAATTTATGACTCCTATCCCTATAAGAAGGAGGTTCTAGGCAGATCCTCAGGTTTAAAGGCAAGATACTAAAGTGACATACAAAAACATACAAGACTACAATTAGGGGGAAACATATAAGCAAGTAGAAGGCTCAGTTATACCTCCACAAATAATGCACATAGACAGCATGACTGATACACAGTTAAGGTCTGAATTCAAAATCCTAAAGCAAGGTGTTTAAGTTGTAACATCAGAACCAGATTTATCACATGACTCAAAAAAGAAGCCTGAATTAGGTTTGCCTACTGATTTTTAACAATTGATAATTAAACATAGGCAGTTCCAGTTTATTTAAGTTATTACCTAAGGCTTACCTAGGTGCAAAACGAGATGCAGCAATTGTTCCAAGTCATTAAAACGGTTTATAGATTATTTTGATTACCTAAAACATGATGTTCTAGTTGTAGAGACTGTTGCCAATTTTATTCAGAAAGACATCACAGTGTGAAAATTATTGCTTACTACCTTTTCATGAATCAGTAATTAACTAGGCGTTTTAAACAGAATGCAAACAAGATCCTAGATCATGGTATCTAATATGCACATACAAATGGTAGGGTTGTTGAAAACAGGATTCCTAAGGCATGATTTCTAAATGTACATGGCAGGATTGCAGAATTGATGAAATACAATTTTTGAAAAGTACCAGAGTAATAGCTTAGATGCCAATGTTGTTATTGTCCTAAGAGCAGGATTTCTAAGTGATAAAAAACATAAAGAATGGAATAATGAATGAAGTGCTGAAGCAAGAAAACATAGATTCTAAGAACATGGTTTTCTAATGCAGGTATGAATCTTAAACATGGTTTCTATTGCACAATTAGGAATATAAACCTAATAACATGCTTTCTACCCTTTAACAACTATAGCATGCATATTTTCCCATCCTTTTTCACTAGCCACCCCAATACTTGTTTACAAATTATTACAGACCATGTGATAGAATTACATTAGAAAGGAAAAATAAGAAGTTACAACTATAAATAGCTTGATTCTGACTTCCTCTCTGAGTTATGTAATAAAACACCTCAAATGCCAATATTATTCCCAAGCCTTTCTCATATCTGGGTGTGTCAGAGTTCCCTAAGGACCTCAAGAGATTCCGGGCAGTGCTCATACCCAAATTGCATAACCAAGAGAGTGAGTGCAGTGTGGAAGGGTCAGCTCTTATATGTCCAGGTTCAGAAGGAGCTCAAGGGTACCAAAGCAAGGCTCACACAAAAGGGGCAGAACCTAGTATTCTAAGAGTACATGTGAGAGTGTTTGACACAGATTCAAGAGAGTTGAGTTGGAAAACAGTTTTGAAAAAATGATTGCTTTGAAGTAAATTTGCAACAGCAACAGAATAGTTGCTTAGGGGAAAATAGTTTTGAAAAGGGGCAGGGAATCAGCATATGCAGAATAGATCCAAAATACAACTTCAACAGTTACAAACAGGGAAATAAGGGGGTTGGACATAGAGGACCCAAATCAGAAACACATAATTAGTCATGAATCAAGTACATTAGGAGACATGCTAGTTGAGGGGCATAAAAAGGAACAAGTAAACATACTTATAACATTTGGAACAAAGGAGGGTAGAATTTTAAGCATGCTGAGTAAAGCAGTAAACAAAAGGTGCAATTTAACAGCATGAGCCATTAAGTTAGTGTAGAAAGGAATAAGGATTGACAAACAAAGGAACACGTAGAGTTGAGTTTCAGAATTTAAATTTAGAACATACCAGTTGAAGGAGCAAAGTGCAGAAAAAGTAAAGCAATGAGAGTTCCACAGTCTAGCCTTGGCTTTCAGCAAGCTAGACAAGGCAGTAGCACAAGTAGTAGTGAAAAAAAGAGAGTTTGAATGTGTAAGTGTGTGTTTTTTAACTCAGTTGTTCGTGTCTTTAGAGAAGAGAGGGTAGGGTATCTATAGCTTTGAAAACGAGTAGAAAATAAGGTAACAAGTAAAGATTTAACACAAATATGGAAATAATCACAATCTGAATCCCATTAATACAAGTACTTCCCTTTAATCAAGGAATTACTGCTTAACGGATACCAATAAGGATAATTAAGGAAAGAAAATCAATTTGAGGAAGATTTATTTCTGACCATATAAGGGATAGTAAGAGTATAGAGTATACAATTGAGTCTAGGTACAGAATATACTTAATTGGCGAAAGGATTCAGCAGGGGTGAAACATCACAGCAAATAAAGGAAGGGAACCAATAAATTTAAATAAATGAGTAAAATTAAGGGTTTATAAGAAAACCTTGCAATCAAACCGTAACTTAAGGAAATCAAGATCAATCACGAAGGAGTCATGATTCTGTACTTCGACATATAAATAAAAAAGAATGAACAGACGTATCAGTCATACAGAGTCAAACAAAAAGAAACAAACTAGATGAACACAATCACTCAAAAGGTGACATGAGCAGGCTAAGGACTACTCGAAGCATGGTAATCAACAAGTCAAGTAGTCGCATAGAACCAAAAATGAAGAAAGCACTCTAACACATAGTAATAGGTAAAAGAGATCTTTTTAAAGACTCTCAGTAACAAGTGAGGAAAACCTTTAATACATGAGGGGTTTAACAAAGTCGAGTTAAAAAATGGTAAGAACTGAGAATCAGTTAACGAAGAAAAGGATCTAAACACAAAGAACTCAATCGAAACAAACAAACAAAGATAGTTCCAGAACCTCGGATAAACCAAAGATACTTAGGGTTTTCAACAAAATGAACCAGGTAGAAGAAGAACATAAACAAACCGTTTAAACATAGTAAAATCATAAGACAACATTTAATCGGAGAAGAAGTCTTTTTTAAAAAGAGGTTAAGAAAACCCTAATCGTTGAAAACGAATAGTCACTTTGAAAGAAATCGAAAAACCTTTTGAGAAAAACACCAAGAGATTCATAACATGCACAGATCTAAGACAAATCTGAAAGAAAATCGGAAAGCTCTTAAAACTAGGGTTTTAGAGAACCCAGAGAAAGTGAGAAAAACTTTGAAAAGTTACCGATCTAGCTGGGAAAGCCATGGATCTGACTTGAATGGCCATGGATGGCCAGGAAAAGACCATGGATAGAAGTTGAGCAAAGTTTGGACTAGATCTCTTCGAGATCTTTCCATGAAATCACGAAAACAGGCAACCAAGAGACATAGGAGACCGGTACACGTCTCAACAGCCACGGGAGTCCATGGATTGAGGGAGAATCGAAGGGGATTAGGGTTAATTTGGGTGGCGGCGGCTAGGGTTTGGATGAGGTTGCAGAGAGAATTAGAGAGGAAGGGGATTCAAGGGCCGCGGGTAGGTGGAAATGAATTAGGTTAAGGGGGTCGTTTGGGTTTATTTAGGCAGGTGGAATGGTGGTCGTTGATCTCAATGATCAACGGCCCAGATTAGATGGGGTAGGTAGGGATCTGGGTTTGGGCAGGGTTTAAAAGGGTTAGGGTCGGGTTTAATTAGAAATTGGGCCGGGGAAGTGGGTTTTAATTTGGGTTAGATTTGAAAGCCAATTTGGCCAATATTTAAATAGTCATTTTTTCCCTTTTTAATTTATAAAAAATAGTAAATGGTTTCTGAAATTAATTTAAGAGGCCAAAATGATTTATAGAGGATCCAATTTTATGTGTATAAAACATAATTAAACCTTAAAAGGGCTAATACTGCAATTATGTGCAATTTAGCCTAAAAATACTAAATAAAATTGTAAAAATAACTTTAGCCATATTTTGGCATAATTATATAAATCCAATAGATAAATTATCAAAATAATAATTTTGGAAAATAATTATTGGGATTTTATGGATAAAAGGGGGAAATAAATCAATTAAAAAAACCTTTAAAAATTATGGAAAAATAATAAAACCCTTGGACGTGCTTATATATGCATATATATGCTATTTTGAAATTATTTTGCATATTAAAAATATATAGGGAAAAATTGGGTATCAACAATATATAGTCGACTGCGTTCACTAGGGGTGTGCAGACTTCGGAGGGGCTCCTACAGCTCAAGCGCTATAAGCCAGTCATGACTTTACCCTATATATATATATATATATATATATATATATATATATATATATATATCACTACGGCATGCAGCACGATCCATCAATATATAATCCTCACAATCAGGCCATCGGCCTCTCTCAATCATCAATCTCACAAGCCACTCGGGCATCTCAGTGAAAAATCAGGGAAACTCAGCCCAAACAACTTTTATATATTTAAAAATAGAGTAATAAAACTAAATTAAACAATGAACATGTAAAGTCATGACTGAGGATATGCTTTCAAATCAAAACAGTGTGAGGATAGTAACAAAATACCCCTGAGTGTCCTAACAGTACAGGCACAAGGCCCCAAGCATGGCATTCAGCCCAGGTTATAAGAGTTCTTTCTAAAACATATAGCTATTATACGGCTTAAATCAAAATATGCAACTCCATAGTCGTTGCGGGACGGACCAAGTCACAATCCCTAACGGTGCACACCCACACGCCCGTCACCTAGCATGCACGTCACCTCAAAATAGTGAAACGATGTGAAATCTGGGGCTTCATACCCTCAAGACAAGATTTACAATCATTACTTACCTCAAACCGATCAAAATCCTACACTGTGATGCCATTGCCTCTCTAACTGCCTCCAAATGCCTCGAATCTAGCAACAAACAATTCGATACAATCAACACGAGCTAAGGGATCAATCCCATAAGAAAATGCTAAGCTTAAGGTCAAAAGTCAAAAAGTCAACTCAAAGGTCGGGCCTCGGTCCCATGTCTCAAAATCCAACCAAAGTCACAAAATCCGACAACCCACTCGGCTACGAGACTAACCATACTAGTTTCACTCAATTCCGACTTCGAATCGGCTTTCAAATTCCAAAAGTTCATTTTATGAAGTTGTACAAATTTTCCCCAAATTTCCACCTCCAAGTTCTAATCAAATGATGAAATCAGTGATATATTCATGTATTTTAGCCAAATCCGAGTTAGAATCACTTACCCCCATGAATTTCTTGAAAAATCTTCGAAAAATCACCAAGATCCGAGCTCTCTAGGTCAAAATATGAAATAAAACCCTAAATATCGTATTTAGAGTGCACCTCTCAGATTACCATTTCCGCTGACCGCCAAAAATCACCACCCCAGCGTTCACTCCTCCGCGGTCGCAAAAAAGTAGCGGGGTTCGCACTTTTGGTAGCTGCAAAGACAGGCCTTAGTATTTTGGCCATAAATTTCTCTACATGTGTCCAAATGATGATTTCTTTATCTTTCCAGATACTAGACACGAAGGGCTACAACTTTTATATTTAAATCATCTTAAATTTCCTTGTAGATCAAAAGATATAAGCTTCTAAAGTCGGACCAACGAATCTGCAGATCTGCCCTAGAGCACCTCTGCGACCAGATTTACGTTGTCGCGCCCCCTATTCCACCCTCAGCGAAAATTCCTTTTCCCTCAGCAAATATTAGGCACCAGAACCATGCTTGAGTTCTGGTAATGCCTGGACTCGCTCAAAACTCACCTGAAACATAACTGAGGCTTCCGGAACCTCAACCAAATGTGTCATCAAGTCCTAAAATACCATACCAACTCAATCGAGCTCTCGAATCACCTCAAACAATAACAAAAACATGAATAGCACACCAATTGAAGCTTAATGGACTTGAAACCTCAAACGTTCACAACCGATACCGAAACCTATCAATCCTCGTCCGAATAACCTCAAATTTTGCACACACGTCACAAATGATGCTACAAACCTAATCCAACTTTTGGAATTCCATTTTGTTGGCCCAAGAACGGGTGAAGTTTTGAAGAATGACAAATGAACTTAGTCATGGACCAGGTCCATCTTGTGAAGCACAGTCATGATCAATCTATGCATGTGAGATGCACGTGAAGGAGATAAGTCCTACTGATCAAGCAGAAATATCTCCTGATCTGATCGAAATGTTACATATTAGATAAGGGGAGAAAATTTCCTTATATGAAGAGAACACTATCCAGGATAAAGATAGTGTTAGAGTTTGAGATCATCATGAACTCTTCTACGATAGAAGTTCAGCAATTGAGTCCCGATCAAACTCTGATTACTAACCTATTAAATGACAGTGATTGTTCTCTTTTACAGGTATTGCACATATGCAGAAGTGAAACTAAATTGAGAGCAAAAAGCAAGGCGATTTTGCAAGCAATTTATGTATGATTTGAGTGTGCACTCCTGAAGCTACTTGAATGAGATAGAAGAACCAGATCCATTGTGTCTATCTCTTACTCTAGTTCAATTGTAGTAGGTAGTTTAAAGTTGTACCTTTCAGCTTTCATAGAATCAATTGTATTAGGTACCTAGAGTGTTCAAGTTATAGCTAACTTGAAGTTGTCGCAACAGTTGAGGTTGTGTGCCACAACGGGATTAGAGTTAATCCTTAGGCTTACAAAGAGTTTTGTAAATGTTGTTTTGGCTCAGTGATTTTAGTGGAAGTTTGGGAAAATCCTACTGAGTAGTAGCTCGTGGTTTTTTTTCACCTTTTGAGCTAGGTGTTTTCCACGTAAAAATCTCTGTGTTCTTTATTTTATGTACTTATTATTCCGCAAACCGTAGTAGTTAGAACACCTAGAAAAACTAGGTTCTGCTATAGCGAAAATTGGGTACCATACAAATCACCCCCTCTTGTGCGATATTGATGCTTAAAACATCAATTGGTATTAGAGCAGGTTATCCTTGAAAAGGCTAACACCTTAGGAAAAGATCAAAATGAGTGCACCACCTGGGAACTGGGAAGGACAATCCACTGCTAGGCCTCCACTTTTTAATGGTCAGTATTATTCTTGGTAGAAGAATAGGATGAGGGATCACATCATAGGAGAAGACTATGAACTCTAGGACATAGTCACTGATGGTCCTCTAGCAACCAAAAAGAAGAATGCTAATGGAGTGGATGTGCCAAAGACAAGAGCTGACTACACTGCTGAAGATTTGAAGAAATGGGAGAAGAATATCAAGGCCAAGAAATGGCTTGTGTGTAGATTGGGTCCATACGAGTACAGTAGAATTCAAAGTTGTACCACTGCTAAGGAAATCTGGGACACTTTGCAAGTGGCCCATGAAGGAACACCTCAAGTGAAGAGGTCCAGAGGAACACTATTGTATTCTCAGTATGAGAATTTCACCATGAAGGAAGGAGAAACCATCTAAGAGATATATACAAGGTTCACCACACTGAAAAATGAACTTAAGTCTTTTGGAAGGGTTATTCTTGAAGAAGACAAAGTTGAGAAGATTTTGACAAGGGTTCTACCAGTCTCTTGGGAAAGCAAAATCACTGCTATTCAGGAATCAAAGAATATTACTACCCTCAAGCTAGATGAACTAATTGAAAACCTCACTGCCTATGAACTGAGAAGGCAAACCATGAAAATGGATGCACCCAAGAAGGAAAGAAGTCTGGCTCTCAGAATTGCTGAAGGTTCAGATCTGGAGGATGATGAAATGGCTATGATCACAAAAGATTTTAAAAAGTACCTGATGAGAGGAAAGGGTTCTTCAAGAGGTATAACCTTTAACAAACCAAGGGCTCCTGAGAAACAGACCAATGAGGATTGCTACAAATGTGGTAAGACTGATCACATGATCAAGAACTGTCCTCAACGAGAAATTGAGTGGAAGAAGGAAAGGGTTGAACGAAGGAACAGGTTCAACCAAGAAGGAACAAAGGATCAACAAAGGTTATGGTTACTGCCTGGGGAGAAACATCAGATGAGGACTCAAAAGATGAAGCTGGAGATGAACAAGCACTTATGGACATCGGAGAATCAGATGATGAACAAGAGGTAAGTATCCTTCATCTCAAAGACAAGATTAAATTCCTATCTAAAGAAAGGTTGTCTGAGCTATTGCTAGACTTCATTGATGAGTCTGAAATAATTAACAATGAGAAGGAAGATCTATCTAGGGAATGTGTGATCCTAAAATCCAAGCGCAAAAACCTAGAGTCTAGATCTAATGAGAGTGAGAGTAAAAATGTTGAGTTGAAGAACCAGGTTCTTGAACTTAACGCCAGTATTCTAGAACTTAGGTCTGAGAACTTAAAACTGAAACTAGGAACAGGTAAGAAGAAAGCTGACCACATACATCTCACTCTAGAAGAAAACTTGAGAAAAATGAAAGATGAGTTGTCCAGGAAGGATGAGCAGATAAAAGTCCTAAAAGAAGATCTAGGGAAGATAAAACATGAACTAGACAGAACTTGCAAATGGAACAAGGCTTCTGATGCACTTTTCTGGCTACAAGAACATCACAGTAGCAACAAAAGAGGACTTGGCTATGGAACTCAAGCACCTAAGTGGGATCCTAAAAGCAAGTATCTCACTCTTCCAGAGAACAAAATCTGCACACTATGGTAAGACTAGCCATTACAAAAATGAATGTAATGCAAAAGAAAAGGTCAGTCAAAAGAACAAAATTTTTGTTCAAGAGAAAAATAGGCTGCTTGGGTGGGCTAAAAGGAATTTAATTTATCCCTTTGCCTATAGAAAGGGACCCAAACTAGTTTGGGTTCCTAATACTAACCCTTGATTCTATTTTGCAGGTCTAAGTGAAGGGAAGTAGCCAAATATGGTACATGGATAGTGGCTGCTCAAAACATATGACTGGAAGCAAGAACCAATTCCTTTCACTTGAGGACCTAAAGGGAGGCAATGTCTCCTTTGGAAAAAGGAAGAAAGGCAAGATTATTGGGGTTGGAAAGGTAGGTAAGGTAGATTCTCACTCCATTGAGAATGTCTACTTGATAGATGGCTTGAAATACAGCCTGATCAGTGTGTCACAACTGTGTGACGGAGGTAACCTTGTAGCATTTATCTCTACTAAATGCTTTGTGATTAACCTTACCACTAACAAGATTATTTTGCAGGGAAAAAGAGTTAACAATATTTACATTGCATATTTTCCTACTCTTTCAGAAAATTAACTCACGTAAGTGTGTTAGATAATGATCCCCTCCTATGGCACAAAAGACTTGGTCATGCTAGTCTAAATCAGCTAAACAAATTAGTATCTAAGGACTTGGTGATAGGGTTACCTAACATCAAGTTCAAGGAAGACAAAGTTTGTGAGGCCTGTGTAAGGAGGAAGCAGGTAAGATCATCCTTCAAAAGCAAGAAAATGGTAATCACAACCAAGTCGTTGGAACTATTCCATATGGATCTCTGTGGTCCAGTGAGAACCATGAGCAGAGGCATAAAGAAATATGTAATGGTACTTGTTGATGATTATTCTAGATTTACCTGGGTACTATTTCTAACATCTAAAGATAAAGCATTTGACATGTTTACTGCTTTTGTTAGAAAAACTCAGAAACAATTAGGAAATCAACTTGCATCCATTAGGTCTGATCATGGAACTGAATTTGAAAATGCTAAGTTTGCTGAATTATGTGATGAGAATGGTATGGATCATAACTTCTCTGCCCCTAGGACTCCTCAACAAAATGGAGTAGTAGAAAGAAAGAATAGGACTTTTGAAGACATGCTTAGGACTATGCTTCTTTCTAATAAACTGTCCCCACAGCTTCTGGGCAGAGGCTGTAAACACTGCATGTTAAATTATCAACAGATGCATGACTAGACCTCTTGTAGAGAAGACTCTTTATGAGTTACTTAAAGGGAGAAAACCAAATATATCCCATCTTAGGTCATTTGGATGCAAGTGCTTTGTGCACAATAATGGAAAAGACTCCCTAGGTAAGTTTGATCCCAGAAGTGACGAGGGAGTATTCTTGGAATATTCTTCACATAGCAAAGCATATAAAGTGTTCAATAAAAGAACTTTGTATGTAGAAGAAAGTGTGTATATAATGTTTGATGAAACTAACATTCTTTCTGAGAGACAAGAACATGAAGATGAAGCCATTGGACATGTAGTGTTTGATGAAACTAACATTCATTCTGAGAGACAGGAACATGAAGATGAAGCCATTGGATTGATAAAGGATTTGACTGAAGCCTCAGCACAAGTTAAAATGACACCAAAAGAAGGAACAGGTGATGGAACAGGTTCGTCCATTCAGGGCAACTTGACAGGGGGAACTGATCAAAAAGGAATTGAAACAAACCCCCATGAACCTGTTCCTCAGCAACATAATGGGAGAAACATCTAGCAGAAACTAGTTGGTTGTGAAACCTCACAAGTATCAAAGTTCTCATCATATTGGGAACATTATAACTGATCCAACATCTGGAGTCAAAACTAGATCACAATTAAGAATCTGTGTGCTTTTGATGCCTTTTTATCTCTTATTGAACCTAAAAATGTTGTTGGGGCTTTGCAGGATGCAGATTAGGTGAATGCAATGCAAGATGAACTCAATCAGTTCGAGAGAAGTCAAGTTTGGCATCTAGTTCCAAGACCCAAGGACAGATCAATTATGGGTACAAAATGGGTCTTCAGAAACAAACTTGATGAAGATGGAACAGTTACAAGAAACAAGGCAAGACTGGTGGTCCAAGGTTACAGCCAAGAGGAGGGTATAGATTATGATGAGACTTTTGCTCCAGTTGCAAGACTAGAGGCAATAAAACTCCTCATAGCCTTTGCAACACACATGGAATTCACTCTTCATCAGATGAATGTCAAAAGTGCCTTCCTGAATAGCTACCTAAAAGAAGAAGCTTTTGTAAAACAACCTCCAGGGTTTGAGAGCAAGGAATGTCATGAGCATGTGTACAAATTAGACAAGTCTCTCTATAGACTCAAGCAGGCTCCAAGAGCATGGTATGAACGACTGTCCAAATTTCTGCTTGAACATGGGTACAAAAGAGGTCAAATTGACAGTACATTATTCTTAAGGGAAAAAGGTAAAGATCTCCTTGTGGTACAAATATATGTTGATGACATAATCTTTGGGGCCACCATTGATAAGCTAAGTAAAGATTTTGCAAAATTAATGGGGAGTGAGTTTGAAATGAGTATGATGGGTGAGTTTAACTTCTTCTTAGGCTTACAGATCAAACAAAGCCCAAATAGAATCATGATCCATCAGCAGAATTATGCAAAAGAGCTTATCAAAAAGTTTAAAATGGAGGAATCAAAGGAAATACACACCCCCATTGCAACTGCCACAAAATTAGACATTGATGAACATGGTTCATCAGTTGATCAAAAGTTGTATAAGAGTATGATTGGTTCACTCTTGTATCTAACTGCTAGCAAACCTGACATAGTCTTCAGTGTAGGGCTTTGTGCTTGCTTCCAGGCCAATCCAAAAGAGTCTCACCTGATTGCTGTCAAGAGGATACTAAGATACTTGAAAGGCACCACTGATCTGTATCTTTGGTATCCCAAAGGTAGTAATTTCAATTTAGTAGGATATGATGATGCTGATTATGCAGGTTTCCTTGTGGATAGGAAAAGCACCTCAGGTATAGCTCACTTTCTTGGTTCATGTCTTATATCCTGGGCCACTAAAAAGCAAAATTTAGTGGCCTTATCCACTGTTAAGGCTGAATATGTTGCTAAATCTTGTTATGCTCAATTGTTATGGATCAAACAGCAGCTGGTAGATTTTGGCATTGAAGTTGGTTGCATTAATATATTCTGTGATATACACTAGTGCTATAAGTTTGACAAAAAACCCTGTTTATCATAAGAGGACTAAGCACATAGATGTTAGACAGCACTTCTTAAGAGATAACTATGAGAAAGGATTGATCTCCATAGAATTATGTGCTACTGATAAGCAAATTACTGACATCTTTACTAAAGCACTGAGTAGAAAAAACTTTGAGAGGAACAGGTTGGAATTAGGGATGATTAAGATCACCTAATAGGTCCAGCTCAGAATGCACAATAAAAAAATATGAAAAGAAATTGGCTAGGAATTATGAACTTGTGTAAATATCTAGAATAATTCTTAATCAGCTTCATACTTTAATTAGTATACTCCCGTGACATGTGTTTATATGACTAACTGATCTCTTACAAAATTTTCTCTATTATGGCATTTGAGGCATGTTCAAGAGAGTTCTAAATGAAGAACCTGGTTTATCAGTATCGATTCATATGAAAGCTCGGGTATATTTTCTATACTCTGCACAATTAGAAAGATTAATAATTCAATGATGAGCAAAAGTCCTATACTTGTCAAATTCCTAGAAAATTTTATTCGGTAGCATTGAACCAAGTCCGTCTACCTAGAACTCTAAACCGTAATTTTTGCCTAATATCTAGGGAAGGCAAATAGATCATTCAAAATCTAGAATTTCATGTTGATTAGACTCCTATTTGACCACTGCAAAAGGCTGTCGTTACTTATTGAATGTGTAATTTAAATACACATCTTTTTTACAGCCTTCATCATAACTCCAAACCGTCAAAAACTCTTCTTCACTTTCACTTGCCCTCTTCTCCAAAATTCCCAGGTTATCTCAAGAAACCAACAATCATGTCTAACCCACAAGAAAATCCTGGAACTCCTCCACCACCATCTTCCTTAAATTCATCCTCATCTACTCCACACAGTGTATCCCCAAAACCTAGACTACGAAGGGTGAAAATGCTTGCTCGAAAGACTGTAGCATCTGGGGCTCTGAGGAAGGCTTTAAATGAAAGGTTGAAAGCAAGCCAAGTGAAAGAAAGCCAAGCTCCAAATTCTGACTCCAGGTCTGAATATGAATCCTATCAATCCGCAACTGAGGGGGAAGGACATGGGTCTTCTGACTCTGAAAAGATTCAAGAATCTCCTTCTGAGGTAAGTTTATCTGTGATAGAAAACCTAGAGAATAGGTTTGTTTTGGTTGGACCAATTAGAGATGTTGAAGTGCTTGAGAAACGTAGGAGTGGAGGTAAAAAGAATTTTGAAAATAAAAAGAAAGAGAGGGTGCATGTGGTGAAGAGAGGGTGCATGTGGTGAAGAGAGGGGAATTGGGAAAATTATAGTGTCTGCCATCTGTGGGGTTGAACATGAAAGGGTAGAAGAGAGTGGCATGAAGTCAGGGGGAAGTGGTTCTGGGGAAGCTGCTGAGGGGTTGGTTCATCTGAGCACACAGAGAGATGAACCTGGTTAATCTACTGAAGAGACCCTAGCTGATCTACTGAAAAAGGTTGGGGCAAGCTATGAACCAAAGAAATGCAGAACTCTCACAACAAAAGCCCCAAATGTTCCTAAGCCTTCCAAGAAAATAAAGTCTTCATCTCCAACACCTACTGCCTCCTCATTGCCAAGGGGTAGAGCCACAAGAAGCAAGATGAAATAGAGTGAAGCTGATCTACAAAGAGCCTTAAAAGAAAGTAAGAAAAAGAAAAAGGATAAAGGAAAGGGAAAGATTGCAGAATCCTCAGAGGTTGTTGAGAAAGAGGAGATGGAACTGGTCCATCAAGAAAGGGGTATAACAGTGAAATAAGGCATGAGCACAAGGTTGTGTTTGAATTTGTCAACAAGTGCTTATTGCCCAAACAGGAGAGAAGGCACACTGCTAACTACAAGGATTTGGTTCTTATGGAATGCCTGGAGAGAGGAAAGCAAATCAACTGGCCTGCCTTCATTATCAAACTGCTAGACAGGGTCATAAATGGCTCCAAAGCTCATGCTACTCCATATGGCATCATTCTAACCATAGTTATGGACATGCTAAATGTGCCTCTAAAGAAATGGGAAATGGCTTCGAGCAAGGAACACTTTGTCATCAAAACTCTTCTTGCATGTGACTATTCAATCAATGTCATCTCCATTGAACCTGGTTCATCCCAGAAGACACCCATCAACAGCAAAGTTAGGACTCTGGTTTAGGAATGTACAGCCAAGGATGCTGAAATTGCTAGGCTCAAGGCTCGTGTGGTTGAAGCGGAAACTAAGAGGAATGGTCTTAGAACTGAGCTTGCCAAAGAAAAGGAGAAAATGATGAAATTCTTCAGAACATGCTAAATCTTCTCCAAACTCAAACCCAACCCTCCAGTTCCTCCAAGGCTTAGAATTCCTAGCTTCTTTCTCCTGAACTTGTTCAGTACCCCCAGTGACCCAAATTAGGGATTTTTCTGCTTTTTTCTCATGGTTTGAATGTTTTTCTTTCTTTTTGTGGATTGTAGGTGGCAACATATCTCTATCAATGATAACTGATGTTTTCTCTTGTTCAATAATTAATCTATCCTTGATAGTTTAAATATGTTTGTTTGATTACTGATGATTGCATTTACAGTTGCCCCAGTGGCCATGAGTACTTATTAAAATCTGGGTATCACACTTCGTATGCAACTTTTTGATGATGCCAAAAGGGGGAAGAGATATTGTGCTTTACACATTCTAAAAATAAGTGATATTTATAACCTAATTAACCTGGTCCTTGATGATAAGTGAATTTTCTAAGTTTAGTATTGATGGTTAACCTGAGTTCTTACAAGATTCAAATCAATAAAAAGTACAGAGTTTGTCATCATCAAAAAGGGGGAATTTGTTGGCCCAAGAACAGATGAAGTTTTGAAGAATGACAAATGAACTCAGTCATGGACCAAGTCTATCTTGTGAAGCACAATCATGATCAATCTATGCATGTGAGATGCACGTGAAGGAGATAAGTCCTATTGATCAAGCAGCAATATCTCCTGATCTGATCGAAAAGGTTACATATTAGATAAGGGGAGAAAGTCTCCTTATATGAAGAGAACACGATCCAGGATAAAGATAGTGTTAGAGTTTGAGATCATCATGAACTCTTCTACGATAGAAGTTCAGCAATTGAGTCCCGATCAAACTCTGATTACTAACCTATTAAATGACAGTGATTGTTCTCTTTTACAGGTATTGCACATACGCAAAAGTGAAACTAAATTGAGAGCAAAAAGCAAGGCGATTTTGCAAGCAATTTATGTGTAATTTGAGTGTGCACTCCTGAAGCTACTTGAACAAGATAGAAGAACCAGTTCCATTGTGTATATCTTTTACTCTAGTTCAATTGTAGTAGGTAGTTTAAAGTTGTACCTTTCAGCTTTCATAGAAGCAACTGTATTAGGTACCTAGAGTGCTCAAGTTATAGCTAACTTGAAGTTGTCACAACAATTGAGGTTGTGTGACACAACGGGATTAGAGTTAATCCTTAGGTTTACAAAGAGTTTTATAAATGTTGTTTTAGCTCAGTGATTTTAGTGGAAGTTTGGAAAAATCCTACTGAGTAGTAGGTCGTGGTTTTTTTCACCTTTTGAGCCAGGTGTTTTTCACGTAAAAATCTCTGCGTTCTTTATTTTATGTACTTATTATTCCGCACACTGTAGTAGTTAGAACACCTAGAAGAAACAGGTTTGTCTATAGCGAAAATTGGGTACCACACAAATCACCCTCCTCTTGTGCGGTATTGACGCTTAAAACATCACATTTTGACTTTGATATCAAATTTTCCACTGCCGCTCGGGAATCATCAAATTTTCAATTTGGCCAATTCATGCCTAATCCTACCACAGACTCCAAATCACCCAACGGAGCAAACCAACTCATAAAATTCAAATTCGAGATCGAATACTAAAAGGTTAAAACTTGGTTAAACCTTTCAAATTTAAAGTTTCAAGCTGAGAATCTTTCTGCCAAATCAAATTCTAAATAACCTGAAAACCAAAACCGATGATTCACATAAGTCACAATACATCATACAGGGCTAGTCATGCCCAAGAATTGGCAAGCAAAGTGTAAATACTCAAAACGACCGGCCGAGTCATTACAGTCTAGTCTGAAAAAGGTCCTACACTTAGAGCTTTAAATACACCACTTGTTTGGGAGCTTATTACGAGAGATTCCAAGACTTTGTCATCATTGTAAGCTTTTATGACTTTATTTAATTCTTTATTCTTTTATTCTAGTACGAGTAGGTAACTTTAAATGCTAAGGTATTGGACTCTAAGTGGATGTAATGTTAATGGGTATTTACCATTAAATATATATGCGATGCGTGGTTGATTTCTATTCATTTCTTATGCTTCATTTATGGTTGATGGTTGTAAACATTAACTAGTGCCAATTTATTTTTATCTTTCACTTGAAAAAGTGGGTTAGAGTTTGGTAGAGTTGAATATGAAGAAATCAAGGCTTTAAACCTTATTTAATAGAATCGCTTAAGAATAAGTGGATTCTAATTGGCATAAATTAGTTGCTCTTAATTGTAACTATTTTACATTTGGAAAAATCATAAAGAGAAAATACTACCTAATTACCGAAAAATATTGGGTAGTCATTTAGGAATCATTTGTATTTAAATGACCCCCTATTAGAAATATATCATATTAACATTGATAGCATTATATTCCATAGATGGGTACACAACCTTGGTTTCATAATCCTTTTAATCAATTCTCTTAACAAATCATAATTACCAAACTCTTTCCAAACTAACAAAGTAGAATTACGGCTTTAGTCAAGTGACAACTATTCAAGTAACCTTTTTACACCTATTACCTGTGGGATTAGACCCCAATCTAGTTGGATTATTATATGTGACATCGATTGCCTTACGCTATTTATATAGGTGTTATTTGACCATATCAAATTTTGGTGACGTTGTCGGGGAATATGGTTTTGAAATTACTAACTAGTGTACGTTGCCGGGGAATATAGTTTTGAAATTACTAACTAGTGTGTGCTTTACTTTACATCTTTTTTTATTCCATCACGCTTTGCTTATTTTGCTTGGTGTCACTAGGAAAGCATGGGAAAGCCGGAGAGTGAGAATGTGTTTGTGGATATAGAAGAGTATATCGAGGACACAAATATCATTGTCCCTCCTAGAGTTGACGCAGCTACCTTCAAAGTGGAATATAGTCTAATCTTAATGCTAAAGGCAAAGGGGTTCTTTCGAAATTCCACTGACGATGATCCAACACAACACCTAAGAAACCTTTTGGGTACATGTGCAATGCATAAGCAGAATCATGTTTCGGATGATTCCCTAGGGTTGAGGGTGTTGAAATACTCTTTAGCCGGGGAGGCAAGACAATGGATCCAAAATCTACCTCCTAACTCCATCCACACTTGAGCCAAACTTGTGCAAGATTTTTTAGCAAAATGGTTCCCACAAAGCAAGAAATTCGAGATTCGGGACAAAATTTTGTTCTTCAACAAATTATCGGGGGAACAACTACATGAAACATGAGCTATATTCAAGCTGTATTTGGTGAGATCACCAAATCATGGGTTTTTGGAAAATATTTTATTGGAGAAGTTTTACATGGATTTGGATCCTATGAATCAATATGTATCAAAAATGCAGTGGATGGATCATTGATGGACAAGACATTTGTAAAAGTCACTCAAATCCTCGACAAGATGGTTGAAACACAACCAAGCTTGGCATTTGGAAGATGCGAGTGGAATCTCCTATGGTACCCCTTCTTTGAACAACATGGTTAAGGAAAATCAAGAAAGTAATCATGGTTAAATGATAACTATCAACAACAATAAAGCCAACAACAAGACTATCCTCCTATGCAATACGAATAAGCAAATTATGTTAACAATTCACAAGGAGGATATCAAATACAAAACTACCAAGGATTGGGACAACAACACTAATTGATACCTAACTCGCAAGGTCAAGGTAACCAACAATGGCGAAATGACCAACAACAATAATTTTGCAAACCAGAGTTCAAGCCCATATGTTCTACCAAAGGGGCAATATTCTAACTCTCAACATTGGAAGGAGAGTTCTTCAAGCGATTTTAAATTAGAGAACATGCTTGAAAAAGTATTGCAGAATCAAGAGAGTTTCTACACTTCAACGAAAAACATGACCGATCTTGTGAGTTCTCACACTGCATCTATTCAAAAGTTAAAGATGCAAATAAGGGATTTCTCAAGAGAACAAAACCCAAAACAAAAAGGCACACTTCCAAGTGATACAATTGCAAACCCAGAGGGTAACGGGGGTGCCCAAACCTTTCATTGTATGTCCATTACAACTCGAAGCGGGAAACCACTTCAAAGTGAGAGTGAACGGGTGGTCGAAGTGGAAAATGTTGAACAAGAAGATGAGGCACAAGTTGAGGTGCCAAATGTGGTTGAAGTTAAGAGAATTGCGAAGAAGGTGAAGGCTCAAGATGTGAACCATGAAAAAGGTTGAGGAAAAAGTAATAGAGGCACCAAAACCTCTAGAACCAATTCCTAGACCTCCTCCTCTATTTCCTCAAAGCCTAGCTAAAAGCATTGATGATAGCAAATTCGAGAAGTTCTATGACATCTTAAAGCATTTATCGTTGAACATTCTGTTTGTCGAAGCGTTTCAAGAGATGCCCGATTTTGCTAAGTACTTGAAGGATTTGATCACTATAAAGAAGACCATCAAGAATGAAATGGTGAGTGTCACCCACCAGAATAGCTCCATCATTTCAACAACTGTTGTCCAAAAGAAAGAGGATCTGAGGGCTTTCACCATTCCATGCACTATCGGATTGCATGACTTTGCATGAGCTCTTTGTGATAATGGGGCTAGAATTACCTTAATGCCTCTTGCTATCTACAAGCAAGCATAATTGGGAATGTCGAGGCCTACAAGTATGAGGTTGCAAATGGCCGACTATTCGATAAAGCGACCGGTAGCGATAATGGATGATGTACTTATGAAAGTGGGGAAGTTTCTCCTCCCCGCCGACTTTGTTATTCTTGATTGTGTTGTTGATAAGGAGATCCACATCATCTTAGGGAGACCATTCCTTGTTATTGGGTTAATGATGAAGAATTTTCCTTTTCAAGCAAGTAAGGGCATGAAATTACCAAAAGCTTACTAGAGTATCTCGGTACTTGATGTTGTTGATGTGATAGCAGATGTCGTTAAGTTAAATATGGAAGAGGAATGCCTTGGTGAGGCATTGACGGTGATTTTGATGAATTTTGTTGGTGAGGACATAGAAAGATAAGTGAATATGGTGAATGCATTGGAAGTGCTTGGTTCCTACACTTATGCACTAAAGAAGATTTCTCTTGACTTGAATAATAGATCCACTCCTCCTGCTAAGCCTTCAATTGTCGAGCCACCATAACTTGAGCTTAAGCCACTTCCACCGCACTTAAGGTATAAATTTCTTGGCTCTAATGAAACTCTACCCGTAATTGTTTCCTCCTTCTTAAATAATGTGCTGGTTGAAAAATTATTGGAGACCTTGAGGGAGCATAGATGGGCCATTGGTTAGACAATAACGGATATCTGAGGGATTCCTGCCAGTATTTGTGAGCATAAAATCCAACTTGAGGAAGATATAAAGCCTAGTGTGGAGCATCAAAGGTGGTTAAATCCGTCCATACAAGAAATGGTGAAGAAAGAAATTATAAAATGATAGGATGTCGGGGTTGTCTACCCCATTGTCGATAGTCCTTGGGTGAGTTCGGTGCAATTTGTGCCAAAGAAGGGAGGCATGATTGCGATTCAAAATGACAAAAATTAACTCATTCCAACGAGGACGGTGACCGGGTGGAGAGTTTACATGGACTATCAGAAGCTCAATAGTGCTACTTGCAAAGACAATTTCCCTATGCTTTTTATTAATCAAATGCTTGATCGGCTAGCAGGAAGGTCATTTTATTGCTTCTTGGATAGTTACTCCGGCTATAACCAAATCAACATCTCCTTGAAGGACCAAGAAAAGACTACATTTACATGTCCATATGGGACCTTTGCTTTTAGCCAGATGTCATTTGGGCTATGCAATGCCCCGGCCACCTTTCAACAGTTCATGATATCGATTTTCTCGAACATGGTGGAGGATTTATTGGAGAGTATTCATGGATGACTTCTCTATAGTTGGTGATTCCTTCGAACATTGCCTTGATAATTCTAGGCAAGTACTCAAAAGATACGAGGAGACCAACCCTATGCTCAATTGGAAAAAATGTCACTTCATGGTGGTTGAAGGTATTGTTCTTGGCCATAAAATTTCCAAACACGACATTGAGGTTGATCGAGCAAATATTGAAGTAATTTCCAAGCTTCCTCCTCTCACTTTGGTCAAAGATGTTCGGAGCTTTTGGGGGCATGCTAGTTTCTATCGTCGATTTATCAAATACTTAGCAAAGATTGTGAGCCCCATGTCCAAGCTCCTTGAAAAAGATGCTAAATTTGTGTTTGATGAGAAGTGCCTCAAGGATTTTGAGGAATTGAAAGCAAGGCTCACCACGACACCTATTATTGTCACACCTGATTGGTCTATTCCATTTGAACTTATGTGTGACGCTAGTGGTGTGGCTATTGGGGCAGTTCTTGGTCAAAGGCACAACAAGATTCTTCACCATGTCTACTATGTAGGCAAGACATTCAATGGTGCACAAATAAATTACACTATGACTGAGCAAGAATTGCTCGCCATTGTCTATGCGTTTAAAAAATTCTAGGCCTATTTGTTGGGATCCAACGTGATAGTCTTTACCGATTATGCTGCTCTTCGCTACCTTATGGCAAAGAAGGATGCTAAACTGAGATTGATTAGGTGGGTCCTTTTGTTACAAGAATTTGACTTTGAAGTCAAAGATCGAAAAGGAATAGAAAATTAAGTTGTGGATCTTTTATCTAGGATTGAAGAGGCAGGGAGGCCAAAGGAAGATCTTGAAATCAATGAAACTTCCCAGATGAACAACTTTTAGCAATATCTAGCACTTCAACTCCTTAGTATGCTGGTATAGCTAACTTCTTGGTTAGTGGCCTTATCCCCGATGAATTGGAAGCTTATCAATGGAAAACGTTCTTGAGGGATTGTAGGCAATACTATTGGGAGGAACATCATTTGGCATTTTTTCCAGAAGATGAGGTGAAGCCGATTCGCAAAGCAATTCGTGACTCTCCAGTTGGGGGTCACCACGGTGGAAACCGTATGGCGGTGAAAGTGCTTGAATGTGGCTACTATTGGCCATCGATCTACCAAGATGCAAATATAATGGTCAAGGCATGTGATCAATGTAAAGGCAAAGGTTAATTTTTAGAAGGCATGAAATGCCTATGAATATTGTGATGGAGGTAGAGATCTTCGATATGTGGGGGATCGATTTCATGGGTCCTACTGTGAGCTTATACGGCATAATGTATATCTTTGTAGTAGTGGACTATGTCTCAAAATGGGTCGAAGCAGTTTCCTCGCCAAACAGTGAGGCAAGGAGTGTAACCGCCTTCTTGAAGAAGAACATATTTACTCGGTTTAGAAACCCTAGGGCCGTCCTTAGTGATGGTGGTTCTCACTTTTGCAATAAAAACTTTGCGGGGTTTCTAGAGAAATATGGAGTTAAGCACAAGGAGGCCACCCCTTATCATCCTCAATCTAGTGGTCAAGTTGAATTCTCCAACTGAGAAATCAAGAACACTATAGCAAAAAATGTTAAAGCAAAGGACTGATTGGTCAAGGAAGCTAGATGATGCTCTGTGGGCATATCGGACTGCATTTAAAAAACCTATCGGCACCTCGCCTTGCCGGTTGGTTTTTGGTAAGGCATGTCCCTTGCCAGTGGAGCTAGAACACAAAACCATGTAGACGTTAAAAAAGTTAAACCTTGACTGAGCCGAAGCTGCTAATCTAAGGATGACACAACTCAATAAGATGGTTGAATTCCATTTCCAAGCCAATGAGAATGCAACCATGTATAAAAAAAAGGATGAAGTCTGTTTATGATAAGAAGATCTTCAAGCGGGAATTCAGATCTAGCAACTTAGTCTTACTCTTCAACTCAAGGTTGAAGTTATTTCCGAGCAAACTCAAATCCAAATGGTCTGGCCCATTCAAAGTTGTTAGTGTGTCTCCCTATGGCGCCATCGAATTAGAGCCCGGGGATAGGATGCAAAACTTCAAAGTAAATGGTCAAATGGTGAAGCACTACCTCAAAACCATTGGAGAAAGGTAGTTGGTGGAACAATGCAAGCTCAAAAATAGTCCTGTACCAAACTCCTCAATTGATTAGCCAAAAAAGGATAACATCATCGTGCCGCGACATTAAATCAAGCACTTCTTGGGAAGTAACCCATACGTTGGAAATTTTTGGTTAGATTTTTATCTTTGTAGGTTTATTTGTCTTGGTCTAACATTTTGATGTGTGTGTTTTAGAGTTCAGGGTACTCAAAATGGAGAGATATAGGATGCAGAGGCGAAGGGAAAGTAAAGAAAAGTTAACTGAGCTTCAGATATATTTCCGTGGCCACATATGCGGCAGCATAATGGTTACGCGGATAGAAAACTGGTCACATACATCATCAGACCGTCCTAGAAAACAAGCCCTTCAAAATGCAATGGAAGGCCGACTTTTGCGGACCGCAAAATGGTTCTGCGACTGCAGAGGCAACCACACGTTGTGCGTTCATAACCCAGGTACTAATCAATCGCATAATACTTCTGCAACTGCGGAAGTTGTTTTGTGATGGGAACCACACCGCAGATCCCACAGGTATTAAAACTTCATCCCTTTGTCTCTTTCCTATTTTTGACCCCCACTCTAATTCCGTACAAAAGAAAATAAAGAAATAAAAGAAAAAGAAAACAAAAGAGAAGTTTGAATGTTCAACTCACTTTGCTCGAAGCATTCACTTCCAAGTTGTTTGATCACAAATTGCTCCACTCTCCTCAACTAATCTAGTATGCAATGCTTCCCCTCTTTTTAGTACATTGATTTGATATTTACTCGCATTAGTTTTCCCCTCCTCTATGATACACGTTCTATCTACCTTTTTATGTGTTTCATGTATTGGGTGATCATTGGGGGGAGTTGCTAGTTAAAATCAAAATTGTGGGGCTAGGGCTAGGGTTATTAATTCATGTTATTGCTTGTCGTGATTTTTTACAATGCATAGTGGGAATTAGTAGGTTGAAATTAGAATTGATAAATAGATGGTTATGGTGTGTTAGAAATGTGAAATGCTATTGTATCCAAGTTGTATAGAGTGAAATTGAAGTCTCATGGTTGTCTGAGTGTCAACTATGGATAAGAGGACTTTTGTTGTTCGCATAATAATCGCATATATTGAATGCTTGTGGGATGTCGACTATGCACTTGGTTCTGTGATCAAAGAATTGATCTACGGACTACAAATCTGTCGCAGACATCAACAATGTGCAAGAAATTATTGAAGTTACAAATGCATTCAATCTGCGGTCGCAGATTAGTTTTGCGACCACTTTGTGATCCGTATATTGTGTTGATCTTAGTACGGTACATTGTGCAGTGCACTTCGCGGTCCGCAAATATGTTCTACGATCGGAAATGTGTTCTACAGAATTTGTTTTTTTCCTTCATCTATTTGCCATATTTTACAAATGTTCTACCATATTCTCACTTCACTTTAATTATCAAGAATGGCACCAAAGAAAATCCAAGCATCTCCAGCACCCACCATTCGAGGAAAGAGATAGGCTGGAACTATAAGTCCAACATTACAACAACCCAACACAAAAGGCCCGTCACATCTGTCAATTCATCTAAGTCTGTCTCCCAATCTGAAGAGGAGGGGCACAACTTGACCTATTGCCACCAGTTTATCTCCGGCAGAAGCACGGAGAAATAATGCTGAGGATACACTCAGGTTTAGTATATCGCCTCTTGGAATAAATACAAAGAGGCACTAGAAAAAAAGGAAGATCATCGAAGAAAAGCGGCTAAGTGTGAATGGACTTAAAGAACACTACCCGCATGTGCTATACAACATCCAGAAGAGAGGATGAGGGTTCTTCACTAAACCACCAGCAGAATACAACGAGACACTTGTTAGGGAATTCTATGTTGCATATGATGCTTCAATAACTAAGAAGCAAGCGAGGTGTTGTACTTACTTTACCTCCATCACAATAAGAGGAGTTTTGGTCTCTTGTGGCCCCAAATCGATAAATGAGATCTATTTCGGGATTTGAGAACCAGGTGTCACACCTCCTTTTTACCCGTGTCCGCAAGGGGTGCAGAGGGAGTTTTTCCAATTAAAGGACAATCGAAATGGGATTTGTTTATTTATTTCAGAGTCGCCACTTGGGAGATTTAGGGTGTCCCAAGTCACCAGTTTAATCCCGAATCGAGGAAAAGAATGACTCTGTATTACAGTCCGCGATCCAGAAGTCCGGCTAAGGAATTCTGTTAACCCGGGAGAAGGTGTTAGGCATTCCCGAGTTCCGTGGTTCTGGCACAGTCGCTCAACTGTCACATTCGGCTTATTTATCTGATTTTAACAATTATGAGCTTATATGCAAGTTTTAACTCTTTACCGATTTTATTATTATTATTATTTTAACAGAGAATTGCAACGTTGTGAGAACGTATCTCGAACCACGTCACATCAATGTACCCGTGGTTATCGACACATTTCGACTCCATTGAGATTTTGATTTGGGTCACATAAATGTGCACCCGAGCTTAAAAAAGTAAATTAGTAAAGGCGCGCCTAAAGCGACTAGCATATCATTATTTTAGGTAAGGCCATGAAATTTTGCTAAACGGCCCATCCCGAAGTCTAAGTAATTTTACCAACACGTATAGAGGGCCCCGCAGCTTGTGTATTTTTGTTTGTCGAGGCTCATCTCATTCATTATATTTAAAAAAGGAATTTGCAATGTCGTGGAAATGCATCTCGAACCACGCCATAATCAATGTACCCGTGATTAGCGACGCATTTCGACTTCGTTGAGATTTGGATTTGGGTCACATAAATGTGCACCCGGGTTTAAGAAGGTAATGTTACTTAAATTACGCGCCTAAAGAGACTAACGCGTGGTTATTTTGGGAAAAAGCCGTGAAGTTCGCTAAGCGGCCGATCCCGAGTTCTAAGTAATTGATACATACATTTGTGAGGTCCCCGCAATCTGTGCGTTTTATTTGGCGAGGCTCATCTCGTTTATTTTAAAAGGACGATCCTAAAGTGACTACATTTTTTCTATTAAGTTCGTCTCTAAACACAAAATGAAGGTCCCAACCAATTGTTACTTAACTCTATTGTATGATTTTTAAGTATGGTCTTGTGATCGAGCCCGTTTCCTACGCCCAGATTTCATGTGTTATTCGGGCCAAGTTCAGCGTTTGACTTACAGAAGCGGATTCGAGTCTGATTTAACATAAACAGGCTATTGCCAATTGCTTTATATGATGAAGCCAAACCCGATATATTTCAACTTTTGAGCAAATGGGCTGTCAACAATCATTATCTACCTACTGTTGACAATATTAAAACCTTCATAGCTAGTGAAACTAACAAGTTTGAACAGGCAGGTTCAATAGAACAAACTCATGATATCTTCATCTTACTCTACTTATTTAACTAAACAGCTTGACAATAATGGGCATGCTTAACTATTCGGGAAAAGCACAGTTAACTTGGAAGTTTGATTTTTTAATTCTATGCTACTAAAGTTGGTATTAAACTACTAAATTTGCAACTAAGAAAGGCAAATTAATGGTCCAATACAGTCCTTTATCAGATACAAACTCCACAGCCCACATTCTTCATTGGGTTATAAAGATAGACTATACAACTTATCATTTATCTACTAAATTACAGATGCACTAAGTACTCCACTACTCGAGCATTTTCTTTTCACTTTTACATCTCACAGCTACATCACAGTGTGATTCGAAAGTGTACCTGGTAATAGATAATAGAAGAAGAAGAAGAGGATCTGCAGAGCAGTAGCAAACAGCAATAGCAATACCCAGCAACACAGTAACAGAACAACCCAGTAATAGATTAGAAAGAAAACAACCAGCAGAATTCCAGCAGCACCCAATGAAACAGTAGCAAATAACCAATAGAAAACTCAGGAAAAACCAATTGAAACCCCAGAAATACCAACCAGCAACACCAATGAAACAGTAACAGTACTAGTTCTGATATTCAGCAGTAAAAGAAAAGACCTCACTTTTTAGTTTCTTAGCTCTCAAACACTGAACCTTTTAGGATTAAAAACCAGCTTGTTTTTTTCTCAAATTACTGAACTCTTAAATGTTAAAAATTCAGCCTAGACTCTCTGAAAAAAACTGAAAGAAAACTGATTTTTTCTTCTCCAAAAAAAACTAGCCCCTCAATCTGTCTTAAATGACTCTATTTATAACCCAAAAACAAGCCTGCTATCTCTGCCTTGAAACTATCAGATTCTAACTGCCCACCCCCCTTTGAATCTCATTACTTGATGTCTTCTTGTTTGAAGTTATTTTGTTCCCCACACTTGTATGCCTTGTTCCCTATTGTTTCAATCAAAACTATGGGTTATTATAGTATTCCTATTAACTCTCATACTATCATGTTATGTTCCCCATTGATATTAAACTAATGGTATCTATTATCCACTGAACAGACCCTTAAGTTAGTCCACTTGCAGACCTGCTAAATCCCAAAATTACCCCCTTAACCCCTGTGTATTACTGCCCTGCCCTAAGCTTCATTGGTCTGTTATTAAAACTCTATGAGTTGTAACCCTAATAACTAATTTCTAATTGATCACTAAATTACTACAGCTATAAACCAATTCCCACTATCAAATTCACACAGTGATTCAGAGCAGAAGACCAGATCATTTCAAACATGGCATCAATCAAAGGGAATGAGTTGATCATATTGGGAACCAATCCTGATCAACTCAGACCCAGTGATTGAGCAGGGATTCAAAAATACAAGCCAAAATTGAAGCAGTATGAATCAAGGAAGGGGGTTCATGCGAACAACTATAAAGAGCAGGAGGTCAAACCAAATACAGGGAATGAGCAAACACAACTCTAATTCAAGTACATACAAGATGCAGGATGGTAAACATACTGGTATGAACCAAAGGTTGAACTATTATCATGTTAACATAACATTCAAACCTAAAAGACTAATCGACGACGCTTATTGATTACACAGGCTGTAACATTTAGCAGTTAACAACAAACAATCAGAATAAATAGACCAACAAGTGATTCGAGTGGTATTGACAAAGACATGGAACTTATAAACTAACAAATTACATGGCTAATAACATATATTCGACCATGAACAGAAGCAGACTCGACCAAATAAAAAGGTCTTATTGGAGAAGAAGAAGAAGCAATGAAGAAAAACTGGATTATAACTAAACTAAACACAATTAACCGTAACAAAAATAGAACAAGAAAGGAGAAAAAGGTACCTTAACAAAACAGAAACTAGACGAACCCAGGTCGAACTCTTGACTCGAACTTTTTGAGGTCGAACGGACCTTAATCGAGTGTTCGCAACGGAGAACACTTCGACTAAGGTCGATTAGACGCCCAAATTCCTTTAATTTCGGACAAAACCCAGGTTTGGTCTTCATAGGGGTCTTGGTTCCATTTGGGGTTCGAATGGTTCTAGCAAGATTCGAACCAGGCCAAAGGTATTTTGGGCACGAGGGAGGTCAGGGGGTGCTGTGGTATGAGTTTGGGACTGGTTGGGGTAGGTTTAGGTTTCGCTCGAATCTTCGATTGAAGATTCGAGAAGCTAGAGGTTGATTCAAGGCAAACGGTTAACGAATTCGTAACGAGGGTGGTCAGATGGCTTAGGGGTGTTAATTTGGTGACCGGCGGCGTTGTTGCCGCCGGGTTTCAGGCAAAGGGAACAAGTGCGGCTAGGGTTTGGGGGGCGTCTCGGAAGGGTCTGAGAGAGACGATGGGGCGAGGGGGGATTTGGTTTAGGGGCGTGGGGTAAGGGATTAGGGTTATATACAGAAGGGGACGTTTGATCTTGGCCGTTGGATCAATCACGATCAACGGCCTGGATCATTTTACTAATAGGAAACGACATCGTTTGGCCATGCTACGAGACTGGGTCGACCCTGGGTGAAATGGACCAAGTTATGGGGTAAGCCTGGGACCGTTAGATCAAAAGGAACGGATGGTTCAGATTTAATCACCTAAAACGGTGTCGTTTTAACCAATGTTGGGGCTGAACTGGACCGTTTGATCTGTTTGATCAACAGTTCAGATTTGAGATGCCTAAACGGCGTCGTTTGAGTCCTCTGAGAGATCAGGCATATTGGTCCGGGTAAATGGGGTGTTTTGGGCCTGATTTTGGGTCCAAAAAATGGCCCAGTTCCGAATGTGTTTCTTATTTCACTTGTTTTTCTTTTTCCTTTTTAATTCCTGATTACCAAAAATTCTAAAATAAGTTGTAAAACCAAAATTAAATTAAAAATATTAATTAAACCTAAATAATAATTGACACACAATATTAAATATTAATAAAAAAAACAAAATCACACAATTGGACAATAAAACGACAAAAATGCAACAAATACATATTCTGTGATTTTCTTTCTTTTAGAAACAAAACATGGTTCAGTTAATTTCTAAGTGCACAATTAAATCCTAAATGTACATGCAACATATATTTTTATATTTTTAATTAATTAAAACAAGATAAACATTCACAGACAACAATACAAACAATTATCCAAAGATGCCACGCAAATTCTTAAAACTGTACCTAAAGGATATTTGTTTTATTTTTTGATTTCTTTTGGAGTAGTTTCCGTGAAGCAAAAATCACGTGCTCACAGCTGCCCCTCTTTGTCTGAAAACACAAAGGGTTTTCGTGCAAAGATAAAGTGAGCGGATACGAGCGATTTTTGCCCGTTGGACTACTCCGTGTGAAGCATTTTTTGAAAGATTTTACCGACCCTTTGCTTCGAAGGTTTCCTACATATCCCTGGCTAAAAGGGAATCAGGTTAATGTAGTTCAGGAAGTTTTGGTGGCTGGGGCTACCATGGGACTGCAATTTTGTTGTTACTACTGCTGCATGTTGTTACTACTACTTTCCGGCCTCCTTACTACACCGTGCTGAAAGAAAACAAGAAGCTAGTCCTCTGTTCAAACTTGCTGGGGATATTGCTACTGCTTTCCGGCCTCCTTATTTCCTACATCTATCTTCAAACTTGCTCTTGTAGTCTTCCTTCTGATTTCTGCAACGGAATTTATGCTGGGGATATTTTGTTGTAACCCTCCGCTTTACTGACTTCTGACTTGAAATTGAGTGTAGTCCTCTGTTCTAAAGGCGGGATCCTGACTCCAACTTGACTTAAAAAGATAATACAGCCTCCATTCTCCAGGCGGACTCCTGACTCCAACAGCAATTTAAAGATAATGCAGCCTCCATTCTCCAGGCGGGCTCCTGACTTCAACAACAACTTAAAATTTAACACCTTCATTCTCCAGGCGGGCTCCTGACTCCAACTTGACTTAAAAAGATAATACATCCTCCATTCTCCAGGCGGGCTCCTGACTCCAACAGCAATTTAAAGATAATGCAGCCTCCATTCTCCAGGCGGGCTCCTGACTTCAACAGCAACTTAAAATTTAACACCTCCATTCTCCAGGCGGGCTCTTGACTTCAACGACGACTTAAAAATATAACACCTCTATTCTCCAGGCGGGCTCCTGACTTATACTACAACTTAAAGATATAACACCTCCATTCTCCAGGCGGGCTCCTGACTTCAACAACAATTTAAAGATAATACAGCCTCCATTCTCCAGGCGGGCTCCTGACTTCAACAGCAACTTAAAATTTAACACCTTCATTCCAGGCGGGCTCCTGACTTTAGCGACGACTTAAAAATATAACACCTCTATTCTCCAGGCAGGCTCATGACTTCTACTATAACTTAAAGATATAACACCTCCATTCTCCAGGCGGGCTCCTGACTTTAACTAATATAACACCTCCATTCTCTAGGCGGGTTCCTGACTTCAACTACTACTTAAAAATACGTTCTATTGTCGTTGTTCCTTCCTGCCTCCTGAACCATTTTCCTTCTAACTTGAATAATCTTCTTTCAGAACTGCTTCCCTCAAAACTGGTGTTTCATTCCTTTGAAAACTGCTGGGGATAACTCCGGTGTTTCATTCAAAAATATGTTATTCTCCTCCTTCAAAGACTATTTCCCTTAAAGCTGGTGTTTTCCTTCCTCTGAAACTACTTCCCTTAAGACTTGTGTTATCTTCCCCCCTGACATTGCTTTCTTTAAAACTTGTTTCGTCTTCTCCCGAAAACTGCTGGGGATACCGCTTTTCAACAAACTTGTGTTAGACTTCCAGAAAATTTTCGAAATGAAAGAAAATTTTCTGCCCCAGTTTGACAATCTTTCTTGTGGCATGTCTTTCCATCATCAACAACATTTCCTGTCCCTGCTTCAAATCAAAGAAAATTTGTTAGTTTTAAAACGTGGGGGATGTTCCTGCTGGGGATGGTTTTCCCTTTTTCTTTTTCCCACGCTCTGCGTTGTTCGACCATCTTGAAACTTAGCCGATAACTTTCGACCTTCTTGATGCTTCTGTTATTTGCCAACTTCTCAACCGTTGTTTTCCACTTTTACTCCATACTTTCCTCGACATCTTAAAGCAATCCGTCATTTGGTCTTATAATGACGTCTTTCTTGTCCCATCACATTATCTCCGGCCTGTCTTATCCCCATTTACCTTGCCCCATGTTGGCGACTGGTAGTTGGCTTTGAAAATCCTTCTTAAAGACAAACTACTATATAAAAAAAAAATCTTTAACCAAAAAAAATGAAAGATGATGACTTCCAAAGACGAAAAGAAAATTCTTTCTGAACAATTGTTTGAAGAGAAAAAGGAAAAGGACACATCTGAATGGTATAATTGATCTCAATGATCATGTCGTGCATTTTTGGATTAATCAACCCGGTCTATTTACATCAATCAATCTTTCTGATGGCCTTACTTTTCATTTCAAAAGGTCCCGCAACCCAACTCTTTTGCGAATCAACATTTGTGTTCTGCTTGATGCTTCGACGGATCATTTCTGTCAACCTTACCTCGTTTGTCCACTTTCAATTCCTTGTCGCCTTATAGTGCCCTTCGAGGGGTTTTCACTAATAAGACTTTCTCATTTCTCTCAACTCTCGTCACCCTATGGTGCCTGTGAAGGTTTTCACCGATAAGACTCTCTCATTTTATTTCTCTCAACTTCTGTCGCCTTATGGTGCCCGTAAAGGTTTTCACCAATAAGACTCTCTCATTTTATTTCTTTTCAGCTGGGGATTGGGATGTTACTGATAAGATTCTCTCATTTCATTTCCTTTCTGCTGAGGATTCTCTCATTTCGTTTCTTTTCTGCTGGGGGCCCGAGTGTTACTCCAGACTTCTATTTGCCCGATGTGGCACTTCTCGGATACTGATCGGGATGTTTTTTGGACATCAATATGGGTTTCTGGTGTATGGCTAAAATATTTAAAATAATTTTGATGGGTAAAACATTACAACTCTTGGAATCAACTTTCT
This sequence comes from Nicotiana sylvestris, assembly GCF_000393655.2. NCBI lineage: Eukaryota > Viridiplantae > Streptophyta > Magnoliopsida > Solanales > Solanaceae > Nicotiana > Nicotiana sylvestris. The sequence goes on along the minus strand of NC_091063.1, from coordinate 106,304,895 downwards.
TTCCCCAAAATTATAAACACAACTTCTGCCCCAATTTTTCTTGCTTGGGGATTTTTGATTCTTATTACACTATGACCGAGCCGTGAGGCGCCTACGTATCCTTTTTTGAAGAATTAGGTCAAACGTAGTTCCCAATTCCTTTTTTTTTCTTGTGACTTTTCTTTTGTCTTTATTATCATTATTTTTTTTTCCTTTTTCCGTTTTCATTACTGATTCAAAAAGAGGGGTATGAAAGAATAAATAAGGCTCAAAAGGGGAAGCAAAGGTTGAAGTGTTTGGATGGAAGAACAAATTGCCTCCGTCATTTCATTCTCCGATATCATGCCAAATGCAAACAAACAACAATTACAATTAAAAGAAACCATACATAATATCTCTTAACTGCGTCAGAATTGATAGCCATGTCGATGCATTTTCCTTCGATATCTGTTAAACATAAAGCACCATTGGACAACACTCTGGTCACAATGAATGGCCCTTGCCAATTCGGGGCGAACTTGCCTTTTGCCTTAGCCTGATGTGGAAGGATGCGTTTCAGCACTTGCTGGCCCACTTCAAACCTCCGGGGACGCACCTTTTTGTTGTATGCTCTTGCCATTCTCTTTTGATATAACTAACCATGACACACAGCTGCCAATCATTTTTCATCAATCAAGTTCAACTGCTCCAGACGAGTTTTGACCCATTCATCATCATCAATCCCAACTTCAGCGACAATCCGAAGGGACGGAATTTCAACTTCCGCAGGTATTACGGCTTCAGTTCCATATACCAACAAATAAGGAGTTGCACCTACTAAAGTACGGACAGTGGTGCGATAACCCAACAATGCAAATGGTAATTTTTCATGTCATTTCCTCGAACCTTCTACCATTTTCCGAAGTATCTTCTTTATGTTTTTGTTGGCTGTCTCAACTGCTCCATTCGCCTTGGGACGATATGGGGTAGAATTGCGGTGTGCAATCTTAAATTGTTGGCATACCTCTTCCATCAATTTACTGTTAAGATTAGCACCATTATCTATGATGATCACCTTCGGGATTCCAAATCGACAGATGATATTTGAGTGAACAAAATCGACCACTACTTTCTTGGTCACAGATTTGAAAGTTTTGGCCTCAACCCATTTGATGAAATAATCAATGGCTACCAGAATGAATCTATGCCCATTGGATGCTGCTGGCTCAATTGGTCCAATGGTATCCATGCCCCAAGCGACGAAGGGCCATGGCGATGACATTGTGTGTAATTTCGATAGCGGAGAATGAATCAAATCTCCGTGTATCTGGCATTGATGACATTTGCGCACAAAACTAATACAATATCGCTCCATGGTGAGCCAATAATAACCTGCTTGGAGAATTTTCTTCACCAGCACATATCCGCTCATATGTGGTCTGCAGACTCCTGAATGTACTTTGGACATGACAGTCATAGCCTGTCTAGCATCTATGCATCTTAACAATCCCAGGTCTGGTGTTCTTTTATACAAAACTCCTCCACTCAAGAAAAATCCACTTGCCAACCGTCGAATTGTTCTCTTTTGATCCCCCGTGGCTTGCACTGGGTATATCTATATTCTGATGTATTCCTTGATATCGTGGAACCATGGTTCGCCATCCAGTTCTTCTTCAATCATGTTACAATAAGCATGCTGATCTCGGACTTAAATATGCAAAGGATCGACATAAGCTTTGTCTGGATGGTGCAGTATTGATGCTAGGGTAGCCAAAGCATCGGCGACCTCAATATGGACCCTTGGAATATGCCTGAACTCCACTGATCTAAACCGTTGACAAAGATCATGCAAGCATTGTCGGTATGGTATGAGCTTCAGATCTCGCGTTTCCCATTCTCCTTGAATTTGATGTACCAGAAGGTCCGAGTCTCCCAAGACCAAGACTTCCTGGACATCCATGTCTGCAGCTAACCTTAAACCCAAAATACATGCTTCATACTCAGCCATATTGTTGGTACAATAAAAACGAAGCTGAGCCGTAACAGGATAGTGATGCCCTGTTTCAGAAATAAGCACAGCTCCTATTCCGACTCCTTTCATGTTAGCAGCCCCATCAAAGAAAAGTTTCCAGCTTGGTTTTTCGGCCTGTTCTAGTTCATCAATATGCATCACCTCTTCATCAGGAAAATAAGTCCTTAGTGGCTCATACTCTTCATCGACCGGGTTCTCGGCCAAATGATCAGCCAATGCTTGGGCTTTCATCGCAGTCCGAGTCACATAGATTATGTCAAACTCTGTGAGCAAAATCTGCCATTTTGCAAGTCTTCCTGTCGGCATAGGCTTTTGAAAGATATACTTCAATGGATCCAAGCGTGAAATGAGGTAAGTAGTGTAGGATGACAAATAATGTTTCAATTTCTGTGTCACCCAAGTTAGGGCGCAACATGTCCTTTCCAGGTGAGTGTACTTAACCTCATAAGCTGTGAACTTTTTGCTAAGATAATAGATGGCTTGTTCTTTCCTGCCGGTGACGTCATGCTGCCCCAGTACACAACCAAATGAATTTTCCAAGACTGTCAAGTAAAGAATCAAGGGTCTCTCTGGTTCTAGCGGAACCAGCACAGGTGGGTTTGTCAAGTAACCTTTTATCTTGTCAAATGCTTCTTGACACTCATCAGTCCACTTGACCACAGCGTCCTTCCTCAACAACTTGAAAATAGGCTCACAAGTTGTCGTGAGCTGAGCAATAAACCTGCTGATGTAGTTTAGCCTTCCTAACAGACTCATCACTTCAGTCTTGTTCCTCGGAGGGGGAAAATCTTGTATGGCTTTGATCTTTGATGGGTCCAACTCGATGCCTCGCCGACTGACTACGAATCCTAACAGCTTTCCGAATGGAACACCAAATGCACACTTGACGGGGTTAAGCTAGAGGTTATACCTGCGAAGCCTCTGAAAGAATTTCCTCAGATCTTCAACGTGGTCGGCCTGATGCTTTGATTTTATGATCACATTGTCTACGTATACCTCAATCTCCTTGTGTATCATATCATGAAACACATTAGTCATTGCCCTCATATACGTTGCCCCAGCATTTTTCAAACCAAATGGCATTACACGGTAGCAATAAGTTCCCCACGGCGTGATGAAGGCCGTCTTTTCTGCATCTTCTTCATCTATTAGAATCTGATGATACCCGGCATAGCAATCCACAAAAGATCCTATCTCACGCTTGGCACAATTATCGATCAAAATGTGGATATTGGGTAGTGGGAAGTTATCCTTCGGACTTGCTTTGTTGAGATTGCGGTAATCGATGCATACTCTTATCTTGCCGTCCTTCTTCGGTATAGGCACGACATTAGCCAACCAGACAGGATATCGAGTGACCCGAATAACCTTTGCATCCAACTGCTTGGTAACTTCTTCTTTAATCTTCACACTCATATCAGTTTTGAATTTCCTCAACTTTTGCTTGACGGGTGGGAACGCTGGATCAGTGGGCAATTTGTGGACCACTAAATCAGTGCTTAAACCTGGCATGTCGTCATATGACCATGCAAAAACATCTTTGTACTCAATGAGTGCTTTGATTAACTCCTCCCGGATTTCTGGCTCGAGGTGGACACTTATCTTAGTCTCTCGGACATTGTCTGTGTCTCCTAAATTGACGGCTTTTGTGTCATTCAAATTGGGTTTGGGTTTTTCTTCGAAGTGAATTAACTCCTTACTAATTTCTTCGAAGGCTTCATCCTCATCATCATATTCTAATTCGTAATCACAATCTACTTCTTGAACTATCATTTCGGAATCAGATTGATTTTTAAGACTGGGCTGAGGATTCCTTATGCACGCCATGTCATTAAGACCAGTATAAAGAGAACTGTATAGAAAACGAAAAGAAGAAAACAAAATTAAAATAAAATAAGGAATGAAGAAGAAATTTTTTTATTTTATTAAATTACGGGATAACAAGGTTTCACACTTGATGAACACAATAAAAATAAAAGAAATCCAGACTACAACCCTGGAATAATCCAGAAAACAGGAAGGAAAATTAGAGCCAACTACCAAGACTCCCTCCGAATGGGAAAAGGAGTAGTCATCCAATTTTTGATTTTTGCCTTTGGCCCCACAAACTGCAGATCCACCTTGCTGGACCCCTCCCCGACTTCTACCATGTTGATTTCGGTGAATAATCTTTCAAAGCCCTCATTTAAGTCTCCATCTGCACCAATCAATGGCCCTGTAACCTTGGACAGCAATTGTTTTTTGATGCTCGGCCTGACAAAAGATCTGGACAGGCGCGGGATTGGCTTGGGAAGGACCCAGACTCTTTTGTTCAACTTGCGGGCCCGTATCAAATCCGCCACTGTAGGCTTGAACCCCAGCCCAAAGGTATCCAGATTTTTGGGCAAAGAAACCAGTTGAACAATACCCTGAAGATCAGCCCCTAAACTTTTGCCTGGCACAAACCCGTTTTTCAACATCTCCGAGGCTACCATGACAGTTGCAGCTGCTATTTTGGGAAGTGGGATGCTTTCACCCTCGGGAACTTTTTCCACTGAAACCGTATCGAAGACCTGGTAAACCCAGGGCCCCTTGTCATTGTCAGCCTCTATGAAGGGTACGATGGCATCACTTATGGCGCTTACATTGTCTTCCCCATGTACTACGATCTCTTGCCTATCCCACTCGAATTTGACCATCTGATGTAATGTAGAAGGCACTGCTTTGGCGACGTGGATCCAGGGTCGCCCCAACAGCAGATTATATGACACTGCTACGTCCAACACTTGAAACTCCATGGTGAACTTGACCAGACCAATTGTTAATTCAAGTACGATGTCACCCACTGTGTCTGTACCGCCTCCATCAAACCCTCGAACATAGATGATGTTCTTGTGAATTCTGTCACCATCGACCTTCAATTTGTTCAACGTGGTCAAAGGACAGATATTGGCACTGGACCCATTATCAATCAGTACTCGAGTGACTACCGAGTCTTCACACTTCACGGTCAAATAGAGGGCTCTATTATGTTCTGTACCCTCCACGGGCAACTCATCGTCTGAAAAAGTGACCCTATTGACCTCGAAAATCTTGTTTGCTATTTTCTCCAGATGGTTCACAGATATCTTATCCGAAACATGGGCTTCGTTCAGAATTTTCATCAATACCCGGCGGTGCTCATCTGAATGGATCAACAAGGATAACAATGAGATCTGTGTCGGGGTCTTCCTCAACTGCTCCATAATGGAGTAATCTTGCGCCTTCATTTTCTTTAAAAATTCTTCCGCCTCTTCCTCGGTGACTGGATTCTTTGTCGCTACTGGATTGGCCCTTCTTAACTCTGCGGGAGCAAAACACCTCCCCGAACGAGTTAGACCTTGGGTTTCACACACTTCTCCTTTCCCTTTTTAAACCACCGTCACTCGTTCATAATTCCAAGGAACAGCCTTGTTGTTGATCATTGGAAGCTGAGTTACCGGTCTTATAATAACAGGCTCTGTGCGAGCACCCTTCACGACCACAATAGGTTTACTTGCAACCCCTGGCACTACCACTTTAGCTTGCTCGGGTTTCACTGAAACAAGGCTCGACGACCCTCTCTCGGCTACCACAGCTGGCTTATCATCTACCCCTCTCAACTGGACCACTGACTTCCCACTGGTTACTTTTTCCTTTGAGCTGATTTTGCTGGAACGGATCATCATTACCGTCTGTGAGGGCTTCCTGGGCTCCCCCTCTTTGTGTATCAACTCAATCATGTGTGTCTCATGGTGAGCTGGCAGTGGATTTTGATTAATATTTGGTGCTTCTAGGGCTTGACCTCGATCCGATGAGTATCGATAAGCTCTTGCAAAGCTGTTTTCAGCTTCCAACATTTCTTTGTATCATGCCTTGGGGCCCCTGAACAGTACTCACAACTCACCGAGTAGTCAAGATTTCTAGGGGGAGGGTTTGGTATTTTAGGCTCAATTAGATTCAACATGCCCAACTGCCTCAATCTGTGGAAAAGACTGGTATATGATTCCCCCAGTGGAGTGAAAGTCTTTTGCTTCTATGACCTCTCATTCTTAAGGGTTGGATTTGGTCGGAAACCCGTCCCGGGGGGGATTTATGTAGGCCCTTGGGTGTGGATATGTGTTTTGTGGAGCTGGGTATGGATTTTGTGGAGCTGGCGCACGCCATGACACGTGTGTCGGAGTTTGGGTATAGGTTTGTGCATGATGGACGGAAAAATGGGGATCTGGCGGTGGATAGTAATGTTGTGGAGGGATATATGGAGTATGGGGGTAATTTTGGTGGTAGGGTCGTGTTTGGCTATAGTAGGGTGACGGGCCTCTGGATCCGAACCAGGCTCCGGACTCAACAGTCGTGACATCTTCTTTCTTCTTCTTCCCAAGTACACCCCCAGTGTCGTTTTGGATGGCCTGAGTGGTTGCCTTGATCGCTGAATAGCTCATGATTTGTTGGACTTAAGCCCCTCCTCGACCATGCCTCCCATTTTTACAACCTCATTAAAAGATTTGCCAATTTCGGACACAATATGACCAAAGTAAGTCGGCTCCAAAGCCTGCAAAAAGTAATCAACCATCTCGCTCTCTTTCACTGGGGGATCTACCCTTGCTGCTTGCTCCCTCCACCGGAAACCATATTCTCTAAAGCTTTCACTGTGCTTTTTTTCCAGTTTGGTCAAGGACAGTCGGTCCGGAATTATCTCAAGATTATATTGAAAGTGACAAGCGAATGCTTGTGCCAGATCATCCCATGTATATCATCTTCCGTGATCTTGGCGGGTGTACCACTCCAATGCTGCTCCGCTTAAACTCTGACTGAAGTAAGCCATTAGCAATTCATCCTTTCCTCTGGCTCCCCTCATCTTACTGCAAAAACCTCTCAAATGAGCCACCGGATCACCGTGTCCATTGTACAAGTCGAATTTGGGCATTTTAAACCCTGCCGGTAGTTGTACATTTGGGAACAAACACAGGTCTTTTGTAAGCTACACTCACCTGACATCCTAACCCTCTCATATCCCTGAAGGATTGTTCTATGCTTTTCATTTTTCTGAACATCTCTTCCTGTTCAGGATTTCTGGCCGGTATTTTTGCTTTCTCTGGTAGGTCAGAATGTGGATCCTGTGGATAGGCTTCAGGTGCTTTGAAGGTAAGCTCCGGGGGATAATACTGGTTGTCCTGCGTTTGGAACACAGGTTCACTCGAGGATTTATGGAGTGTAGTTAGTGGAGATGCCACAAAGACAGTGGTGATTGGCGGAGGAGGGTATGGAATTGATTTTGGTGGTGGAGCTTGTGGCGTATGAGAAGTAGTGCCATGGTAGTGTTGATAAATGGGAAAGCCTGGATCGGTGGCGGGATGATCCTGAGACTGAGCTAATGGTGGGGTAAAAGCTGGGTTGGCTGGGTAAGCTGGCGGTGATTGCCCTTTGGACCAGGCCTGGTACATTTCGGCCATCTGTTGCTTAAGTTTGAGCATCTCCTCTTTCATTTTATAGATGTCCAACTCCTCTACCTCAACACTAGTGTCGACATCTGGGCTAGACATGATTTCCGGTATTGGTCCCTTTGATCTGGTTTGGTAATGGTAATGTGCCAGTATCCTCTAAATAAACTAATTGCTTGAATTCTCTGGAAATCAACAAACTTGTTAGTTTTTAGAGTTTTAACACATATGCAATTACACGTTGGGATGCAATGCACCTAGGCAATTAACCATTTCTATCATGCATTTACTTCGGTTGCGTGCGTCATTCCGGCCTCTCATAATTGTGCCCCTTTTTAAGCTTCCTTTATTCTATCCTTCTTTATTTATTTTTCATTTTCCCCCTTTTTCCCCTTTTTTTAGTGGTGGTCGAATCCTATAGAGATTGCCTACGTATCATGTTCCCACATGAATCAGACCGTGCATAGTTCTGCCCCGAGTGCGGAAAATGAAGACACCATTTTTGGATTTGTCAATCTTCACTAGCAAAACGTTTTATTACAAGGAAAAACATTTTTGAAAGGAAACTGACATGCTTGATACAGACTACAGACTCTATGCAAAAGGGAAATACAAACTCAAACGGACAATAGACTCTAAAGACAAGGAAAATACATACTCAAATTATGAATGTTTCAAAGTTTTGAATTTTGGCGCCCGCGGGGCGTCGTTCGGCCTCGCCGCGGGCTTTGGTGCAAGGCCCCTTTGCAGATCTTTCAAATCTTCCATGATCTGGTGGACATAAATCATTATTGAAGCAAATAAGGTGGTACGGTACATATCCTCACAAGCTAGGCACTTTATGGTGATGTAGTGCCCGATATCGTCGATTCTTCACTTTATTTTGTCCCTCTCCATAAGCAATCGCTCTATTTGTTGATTCTGTGTCCCCAACACTTGAGCGTTGTAAAAGAGTTGATCCTGAAACTCATTCATCTGTTTCTTCATTTGGGCCATCAAATCATAGTAGCGCTTCCTATCTGTTCTGGCATCTCGGGCTTGTCTGAAGATCCGCTCTTCGTAGTCCCTCTTCATTTGTTGCGTGAACCGTACTTGCTCTTCTGTCTTCTTTATCCATTTCCCCTGGATTCTCGCTAGACCAACTTTAGATTTTTCCAAGTCTTCTTGATATTCGAGGACTTTCTTCTTCAGACCGTTTATGAGCCTTTTATCAGCAAGGCTTCTCTCCTGGCTTTTGGCAGCTATTTTCATTTTCTGGATTTGAGTTTTGAGGACCTCATTTTCCTGAGCTAGTTTTCTCCTTTCTCCCTCATCTGCAGCGATATGCAAATCTTTCTCAAATATCAAATCCATAACTTGCTTCTTCAACTTGCCTATTGTCATCCTGTACTCATGTTCTTTAGCCAACCAATCCCACTGTTCTTGCGACGCCTTGACGAACTCCTGGAGATGGGGTCTTTTAGCCGGCCTTTCATGCTCAAGTTCTCTCTTGTACCAAGCAAGGTATCCTGGCGCCACTTCGCCTTTGGCCCGATCCTGCACGCAAGTATCTGCTTTTAAATATTGGCATTTACTCCAGATCTGACGGACTCTTGCTTTAGGAAACTGTCTATCAGGGCTAATCTCAATTACTTGAGCACTAAGATCTTCCTCCTGTGGCACTGTTTGGCATCTCCCGAGTTGTCTCGAAACCCGATATGACGTGTAGGGCTGAATGCTCTTGAGCCCCATCAGTATAAAGTGGGTCCTAGTTGTCGGCATATATATGACCTCATCAACGGGCAGCCATCCTAGCATCCACTGTATTTGGCTGGTGGTGAGGGTCCGAAAGAATGATGTCCACGCTGTAACTCCCTCGGGTAGACTGACCCCCTTGATTCTTGTGTAGAACTCTTTTATGCAAGTTTTCTTCGAGGAACCATAACTCAAGAGCTGGGAATGGTGGCAGAGATGCTCAGTCATCCATATTTGTAGCAACAAGTTACACCCCTCGAAAAAGTTCCCTCTGGCTTTGCAGGCTGTGAGAGCTCGAAAGATATCAGATACTATCATAGGTGCAAGAGTGCTTTCATCTTGAGTGAGCAAGGTACTGACGACCCAGCTATTTTTAAATCAATGTTTCCGTCTTTCCTTGGAAACACCCAAAGGCCAAAAAGGTTATCATAAAAGTCACTCGTCTATGCTCATCCCATTTCTGACGGCTACTTTTGCTGCATACTTGTTACCTTGATTGTTGAATCCTCCGACATGACCATATCTGTCGTATATGAAGCGCGGATTACAAAAACCCGCGGCCAAATCTGGGTTATGGACCGCCCTGGGTATCTTTAATGAATCTAAAAACCGATGCACGGTGACAGCTCTTGGAGCAACCAGGTATTTTTGCCTTATCAGAACTTCAGCATTTTCGATGTACCCGGCTATTTCCTCCAAGGTCGGGGTGAGTTCAAAATCGGGGAAGTGGAAGACATTGTGTGCCGGGTCCCAGCAGGTGACCAAAGCTCTTATGATATCCCCCCGAGGCTGGATTTCCAATAAACCCGTAAGACCTTTTAGATATTTCTTGACCTCATCTTGCCCCTTACCACCTAAATCATCCCACCATAGCCGCAACTCGAAAGGGATTTTAGTCATTATTGAAAAAGGTTCATTTTGCATCGTGCTCATCCTGCACATTTATTAAGGTGATTAAGAAAATAAAATTTATTTGACCCAACAAATTGACTATTTTTAATTTTCCACAGATTAAAAGGAAGATCTGGTTCCGAACACGGCTTTTCAGCACTTCGGGAATGAAGATTTTAAAGTTGGGTGAGTCAACCGGTCAAAAATCCAAAAATGACTAAAAGTGGCCGTTTATGCAAAGTCAGCCTTCCTGTGTCTCTTTCGGGAACATTCGGCTATTTTTGCCAAAAACGGCATTACTCGATTTATTATTGACTCTTTTTTTTCTCAAATTGAAATAAAGGACCCGGTTGAAAACACGGCCTTTCAGCGCTTTCGTGAGGAAGATTTTAAGGTTGTGCCCGCAAACCATTTAAAATGACTCAGGGTGGCCGTTCTTGCGAAAACAGCCTTCCGGTGCCCTTTTGGGGACATTCAGTTTATTTTAAGCAAGAATGGCGTCACCCGACTTATTTATGACAAAAATTTGACATTTTTGTAAAAGGGAGGTTGGACCCGATGAGGGTTGCCTACGTATCCCGCACCCTGTGAGAATCAAACCGGCGTAGTTCGGGACGCTAAAACAAACTTCTTTTGAAAACCAGACTTTTTACTTTTCTTTTTTTTTCAAAAATTCGGCAGAGTTTCGACACTATTTGGACATTGGTTTTTTCAAAACAGGCGATTAATTCTCTTTAACCCTCATACTGCTATTTCTTTTTCCTCAAAATATTCAAAAGTCGGTCGGCATGCAAGTCCGAAGCAAATAAATGCACAAGTAGCAAGTAAGATGCATCAGGATGGTCTTCTTCATTTTTGGTACACCTGTCCTAGACAGACCCAACCCCTGTGTTGAGTCTCCAAAGTCAAATGCATGTGATGCAAACAAACGTTCCTATTAGGGATCCGGCATGAAGTCACGTTATTCTAGGTTCAAAGCCTAGGTATTTGTTATAGACTGTGTACCCGAGCAGACAACTCGAGTCGAGGAGGGGGCAACGTACCGGGGACCCGCGAGATCGTCCGGCTTTGTAAGTTGTCCGGCCTCTTTCTTATTTCAGGGTATGACACTAACAGAATAGGGAGTCTCAACCAGTAAGCACATCCCCGGAGGTGAGAAGAGAAGGGTTTCGGCACAGTTTATATACAGTTCAGATAATATCAAAGCGGTAAAGCATTTAGCACATTTAGCGCGAAATATGTAGAAAAATCAGATAAAGCCAAACATAACAATTATTCTAAGCTCGAATTCTTAAACCGTGAACCAGAGATTCTGGGTTCTCTGATCCCCAGCAGAGTCGCCAGAGCTGTCACACCTCCTTTTTACCCGCGCCCGCAAGGGACGCAGATGGAGTTTTTCCAATTAAAGGACAATTGAAACGGGATTTGTTTATTTATTTTAGAGTCGCCAATTGGGAGATTTAGGGTGTCCCAAGTCACCAGTTTAATCCTGAATCGAGGAAAAGAATGACTCTGTATTACATTCCGCGATCCAGAAGTCCGGATAAGGAATTCTGTTAACCCGGGAGAAGGTATTAGGCATTCCCGAGTTCCGTGGTTCTGGCACGGTCGCTCAATTGTCACATTCGGCTTATTTATCTGATTTTAACAATTATGAGCTTATATGCAAGTTTTAACTCTTTACCGATTTTATTATTATTATTATTATTATTATTATTATTATTATTATTATTATTATTATTATTATTATTATTATTATTATTATTATTATTTTAACAGAGAATTGCAACGTTGTGAGAACGTATCTCGAACCATGTCATATCAATGTACACGTGGTTATCGACACATTTCAACTCCGTTGAGATTTGGATTTGGGTCACATAAATGTGCACCCGAGCTTAAGAAAGTAAATTAGTAAAGGCGCGCCTAAAGCGACTAGCATATCATTATTTTGGGTAAGGCCGAGAAATTTTGCTAAACGGCCCATCCCGAAGTCTAAGTAATTTTACCAACACGTATAGAGGGCCCCGCAGCTTGTGTATTTTTGTTTGTCGAGGCTCGTCTCATTCATTATATTTAAAAAAGGAATTTGCAATGTCGTGGAAATGCATCTCGAACCACACCACAATCAATGTACCCGTGATTAGCGACGCATTTCGACTTCGTTGAGATTTGGATTTGGGTCACATAAATGTGCACCCGGGTTTAAGAAGGTAAGGTTACTTAAAGTACGCGCCTAAAGAGACTAATGCGTGGTTATTTTGGGAAAAAGCCGTGAAGTTCGCTAAGCGGCCGATCCCGAGTTCTAAGTAATTAATACATACATTTGTGAGGGCCTGCAATCTGTGCGTTTTATTTGGCGAGGCTCATCTAGTTTATTTTAAAAGGACGATCCTAAAGTGACTACATTTTTTCTATTAAGTTCGTCTCTAAACACAAAATGAAGGTCCCAACCAATTGTTACTTAACTCTATTGTATGATTTTTAAGGATGGTCTTGTGATAGAGCTCGTTTCCTACGCCCAGATTTCATGCGTTATTCGGGCCAAGTTCAGTGTTCGACTCACAGAAGCGGATTCCAGTCTGATTTAACATACACAGGCTATTGCCAATTGCTTTACATGATGAAGCCAAACCCGATATATTTCAACTTTTGAGCAAATGGGCTGCCAACAATCATTATCTACCTACTATTGACAATATTAAAACCTTCATAGCTAGTGAAACTAACAAGTTTGAACAGGCAGGTTCAATAGAACAAACTCATGCTATCTTCATCTTACTCCACTTATTTAACTAAACAACTTGACAATAATGGGCATGCTTAACTATTCGAGAAAAGCACAGTTAACTTGGAAGTTTGATTTTTTAATTCTATGCTACTAAAGTTGGTAATTAAACTACTAAATTTGCAACTAAGAAAGGCAAATTAATGGTCCAATACAATCCATATCAGATACAAACTCCACAGCCCACATTCTTCATTGGGTTATAAAGATAGACTATACAACTTATCATTTATCTACTAAATTACAGATGCACTAAGTACTCCACTACTCGAGCATTTTCTTTTCACTTTTACATCTCACAGCTACATCACAGTGTGATTCGAAAGTGTACCTGGTAATAGACAATAGAAGAAGAGGAGGATCAGCAGAGCAGTAGCAAACAGCAACAGCAATACCCAGCAATACAGTAACAGAACAACCCAGTAACAGATTAGAAAGAAAACAACCAGCAGAATTCCAGCAGCACCCAATGAAACAGTAGCAAATAACCAATAGCAAACTCAGGAAAAACCAATTGAAACCCCAAAAATACCAACCAGCGACACCAATGAAATAGTAATAGTACTAGTTCTGATATTCAGCAGTAAAAGAAAAGACCTCACTTTTCAGTTTCTTAGCTCTCAAACACTGAACCTTTTAGGATTAAAAACCAGCCGGTTTTTTTCTCAAATTACTGAACTCTTAAATGTTAAAAATCCAGCCTAGACTCTCTGAAAAAAACTGAAAGAAAACTGATTTTTTCTTCTCTAAAAAAAACCAACCCCTCAATCTGTCTTAAATGTCTCTATTTATAACCCAAAACAGGCCTGCTATCTCTGCCTTGAAACGATCAGATTCTAACTGCCCACCCCCTTTGAATCCCATTACTTGATGTCTTCTTGTTTGAAGTTATTTTGTTCCCCACACTTGCATGCCTTATTCTCTATTGTTTCAATCAAAACTATGGGTTATTATAGTATTCCTATTAACTCCCATACTATCATGTTATGTTCCCCATTGATATTAAACTAATGGTATCTATTATCCACTGAACAGACCCTTAAGTTAGTCCACTTGCAGACCTGCTAAATCCCAAAATTACCCCCTTAACCCTTGTGTATTACTGCCCTGCCCTAAGCTTCATTGGTCTGTTATTAAAACTCTATGAGTTGTAACCCTAACAACTAATTTCTAATTGATCACTAAATTACTACAGCTATAAACCAATTTCCACTATCAAATTCACACAGTGATTCAGAGCAGAAGACCAGATCATTTCAAACATGGCATCAATCAAAGGGAATGAGTTGATCATATTGGGAACTAATCCTGATCAACTCAGACCCAGTGATTGAGCAGGGATTCAATAATACAAGCCAAAATTGAAGCAGTATGAATCAAGGAAGGAGGTTCATGTGAACAACTATAAAGAGCAGGAGGTCAAACCAAATACAGGGAATGAGCAAACACAACTCTAATTCAAGTACATACAAGATGCAGGATGGTAAACATACTGGTATGAACCAAAGGTTGAACTATTATCATGTTAACATAACATTCAAGCCTAAAAGACTAATCGACGATGCTTATTGATTACACAGGCTGTAACATTTAGCAGTTAACAACAAACAATCAGAATAAATAGACCAACAAGTGATTCGAGTGGTATTGACAAAGACAGGGAACTTATAAACTAACAAATTACATGGCTAATAGCATATATTCGACCATGAACAGAAGCAGACTCGACCAAATAAAAAGGTCTGATTGGAGAAGAAGAAGAAGCAATGTACAAAAACTGGATTATAACTAAACTAAACACAATTAACCGTAACAAAAATAGAACAAGAAAGGAGAAAAAGGTACCTTAACAAAACAGAAACTAGACGAACCCAGGTCGAACTCTTGACTCGAACTTTTTGAGGTCGAACGGACCTTAATCGAGTGTTCGCAACGGAGAACACTTCGACTAAGGTCGATTAGACGCCCAAATTCCTTTAATTTCGGACAAAACCCAGGTTTGGTCTTCATAGGGGTCTTGGTTCCATTTGGGGTTCGAATGGTTCTAGCAAGATTCAAACCAGGCCAAAGGTATTTTGGGCACGAGGGAGGTCAGGGGGTGCCGTGGTGTGAGTTTGGGACTGGTTGGGGTAGGTTTAGGTTTCGCTCGAATCTTCAATTGAAGATTCGAGAAGCTAGAGGTTGATTCAAGGAAAATGGTTAACGGATTCGTAACGAGGGTGGTCAGATGGCTTAGGGGTGTTAATTTGGTGACCGGCGGCGTTGTTGCCGCCGGGTTTCAGGCAAAGGGAACGAGGGCGGCTAAGGTTTGGGGGGGCGTCTCTGAAGGGTTTGAGAGAGACGATGGGCCGAGGGGGGATTTGGTTTGGGGGCGTGGGGTAAGGGATTAGGGTTATATATGGAAGGGGCGTTTGATCTTGGTCGTTGGATCAATCACGATCAACGGCCTGGATCATTTTACTAATAGGAAACGACATCGTTTGGCCATGCTGCGAGACTGGGTCGACCCGGGGTGAAATGGACCGGGTTATGGGGGAAGCCTGGGACCGTTAGATCAAAAGGAACGAATGGTTCAGATTTAATCACCTGAAACGGTGTCATTTGAACCAATGCTGGGGCTGAACTGGATCGTTTGATCTGTTTGATCAACGGTTCAGATTTGAGATGCGTAAACGGCGTCGTTTGAGTCCTCTGAGAGATCAGGCATATTGGTCCGGGTAAATGGGGTGTTTTGGGCCTGATTTTGGGTCCAAAAAATGGCCCAGTTCCGAATGTGTTTCTTATTTCACTTGTTTTTCTTTTTCCTTTTTAATTCCTAATTACCAAAAATTCTAAAATAAGTTGTAAAACCAAAATTAAATTAAAAATATTAATTAAACCTAAATAATAATTGACACACAAGATTAAATATTAATAAAAAAACAAAATCACACAATTGGATAATAAAACGACAAAAATGCAACAAATACATATTTTGTGATTTTCTTTCTTTTAGAAACAAAACATGGTTCAGTTAATTCCTAAGTGCACAATTAAATCCTAAATGTGCATGCAACATATATTTTTGTATTTTTAATTAATTAAAACAAGATAAACATTTACAGACAACAATACAAACAATTATCCAAAGATGCCACGCAAATTCTTAAAAATGTACCTAAAGGACATTTGTTTTATTTTTTTGATTTCTTTTGGAGTAGTTTCCGTGAAGCAAAAATCACGTGCTCACGCCAGGCACGACAGAATATGATGCAAAGATGGCAAATAAGGAAAATGAACGTGCTTGTGTAGCCTCTGTCATAGCTCAGGGGACTCCAGCCTAAATTGCGTCGGGCCAGAAGATTCACAAGAGGGATCTCACCCAAGAAAGTCGGTTTTGGCTAAGCTTTATTTGTTCTAAGCATACAACCAATAAGAAATGAGACTAACATCAGTCTAGAGAAGGTAATCCTCATTGCTTCAATCATGTCGGGTTTCAGGATTGATTTGGGGCAGCTTATATTCCCTGAGATTGAGGTCCAGGCACTCCAGAAGGAAACTTCGCTTCCCTTTCCATGCCTCATCAATGCTTTGTGTGAAGATGCAGAGGCTCCCCCACTTTTCAAATATGACCGCATGGTAGAATCTCCTCACGATATTGGCATCACTAGGCACAACACTACTTCAGAGAATGTGCCCACAGAGCAACCACTCATCTTCCTACTGGCCTCATCCACTTCAGCAGCACCTACCACCTCTTCAGCACCAGCCACCTCTTCAGCACTTGCCACCTCCACATCCACTCCTAGGCTGTCCATTGCTACACCACATGTTTCACTTCCTGCTATATCCAAGCTTGGTCTACTGGCATCACATGCTAATTTCAACGTAGACAAGCTTGCAAAAGACCTTCAACTGCTCATCAGGCAAGCATTGGCACTATTCCAAGCCTCGGTGAGTGATCTTCAAAAGAAACATCTATCATATGAAGATCGACTCCAAAACTTTGAAGCTCGCCTTGAGAAGGTTGAACGAGGTAGAAATGGGTACGTGCCTCAACTCAAAAAGGATGTTGCCGAGCTCAAGTCGGAGATGCACAAATGTAGATGTTGGAGTTTGACCTCACAACCCTTCTCCTGGTAGAGGAGGAACATGGCATTGGCACCTCCCAAGTACCGGACTTTGATTTGGACTTCACAAACCTCCTCTCAGTAGAGGAGGAACATGGTACTGGCCTCCTACAAGCTCTGGGACCTCCTGCAC
Source organism: Nicotiana sylvestris (assembly GCF_000393655.2). Lineage (NCBI taxonomy): Eukaryota > Viridiplantae > Streptophyta > Magnoliopsida > Solanales > Solanaceae > Nicotiana > Nicotiana sylvestris. The sequence continues at coordinate 106,287,812 of NC_091063.1, read as the reverse complement.
ACACCGATGACTAGTGAGATGCGGAATCCGTAGAGTCTCATGAGGAGATGGACGAACAACAAGTTGTTGAGGAGGTTGATGATCAGAGGACTAACAAAGGTAAACAGATTGCTTCTATAGAGGAACAGGGTGATGAGGAGGCAAACTTGCAGAAGGCTATCGCACATTCTCTTAAGGATATGGCTGCCATGGCTACAACTACGACCATAAAACCATCATCAGGTGAGGCCAACAACTCCCAAGTCCAGGACCCGGCTCCACAACTTGCGGAGCCTCCTACTTTGGTCCCGGACACCACTATCCAGTCTAAGGTTCCACCCACTACCTACCCTATCTCAGTTCCCGCCCCCACGGCCATATCAGACAGTCCAACCCTTCAAAGCACTTAGTGCACCCCAAGAAGACTCTAACCTTTGCTCTTACTTTTTCAATGCATTGGGTACAATGCATGCTTCTATGTTGGGGGATGGGATAGAAAGAAAACTTTTGCAACTTGTATATAAATATTAGTGTTGACAGTGTAGATATGTATATGGTAAAGAATTTCACTTGGTTTTTCTTGGCCGGGTTCATTTCCAAGAGGATAATAGTAGAACCATGGCCGCAGTCATGAAACATTTAGACTTATTTGGTGATTTTGTTCTAGATTCAAGCATGTGATAAGTTTTTTGTGAAATTAATTGTACCCTTCAAATTTCGTGAATAAATAGTTATTTTTGTGAAATTGAGGCTCGTTCTTTGACTTTGTGCTTACTTAGAATCTCAACTTCAAGTAACGAAGCTTTTTATTGTCTTGTCTTCATTTGAGGGCTGAAAATATGCCGATTCGAGCATTCCATGCATCATGAGTGGTGAGAATTTGCGAATAATGCATGTGCTTAGCTTGTAATATCTAGAACTTGCCTGTTTGATTCCTCAATGCAAATCTTAGGTTGATGATTGATTGTCAAAATGATATTAGGCCTTCCTTGTGATTGCTAACTAATTTTTGGCCAAATTGACCTCTCTTGTGCACTTATTACCCTAGTTGTCCCTTGTTAAGCCTTTAACCTTTCCTTTGGCTACCACACTACAAACCTTTACACCTTTCTGTGAAATTATTTCCTCTTTTGAACTCGCCCCTCCTTGAATATTATGAATGAGGCTTTAAGCCTAAGTTGGGGGTGTTGGTATCAATTGGGAAACGATAGAGAAATGTATTGTGTAAAGGCTAATCTTTTGAGGTTATATTTTGTGAAGTGAGCAGCTAAGTTAAGAGCCGACGTACTTTAAACCAAAAGCTTCATGTCATTCTAAACTATGAAATACTCTAACTTCCAAAGAGAGAGAAAGAGAGAGAGAGAGAGAGAGAGAGAGAGAGAGAGATTAAGAAAATATGGTAAGGCAAACAACTAGGGGATGGTCATGAACTGCAAGGTGGGTTGATAATAGCAATTAGATGTCAACAGGGGCAATATGTGGTATTCGAGTAAGAATTCGAGTAGCGTTCAAGGAGGGTATAGTCACTAATTTCCCAAATATTCATCCAACTCATCCCCAAGCCTACACTACAAACCGTGAAAAGTTCTTTTTGATCAACAACCAATTATTCATGAGCTAGCAACGAGTTAAAATAAGGGCAAGAATATAGATTGATACTTGTAGCACTTAGCTTTCTTTCTAAGTGCAAGAGTGTTTAATTGTATCCCTTGCACATATTTGTATTTGTTGAGTTGGAGATTTTCTTTGCTCCGAGGACGCATGAATTGCAAGAGTTAGCAGAAGTTAGGTTACTTGAAGTAGGATGCAAGTTCATATCTAGCTATTAGTATCACTCTGTCATTGCTTTTGAGGCTCGAAGCTCACAAACTGATTATTTGAACAATTAATCGATTTTTGTCTCTATTGAAGGGTAAATAAAGGAAGTTACATACTTGTTAACTAACAGTTAGCACCATTCATATTCATTGATGTTTCTTGATCAGTTGGAAGTAGATTAGTTTCCTAGTAGGGTAACTTATAGTTGCTCGAGGACGAGCAAGATTTTAAGTTGGGGTATTGATGTGTCGTAGAAATGCGGCACTTTTGATACTAATTTCATAGACTTTAGCTTATCTCTTAAAGCATTGCAAGTTATTTCTTATGAAGTTTTGATGTTTTACAGGAAACCAGACATGAAGAGCCAAGAACATGAAAAAGATGACAAAACAACATGAAGAAGGCAGATTTGCGACAGATATGCGACCGCAGAAGTGATGTGTGAACCGGAAACCTATCGCAGATGTAACCATCCCATCTTAGTTTCAAGAGTCAAATATGCGATTTAATATGAGGTCTCATAATTCATGTGTAGACCGCAAAATTGTCGCACAAATACAAGAGGAATTCCAGTGAAGACGAATCAGCTATCCACTATACGGCCACGAAATTATTATGTGAACCGCATAACCATAATGAGATGGAAATCTGGAAATCTTGGAGATCAAATTTGTAGCATTTCTACTTATGTGTGGATCGCGGATCAGTTCCGCGGTTCATTTTGCGATTGCAAACTAATCTGAAGGGCTATTTTTGTTACATTTTGTCCTCGAGTTTTGGGACATTATAAATAGAATAACTAGAGTTTTGTGGGTCATCTAGTCTGAAAAAGGTCCTACACTTAGAGCATTAAATACACCACTTGTTTTGGAGCTTTTTGGGAGAGATTCCAAGACTTTGTTTATTCTTGTATTCTAGTATGAGTAGCTAACTTTAAATACTAAGGTTGTGGACCCTAAGTGGGTGCAATGTTAATGGGTGTTTACCATTGTTTATATATATATAATGGGTGATTGATTTCTATTCATTTCTTATGTTTCATTTATGGTTGGTGGTTGCAAACATTAACTAGTGCCAATTTACTTTTGTCTTTCACTTGGAAAAGTGGGTTAAAGTGTGGTAGAATTGAATAGCAAGAAAGGCGTTAAACCTTGTTTAATAGAATCTCTTAGGACTAAATGGGTTCTACTTGGCATAAATTGGTTGCTCTTAATTGTAACTCTTTTACATTTGAAAAAATCATAAAGAGAAAATACTACCTAATTATTGAAAAATATTGGATAGTTATTTAGGAGGAATTTCCATTTCAAAGGACCTCCCATTAGAAATATATCATATTCACACTGATAGCATTACATTCTATACACGGGGACACAACCTTGTTTTCTTAATCCTTTTCATCAATTCCCTTAACAAAATAGCTTCTCTTAACAAATCACAATTACCAAACTTTTTCCAAACTAACGGAGTAGAATTACACCTTTAGTCAAGTGGCACACTATTCAAGTGACATTTTCACACCTATTCCATGTGGGATTCGACCCCAACCTAATAGGATTATTATATTTGACATTGGTCGCCTTACACCATTTATATAGGTGTAATTTGAGCATATCAAGTAACAAACAACATAGAAGAGATAAATGTACAATAGCAAACAAAGTAGGAGGCCTATAGGCAACAGTGACAGATAAGATAGAATGCACATAAGTAACGGTAATAGATAAGACATGATGTACCTAAGTAACAACAACAGACCAAGAAGGTGGTAAGTAATAACAACAACAACAACAACAACAACAACAACAACAACAACAACAACAACAACAACAACAACAACAACAACAACAACAACAACAACAACAACAACAACAACAACAACAACAACAACAACAACAACAACAACAACAACAACAACAACAACAACAACAACAACAACAACAACAACAAGGTAAGGGCAGAATATATATGCATGTATATGAGGGAAAGATAAACATGATACTATGCATGTCTCTCATCCTTACTTTCACAGGAACACACTTCGTGCCATGAACTCTCATTCTCACTTGAACATAAACACCCTTCGTGCCAATATCATATCAAATTGCATGGGAATACCCTTCATGCATATATCACTCATCCTCACTGCACAGAAATACCCTTCGTGCAATTTTACTTATCCTCACCAAGCATATGTATATCGGTACAAGCAAGGTAGGATGCATAAATACTATTGAGAGGGATTAGTAAGTGTAATATGATTCCTGAGAAATAATCATAACTATCGCACAAATAAGCAAGCCAACATTTCAAGAGCTGTCTTATCCAAATATCACATGATCTTTAACATGATTAAGAAGGCTCAAGTAACACAAATATGACATGTATAGATAAGTGTTCGTAATACAAGCATGTCTGCGATCAAATCCAGTATATCACAACTTCAAGAATAGCCCATCATTTCATTTAAGATGTCATATGTTTATTCATAATTTCTAGCATGGATAATTATACTCATTTAGTCGTAGAAACAAACAAAACATAAGTCAAAAGGATCAAAAAGTTCAACAAGGCACAAAGAACCATATAATCTATCCCGAGTATGGATAATCCTGACACATGCATATACGCTCGTCACCTCGCATATGCATCAACTCTGTATGAAGCAAACAATATTATTTATTAAGAAAAATTCTCTCAAACTAAAGATAGGTAAGACACTTACCTCATACCATAACAAGTTCAGCAACCTAATACCATTTTTCTTAGAAATACTCCTTAAAACGATCAAAAACTAGTCAAATATAATCTAAGAAAGTCAAATAATGCAAAAGAAAACATCCTCAACCAATAACGGTTCAATCTTTGATGAAATTTCAATAGTCAACAAAAAAATAAACCCGGACCCACATGGTCAAACTTCAAAATCAAGACCAAATCTTGATGACTCATAACCCCACGAGTCCAAATATATAATTAGTTTCAAGAAAATTCGACCTCAAATTAAGGTCTAAATCCCCAAAATTAGCTCTCTCAAGTTCAAACCCAAAAATTCAATTTTACACTATAAAATCCTAGATTTAGGGCAAAAATCTATGAGGAATCATGATATATAATCAATACTAACCTTAAAATATCAACGTTATAAGTTGAGATGAAAATCTATCTCAATATCGCCTAACCCTAGCTCTACATCTTAAAAATGGTTAAAAATAGTCTAATCCCGATTTATGGTTTAAAAATATCCCTGGGCGAAATTCATCTTCCCGTTCGCAAAGGACCTATCGCGTTCGTGAAGGCCAATGATCAGTGACCATCGCACTCACGATGCCAACCTCGTGTTCGTATAAGCTACTCCCCCAGAGCTTCGTGTTCGAGACTAGCTCCACATTCGCGAAGCACTAAAATCACACCAGAAACCAGCAAATGAAACATGAACAAAAATAGTCAAAATCATTCGAACCCTGGTCCAATTATCCTATCAAGTCTATATATCTAGCAGGGACCTGCTCGAAGGCTCAAAACACCAAACATAACATTAAAACAAAGAATCACGTATCAAACCAAGAATTTCAAAAGTTCTAATGTTCAAATTTCTAACTTTCGATTAAACGCGCCGAAACGGCCTCGGGTCTCTCGAGACCCAAATCAAACATATGTACAAGTCCAAAATCACTGTACAAAGCAACGAAATCATCAAATCATCAATCAGGGGTCTTTTACTCAAAAATTAAATATTGGTCGACTCCAACAACTTAAAGCTTCCAAAAAGAAAACTCTTTTTCCAAAACACTCCAGAACCTCTAAGAAATCAAAATCAACTACACGCGCAATTCCTAAAACTTGTTCAAAAGAATCTACTCAAAGTCTCAGATCGCAAAACGAAGCGCTAGAAATCAATATAACTGATCGGATTGTTACATAGATAGAACATCAACATAGAGTCCTGCCATGGATTTGGACAATGGACTTAAACGAAATTAACGACAAGAACAAAACAAATACAGTCTAATCCCACAAATAGGGTTTGAAAAGGTTTGTGTATGCGCAACCTTACCCCTATCTTGTGAAGGTAGAGAAACTATTTTTGATAGACCCTTGTCTCCCGAGAACATAGTCACAACATTAGTTGTTAAAAAATGAACATAGTTTGCAATGCTTTACCTCTCCCATGAATATAACCTCGTCCTCATTAAGCAAAGCACAAATACATATGAATGTTTATTTGAGATGTTTCATTAGGCATTGCAACCTCTAATCTAGGGATGGAAGCGGGGCGGTGCGGGTGGGTTGCGGGTTTCAGGGTATCTGGGGCGGTACGGGTTTAAATCTATGCGGTATGGAGCGGGTTGAAATAATCTTTTAAAAGATTGATGCGGTGCGATGCGGGCGCGGGTTGTGGGTTTACACGAATTTACACAAGTTTTCTGGTTTTGGCCTATTGTATATTCTAAAAATTATCCGGCAAGACATGTGCAAGGTCTGTGACAAACTTAAAGACCATAATCTCTGTAAAACCAAAAAGTCAAAAGAAAAAACTTATCATAGTCTCTGCAACCGCTTAACATCGTTTACCATCCCTACTCTAAGCACCTTAGTGGTGTGACTCGCAGCTTGTGCTTTGTTTACTTCTGAAATGAAACATCACCTCCAGCCTGCCCCTATTACATGCTTGGGCAGTGAACAAGTATTGCCATGAAATGACCGTTGGTTTGTACGAAAAATTGAAATGACCATAGCTTCAAGGGAACCAATGGACTAACACTTAGTGGTCCATAATTGGTAAATACTGAAATTAGCAAAATTCCACCAACTGTTCTTTATATTTATGCACAAGCAAAGATAAACCATGTCGAAAAGTTATCTTAGTAGACTGGAATAGCATAAAAGGGAACATATTAATCTGCTTAAAAGTTACAATGATTATAGACTGGAAAGTTCACAAGCAAATACTATTCGTCCACTTGTACATTTGCATGTGTTGAAAGTATTAATCTATCCAAGGCAGAAACTTGTATTGTCACAGAGCTTCACCACAAAGTAATAAACCAAGGTCATTTGGCATCCTTGTCAAATTAGCTGAACCAACCAGAGACTATTCTGTAGACTAAGAAGCTGCTGTTGTATTGCTGCTTCTAATCTCTGTAAAACCAAAAAGTCAAAAGAAAAAACTTATCACAATGAGGCTCCACTATGTCCCTATCATGGCAGGTAAATATCTCTATAGTACTCCGACCTAGCGAATGAACAAAAAGGAAGATTGAGAATGCACTATGACAATGGATAGTGGATACATAAAAAGCCACAGGACAGACAGTATTACACACATATATATATACACACATTTGTCCAAAGTGCAAACAGGTGTGGCACACCAACTTTCACATTCCTTGCCTGGTCCTGGTCATTCAGTCTCATGGTGGAAACACTAAGAACTGCAGTAATGTAATCCAGTTATCCTGAAATATTCTTTAGTTGAGCTTTTGTGAAAGCAAGTAAGCATGTTCAACTACTTTACGGAGAGAGTAGAGACAAATTAGTAGTAGGTAGACGAGAAACCAAAGCTTTAAGCTGATCCAAGCAGAATGTTTATTATCTCCCTAAGTTGCAAGAGAAAACCTTCTCAGAGAGCTCAAAACTGACATGAAAATGAGCTATGCCATCAAGAGCCAAAAGGAAACAAATGAGATGAAACAAGAAATTAATGTGTTACGTTTATTTACTACTTATTTAATCATAGTGTCTCCTATTAATCTGAGATATCACAAGTAAAGAATCTGCAAATACCCACCAAATACATGTGCAGATGTGTAAGGAGATAGATTTTTTTTTTTTCTAAATTTGAGTGGATTTCTAGAGTATGTTAAGGGGTCAATTTTCACAATTTTCCTTTTTATTGTTTGGTTTACTGTCATAAAAAATGTTAATAGGCCTGGTTAGTCGAAGACGGATTAAATTCATCATCCGCGCACTCGTGTATGATTTATGAAGGAATTGAAATTTCACAAGTATGGGCATTTCATTGCTCCTTGTATATAAAAGTTGCTTGACTAGTAATGCAACACAATTTTTGAATATATTCCATTTTAAAAAATTATTTATTGTACCAAGCAACCAAAAAGTATGCATAAAATATTTACAGGAAAGAGGCATCCTACTATTGGGCATGTTCTTATTTCAAAACAAAATGAGGGCCATTGTTTCACATGAAAGTGAACTATGCCATTAATGCCTAGGTGTATTCACACCTATTTCAACATAGGGCAATCAGAGAGGAGGGAGCTACTCCATTATCCGCTGCACTTAACTCAGTACGTACATCATTTACCATGTCATATTTTTCTTATGTATGGTACTTGGAACCTATGTTGCGGACTCTCCGAAATGCTGCTGCACCCGTGTCGGATTCTCCAAAAATGCACTAATTTTGGAGGATCCGACACGCATCCGGCAACATTTTCGGAGAGTCCGAGCAACATAGCTTGGAACACCGGTAAGAATGGCTCTCAAACCTTCATATTTGTTAAGTGGGAGAATACTTTTATAACATATTGGGCCGTTGTTGTTGTTGTTGTAGATCAATTAAGCTTAACAAAAAGCCAGCCAAAAGAGAAAAAAAGTTAACAAAAAAAGAACTTACCCCATGATCCATGGGCTGGCAAGCTGACATACTGAGGACATGACCCTCTTGATAAGGCGCTAGTATCACGTGCACAGTCACGAGGCTATAGAAAGGACAGGGATTGAATCCTATATTAGTGGGGAGGATTATGGAATGACAGTTTGCTAATAATAGAGATTCAAAATAAAATACAAATTAAAGGGCAGCCCAGCGCATGAAGTATCCCATGTTTACGCAGGGTCAGGGGAAGGGCCGCACCACAATGGGGTGTAACATAGGCAACCTACCCTAAGCATCAATGGCTAATTCCACGGCTCGAACCCGTGACCTAAAGGTCACACGGAGACAACTTTACCATTCCTCCAAGGCTCCCCTTCAAAATACAAATTAAATGCATGAAATCAGAATACCGAAACAAAGCCTGTATTCTTCCTAACCCCACTGTTCTTAACATATAGGATATTGATTAAAGTGACAACGAGGGGGTACTGGATGATAAAAGAAGGTCGGTCATTGTCTTCTGTTCGTTTTCTCATCAGTTGGCTTTTCGGCGACATGCAAACCTTAGTAGCCGTCTACATATGAACAAGAAAACTGGTTCTTAACGATCAAGTCATGAACTTTTCTGCATTATGGTCCTGTGAAATCTACTGGTGAGAGTGAGACTATCCTGGATGGCAAGGAAGTTTACAGAATGAAAGGTACTTCGTTGATGCTGACAAAGATTTCTTTTTTTCGTTTTCTTTGAACAGGCACTGGCAAAGAGTTCTACAGACGCAACATACTATCTGAAAATTTTCATTTTATGCCGTCAACATCATCATTACATTACAGTAAATGTGAGTCATAAAGCATCTATTCCAGTATCTGTTAGAGGATTAGAGAGACAACAAACCTCAAAATTCTTATAGAAGCATATACGAAGTTCCTCCAGGGCATCGCCTGAGCATGTTAACTCGGGGGTTGCATGGAAAGCATTTTCAATTGATGAAATGATGCCTCCTAATGGATACTTTTCGGAATCTGATGGTACATATCCAGCTTCAAACAGAACTTCCTGGAGTTGTGTTTGAATGCATTAATGTTAGTCATGTACCAGGAGTAATTACTATTCATATCCAATTGTCATGCATAACCACTATATGGTTAGTCAACTGAGATTGAAGAATAACTTGTTAATATTCAACTGAAAACAAAATGAAACTGTATCAACAAGAGAACCATTTTCACATGGATAAATTGATATCTATATAAAAACAGTTTTTAGTGCATAAACAATATCAAGAATGTTTTGATTCAGTTGATTAATTGATACCCACCCACCCCCCCAAAAAAATATATATATATATCCTCTGTTGATTACCGAGTTGCAACTGATTTCCTCTTGGTATATTTTGCATCAAGGGGAACTAGGTATTAATAAACACCCAGGAGAAAGTTTTGAGATATAATCATATTATTCAAGATGCAACAACTTCTTCACTATTTGAGGTCATCAAAAAATTTCATAGAATGAAAATACCCAAGCACAAAAAGATAAAAACAAAAACTACAAAACTGTACAAGCAACAAGAAGAAAAGGACATAAAATTTCTAAGAAAAAAAGGTATTTTACTCTTCCAAGGATAGTATACCAGGACTATAATACATAGCATGAAAAGTCACTTACTGTAACATTATACTTGAAGTAAACATTCAACGTAGTCAAAAAGAACTCATATTCATCATGGACAACTGGATAAGCACATGTCCCATGTTTTTCTGCAATCAATAAACATGAAAATATAGTCACAAATGATACTTAAAGAATATCCTATCTGGCTTTTGTCCCTATAAAAAATTTAAACCGCATACAAGTAGGGGTAAGGTCCGTACACACTACCCTTCCAGACCCCACTTGTGGGATTACACTGGGTATGTTATTGTTGTTGTTGGTGTTGTTGCATATAAGTATACCAGACATTCTGTACTATAATCAGGTTGGATTTTGTAGTGAAAAAATGCCCTGCCTCCATATAACTCCCTATTGAAAACCAGGTGTTTTGTTTGGTAACCAGAAGATGTACGCCCCATCATAATACTATGAGGTATTTGTAAAAAGAACAAACATGAGTTCTTTTACACATTGCACTGCAAAGCGATATAACAACCACTGGGAGTAGGGGCGGGATTCTCAGAGTAACTTAGAGGGATTAATTCTCCCCAATAACAAAAATGTGTCTTTTAGCCCTTTGTTGGCACAACATCATCATACCAAAGGGAGATTACAGCATATTGATGGTGTGCACAGGCTTAAGCGCACACAAGAGACAAGACATCTCATTGATTCCATGACAAAGCAGAAGGAAATAACTACCTTCTACCTCAGTTTTAGAAGGATAATAAATAAATAAATTTACTGTACACGAGGAAGTACATGCCTAATCACTTGTCAGCATCCAAGGAGAAGAAGGGAGCTACACTTAATTTGTTAAGACATGTCAACAGTCAAATTACTTTCTAGGTTTTTACATCACTGGCTCCTTTATGTACATATAAACCTTGCTTCTCAACTAAGTTCTAAGAAATAGCAAGCTTGCAAGATTAATTTAACATAAAATATCGAATAAGACAAGGTAATTACCCCACTGTGCTTGAGTATCTCCAGAGTCAGCATAGAGGAAATGCAAGGAGGATGTGTCAGTTCCTTAAATTGTATCGAATTCAAACAATCAATGAGAAAAAATAATAGTGAAACCACCTCATGTGCCCAGAATGGTCCTTTTCTGTGATGGCAAGATCTGGGGGAACCACAACTTAAAGAAGGCCAATACTTCCTCAAGGGCTCGAGCAATGTTGAAATCTGAGATGACAAATAGTACTTTGGCTCAAAAAAATAAATTTGACCTTGGTGATGAGGAGTAAGCATATCTATGAAATGGAAAAAAGGGAAGCACCACTGAGATTAACTAAGCTTCTCAATGACCTCATAGTGGAGTTTCCAAATATCCTAGCTAACCAACGAAGTTCACAGAAGCTTGCAGCGCTAATATGAAATAAAATCGCTTGAAGCCAATTTACAGCAAAAGATGTTTGATGGCTTAACTCTCTATCTGTATTTGCATAAATAATTGGCACCTTGACACAATTTCATAGCCATAGTCTACGTTACAAATATGAACAAATTATTTAACAGAATTCAGATCTGAAAAATTAAGCAGACAAAAGGTCTTATAATGCAAACTTCATGATTAAAAGTTAAGATAGAAAATAGACAAACGTGTAAGTGTTCACACAAAAAGAACTGCTCAATATGAAGGTGAAGATTTAGGAATCCGTTCTTGAGTGCTTGATCTTGGTAAGAAGTTGCACCCAAGGATGTGGCCTAGTGATAACTGGAATGAGGATCACGGGGAAGAAAGTTTTGAATCCCAGTAGAGGCCAAAAAAAAAGCTAGGCGATTTCTACCCCGACACCACTGTTATCACAATAAAAAAAATCTCCATGAACTCTTGTGGATTTAGTCCTGTCATCAGAAGACATTGGCATTCCAGTTATAAACTGTTCACAAGCAATGCAAGTAGTTCCACCAATCAATTCTCACATTCCAGGCTGCTCTCTCATAGAAAAAGGGCAAGAAAATACAATAAGCAAACATACCTCTCTCTCATCAAATGCTTTACCAGAACAGCAGGAAGGCCAAGTTCCATCATTGTACTCTGTCCAAAGTCCATCTATAGCACAAGAAACCTTATTCAATTCTATCTTTCACTTTTCATCACATACAAAATTAATTAAACACCCTTCTGAAATGGAGTAGGACTTACGAATTGTGAATACAGGTGGCGAGTTCGAGCTGCAAAAATACAAAAATCACAAGTAAGCTCCTATAACGCATGTTATATAATGAAATTGCCGCAAAACAAATATATCTAAATTTCTTATTCTTTTTCTTGCTATAATAATCGGTAAATAATTGATCCACTTTGCGCTTCTCCACTTAAAGATAGTAGTAGTACTAGATTTGGTTCAGTAGCCATCAGACCAAAGCCATGGAGGCCCATAAACTCTAATCTAACAACAACTACAACAACTAAGCCTCAATCACAAACTAATTGAAGTCTGTCGTATGAATCTTCAATATCCATTTAGCACCATTTGGACCATACTTTAATTTAATCCTAACAAAAAAAAAAAAAAAAAAGAGAAAAAAAAAGGCACATAAAGAAGCATAAGATCTATGATGGAAAATATAGCGGTAATTGCATTGAATAGTACATTTAACTTTCAATTAACTAAAACATGTGTATTTGGTCCTTTCATATATGAATAAGTGATATTAGACTATTTTTAGAACTATATTACCCTCGCATCAGTATTCAGATGGTTTAGCACTTAATAAAATTTGTTACATTTGTGAAGATTCACGTGCAGAGGGATCAAAGGTGCACGTATCCACTAAACAAAGACCAAAATTAGAAATTTGTCCATATTTGAGGACTACAAGCCAAATTTTCCAAAAAAAAAAAAAAAGAAAAAGGAGATATACCGGCTGCAACAGGCGTTGGAAGAACAACAACGGCGAGTTCTTCGGCAATAGGTGCCTGGCCATTGGAGAGATAGCTTGAAGTAATTGAACTCTCGCTGATATCCTCCTCCTGCGCCACCGCCTCCTCTTCTCAGTAATCCTACTTCCTCATCCCATCCACCGTTGACTCCAACCAGAATACAACATGCTCCGATCAACAGAAATAGCATTCGTAGATTCACAATAGCGTGGACCGGAAGGAAAGTCATGGCTCTACCCCTACTGTTCTATTCCTAATAGTTTTTCAGTTTTCTTTTTCTTTTTTTTTGGTTTTCGTTCTTATGGATATGCCCATGAGTTGTGAAACAGTTTTATTATAAATAAGGGAGAAGGCTGGTGGCAGACGGCAGTTTTGGATTTATTATTGTGAACAAAAAGAAAAATGAAGAAGATAAATGGCGTGAGGGTTAGTTAACGGACAAAGTAGAATTTGGCACTTTTAATTTGCTGGCGGACTTGAAGAATCTTTGCGTTCATGTTTGATGAGCATTTAGTACTCTTTCGGTTTCATGATTTTAACTCAGAGGGGACCTACGTGATGGCTTGAGGGGTCACGTGACCCCCTTACCTCGTCATAAATTCTGTATATACATATTATATATATTTGTATATATATATGAGATCTTTTAAATATTTTAAGTATACCAAAGATGTGAACGGAAGAAGTGTTTGCTTTGGGCCCTTTAATTCCCAACTGTGTTGAGGATGTTGGTTCAAAACCCCCCTTTATCTTTTTTCTCCTCCTTTTATTTTTATTCTTTGACTACAATGTAATTTATATTTAATAGCAAATTGCTTTATCTTTTATTTGTATCTCTTTTTTTTTAAATTCAATTATAATTTAGTACTAATATATAATAGTCAACTTTATTAATATTTTAGTTCTTTGAATAAAATATAATTTATATTTAATAACAAATTGCTTTTTTTTACTTTTATCTTTTTTTTTATTTCATTTATAGTTTAGTACTAATACACAATAGTCAACTTAATTAATTTTATTCCTTCTCTTCTTATAGTACCCATTTTGCAAAGAAATATCTCTCTCTCTCTCTCTCTCTCTCTCATATATATATATATATATATATATATATATATATATATATTTATTTTTATCGCTGGTGATTAGCATACAGTGGTGCCCCCATCTTGCTCAAATCCTGGGTCCGCCTCTGTTTTAACTTATGTATGACTTGGAACTTTTCATCATTAGTTTGCATTTTGAGGGGACGTTTAGTTGGAAAAAAGTTATCCCAATATTCATTATCTTGGGATTAGTTATCTCGGAATTAATTATTTCATCTCTCAATGGGGATAAAAAAAAAACACTATAATTCCGGGATAACTAATCTCGGGATTAATTATACCGCAATTTTCTACCAATAAAATATGGGATAAACTCTTATTAAATTTGGTCCCGGGATTAATTATTCCTTATCACTCATACCAAACGAGCCCTGGAGGTTTGGAAACTTACTAAGTTTGACTTAGAGTGGACTTTGATGCTATCGGACTTCGGGCGGTGTTATGGGACTTTGGATAGGTTCATTAGTTGGTTGGAACTTGTGTGTGAAGTTGGTCGTATTCCGAAATGTCTAAGTGTGATTCGAACGCATTCAACGAAGTTCGAAGGTTTGAAAGTTAAAATGGAGGGTTTTGATTGTCGATTTGTGATTTTGAGGTTATTCACGGCGTTTCGAGCCTTTGGATAAGTTTGGATAAGGTATTGCGACTGGTTGGTATGATTGGACGGGGTCCCGGGAGCCTCGGGTGTGTTTCGGTGTGGTTTCAGACCATTTGTCGTTGTTTTGCAACTGCTAGTTTCTGGTGTTCTTGGTGTGCATCGCGATCACGGAGGGTGAGTCGTGTTCGCGAAGAGTGACTGGAGCTGGGAAGGAATTGTTAATCGCGATCGCGGTGGGGAGTTTGCGATTGCATTACTGGAGCTGAAAGATTGGCCTTCGCGTTCACAGAGCTAGGCTCGCGTTCGTGAAAGCTTGGTAGGTTGTGGAACACCATCGCGAGAGGATCTCGCATTCGTGAAGAAGGAATCCTAGGCGAGGATAGTTTGGCCTTCGCGATCGCAAGGGTGCTTTCGCTATCGTGGAGAGGACTTTTTGGGCAGCTGCAATTTTGCCTTCGCGATCGCGAAGAGGAAAGGTCTGGGCAAAATGTATTTTATTTTGGGGGTTAGACCAACTTTCCTTACTTTTACCTGGGTAGGACGATTTTTCGAGCTCTTTGAGGGGAAATTTTCATAATCTATCATGAGGTATGTGATTCATACTCATTGTGAGTTAAATACATGGACTATATATAGATTTTAACATGAAAATTGGTAGAAATTGTAAAAGTTTGGAAGAAAACCTAAAAATTGTATTATTGGATTTTGACCACGAAATTGAATATGGAATTGGAAATAAATTATATATTTGAGTTTGTGGTGCTATGGGTAATGTTTATCTTCAAGAATTTTCGAAATTCGGGCGCGTAGGCCCGAGGGTTGATATTGTTGACTTTTCGTGTAGAATTGGAAATTGTTTCTAATTGTTAAATTACAAGTATTTGGGCATATTTTGATTGGTTTGCACGTTGTTTAACTAGTTTCGGATCGTTTGGCATTGGTTTGAGGTGCTAGAGAGGCGTTGGAGTCGATTATCGAGTTTCGGGGCGAGGTAAGACTCCTATCTAACCTTGTGAGAGGGAATTTACCTCGTGGGTGCTATATTTGTTATGTGCTACTTTTATGAGTGCTAAGCACGTATGAGGTGAGGAGTATCTGTGTGTATGCTAGAATTCCTGATTATGTCCGGGTAAACTTTGTCACGCCCCGAACCTGGACCTGGACGTAACACGGTACCCGGTGCCTGACTACATGTGGCCGAGCAAACCAACTGGCTGACTGAATCAACATGTGATATCATAATATACTGAATGCAGAAGATAAACTAACGCATGCTGATATACTGAAAGTCTGAATGATATAAATCAAAGCGTTTAAAAACTAATACAAGTCTGAAACGTATCTGTAGTCAATATTGCTTAACATGAAAAGCTTGTGACTCTTTCTAATTGTTACTCTAATCTATTAATCCTCTAATGAAGTACTGAAAACATGTCTGTAAATACTGAAAGATTGTAAAGTAATGATAATGCTCTTAAAGAACTAGGGCTCACCACTTAGCTGGTACGAGAATCCTAGCGCTCTGAATCGTCAACCTGAAAATCGTTACTTGCATCGTGAGATGCATACCTCAGGCGAAAGGGATGTCAGTACATTTGAATTGCACCGCTATATAAAACAACTAAAAGAAAGAACTGTAAATACTGAAACTAAAATTGAGCTAATAACTAAGAACTGATAACAAAAAATTGGAATCAATTGTCACGACCCAAACCGATGGGCCGCGACGGGCACCCGGTACCTTACTCAACCGAGTATCAACATAGCGTATCTTTTCATGTCATACTATCATAGATAACTGAGCCGGAAGGCTGCCGTGAGATAACTAGAATGCAACATGTGATACCAACTTATACATAAGATATATAGGCCTATAAGACCAAAATAACCACTTGTACACTGAACATAGGCTGACAAGGCCATACAATCTTTTATGTACATGACATCTGTCTACAAGCCTCTAAGAATACATAATTTTAATAAAGGTCGGGACAGAGTTCTGTCATATCAAACAATACACGTCTAAATAATACTAACCAAACAAGTAACTCTGAAGCAAATGAAGTGCACCAACATCTTCCGCCGAGCTGATAGCCTACTTGGAAGGCGCTCGACTTATCTATCGGGACCTGCGGGCATGAAACGCAGCGTCCCCAAGCAAAAGGGACGTCAGTACAAATAATGTACCGAGTATGTAAGGAATGAAAATAAGTAAATATGATGACCCAGAAATGAAATCTTTAATTTAAACATTAAAATTCTATATTTTATGAAAATGTTAAGAGCTTACCCGCTATGAGTTAAGTATCACCTGAATAATTGATGTGAATGGCGTTCCTTCTCTAGTAATATATTACTTATGAGGCCAATGTTGGTATTATTTTCATGTTGTGTTACGTTGATTGGATTATGTATATGTTGTTAGGATTGGTTTCTGGGATTCTCTGACAGGTGAATAGGCTCAGTTACAAAGGAAACTCTAGCGAAATTTTTGGAAATTTTGGGAGTTAGTAAAAATTCGGGACAATTGAAACATGCGAAAGAAGAGGTAAGTTATGTTATGCATTTGGGGGTGGACTCTACTTCTCATCTGACGACCTATTAACATGATGGATACCAATTGGATATGATAGCAAGTGTACGAAACATACTATAAGTGATATGAGGTCTAAGGAAGGTTCTAAGTCTAAGCCAAGTTGAAAAATCATAATAGACTAAAGTTGCAAATGAGTACGCGCAAGACCTCACTTTGTACGAGCATATCTACATGGATATAACGAGTTGTGTGATGCACAACCTATCAAATTAAATATCTTTGAGTCTAGTTTCTAGAGCATCTGTTCGTCATTTGAACACTCCTACAAGAAGTTATGATCAAATTACCAAAGGTTGGCAGAAACTTGCACTACCGCGATGCCCCATGCGGCGCCCCGTGCGGCGCGTCTGTGGGGGAATTCAGAGAGAATTAGAAAATATTTTCTGAGCACATTTTGCACAGCCGCCCCGTCCCCTGCGGCGCCCCATGTGCCGCGGCAGTACAAAAACGGATTTTTAAGACCCGAACCCCATTTCATTTAACTCGTTTGGGATTTGTTATTTTGGGATTTTTGTGGTGCTTTTAGAGAGAGGGAAGAGAAATTCTAGAGAGAGGAAGAAGCTCAAGTTCCTTGTTCATCAAAAATCTTGTCCAAGCCTTGAAATCGCATCAAAGGGTTGCTAAGGCTTCAAAGAGGTAAGAATTTCTTTTCCCCAATTAATCAATTTCGAAATCTAACTAGAAATGGGTAATTAGTAAGATGATTCATGGATGTTTGAGTATTAGTTATACATGCTTGTAACAAAAAGGTTATGGGAAGATTGTTGTGTTCAAATAGGTAAAGATTGGGTTAAAAATGGTAGAAATCTTCAAAACTTTAATTGAGCATTTGAAAGGCAATCCGATGTTGGAATTCAATAATTTTTATATGGTTGAACTCGTATCAGAACGAGTATTCGGATTTCGTAAGTTTTTCCGGGATTCATGACATGGGTCCCACTGTTGAATTTTAAAATATATTTCAGATTTTATCCGAAAAAAATAGTAAATTCATATGGAATTAATCCCTACGATTTGTATTGAGTATACTGAATTATTATGACTAGATTTGAAGCTTTCGGACACGAATTTGCAAGGCAAAGGTTTATTGGAATCTTGAATTGGTTGCAAAGCGAGGTAAGTGTTTGGTCTAACCTTAACTTGAGGGATTAGGAGTTGTGGCCTATTTGCTATGTGTTATTTGTTGAGTACGACGTATAGGCATGGTGACGAGTATCTATACGTTGGTGTCAAGCATGCCCATGAGTCTTATACTATGATTAATGTGACTCCATTTCATATTGTTCATGCTCTATATGATAATTTCTATTGAGGAATATAACTTGTGGAAGTATTATTGTTAATTGAACATGGTAGAGCATTGGCTCAAGTTGAGAAATTAATTGTTGAACATGGTCGTTGGCTCAAGTTGAGAATTGAATTGTTGAACATTGTAGAGCATTGACTCAAGTTAAGAATAGAATTGTTGAACATTATAGAGCATTGACTCAAGTTGTGAATCGAGTTGTGAAGTAAATATGAAAGAAGAAAGAAGAGAGAGAATCATGATATTGTCTCCCTTGCCGGGATGTTATTGTTTTGATATTGTTTCCCTTGCCGGGATTTGATTGATGTACTATTGTTCCCTTGTCGGGATTTTATTGTGATTTCATTTATTTCCTTGCCCTTATTTCTTGTAATTGTTGTTTGGGTGAGGAAGAGTGTTAAAGCACGAAGGGTGATGTCGTGTATGATTTTGTGAGGAAGAGTATAAAGCATGAAGGGTGATGCCTTGCCGAATGATGTACAATTCCGTGCCAATTATATTGATTTTATGGTGAGGATGAGAGTAAAAGCACGAAGGGTAATGCCGTACAGTTTATATTGATTCTTATGGTGAAGACGAGAGTAAAAATACGAAGGGTGATGCTGTACACTTGTCCTTGATTTTTCTGATTCTTGCTGATAATTGAGTTATGTTGTCCTTTACGTTTATTTACTGATTTTCTGTTGTTACTTGATTTTATTTTGATGTTATAGATTCCCTTACCCTATTTGCCTTGTAATTGTTGCTTGGGTGAGGAAAAGTGTAAAGCATGAAGGGGTGATGTTGTGTATTGTTTTGGTGAGAGAGTGTTAAAGCACGAAGGGTGATGTCGTGTATTATTTTGGTGAGAGAGTGTTAAAGCACGAAGGGTGATGTCGTGCACTTGTCTTTGATTTCTTGATTTTTATTGATAACTGAGTTATGATTTCTATACATTTAGTTGTTGGTTTCCTGTTGATACTTGTTGTACCCCACAACATGATTCCCCCTTCTTATTTTTAATTGAACTGTGGTGATCCTCATATTTATTTGTTGTTCTTCTGTTATTATTCGATGTCCCTGTAACATGTTACCCCCTCCCATACTTAACTGCACATTATTGTTCTTTTTTCCGTTGTATGTGATTTAACTGCACAGGTTTATTTGATAGTATGGTCCTAGCCTCGTCACTACTTCGCCGAGGTTAGGCTAGGCACTTACCAGCACATGAGGTCGGTTGTGCTGATACTACATTCTACAGTCTTTTGTGCAGATCTCAGTGCTGTAGACTTCGGACCGTAGTGAGATTGTTGCTCCTTGTTCATCAGGCGACCCGAAGTAGTCCTGCAGGCGTCCGCAGGCCTTGGCGTCTCCTTCTATCTACTATTCATGTTTCTTTTATGTATTTTCAGAGATAGTGTTGTATTTATTTCTTACAGACCGTTATTTTAGTAGCTCGTGCACTTGTGACACTAGTTCTGGGATGGTTTTTAGACATCACTATTATGATGGGATAATCACTTTACTTAGATTTTAAATTTCGCATTGTTTAGTTGTTATTAATTAAATTAAATTGGTATAAAATGGCTAATATTATTCTAACATTGGCTTGCCTAGCAAGTGAAATGTTAGGCGCCATCATGGCCCCAAATGTGGGAATTTTGGGTCGTGACAGTAAATAATAGATGTCACACCTCCTTTTTCCGCCCCGCGAGGGTACAAGGAGTTTTTTCCAATTAAAGGACAATCGAAACGGGATTTGTTTGTTTATTTCAGAGTCGCCACTTGGGAGATTTAGGGTGTCCCAAGTCACCAATTTTAATCCCGAATCGAGGAAAAGAATGACTCCATATTACAGTCTGCGTACCAGAAATCCGGATAAGGAATTCTGTTAACCCGGGAGAAGGTGTTAGGCATTCCCGAGTTCCGTGGTTCTAGCACGGTCGCTCAACTGTTATATTCGGCTTGATTGTCTGATTTTATACAAATATGAACTTATGTGCAAATTTTATCTTTTAACCGCTTTATTATTATTGTTTTTAAAAGAAATATGAACATCGCTTAAAACACGTCTTTGGACTGCGTTACATGAAATGCACCCACAATCCGGAACACGTTTTATTTGATGTTTTGGGATTTGGATTCGGGTCGCATGAAATGCACACCCAGGCTTAAGAAAGTAAAATATTAAACACGCGCCTAAAGAGACTATCGCGTTATTATTTTGGGGAAGACCGTGAAATTCGCTAAACGGTCCTTCCGAATTCTAATTAAACCATACATTTTGTGAGGGCCCCGCAATCTATACGTTTTATTTGGCGAGGCTCGTCTCATTTTATTTTTAAAGGACAGTCCTAAAATGCCTACATTTTTCTCTTATTAAATTTGTCTCTACAAAATAAAAGAGAAAATGTCTTAATTTATTTACATGCTTGAGTTGTTATAGATGGGTTTCGAATATGATTCATAAAATCTGAAAATGATGCAAACAGGACAGTCCGTTGCCACTGCGGGCCCAGGCCCAACGTGTATGACATAAAACTAGACCTGGGCCGTCTTATTCACATGTTACTACCTAGTTACATTATACTAAGCATGTTCTTAGTTTGTCAAATTAAAAAAAAATTAGCAATCTAATTTTAATCCTAGACCATTTACATGCTGAAATTAACCAATATTATTTAACTAAACAATATTTCTACCAAGTTCCTAAATGGCCTATTCGTTTGATTTTTTGACTAGACGGAGTTACTACACCATTTATTTATTTTTAGGCAATATATAGATAGTTCATCCGTTAAGCTATCGTCGGATGTTCCACTATATATATTAAATAGCTACATGATTCTGATTTTTGCAAGCTAAATAATTTATACATACAAATAAAATTCAGAATATAATTAAATTAAATTTAGAATTTCAACTCTTCATTTTCGTATTCATGCTTCATATTTCGGTTTACAATAACCAGCGTGTCAGTTGTGTACCTGATATTGGAAGCAAAAGAAAAGGGAGATCAGCAGAAATTCAGTAGCATAAAACAACAGCAACCTCAGCAACCAGTAACAACCAGCAACGAGAAACTTAGTGACAGATTTTAAAATCAAGACAAAAATCCGGAAACACCAACATCAATCAACGGACAGAAGCAAAGAGAATCTTTTCAGATTTTGAAAGACTAGTTAGTGTTTAACCCTTAATTTCTGAATCCGTATATCAGAATATTTGGATTGTAATCAGGTGTATACTATTCTTCTTTTGAATTTCCAGAATGTTTTTCTTTTTATTTTCTGAAGTCTTAGTATTTTTCAGAATTTCCTCTCTCTTCTTTTTTTCTGTCCTCTCTCCTCTTTTGTATTCTTTTTTCCCTCTGTTCTCTCCGTTCTCCTCCAAATCTGATTCAAGTCCCCTCTTCTTTATTTCCCATCCCAAACCCTTTAATCAATTGACAAAACAATCACTTTCTCCTACCAAACCCATTATCTTCCCACTCATCCCCCACTATATTAAACAAATATATCAACTTCACCTCATTACATCTTGTCCCCCATACCTAACATAAACAATTACCATATTCCCCTCCACTACATTATGTCTTATCCCCCATTTATATTAAACAATTATATCACCCACTCTCCATTACATTTTGTCCCCCATGCTTAACATAAAGAATTACAAAATGTTCAATTACCAAACTACCTCCGACCTTATTGCAATTACCATTTTACCCCTGAACGTACTGCGGTTTACCAAACTACCCCATCATCTATAACCAATCAATTAATCAAACTTAACCAAAATATAGCCAATATGACTAATTTCTAAACAAATTCAACAACAACTCATATGAACACAGATGAACAACATCAAATTAATGTGAATAAATCAACCATATTGGGAACCAATCCTGGTTAACTTAGACCAAAAATGGATGAGCAATGAAACAACAATATTAACAACACAATACATGATTCATCAACGAATCAAAAACCAAAACATAAACTCACATTAAATCACTGGATTAAAATGAACTTCAAACCAAGATGAACATGAATTAAATCCATTTTAACAACAAAATATGACAGATTCACATGATTAAACCAACATATTTCTCTATTACAACTAAATTCTTTTAGACAAATAACAAGATCGAAGAAGAAACAATTATGAACTTAAACTTGAATCTAACAATATTAACAATTTCTGAAAAATACATAAAACACATGAAACAAATTGAAGAAATAATTAATTAAATTTCAATTTGAATCTAACAAACATTAAACTAACAATTTCACATGAACAACTGAAAAATTAACAAAACAATGAACACGAACAAAACAAAAATTTACCGATTTTAGATTCGAGAATATCAAAACGAAATACGGACAAAAATAAAACTCAAAACCCACTAACCGGATCGAAACGACGAACAATGATTGACCAACGACGAACTCATATGGACTGTTTTGACGACCCCAACCAAAACTCGCACAAACGACGATGAAGACGATCCTAAGAAGCAACTGAAGGAGGTGAAGCAAACGTGAAGCAACAACGATGGGGTATGTAGTGAATAAGAAGCAGTAGCAGCTGGTCATTTGGATGGAGACAAGTGAAGCGAAGCCTCACGTCCATGGCTGGAGCTCGAGAGCTCGACCACTCAACTCGAGCTCGACGAAACGAAGAAGATGAAGCAACAGCAGAAGCAGCGGGGAGCAGAAACAGAAACGTGAGCAGCAGCAGCAGAAACGTGAGCATCAACAAAAGGGTGAAGCAGCTATGGTCGTCGACTGTTGCTGCGTTCAACAGCTATGGTCGTCGAGGAGGAAGACGGCAATGAAGAAAGCTGAAGCAGACGACGCAGCAGCTATGGAAAAAAAATAGAGCAGCAGCGCGAGCTTGAAGCAAACGACGCAGCAGTGAAGCAGCTCGTCGAGGGTCGTTTGGTTGTTTGGACGAAGAACGAAGGAGGAGGAGGAGCCATGAACGTTGGTGAACCAGTAGCAGCTTAGCCATGGCATCCATGGCGACGGGTTGACGACGAAACACGAAAAAGAAGGCAGCATTTGGACTGTTGTTCGTTGGACGAAACAACAGGTGATGGGGAGCTTCTGCGAGTGGCTGTGGTGAGTGTGAGTGAGGCGTGAGGAGGAAAGGGCAGCTTCCATGGTTGGGGAGCTCGGGGAGTTGGTTTTGGAGAAGAAGAAGAGGGAGGGGGCGGGTAGGTTCTTTAGGGTTTTCTTTGTTTTTTTTTTGTTTTTTTTTTGTGTTTCGGAGAAAAATGAAAAAATGAAGCGGGGTTAGGTATTGGGGTTATGGGGCGGACCGGGTCGATCCGTGTGGAGATGGACCAGGTCATGGGGAAGGTTGGGCAATTTTTGGGCCTGGGGTTGAAATTTGAAGAAGTGGCCCAATCCGATTTTTCTTTGTATTTTTTCTCTCTTTGCTTCTTTTATTTTTCTAAAACTAAATTCTAAAAATCCTTAAATTATTATTAAGAACTAAAGTAAGTTATAAAAGCGCAAATTAACTCCCAATAACAATTAACGCACAATTAAGTAATAATTAAGCATAAAATTGTATATTTGGACATTAAATGCTAAAAATGCAAAAGATGCCTATTTTTGTAATTTTCATTTTTTGTAAAACAAACTTAATTACTAACAATTGTAGAATTAAATCCTACATGCAAAATGCGACATATTTTTGTATTTTTATTAATTTAACAAATAAACATGCACAGACAAATACAAATAATTATTCAAAAATATCACAAAATATCACAAAATTGCACACCAAGGAAAATCATTTTATTTTTGAATTTTTTGGGAGTAATTCTCATATAGAGCAAAAATCACGTGCTTACAGCTGCCCCTCTTTGCCCGAAGACACGAAGGGTTTTCGTGCAAAGATAAAGCGAGCGATTTTTGCCCATCCGAGTATTCCGTGTGAAGCATTTTTTTGAAAAAGATTTAACCGAACCTTTGCTTCAAAGGTTTCCTACATATCCTGGGCTAAACAGGAATCAGGTCAATGTAGTTCGGGAAGTTTTGGTAGCTGGGACTACCGTGGGACTGCAAGGTTACTGCTGTTGCATGCTATTACCACTGTTTACCGATCTCCTTGTTACACCGTGCTAAAAATAAAACAAGAAGCTAGGCTAGACTGCAACTTGTTCTTGTTGCCTTGCTTTCTTGTCGGCTTGTGTTTCCTCCGGTGCTTTTCTTCCGCGAATTTGGGGATGACACTGGCCTTTTGCTTTTTTGAATGCCAATTTTTCATCATTTTGTTCGGTCCGCTGGGGACATGGCTTCCTTCATTAAGCTTTTTGGTGGTTCCTCTGGGGATATGACTTTCTTCATCAGATTTGTTATGCCGGGCATAATTTAATGTTCACATGCCGCTTCTTTCAAGACGCGTCTTTTCTTCCTTTTGACTCACGCGCTTGAATTTGTGCTGGGACCTCTTGTTGCAACCTTCTGCTTCCCGGTGCTGGGGATTTTTATTGTTTCCTGCTGGGGATTCTTGTTGTAACCTTCTGCTTTACTGCCTTCTGACTTGATCTTGAAATGTATTCCTCTGTTGTATGGACGGGCTCCCAACTTCAACACTTGAAAAGTAAAGACTGAAATGTATTCCTCTGTTCTTATGGGCGGGCTCCCAACTTCAACACTTGAAATGAAAAGACTGAAATGTATTCCTCTGTTATATGGGCGGGCTCCCAACTTCAACACTCGAAATGAAAAGACTAAATGTATTCCTCTGTTCTTATGGGCGGGCTCCCAACTTCAATACTTGAAAAGTAATACTGAAATGTATTCCTCTGTTCTATGGGCGGGATCCCAACTTCAACACTTGAAATGAAAAGACTGAAATATATTCCTCTGTTATATGGGCGGGCTCCCAACTTCAACACTTGAAATGAAAAGATTGAAATGTATTCCTCTGTTATATGGGCCGGCTCCCAACTTCAACACTTGAAATGAAAAGACTGAAATGTATTCCTCTGTTCTATGGGCGGGCTCCCAACTTCAACGCTTGAAATGTAATACTGAAATGTATTCCTCTGTTATATGGGCGGGCTCCCAACTTCAAACAAACAACTTTTAAAATAAACGTCATTCCTCTCTTCAGGCGGGCTCCTGACTTCAACAACAACTTTAAAAACTTTTAAAAATAAAACGCCTTTCCTCTCTTCAGGCGGGCTCCTGATTTCAACAACAACTTTAAAAATAAACGTCATTCCTCTCTTCAGGCGGGCTCCTGACTTCAACAAACAATTTTAAAAATAAAATGTCATTCCTTTCTTTAGGCTGGCGAGATTTCAACAACTTTTAAAAATAAAACGTCATTCCTCTCTTCAGGCGGGCTCCTGATTTCAACAACAACTTTAAAAATAAAACGCCTTTCCTCTCTTCAGGTGGGCTCCTGACTTTAACAACTTTGAAAATAAAATGCCATTCCTTTCTTCAGGCGGGCTCATGACTTCAACAACAACTTTAAAAACTTTTAAAAATAAAACGCCTTTCCTCTCTTCAGGCGGGCTCCTGATTTCAACAACAACTTTAAAAATAAACGTCATTCCTCTCTTCAGGCGGGCTCCTGACTTCAACAAACAATTTTAAAAATAAAATGTCATTCCTTTCTTTAGGCTGGCGAGATTTCAACAACTTTTAAAAATAAAACGTCATTCCTCTCTTCAGGCGGGCTCCTGATTTCAACAACAACTTTAAAAATAAAACGTCTTTCCTCTCTTCAGGCGGGCTCCTGACTTCAACAACTTTGAAAATAAAATGTCATTCTTTTCTTTAGGTTGGCGAGATTTAAACAACTTTAAAATAAAACGCCTTTCCTCTCTTCAGGCGGGCTCCTGACTTCAACAACTTTGAAAATAAAATGCCATTCCTTTCTTTAGGTTGGCGAGATTTAAACAACTTTAAAATAAAACGCCTTTCCTCTCTTCAGGCGGGCTCCTGATTTCAACAACAACTTTGAAAATAAAAGCCATTCCTCTCTTCAGGCGGGCTCCTGACTTCAACAAACAATTTTAAAAATAAAATGTCATTCCTTTCTTTAGGCGGGCTCCTGACTTCAATAACAACTTTGAAAATAAACGTCATTCCTCTCTTCAGGCTGGCTCCTGACTTCAACAAACAACTCTGAAAATAAAATGCCATTCTACAGGTGGGCTCCTGACTTCAACAACAACTTTGAAAAATAAAAACGTCATTCCTCTCTTCAGGCGGGCTCCTGATTTCAAACTTTAGGAGGAAATGCCTCTCCTATGGGTAAAACTAAACTTATGAGGAAATGCCTCTCCTATGGGTAAAACAAACTTAGGAGGAAATGCCTCTCCTATGGGTAAAACTAAACTTAGGAGGAAATGCCTCTCCTATAGGTAAAACAAACTTAGGAGGAAATGTCTCTCCTATGGGTAAAGCTAAACTTAGGAGGAAATGCTTCTCCTATGGGTAAAACTAAACTTAGGAGGAAATGTCTCTCCTATGGGTAAAACAAACTTAGGAGGTAATGTCTCTCCTATGGGTAAAACTAAACTTAGGAGGAAATGCCTCTCCTATGGGTAAAAAAAAACTTAGGAGGAAATGCATCTCCTATGGGTAAAAAAACAAACTTAGGAGGAAATGCCTCTCCTATGGGTAAAACAAACTTAGGAGGAAATGCATCTCCTATGGGTAAAAAAAACTTAGGAGGAAATGCCTCTCCTATGGGTAAAACTAAACTTAGGAGGAAATGCCTCTCCTATGGGTAAAAATAAACTTAGGAGGTGCGTCTCCTATGCGTGAACCATTTCCTTCTTCCTGAATTATTTACTTACCTGTGTTGTCTCCCCTCGAAACTGCTGGGGATTATTTTGCTGGGGATGAATTTTCCTTTTCTTCCTTACCCACTCTGGGTTGTCCGACCCTCTTGAAACTTGGTCGAAACTCTGTCGAGGATGCTTCTACATCTCGATGATCCGCTGGGGATAACACTGCGAACTGCTGAGTAACCCTGCTGGGGATAACACTGCTGAGGATAACTCTGCTGAGTAAATATGTTATCTTACTCCTTCCAAAATTACCTCCTTTTAAGTAGGATGTTTCATTCCTCTGCAAACTACTTCCCTTTTTTTTTGCTAGCTTCTTCCTTCGAAGACTACCTCCCTTAAGACTTGTTTTGCCTTTCCCCGAAAGGAACCGCTGAGGATACCGACTTTCACCAAACTTGTGTCGGACTCCTCGAAACTGCTGGGGATAACACTGTTGAGGAATTATTTACTTACCTGTTGGGGGATAAAATGTTATCAGCTGGGGATAACGCTGTCGAGGATAACACTGCTGGGGGATTCTGACTCCTTCAGAACTAGTGCTTCACTCTTCGGAAGGCTGTTGGGAATGATAATGGCCTTTTGCTTTTCTGAGCACAAGTGTCATTCCTTTGTTCTGTCCGCTGGGGAACAACTTCCTCCATTGAAACTTATTATGTTGGGGCAACACTGGTTCAAAGACCACTTCCCTTGGACTGGCATTATCTTTATTCTTCCCTGAATGGGTACCTAACTTCCAGAAAATTTTCTAAATGGAAGGAAAATTTTCTGCCCCAGTTTGATAATCTTTCTTGTGGCATGCATTTCCGTTATCAATGCCATTTTCTTTACCTGTTTCAAATCAAACAAAATTTGTTAGTTTAAAATGCGGTGGTTGGTTGTGATACTCCTACTGGGATGGTTTTCCCTTTCTCCTTCCTTGCTCTGCGTTCCACAACTTGTTGGGGATGATATTATTTGCTGGGGATAATCCCTTTCTGCTGGGGATATCCCTCTTCTTTTGTGGCATAGCTCGGAAACTGGCATTTTCCCGACCTTTTAGTCTAGCATGAATTTCCCAAATCATGCCCACTGCTTTCCTTGCTTTGTTCATGGGCCTTGGCCTTGAGGTTTATAACCTTGGTTTTGGCAAGGATATCCCTCTTGACACTCGTCAATCCTTTTGTCAATTCCCTTTTGCTGGGGATATCTTTTTTGACACTGGCCTCGCGCTTGTTCCTTGCTTACTATACCATTTGGATGTACTAGTCAGATTTCATCTTGCATGATTGGAAAGTTGATGGCCTATTTTGAAGTCAATTCTCACTTGTTCTGACCAAACAGACTCTACTAGGGAATTTTTCTATGAAAGGAAAAGATAAAAGGGAACAGAATAAAAAGACAAAGGAAAAGATGACTCTTTAACAAAAGAAAAAAAACCCTATCAAACGCAGATACCGATTCTAATGGTTATGACATGCACATGTGGCCTATCCTCTACCGTCAATCATCTTTCAAGATCTTCATTTGGCGATTCCCCATCTGATTCTCAATCTTATTCGACTTGTAGTGCCCGAAGGGTTTTCACTATCAAGTCTCTCTCATTTTGGTTCTTCTCTCAGCTTTCATCGCCTTACGGTGTCCGTAAAGATTTTCACCGATAAGACTCTCTCATTTGTATCACTTTTCAGCTGGGGATTTGGAGTGTTGCCGGTATGACTCTTTCTGCTGGGGATTAGAGTCCTTTCTGTTGTGGAACAGAGTGTTATGTTCATCGGTAAGACTCTCATTTGTATGACTTGGCATCTTTTGAAGACTGATCAGAAGGTCTTTCTTTGGACTGTAATGTGGGTTTTTGGATAGGGCTAGAAAGAAAGGGTATTAAAGGCTCGACAAAAAACAAAATAAATTTGGGGTTCAAAATTACAACCTTCGAAATCGTATTTGTTTGCAACAAGCGCAACCCTTGCCCCAGTTTCTTGCTTGGGGATTATTTATTTATTATTATCATGTTACACTATGCACACTATGCACATTATGCAGCCTATGACCGAGCCGTGAAGCGCCTACGTATCCTCTTTGAGGAATCAGGTCAAACGTAGTTCCCAATTCCTTCGTTTTCTTCTGACTTTCTTTTGTTTTTTGTAATCATTTTTCTTTTCTTTTCTCTTTTTTTCCGTTTTGTTGTTTTCTTTTCTTTCTTCTTTTTTTCTTCTTTTTCTTTACCTGTCATGCTTGTGTTTTCTAGTCGTTTCTACTGATTCTGAACGAGGGGTACGAAAGAAAAACAATAAGGCTCAAAAGGGGTTAACGAAGGATAAAGTGTTTAGGTAGCAGAACAAAATGCCTTCGTCATTCCAGTCTTCAAAACATGTC
Source organism: Nicotiana sylvestris (assembly GCF_000393655.2). Taxonomy (NCBI): domain Eukaryota; kingdom Viridiplantae; phylum Streptophyta; class Magnoliopsida; order Solanales; family Solanaceae; genus Nicotiana; species Nicotiana sylvestris. The sequence goes on along the minus strand of NC_091063.1, from coordinate 106,258,079 downwards.
AAGTGCAAACAATACAATTAAACAAAGATTTATAGCCTATTCTGATGGTGCTGGACTTGACAATTATATTCACACGTTTGCTTTTTCATTTGTCATTTCTAAAGCACCGTTGGGCGACACTCTCACTTCTCATTATCATGAAGACCCTTATGTCAATTTGGCAAATCTTGCTTTTAACGATTTTCTTTATGTTTTACTTGCCCCAGTTCCATATGACTCGAGCTCTGAATAATCTCAAACCATCCTTATTTTCTATAAATGTTCTGATCACCTCTCCAGGGTTTTATGATTAACTTTTAAGATTAGGCCCGAACTGTGTGCGCATGTCATGTCACTAGAATCGACATTGAACAAAAATGATAAAAGGACTAAACAAAAAGATGACTAGAAATAATAAAAGACCGGATTTTGCATTAGACTACCGGTGAAATGGTTTGAATAACAAAACAAAACAAACTAGAACAAAACCCAAAAAACAATCTGGACAAAACTTAAACAAACTGCTATGACAAATGGAAAGATAAGAAAGTTTGACACAACCCTAAGAATAATCCGGTAAACAGAAATGACAACAAAATAAACCATCAAAAAACTTCTCTTTTGATAACCAAGGAACGAAGCGCCCTCCCAATTATCAAACCTGGCATCTTAGCCACTAAGCTTTGCGTCAATACTGCCAAGACCATTACTAGCTTCAACATCATCAACCTTGGTCAGCGAGCTCTCAAGAGGATTCGCGTGCTCCCTGTCATTGTCATTGATCACAATTGCCCCTTCCTGAATCATTCTTTCTATTACCTTTTTCAAGGAACGGCAGTCTTCAATGTTATGTCCTCTGACATTGGAGTGGTATGCGCATCGTGCTGCCGGATCAAAGTTTCTTGCACGTGGATCTGGAGTACATGCGGGGAGTGGCTCAATCAAGCCAGCATGCCTTAGCCTTTCAAACAGACTGGCATAAGATACTCCGATAGGGGTGAGAGCCTTTCCTCGTTTCAGCAACCTCTCGTTCCTAAATGCTTGATTGGGCCAGAAACCTGATCCAGGGGGCTTCCGGTAGGCTTGTGAGGGTGGATAGGCCTTCTGTGGAGCTGGGTATTTGGACAGTGAAGTCCGTCCTTGGGAATCTCATGGAGAATAGTAGCATTGGGGAGGGGAGTAGTGTTGACGAGTGATGGAGCTACTCGGGTAGCTGGGAAAGCTGCCATAAGTGGGTTGGGATGGAGAGTATGGGGGATCTTCCGTTATGGTGTTGGGTGCTTGGGAAATGACAGAGTTCAAGAGGCTTGGCGGTGGAGGGGGCGGTGTTTTCCCAGTTATCCATGCCTGATACATGTCTGCCACATGCTGTCTCAGCATTTTCACTTCTTCTACCAACCCGTTGTTCCGTTCGACCAATTGTTGTCGGTCATCAGTACCGACCCACTCGGTTCTGCGGTTCTGAGCCATTGTCCTTTGATTTTGCTTTGCAGGGAGGAGTTACCACAACCAACCACTTTTCTATATATGAACACAGCAAAGGGAAGCCATCACGGTGTTAGGGCATTTGACAGATAATCATATATCAGAGATGCAATGTACCTAAGCAGTTAAACCGTTCTATCAGAGATGCGATGCACTCGCGCTTTCCTTTATTTTTCTTTTTTTTTTTCTTTTTCAGTGGTGGTCGAATCTTATGGAGATTGCCTACGTATCATGACCCCGCATGAATCAGACCTTGCGTAGTTCGGACCAATAAAAGATAAACAATAAACATTTTTTATCAATTTTCATATTAAAACAAACTGGGTTTCAATGGTTTGAAGATGACCTACAAACTCGAAAATCAAACAACCCACATATTCTAATCAAAAGATTTACAAACTCCAAAAACAAATGGCCAGCTTCCTTTCTCCGTTTGACAAATGCAACCGAACGGTTATTTTTGCAAACGTGGCCCCTTCCAAATTTTGAGGTCGAAGAGGATTATTTTATGACACTTTACAAACTTGTTCATTTTTTTACAAAAATAGCCTTTCGACAACTGAAAGATACTCTAAGGCTATTTCGGCAAGAACGGTTTAAGACGCGGCCGAAGCTGGCTCGGCTTATTTTGACCAAAAGCCCAAACGGTATTCACCTGACCGCTGACTCTTTGTTTTTTTTTCTTTTCAAATTACAATAAAACCTGGTGTTGCAAAAAACAGCCCTTCAGCGCCTCGGGGACGAATATTTTTATGGCTCTGTGGGTCAACTGGACAAAAAATACTAAAAAATGACCCAAAGGTGGCTGTTTATGCAAAGTCGCCCTTCGGCGTTCCTTTCGGGAACATTCGGCTATGTTTTGACAAAACAGCGTCACCCGACTTCTTTATAACAAAATTAAAATTTTGACATATTTTTTTTTTATTTTTTTTGGTTATTTTAGCAAAAAGGGGAGGTTGGACCCGATGAGGGTTGCCTACGTATCTCACATCCGGTGAGAATCAAACCCGCGTAGTTCGGGTGATCATGAATAAGTAAATGAACTAACTTTTTTTTTTTATTTTATTTTTTGAATGGAAAGACTTATAAAGAAGAAAGTGAGCATTTTTGCAAAGAAGGATTTCTAAGAAAATATTTTTGGAATTTTACTTTCAGTGAAAGAAATGCTTCTAAAAGTATTTTTTGAATTTTGAATTTACTTTTTAATTTTGAAAGAAGAAGGAAAATATTTTCGGATTTTTTATTTTATTATTATTATTATTTTAAAAAAAATAATTAAAAAAAAAACTTTCTAAAGAAGTCAATAATGGAAAATATTTTTGGATTTTTTGTTTTGAAAATTGGGGGTCTAAAAAACTTTTCTAGACTTTTTGGCAAGACAAATATTTTTTGCAACAAATAAAGATATATATATATATATATATATATATATATATATATATATATATATATATATGTGTGTGTGTGTGCAACAAATAATAAAACCACGTTCAACGCACGACTCTTTTTATTTTTTATTTTTGGCAAACAAAATAAAAAAAAAGCCATTTTAAAAACAAGACTCTTTTTCATTTTCATTTTCATGGCAAAACAAACTATTTTCCTTTTCTATTTTTTTTGTTTGAAAAACAAGACAGAACAACGACTCTTTTTTCTATTTTTCCTTTGGTTTTAATAAAACAAACTAATAAGCCATTTTTTCATTTTCTCAAAATTTCGGCAGAGTTTTGACAGTATTTGGGCATTGGGTTTTTTCAAAAATAAATAATTAATTCCCTAACTGCTATTTCTTTTTTTTTTCTTTTTTCCTTTTTAATTTAATTTCACAATATTCCAGATATTCGAAAGTCGGTCAGCATGCGGGCGCGAGACAAATAAATGCACGGAAAACAAATAGGATGCATCAGGATGGTCTTTTCATATCAGGTTGCTAGTCCTAGACGGACTCAACCCCTGTGTTGAGTCCCCTAAGTCAAATGCAACGTGATGCAAATAAGCGTTCCTACTAGGGATCCGTCATGAAGTCACGTTATTCTATGTTCAAAACCTGGGTCAGTGTTCTAGACAGTGTACCCGAGCGGACAACTCGAGTTGAGGAAGGAGCTCCTTTCCGGGAACCAAAAGGTCAGCCGGCTTAGAAACTTTCCGAGCCTCTTTTATTTCAAGGTATGACACTAACAGAATAGGGAGTCTTAACCAGTAATCACATCCCCGGAGGTAAGAAGAGAAAGGTTTCGGCACAGTTTATATACAGTTTAGATAATATCAAAGCAGTAAAAGCATCATTTAGCACATTGGGCTCAAAACATGTAAAAATTAGATTAAGCCAAATATAACAATTTATCTAAGCTCGAATTTCTAACCCTGAACCAGTGGTTCTGGGTTAAGCCATCCCCAGCGTAGTCGCCAGAGCTGTCACACCTCCTTTTTTCGCCCCGCGAGGGTACAAGGAGTTTTTTCCAATTAAAGGACAATCGAAACGGGATTTGTTTGTTTATTTCAGAGTCGCCACTTGGGAGATTTAGGGTGTCCCAAGTCACCAATTTTAATCCCGAATCGAGGAAAAGAATGACTCCATATTACAGTCTGCGTACCAGAAATCCGGATAAGGAATTATGTTAACCCGGGAGAAGGTGTTAGGCATTCCCGAGTTCCGTGGTTCTAGCACGGTCGCTCAACTGTTATATTTGGCTTAAATATCTGATTTTTATACAATTATGAGCTCATGTGCAAATTTTTAACTCTTTACCGCTTTTATTATTATATTTTTAAAAGAATGTGAACATCGTTTAAAAACATGTCTTTGGATTGCGTCACATAAAATGCACCCGCGATCCGGAACGTATTTTTATTCAATGTTTTGGGATTTGGATTTGGGTCGCATAAATGCGCACCCGTGTTTAGGAATGTATTATTATTAAAATCGTGCCTAAAGCGATTAGCGTATTATTATTTCTGGGTAAGACCGTGGAATTCACTAAACAGTCCATCCCGAATTCTAAATATTCAATTAAACATTTATTGAGGGCCCCGCAATTGGTGCATTTTATTGGGCGAGGCTCATCTCATTTTATTTTTAAAGGACAGTCCTAAAATGCCTACATTTTTCTCTTATTAAATTTGTCTCTACAAAATAAAAGAGAAAATGTCTTAATTTATTTACATGCTTGAGTTGTTATAGATGGGTTTCGAATATGATTCATAAAATCTGAAAATGATGCAAACAGGACAGTCCGTTGCCACTGCGGGCCCAGGCCCAACGTGTATGACATAAAACTAGACCTGGGCCGTCTTATTCACATGTTACTACCTAGTTACATTATACTAGGCATGTTCTCAGTTTGTCAAATTAAAAAAAAACTTAGCAATCTAATTTTAATCCTAGACCATTTACATGCTGAAATTAACCAATATTATTTAACTAAACAATATTCCTACCAAGTTCCTAAATGGCCTATTCGTTTGATTTTTTGACTAGACGGAGTTACTACACCATTTATTTATTTTTAGGCAATATATAGATAGTTCATCCGTTAAGCTATCGTCGGATGTTCCACTATATATATTAAATAGCTACATGATTCTGATTTTTGCAAGCTAAATAATTTATACATACAAATAAAATTCAGAATATAATTAAATTAAATTTAGAATTTCAACTCTTCATTTTCGTATTCATGCTTCATATTTCGGTTTACAATAACCAGCGTGTCAGTTGTGTACCTGATATTGGAAGCAAAAGAAAAGGGAGATCAGCAGAAATTCAGTAGCATAAAACAACAGCAACCCCAGCAACCAGTAACAACCAGCAACGAGAAACTTAGTGACAGATTTTAAAATCAAGACAAAAATCCAGAAACACCAACAACAATCAACGGACAGAAGCAAAGGGAATCTTTTCAGATTTTGAAAGACTAGTTAGTGTTTAACCCTTAATTTCTGAATCCGTATATCAGAATATTTGGATTGTAATCAGGTGTATACTATTCTTCTTTTGAATTTCCAGAATGTTTTTCTTTTTATTTTCCGAAGTCTTAGTATTTTTCGGAATTTCCTCTTTCTTCTTTTCTTCTGTCCTCTCTCCTCTTTTGTATTCTTTTTCCCCTTTATTCTCTCCGTTCTCCTCCAAATCTGATTCAAGTCCCCTCTTCTTTATTTCTCATCCCAAACCCTTTAATCAATTAACAAAACAACCACTTTCTCCTACCAAACCCATTATCTTCCCACTCATCCCCCACTATATTAAACAAATATATCAACTTCACCCCATTACATCTTGTCCCCCATGCCTAACATAAACAATTACCATATTTCCCTCCACTACATTATGTCTTGTCCCCCATTTATATTAAACAATTATATCACCCACTCCCCATTACATTTTGTCCCTCATGCTTAACATAAAGAATTACAAAATGTTCAATTACCAAACTACCCCTCCGACCTTATTGCAATTACCATTTTACTCCTGAACGTACTGCGATTTACCAAACTACCTCATCAGCTATAACCAATCAATTAATCAAACTTAACCAAATATAGCCAATATGACTAATTTCTAAACAAATTCAACAACAACTCATATGAACACAGATGAACAACATCAAATTAATGTGAATAAATCAACCATATTGGGAACCAATCCTGGTTAACTTAGACCAAAAATGGATGAGCAATGAAACAACAATATTAACAACACAATACATGATTCATCAACGAATCAAAAACCAAAACATAAACTCACATTAAATCACTGGATTAAAATGAACTTCAAACCAAGATGAACATGAATTAAATCCATTTTAAACAACAAAATATGACGGATTCACATGATTAAACCAACATATTTCCCTATTACAACTAAATTCTTTTAGACAAATAACAAGATCGAAGAAGAAACAATTATGAACTTAAACTTGAATCTAACAATATTAACAATTTCTGAAAAATACATAAAACACATGAAACAAATTGAAGAAATAATTAATTAAATTTCAATTTGAATCTAACAAACATTAAACTAACAATTTCACATGAACAACTGAAAAATTAACAAAACAATGAACACGAACAAAACAAAAATTTACCGATTTTAGATTCGAGAATATCAAAATGAAATACGGACAAAAATAAAACTCAAAACCCACTAACCGGATCGAAACGACGAACAATGATTGACCAACGACGAACTCATATGGACTGTATTGACGACCCCAACCAAAACTCGCACAAACGACGATGAAGATGATCCTAAGAAGCAACTGAAGGAGGTGAAGCAAACATGAAGCAACAACGATGGGGTATGTAGTGAATAAGAAGCAGTAGCAGCTGGTCATTTGGATGGAGACAAGTGAAGCGAAGCCTCACGTCCATGGCTGGAGCTCGGGAGCTCGACCACTCAACTCGAGCTCGACGAAACGAAGAAGATGAAGCAACAACAGAAGCAACGGGGAGCAGAAACAGAAACGTGAGCAGCAGCAGCAAAAATGTGAGCAGCAGCAAAAGGGTGAAGCAGCTATGGTCGTCGACTGTTGCTGCGTTCAGCAGCTATGGTCGTCGAGGAGGAAGACGACGATGAAGAAAGCTGAAGCAGACGACGCAGCAGCTATGGAAAAAAAAATGGAGCAGCAGCGCGAGCTTGAAGCAGACGACGCAGCAGTGAAGCAGCTCGTCGAGGGTCGTTTGGTTGTTTGGACGAAGAACGAAGGAGGATGACCAGCCATGAACGTTGGTGAAGCAGTAGCAGCTTAGCCATGGAAGCCATGGCGACGGGTTGACGACGAAACACGAAGAAGAAGGCAGTGTTTGGACTGTTGTTCGTTGGACGAAACAACAGGTGACGGGAAGCTTCTGCGAGTGGCTGTGGTGAGTGTGAGTGAGGCGTGAGGAGGAAAGGGCAGCTTCCATGGTTGGGGAGCTTGGGGAGTTGGTTTTGGAGAAGAAGAAGAGGGAGGGGGGCGGGTAGGTTCTTTAGGGTTTTCTTTATTTTTTTTGTATTTGGGAGAAAAATGAAAAAATGAAGAGGGGTTAGGTATTGGGGTTATGGGACAGACCGGGTCAACCCGTGTGGAGATGGACCAGGTCATGGGGAAGGTTGGGCAATTTTTGGGCCTGGGGTTAAAATTTGAAGAAGTGGCCCAATCCGATTTTTCTTTGTATTTTTGCTCTCTTTGCTTCTTTTATTTTTCTAAAACTAAATTCTAAAAATCCTTAAATTATTATTAAGAACTAAAGTAAGTTATAAAAGCGCAAATTAACTCCCAATAACAATTAACGCACAATTAAGTAATAATTAAGCATAAAATTGTATATTTGGACATTAAATGCTAAAAATGCAAAAGATACCTATTTTTGTAATTTTCATTTTTTTGTAAAACAAACTTAATTACTAACAATTGTAGAATTAAATCCTACATGCAAAATGCGACATATTTTTGTATTTTTATTAATTTAACAAATAAACATGCATAGACAAATACAAATAATTATTCAAAAATATCACAAAATTGCACACCAAGGAAAATCATTTTATTTTTGAATTTTTTGGGAGTAATTCTCATATAGGGCAAAAATCACGTGCTTACAATAGACATGAGAGAAACATGGAGTAAAAGACTCGACATGTAAGTCTGAACAACTTTATGAATCTTTTAATATTTAAAATCATGCATATGCATATAAAAGGCATAACATGCATGGGTATATGCGTTCATAACATCATCAAGCCTTTGAGGGCATACCATCATATCATCTCGATCGGGGCAAATTATCAACGTATACAAGCTGATCAGGTGGTGGGCGTATATAACGCCATATATATATATATATATATATATATATATATATATATATATATATTGTCATGGGTCAATGTGCATGTATAAATGCATGAAATGTATATGAAATACGTTAATAAAATCTCTCGGTACGTCATAAGACTATTATGCCTCTGATTAATATTATAAAATAAACTTTACCAACTTATGTACTTTTGAGACCCATGAACAGATGATAGAATAATATGACACGTGGGGAATCAAGAACATAAGCATCTCTAGTATTTCTATGAATAGAGTCATTTATGAAAATTGCGCATTTGCTCGTTTCATTTGTGTCGTATAGATCATGCCAAAAGAAATAAGAGATAGCCTTAACATACCTGGAGTAGGGAAAAATCCGTACGATGTTCTTGGAAAAGGTTGCACCGTACTCCTTCAGAACCCCAAAATTTTGCGTTGCAAATTGTGCTAAGAAACTTCTTTGGACTTTGGTTGAATAAATCACGTTGTCAATGTAATGTTTAGAATCTGATTGAAGCGGTTTGAGAATGAAATTTGTTCAAATCTTATAAGAATTGCTAACTTCTCACTTCTAATTGTAGTGTGGACAAGGAATTGTAGGAATTTTAGTTGTAGTGTCTTGTATTCAAGATATAAAAAAATAAAGTGTTTTGTAGTCATTTTGCCACCTAACCAAAAAGAATAAGAGTCATTGTCCAAGAATTGGCTTGCTGCCACGTGGGGATGGGGGTGGGAAATTTTAATCTTTAACTACTTATTAAGTAATTAGATAGTGTTCCGTTACCCGGTAATTAATCAATTATCACATAATTAAAAATTGTCTCAAATTACTTAAAATTTAACTCATTTTTAATATATTTTATACATCATACTATCACGGTCATATGGTACCTTGTATGGTACTAGTCCATAAATACCGGATATTTTAGCTCGGACCGTATTTTATTCCAAAATGTCAAACTTTGACGAAATTCATTTTCTTTAATTTGCTTACCTTCTCACCTTCACGAATTTACTCATTACTTGTTTGAAATGGCATAAAATGCTTATAATCTTAGAATAATCTCATTCCCGAACTTACGTCTATTAACTTACGACGAAATGTTAACGTACAAAAAATGCGGGATGTAACATCTCATTTTCGAGCTTTCATCAATTTACTACTTTCACGTACGAAAACATGGGGTGTAACATCATTCCCCCTTTGGAACATTCGTCCTTTTACACCCCATGTTTTCGTACGTGAGAGTATTCGTAGGTCAATTGATGTAAGCTCAGAAATGAGATCAACTTTGAAAGTACATAAAGTAAGTTAATCATGTTACAATAGAGGTTACAAATATTTAAGATCATGAATACCAAGTACCAAGAGGGTTTGAAGGCTTCGAAACTAAATGAATTGAAGAAAATAAGTTTCGTCGAAAGTCGACAAGTTCGGAATGTTGTAACATGTACTTTTGGGCGAGAATAGGGTTGTTTACCGTGAAAATGGTAATAACAATTAAATTTGATTTTGCGGTTCTAAAAATACGTGATCTATTTTTATGCTAGTTATTTGGGCAATAGATGCTAAGTGAGGTACTTGGAATCAAGATAAGAGCTTAAAAACAAGATGTTAACCAAGCCGAATGGTTGTTGATCGGGGCCTCGAGCTTGCTTATTCGGGGCCTCAGGGTCAAGTCTGATGCTTGTCGAGGGTAGTCGATGGACGACTAAGAGTTATAATAAAGTCAATGGCCGCTCTTTATGGCCAATAATAAGCAATAAATGAAGAACAATAAATAAAACACAATGAATGTAAGCAATAAGTGGAAGCAATAAGATCAAGGGAATATGTTAGAGAGCAGAGAGAATGTTCTTCTGTATTTAGTATTGAGCAACAAGTATCTACAAAATGACAAGGATCCCCTTTATATATGAGGGGGAATCCCAACATAGTACAGATGCATTAATTACAAAGATATGGGGCTGGTACATCCATTTAATGTCTTGATTCGTTGTCTGGGCTAGTCAACCAGGCTTTGTCAGCTCTATTCACGCGCTTTGGGAACTTCACCCTGATCCACCGAGACCGTTAATTTACATTTCCTCGAGGCCGGTTGTTACTTACACTACCTCGGAGTCGATCACCGAGCACCCTCGGAGTCGATTACTAAAAATCCTCGAGATGCCTTGATGATCATAAAACCGAACCGTCGATATTACCGTATACAGATAGTCCCCGCGTTTCTTAGATCAAAGTGAAAGGAAACGATTTTGAACTCCTACTCCTTAAGCATCATCATCATGATGTCAGCCCATCAGAGCATTAAATGCCATAATTCAAAAGCCGCGCAAGGATCGCCGTCAAATACGCCTATCGAGAAGCCTACGAACCGCTATTGGTTCGTCCTTTCCGCTGCCCATATGGCTTCTATAAATGCATTAGTCGTTTGCTAATCCAGATTTTTACAACATCTTATAGTTTTCAAAGCCAAATCCATCCCCTTTCACACTCTTTCTTCTTATGTTCTCGATTATCTGCCTACTTTCTCAGAAGAGCCTTTTCACCATTATGGCTAGAACTTTCAAGACATCTCATTAGAAAGACGAGGCTACCTCTTCATCTTGAACATCCAAATGAAAGCCCAAAGTGATACACACCGTTGGGCAGTTTACCCCCACCGAATTCAACACGGCGAAGGATTTTTCCGTCGACAGACCCTCGTCTACACTGGGCCAATGCGAACACGTGTCCCAGTATATTAGCGTCGTGACCGATATAGGAAAAGTGAAGGAAGACTACCAGTGGAGGGAGTCAGTGCTAGTTGAGATCCCCCGTTCTAACGAGAGCATAATGAACCACAAGGTTGGCTTCCTTTATGTATATACATACCATTCACTTTGGGTCTGGTGGATTCTTTGTACCCTTCTTCCCTGGCGATAGATCCAGTCATTCTTGACTTCTGTGATAAGTATCGAGTGACGCTCGACCAAATCTATCCATCTTTCTAGAGAATAGTCTACATGCTCCGTCACTTCTCCAACAAGGCCGAGGGTGCGACCTTTACCCTTGACCATTTGATTAGATTGTATAGCCTTCAATTTTATCGAGGCTTGATTAAGCTTCACCATCGGTCTAAAAAGCCATTTTTCTCGAGCATCGATGAGGACAAGGATCGAGGGTGGATGAGCAGATTTGTCTGAGTGAGGACCTCGGACATCATCCCTGCTGAAAGGATGCTCTTCCCAGAGGAGTGGAATACACAACATAAGTACATCTCCTTCGAACGTGCTTTATGGTCTTCTTACTTTTATCCCGAAAAATGATCTCCTCTTGGTTTTTACATCTACCCTTTGGTATCCTGAAGCGGTTCAGGATCTGTCGGGATGGATTAGGCAATTGGATACCTCATTCACGTATCTCGTGCGGTCTTGGACTGACCTGGCTAAAACGCAGTGGGTCCCAATTATATTGGAGAGGCCTCTCTTAGCCACAACTGATGTGGTCATCAAAGCTCAAGAATGCAAAATTATCATAAGAATCGACAATGTGGAAGCAGTTTTCAATATGTATAAGGCAATCTAGCTTCTGAGCCATTATGAGGATCTTCCCATGATATCTATGGTAGAGAAAGATGAGAGAAGTGAATTGGGTGTATAACTAGATGATCCTCTAAAAAAAGCATTCATGTTGTTTGACAGCATTGACTTGGACAAGGAAGTCCAGGAGATGGTGAAATGCATGCTCTTAAATTAGAGGGGTGATAAAGTTTGAGCCTCTAGATAGACCCACCGGGACCCTACCCAAGCCGTCTACCGAAGAAGCTACAAACTGGAGTTTAAACCCTTACCCTCTCACCTTCACTATACTTATTTGGTGCTAATGAAACTTTTCATGTTGTTGTATCATCTGATTTATCTTACTTTCCATACGGGTGTGTGTGTGTAAGTGGGTGGGTGGGGAGGGATCAAGTTGCGCACCGCAACGAAGAAGACATTTATTACTATGTTTAACTATTGTTACTTTGTGGGGAGTTGACTATAGGTGAGCAGGCCAACAGGGAAGTAAACTATTATGTATATATATATATATATATATATATATATATATAAATTAGAGGGGTGATAAAGTTTGAGCCTCTAGATAGACCCACCGGGACCCTACCCAAGCCGTCTACCGAAGAAGCTACAAACTGGAGTTTAAACCCTTACCCTCTCACCTTCACTATACTTATTTGGTGCTAATGAAACTTTTCATGTTGTTGTATCATCTGATTTATCTTACTTTCCATACGGGTGTGTGTGTGTAAGTGGGTGGGTGGGGAGGGATCAAGTTGCGCACCGCAACGAAGAAGACATTTATTACTATGTTTAACTATTGTTACTGTATCAGTACTGAATATGAGGAGTTAAGCATATGTGTTATTAATAACAAGTCTTCTCCGTTGCGGCTCACAACACGATCCACAAATATATACAATTACCATTGCGGTATGCTACCTGTCACACCTCCTTTTTGCGCGCCCCGCCCCGAGGGGTAAGATGCGCGGGTGGAGTTTTTCCAATTTAAGTGACAATATTCGAAATGGGATTATTTATTTAATTCAGAGTCGCCACTTGGGAAAGGTTTGGCTTTTGGTGTCCCAAGTCACCGGTTTATCTTGAATCCCAAATCGAGGAAATTTTCGACTTTTCCAAATGAAGTCTGCGAACCAGAAATTCTAAGTAAGGAATTCTGTTGACCCGAGGGAAGGTGTTAGGCACCCTCGAATCCCGTGGTTCTAGCACGGTCGCTTAAATTGTTATAATGGCTAAATATCTGATTTAAATACATGTTGTGACTTATGTGCTTTTATTAAGTTTTAACCGCTTTTATTATTATCATTTACTTTTATAGAATTGCAACGTCGTGAAAATGTATCTCGAACCACGTCACAATCAATGCACCCGTAGTTGTTAACACATTTCGACTCCGTTGAGATTTGAAATTGGGTCACATAAATGCGCACCCGAATTTAAGAATGTGATTTGATTAAGTCGCGCCTAAAGAATCTAACGCGTTATTGTCTTCGGGGAGGGCAGTGGAATTCAACTAAACAGCCCGTCCCAAATTCTAAGTATTTATTATGACCAATTATTGAGGGCCCCGCAATTTGCCTTTTGATTTGGCGAGGCTCGTCTCATTATTTTAGAAGGGTACCCTACAAGAACTACATTTTACTACATTTATCTTTTAAGGGAAGGATGATGCCGAATTTTGCTGGTTTAGACAAATACGGACTGAATCCTTATTATGTTTGCCGAACCTAAACTTGTTTGATTACTTGATTGATTGTTCATGAGGTGAGAGCTACGGCATGCTTTGTCTTCAACAAGTGAATATGCTTATTAATTCGCTAAGTGAGATTGCAAACAAACTAACAACATATATTGAGTTATGTTTTAACGACCTCCAAGTTCTATTCTTAACACTCTAACCTATTCGAAATTGATAAAGAAATCGGCTGTTTTATTAGGAAAAATTACTACTAATTGAACTCAAAAATGATTATCAGTTTTTCTCAACAATCATTACATCATTTCGAAATAAAAATCTGTAACGAAACCCAGTATCGAACCTGTATTGGAACGAATGAACTGACAAGAGAACTGGCATTCATAGCCATACTCTTAGTGTGACTGTATGGGAGTTTGTTTGGGGATACATTTATCCCGGACCCCAGTATCGCAGTTTTGTCAATTCAGTGGTCTAGGCAAAATACATACAATGCTTACCATGACTCTATGTTATACAGTCATACTAAATCAAACAAGTGTTATACTTGAACTGAATGTATACTAAATCAAAACATGTTGTCCATGTCATACTGTCATTACTATTGAGCCATGCTATCTAACAGTTCATCTTAAACAAAATGTATGCTAGTTCCTACAGAATATTTGCAGTTCACAGTAAGAATACAGGCCCAAACAACATTCGAACTATCTTTTTACACCAATGCTATAACATAAACTGGCGTTCATTCCTTTATTTCTGCTTCAACTTCAAACTTTCAACAATACAAGGTTCAAAGGTTGTGTACCTGGGAATATTTGCAATTGAAGAAAAAGGGCAATCAGTAGAGTAACAATGAACAAATGCAGCAGCAGTAACAGCACCAACAGCAACAGGGCAGAATAGCAGCAGGCAAAACAAATAGCAAGAAACAGGCTCGAGTGCAGAGATGCAAATATGGCCAATAGAAAGTAATAGCCAAATAGCAGCAACACCCAGTGGAATAGAAACAGAAATCCAAACAGACCAGACCAGTAGTAAACCAATGAAAACACTCGACTAATAGACACAACTGGAATTTCAAAGAATCAGAATTGATTTGAAACCAGGTTTAACAACTGAAACCCAGTAATAATAGGAGGAAAAAGCTTCTGATTGTTGGTTGTATAGCTTCTATCCCTTAACCTCTCTCTATCTGTGTTTTTGTTTTTCCTTTTCAGCTCTTAAAGTTCCCAATCCCCTCACTGTGTGTGTATATTTTCTTTTCAGGTCTGATCCTCTCTCTGTATCTCTTTTTTTTTTTATTCTCACAGTGTATGTATATCTTCCTCCCCCTCTGCCTCTAATTCTGTCTCCTTTTATAAGCCTCGACACCATCTCTTTTAACAGCCTCTTTTCCAAATGTCACAGTACCCCTCCCATGTGTCTTTTACCTTTTCAGATCCCAATTAGTTATTTAAGTATATAACCCCATCAATATTCCCTGGCAGGCTTTCCTTTCCTATTTTATTAACTAAAAGCAAGCATGGGTAGTAGAATATATCTGACAGCATATGCTGTCAAACCATTTCTAAATCAAAAGCCCTTTGTACAGGGACCAGGCTGTGCACAATGCACATGCTGTGCACAAGTGCACATGCTATCAACTCAGATTTCAATTACAGATCAAGCCTTAGGTTTCTGAAATCATATTAACAACTATAAGTAACTGAACTTGGTTCTTAATTGATTCAGGCAAATGTTCAACAGAAGCAAATCGATTTATTTTGTTCAGGCAGTTGAAACTAATTGACGACTCATGTCGACTCGACTATATTAGCATTAACATACACAATCGTAGCCAAAAATCAGACATTCAAAGTATAGGGCACATGACTTGAATTGTACTGGCTAAACAAAATTATACTTCAAGGAATCAGTTAATGAATACAAATTTGGAACACGACCAGTACACATGCCTTATCAGAATAGGAGGGGTTCAAACAAACACCGTGGTTCAAGCAAAGTGGACAAACAGAAGTTGGTAAAAATTCAAAGATACAAATTGAAACAAAACATGAACAGCCATTCAATCACTCACATGGACCAAACAGAAATAAAGAAAGCAAGCAAGACTCACCTCAAGTCTTGAAAAATCAAAAACCTTGACTCGGACTTGGACAGACTTTCTTAAGGGTGAACGGACTTTAATCGAAGTGTTTCTCAGATGAGAAACACTTCGATTAAGGTCCATTAGACCTTAATCTCTTTGGTTTGGACGGACATAGGCCAGTGATGAAGAACTACAAAGTTCCAAACTCAGATCCGGGATTCATACTCCCCTGGTCAGATTCGGACCAAACCAAGTATGGTTTGGTCACGAGGGGGGTCTGGGGAGTGTCTGGTATGAATTTAGGGCAGATTGGTGTAGATTAGGTTCCGACTCGAATCTTCGAATGAAGATTTGAGAAGGTGAGATAGGATTCGAGGTGTGTGGTTGATAGATTTGGGTTCAGGATGTCAAAGGGGTTCTACGGTGTTAGGGGCGAGGTCACCGGCGTCCATGCCGCCGGCTTCCATGGTGAAGGATACAGGGGCGGCTCTAGGGTTTGATGGGGAATGAGGTTGAAGACGGAGGCTGGGGTTAGGATAGGGGGCAGGGTATGTTACGGGCTTATATATGGCTGGAAGGGGTTGATCTTAGCCGTTGGATGAGGCGAGATGGAAGGCTCAGATCTTTCTTTTGATGAGGAAACGGCGTCGTTTCTCATTCAGAGCTTGGGGGTCGGTTTGGATAAGACGGGTCGGGTTAGTTAGTGGGTACGGGGTGTGAGATCTTGGCCGTTGGATCAGTTTGGTTTGAATGGTTGAGATGGATCGGCCTTGAAACGACGTAGTTTTGGTGTTAAACTACGTCGTTTTGTGTCCTGGGGGTGGGCTGTTCGGACTGGGGGTTTGGGCTGTTCAATTGGGCTCCAGATTTTTGAAATGGGCACGGCCCAAATTCATTTTATAACAAATTTTGTCTTCTTTTTCTTTATTTCTAATTTCCTAAATACACAAACTAATTAAATAAAACCAAGCACCACTAATTAACACTTAACATATTTATTTCACGCGGATAAAATGTTAAAAGTAGGCAAAATTAAACACGGCAACAAATCAGGACAAAAGAAAAAATGCGTATTTTTTGTAATTTTCCATCTAACAAACGGGTCATGGTTTAAATTACGCATGACACATACATTTTTAATTCTTTTTGGAGCGATTGTCGCGTAAAACAAAAATCACGTGCTCACAGCTGCCCCTCTTTGTTCGGAAACACGAAGAGTTTTCGTGCAAAGATAAAATGAGCGTGTATGAGCGATTTTTGCCTATGGACTACTCCGTATGAAGCATGTTTTTTTTTGAAAGATCTGACCGAATCTTGCTTCAAAGATTTCCTACATATCCTGGGCTAAACAGGAATCAGGTCAATGTAGTTCGGGAAGTTTTGGTAGCTGGGACTACCATGGGATTGCAATGCTTGCTGCTACTGCTGCTGCTGTTGTCACTGCTACGTCACTGACCGCCTTATTACAACCAAACGAAAATTAGAAACTGAACTGACTACTTATATGTATGTCAACTGCTAGTTACAAGATTCCTATCTATGATTCTTTTACGACTTGATCTTGGGTCTTAGCTGATTCTGCTTGTAGACTCCGATCTGAATCTTGATGCTTGCGAGTTGCGGCGACTTGTGTAACCTCTGGGATACTGAGTGAGACGCGATTGGCAAGGTTCAAGACCCTAATTAAACGTTGGAGTCAATCCGCTCTCCATTCACTCTGATATCTCGGAATGTCTTCTTTTGTCTTTTCTTCTTTGATTCTGAGTTGAGACTCATCTCGTAGGTCATTTCGATCCGTGTGGCTCGAGGTTAGACCTGCGGGAAAAAACAGACAAACGAACAAAATTTTCTGCCCCAGTTTCACTAGGAAAATTTCGTTAATTATTCACCAGGAAGTTCATAAAATTGATGAAAGAGGATATGCATGCTCGGTTCAGGGTTGGAGCCCTAACACCGGCTAGCTGGGGAAAGGTTCGGTTTGGGGTTTAAAATCCTAACGCCGATCAAAGGAAGAACTCAGTTTAGGGTTTAAAACCCTAATGCTGATTTCATGGAAAAGCTCAGTTTAGAGTTTAAAACTCTAATGCTGGCTGAAAGGAAAAAGTTCAGTTTAGGGTTTAAAACCCTAATGCTGATTTCATGGGAAAGCTCAGTTTAGAGTTTAAAACTCTAATGCTGGCTGAAGGGAAAAAGTTCAGTTTAGGGTTTAAAACCCTAATGCTGACTAGAAGGAAAATTCAGTTTAGGGTTTAAAACCCTAATGCTGATTGCATGGAAAAGCTCAGTTTAGAGTTTAAAACTCTAATGTTGGCTGAAAGGGAAAAGTTCAGTTTAGGGTTTAAAACCCTAATGCTGACTAAATGGAAAATTCAGTTTAGGGTTTAAAACCCTAATGCTGATTGCATGGAAAAGCTCAGTTCAGAGTTTAAAACTCTAATGTTGGCTGAAAGGGAAAAGTTCAGTTTAGGGTTTAAAACCCTAATGCTGACTAAATGGAAAATTCAGTTTAGGGTTTAAAACCCTAATGCTGATTGCATGGAAAAGCTCAGTTCAGAGTTTAAAACTCTAATGCTGGCTGAAAGGGAAAAGTTCAGTTTAGGGTTTAAAACCCTAATGCTGACTAAAAGGAAAATTCAGTTTAGGGTTTAAAACCCTAATGCTGATTGCATGGAAAAGCTCAGTTTAGAGTTTAAAACTCTAATGCTGGCTGAAAGGGAAAAGTTCAGTTTAGGGTTTAAAACCCTAATGCTGACTAAAAGGAAAATTCAGTTTAGGGTTTAAAACCCTAATGCTGATTTCATGGAAAAGCTCAGTTTAGAGTTTAAAACTCTAATGCTGGCTGAAAGGAAAAAGTTCAGTTTAGGGTTTAAAACCCTAATGCTGATTTCATGGGAAAGCTCAGTTTAGAGTTTAAAACTCTAATGCTGGCTGAAAGGGAAAAGTTCAGTTTAGGGTTTAAAACCCCAATGCTGACTAAAAGGAAAATTCAGTTTAGGGTTTAAAACCCTAATGCTGATTGCATGGAAAAGCTCAGTTTAGAGTTTAAAACTCTAATGCTGGCTGAAAGGGAAAAGTTCAGTTTAGGGTTTAAAACCCCAATGCTGACTAAAAGGAAAATTCAGTTTAGGGTTTAAAACCCTAATGCTGATTGCATGGAAAAGCTCAGTTTAGAGTTTAAAACTCTAATGCTGGCTGAAAGGGAAAAGTTCAGTTTAGGGTTTAAAACCCCAATGCTGACTAAAAGGAAAATTCAGTTTAGGGTTTAAAACCCTAATGCTGATTGCATGGAAAAGCTCAGTTTAGAGTTTAAAACTCTAATGCTGGCTGAAAGGAAAAAGTTCAGTTTAGGGTTTAAAACCCTAATGCTGATTTCATGGGAAAGCTCAGTTTAGAGTTTAAAACTCTAATGCTGGCTGAAAGGGAAAAGTTCAGTTTAGGGTTTAAAACCCCAATGCTGACTAAAAGGAAAATTCAGTTTAGGGTTTAAAACCCTAATGCTGATTGCATGGAAAAGCTCAGTTTAGAGTTTAAAACTCTAATGCTGGCTGAAAGGGAAAAGTTCAGTTTAGGGTTTAAAACCCCAATGCTGACTAAAAGGAAAATTCAGTTTAGGGTTTAAAACCCTAATGCTGATTGCATGGAAAAGCTCAGTTTAGAGTTTAAAACTCTAATGCTGGCTGAAAGGGAAAAGTTCAGTTTAGGGTTTAAAACCCCAATGCTGACTAAAAGGAAAATTCAGTTTAGGGTTTAAAACTCTAATGCTGGCTGAAAGGAAAAAGTTCAGTTTAGGGTTTAAAACCCTAATGCTGACTGCATGGGAAAACTCAGTTTAGAGTTTAAAACTCTAATGCTGGCTGAAAGGAAAAAGTTCAGTTTAGGGTTTAAAACCCTAATGCTGATTGCATGAAAAAGCTCAGTTTAGAGTTTAAAACTCTAATGCTGGCTGAAAGGGAAAAGTTCAGTTTAGGGTTTAAAACCCTAATGCTGACTAAAAGGAAAATTCAGTTTAGGGTTTAAAACCCTAATGCTGATTGCATGGAAAAGCTCAGTTTAGAGTTTAAAACTCTAATGCTGGCTGAAAGGGAAAAGTTCAGTTTAGGGTTTAAAACCCTAATGCTGACTAAAAGGAAAATTCAGTTTAGGGTTTAAAACCCTAATGCTGATTGCATGGAAAAGCTCAGTTTAGAGTTTAAAACTCTAATGCTGGCTGAAAGGAAAAAGTTCAGTTTAGGGTTTAAAACCCTAATGCTGATTTCATGGGAAAGCTCAGTTTAGAGTTTAAAACTCTAATGCTGGCTGAAAGGGAAAAGTTCAGTTTAGGGTTTAAAACCCCAATGCTGACTAAAAGGAAAATTCAGTTTAGGGTTTAAAACCCTAATGCTGATTGCATGGAAAAGCTCAGTTTAGAGTTTTTTTTTGAATTTTCTTGTTTTAGTAGAAGATAAAAGGGAGTTTCGTGGAAACCTACCTTTCGAGTGAATTCCTTATTGCCAAAATGTTTCTTGTACCCGTGTACCTTCTTCTTTGGGCGACACCTGCTTCTTGCACGGTTGTCTTGGATTAACACCTGTTTCAATTTCTCAGACAAAGAACAATTGTTAGTTCGAAAATGACGGTCGGTTTGGTGACCTTGATCGTTCCCAATTGCTTCGTTGCGTCTTTACTTCTGTTGCGAAGTCCCGCCATTGATTCGAATTGAACGGCGAAACCTTTAGACTGCTCAGGCTTGTATTTCCAGATTCTGTGAGGATTTGCCTCGTAAGGCCCTTTTTTTTCTTTTTGTCCCGTTTTAATTGAAGGTCTTCAACGGGGATTTTATTGGAGGTGTTCTGTGGGAACTTGTACAAGAGGAAGCTATGTGGGGGAAATATTTACAAAGTGGATTCTTTGTGCGGATTCTGTACAATGGGGTATGCTGGGTTTTGGTTTCAAAACGGGTTTCCCAGGGTTTGTTGGGGTAAGCTTGTTGGGGAATATTTACAAAAGAACTCGCTGGGGATGTGCTGATGAAATTCCAACAGGGATTTTTTTATTTATTTATTTATTTATTTATTTATTTTTTTGCTTGAGATACTTTGTGGGAGATTGTACAAAAAGAGAGACTCTGTGGGGTTTTGTACAGGGGGAGACTCTGTGGGGATTTGTCCGAAGGTGGACTTGCTGGGGAAGATTTCAAGATTTCTCTCTTTTTCCTCTACTCCGGGACGTCATGATTCATCATGCTTGGGTAATCATATCAACGAGATGAGGTGCTTTCCTTCATGAGACGGGATTCCGTGCAAACAAACCTGCCACCTGCTCTTTCCGGTGTGTCCTGAACTCGGGGTTAAAATGCAAAAGGGATTCGAAAAGAAACAAAGAAGGGGAAAACAAATCAGAAAAAGAATACCCTTTCCGGGACGAGAAAGACTTATCTGAGGAAGATAACGCTGGCTTTAAATGACATGACATGCTCTTTGGACTGGACGTCCGACCTTCCATGAACTTGCGTTTTCCTGAACCAGAACAGATTTGTGATTCCAAAACCGGTGGAACTTTGCCGAGACCTTCTTGGGGTGGCGTCATTCCTTTTCGGCCAACAACGCCCTTTGCGGGTTTTCGCTGGCTGACCTCTCTCATTTCTCTTCCTGTCATCGCTTGATAGCACTCTTTGCGAGTTTTTACTAAACAAGCTCTCTCATTTTGGTTTCTCTACTCCCGTCGCCTCGTGGTGCCCGAAGGTTTTCACCGCCGAGACTCTCTCATTTTATCTCTCTCAATTCAGAGTGTGATGGTCTTTGTTTGTGACGCTTATTGATTCCCCATCATATTTGGTAATTGATTTGAAGGTTTGTGCTTGGTAAAGAGAGGTAGATGATACTAACTCCTAAACTGCTCGACGTGCCCCAGTTTCAATTTCAGGGTGAATGGGATTTTATTGTTGGTGTGACTGAACCTCAGGGAGAGGCTGCCTACGTATCCTTTCGGAATCAAGTCAAACGTAGTTCAGGCCTCAATCAATGTTTTGTTTTGTTTTTCTTTTTTTTCTTTTTTTTTTTGTTTTGTTTTGTTTTCTCCCTTTTTTTTTGTTTTGTAAGCGGCTCAAAAAGTTGGTAGAGAGAATTGGGTAGTTTTTCTTTTTGGGGAGTAGTAGGGAATAAACATCTTCGCCATTTTCAACGTGTCAGGACTATTGGAGTATGATTTAGACGTAGTACCTCTTGACCGCATCTGCATTTACTGCTGTGTCGGGGTCATTTCCTTCGAGATCACCTAAATACAATGCTCCTCTTGGCAATATTTTCCTTACGATGTATGGGCCTTTCCAATTTGGGGCAAACTTTCCTTTTGCTTCTTCATGATGCGGCAGAATACGCCTCAGTACCAGCTGACCTACTTCGAAATTCCGGGGTCGGACTTTCTTGTTGTAAGCACGGGCCATCCTTTGTTGGTATAACTGTCCGTGACAAACTGCAGCCATCCGCTTTTCATCAATCAACGTCAATTGCTCTAACCGAGTCTTAACCCACTCGCTGTCCTCGATTTCTGCTTCGACAATGATTCGAAGCGAAGGAATTTCTACTTCTGCCGGTATTACAGCCTCGGTCCCATAAACCAAAAGATAAGGAGTCGCTCCCACCGATGTGCGTACCGTAGTGCGGTACCCCAATAATGCAAAAGGTAACTGCTCATGCCACTGTCGGGAACTTTGTATTGTCTTCCTCAAAATCTTCTTGATGTTTTTATTTGCAGCTTCCACAGCACCATTGGCTTTTGGCCGATAAGGAGTGGAATTCCTGTGTGTTATCTTGAATTGCTCGCACACATCTCCCATCAAGTGACTGTTCAAGTTTGCCGCATTATCTGTAATGATAGTCGCAGGAATACCGAAGCGACAGATAAGATTTGAGTGTACAAAATCCACTACAGCTTTCTTGGTGACCGACTTGAGAGTGACAGCCTCTACCCATTTCGTAAAGTAGTCTATGGCAACTAGTATAAACCTGTGTCCGTTTGAGGCCTTTGGTTCAATCGGTCCAATGACGTCCATGCCCCAGGCGACAAATGGCCATGGTGCGGACATGGGATGCAGTTCCGTGGGAGGTGCATGAATCAAATCACCGTGCACCTGACACTGATGACACTTCCGAACGAAACTAAAGCAATCCTTTTCCATGGTCATCCAGTAATAACCTGCTCGGAGGATTTTCTTCGCTAAGACATACCCGTTCATGTGAGGTCCGCACACACCTGCGTGTACTTCGTGCATGATCTTTCTCGCTTCCTCGATATCGACACATCTTAAGAGATTGAGGTCCGGAGTCCTCTTATATAACAATTCACCGCTCAAAAAGAAACCACTTGCATGTCGCCTAATGGTCCTCTTTTGATCTCCAGTAGCGTGCTCGGGGTATTCTTGCGTCTTCAGGAACCTCTTGATGTCATGGTACCAAGGCTGCGTATTTGATCCCGCCTCGATTACACTGCAGTAACCGTGTCTTTCCTTGATTTGGATTTCCAAAGGATCGACGTGGGCGTTGCCCGGGTAGGGTAGCATAGAAGCCAGAGTAGCAAGTGCATCTGCCAGTTCATTGTGACACCTCGGAATATACCTGAACTCTATTGAGGTAAAGCGCTTGCTGAGGTCCTCTACATGTTGTCGGTATGGGATAAGCTTGACATCCCGAGTTTCCCACTCGCCTTGAACTTGCCGGATGATCAGGTCAGAATCTCCCATAATCAGTAAGTCTTTGACATCCTGATCGATTGCCATATGTATGCCCATAATGCAGGCTTCATATTCAGCTGTATTATTTGTGCAGAAGAAACGAAGTCTAGCTGTGGCGGGATAATGCTGACCGGCAGGTGAGATCAAAATTGCCCCAATCCCTATACCCTTGGCGTTCACGGCTCCGTCAAAGAACATCTTCCAAACATGAGCTTCCTCCGAGATCACTTCTACGGTGTTTACCTCTTCATCTGGAAAGTAGGTATCTAATGGCTGGTATTCCTCATCGACCGGGTTTTCGGCCAAATGATCTGCTAACGCCTGGGCTTTCATTGCCGTGCGAGTGACATAAACTATGTCGAATTCCGTAAGCAAGATTTGCCATTTAGCCAGTCTCCCAGTAGGCATTGGTTTCTGAAATATATATTTCAAGGGATCCAACCTGCTTATGAGGAATGTAGTGTGGGCTTGGAGATAATGCCTCAGCTTTTGAGCAACCCATGTGAGAGCGCAACATGTCTTTTCCAACAGAGTGTATTTGGCCTCGTAGCTGGTGAATTTCTTGCTCAGGTAGTAGATCGCCTGCTCCCTTTTCTCGGTTACGTCGTGTTGCCCGAGGACGCAGCCAAAAGAGTTCTCCAAGACTGTCAGATACAAGAAAAGTGGCCTCCCTGGTTCTGGAGGGACCAAGACTGGGGGATTCGAAAGGTACTCTTTGACTTTATCAAAGGCTTCTTGACACTCCGTTGTCCACTTAATCGCCGCATCTTTTCTTAACAACTTGAATATGGGCTCACACGTGCTTGTCAGCTGGGCAATAAATCGACTGATGTAGTTCAGCCTGCCCAAAAGACTCATCACGTCTTTCTTCGTTCTCGGGGGAGGTAGATCTTTGATAGATTTTATCTTAGTCGGGTCTAGCTCGATACCTCTCCTGCTTACGATGAAGCCCAAAAGTTTACCTGACGGAACTCCGAAAGCGCATTTGGCTGGATTTAGCTTCAAGTCATACTTCCTTAGCCTCTCGAAGAATTTCCTCAAGTCTTGGATGTGATTATCCTGCGTCCTGGACTTGACTATTACATCGTCCACGTACACCTCTATTTCCTGATGCATCATGTCATGGAAAATGGCGGTCATGGCCCTCATGTAAGTAGCCCCAGCATTCTTTAGACCAAATGGCATGACCCGATAACAGTAGGTGCCCCAAGGCGTGGTGAAAGCGGTTTTCTCGGCGTCCTCTTCATCCATCAGTACCTGATGATACCCAGCATAACAATCTACAAAAGACTGTATCTCGTGTTTGGCACAATTATCAACGAGGATGTGGATGTTGGGCAGCGGGAAATTATCTTTGGGACTTGCTCTGTTCAGATCTCGGTAATCTACACATACCCGAGTTTTCCCGTCCTTTTTCGGTACTGGAACCACATTCGCCAACCATGTTGTATATTGGACTACCCGGATCACTCCTGTTTTCAGTTGCTTGGTGATCTCCTCTTTAATTTTGTCACTGACCTCGGTTTTGAACTTTCGTTGCTTTTGTTGAACCGGAGGACAATCAGGATGAATCGGCAATTTGTGAACCACTAGATCGACACCTAGTCCCGGCATGTCATCATATGACCAAGCAAACACGTCTTTGAATTCGAAAAGAAGTTGAATTATCGCCTCTCTCGTTTTCTTGTCCGTGTGAATGCTTATCTTGGTCTCCCGGATTTCTTCCGGGGTTCCTAAATTTACCGGTTCAGTGTCATTTAGATTCGGCTTAGGTTTATTCTCAAAATATTCCAACTCTCGGTTTATCTCCCTAAAAGCCTCTTCCGCATCATATTCTGGTTCTGGGTTCATTAATTCGCAGTTAAACAGATCATTGTGATCTGGGCGTGAAGTCCGCAAGCATGTCATATTTAAAGCCGCATTATTAGGACTGAAAAGGAAGATGAAAGGAAAACTAATAAAGATCAGAACAGAGAAAGAATAGGAAAGCAATGATGATTTTTTTTTTTTTTATTTTCTTTGGAAAATTGGAAGACAACAACGTTTACAACTAGGAATTCGGAACAACAATTGAAAAGAAGAAAACGTTCAAGTTATGTCCCGGAGATAACTTGTGATACAGGAAAGGTGGCAGGACAGGTCTACCCGGACTTCCGTCTAGTTGGGAATGGCGTGATCTCCCAGTTTTGGAGCTTGGCGTTTGGCCCCATGTACATCATCTCAGCAGTGCTCGTGCCTTCGCCTGGTTGAACCATGTGGACCTCGTAGAGCATTTCCCTCATTGCCCCACATATTTCCTCGATTTCCTCAACTGTGAAGACCTCATCTTCTTCTTCTTCAGTGTACCTTGGCCTGACAAAAGTCGCATGTAAATCCGGCAGTGGTTGAGGCAACTTCCAGCCCTCATTTCTCCTTTTCTTTGCCCATTTTTCGTCTGCTGGAGTAGGTTTGAAACCTAGTCCAAAAGGTTTCTTGATGACTGGTAAAGTAATGGGTTCCGTCATTCCCTGAAGGGTTCGTCCAAGCCCCTTCCCTGGCCTAAATCCGTGTCGGATCATCTCTTTGGCCACCATAACCGAAGCGTTAGACAAGAAGGGCTGGGGGCAAGGTACTCCCTCTTCGTGCTGCTCTGCCAATACCACCTCGAAAGCTTGATAGACCGTATGCTCGCTCCCTTCTCTTGGTTCAAGATACGGGATAGATGGGTCCCGATAAATGGCATGTTCGTCTTCTCCATGGACCACGATCTCTTGGTCTTCATACTCGAACTTCACCATCTGGTGAAGAGTAGAAGGCACGGCTCCTGCCGCATGGATCCAAGGCCTGCCAAGGAGGAAATTGTAAGATGTGTCCATGTCGATCACTTGGAAAGTGACTCGAAATTCGACTGGTCCTATGACCAGCAGCAGGTCTATTTCTCCCATGGTGTCTCTCTTGATACCATCGAAAGCTCTTACGCAGACGTTGTTGGGTCGGATTCTTCCGGTCTCAATTTCCATTCTTTGCAGCGTGGAGAGCGGGCAAATGTCAACACCTGATCCCCCATCCAGCATTACCCGCTTGACATAGTAGTCCTCACATTTGACTGTTAAATGCAATGCCTTGTTGTGTGCTGCTCCTTCCGGGGGTAGATCGTTCTTGCTGAAGGAGATTTGGTTGACGGCGAAGAATCTTTCTGTCATCCGCTCTAATTGCTCCACCGAGGTTTCAACCGGCACATATGCCTCATTCAGGGTCTTCAGTAAGATCTTTTGATGCTCGGCCGACCTTGTCAATAATGATAGCATGGACACCTGCTCAGGGTGCTTGCGCAACTGATCTATCACTTCGTAATCCGGCATCTTCATTTGTTGGAAGAACACTTCCGCCTCTTCAACACTCACAGGCTTCTTTGGAGGAAAGCGCCTTTGTGTGGCGTTGTTCAGTTCTTGGGTATTTGAGTACCCTCTAATGAAAGTACTTTCTGGAAGTTCTCCCACGACCTCTTTCCCTTTGTACATCACCAAAGTCTTTTTATAATTCCACGGCACTGTGGTCGGGTTGGTCATTGGCTTTTGTGGCACGCGTCCGATAACCACTGGCTCATTCAGCCGAGGTGGTTGAATCGTCCCCCGGACCACATAGGCCCCTTTTGGCACGTACATAGGTTTTGTCTTTTTGATCCCGGATCTCTGCGTCTTCTCAGCTTGACCTCGCGGTACGTAAAGAACTCCGCCCTTTGCTGGTACCACTTTCTTTTCCACCTTCTTTTCAGACTTGCTCTCTGCGACCTTGGCCTCCTTCCCCTTTTTCTGATTTTTGGTCTATTTCAGGCCTCTTCCCCGTGTCGACAATGGCAATTATGGCTTTCAAAGCAGGGTCGAACTCTTTGTCTTCACAAATCATGCCGATCAACGGCCCATTATTGTGAGCGGGCAATGGATTGTTTGTTACATTCGGGATCTCCTCGTCCCTTAGCACTATTTTCCCCTGCTCTATCAAATTTTCGACCACTCTTTTCAATGACCAGCAGTCGTTTGTATCATGTCCCTCGGCCCCTGAATGATAGGCGCATCTGACTCCGGCTTTGTAAGAAGGAGATGTCGGGTTTTGCCTTGTTTGAGGGATGGGTTGCAAGAAACCCAACTGGACCAACTTTGGGAACAAAGTTGAGTATGGCTCACCGATGGGCGTGAAAGTCCGCCGTCGAGGTGGCTCTTGGGGGCGGTAGTTATTCTGCGGGGGTTGTGGGTTATAGTGGTTGCGGTAGTGAGGCTGATTTCTGGGAGGTGGAGCTGGGCCTCGGTTGGCTTGTTGTGGTGGATGGTTATAAGGTTGGGCATTCATGACCATATAAGGTTGATGAGCATATGCCGAATTTGAATGGGGGTAATAGTGTTGTGGGGCTCTTCCCGGAAAATGGGGCCTGGGATGATGATACTCCCTTGCTTCAGAGGCTGCCATAGTCGTTTCTTCTTTCTTCTTCCCCCTTGTTGTTCCTCCAGACCCAGTTTGGACGGCCTGGGAGGTTGCCCTTATGGCTGCTTGACTCAAAATCCTTCCCGTTTTCAAACCGTTCTCCACCATCTCTCCAATCTTGATCGCTTCCGCGAATGGTTTACCCATGGCTGACATCATGTTCTGGAAATAGTCAGACTCTTGAGCCTGGAGAAAGGTAGTGACCATTTCCACTTCATCCATGGGAGGCTTCACTCTCGATACCTGTTCACGCCACTTAATAGCATACTCTCTAAAGCTTTCCGAAGGCTTCTTCTTCAAATTTGAAAGAGAGTTTCGATCTGGCGCAATGTCGATGTTATACTGGAATTGTTTTACAAAATCTCTGGCGAGATCATCCCATATATGACATCGGGACATTTCCTGATCCATATACCATTCCGAAGCTATCCCTACTAAACTTTCCCCAAAGTATGCCATTAGTAGTTCTTCTTTTCCGCCGGCTCCCCGCAATTGGTTGCAGTATTTCTTAAGATGTGCGATGGGGTCACCGTGCCCATCGTACTTTTCAAACTTGGGGGTCTTGAAACCCGTTGGCAGGTGTATGTGAGGAAACATGCATAGGTCGGCGTAAGAGACGCTCTTTTGCCCGCTCAATCCTTGCATATTTTTCAGACTTTGCTCAAGGCTTCTCATCCTTTTGGCCATCTCATTTTGTTCTACAACTCTGGGGTTCTGATCCTGCCCTGGTACGAGCTCGCATTGAGGTGGTAGAGGATTAGTACTGGTAGCGAACCTATTTGGTTCCATTGAGAACGACGGTGCTTGGAATGTAAAAGAGGATGAGTCAAGGCTTGGCTTGTATGTGGCAGGCTGTGCCGTAGCTGGGCAAGGCGATGCAGTAAAGATGTTCATGCTTGCATCACTGGCCGACATTCGGGGATGAGGCTCAGAAGGTGATCCTGCAGAGAAGGCGGAGGTGGCTGGGTACCCAAATGGGGTGGCAGGGTAATTTATGGGGACATTAGAAGTCCCACTTGACCTGGAGAATAGTTCAGGGAATCCGGGGACGACACTTGGCGGCTCTTTCCCATTGTTCCAGTCATCCAGCATTTCCAACATGCGGAGCCGTAGGATCCTATTTTCCTCCGCAGTTGCGGATTCAGGTGTGAGGACGGCTGAGATTGAGCTCTCCTCAGAGACGGGGACTGTTTGCAATGGAATTTCCGAAGACATTTCCACACTTCCTTTTGACCTGGTGAAGTAAGTGTGAGTACTGCTTCTGGTCCTAACAATAGGTAGTTGAACACCTCTCCTTGACCTCGTGAAGTATGAGTGCGAGGCCAGACTTTCACCAAACCAACCGTCTTTTCAAAAACCCTGGGAAAAATGCTCAATGACAAACGCACGGTTAATTCTGCAGCAAATAAATAGATAGTTAATCTCACGTTGGGCATGATGCACCTATACAGTTAAGTGGATTACTATATGTTTGCTACGAGAGCATGCGTCATTCCGGCATTTTTTCTCTTATTAGTTTTTCCCCCTTTTCTTTTGTTTTCCTTTTATTTTATTATATATATATATATATATATATTTTATTTTTGTAGTAAAAGAAATGCGACCGGATCCGATGAGGATTGCCTACGTATCACGATGCCTACGTGAATCAGATCATTACGTAGTTCGAAAAACACAAATGGACGTAAAAGAAACAACCTCTTCATTGTTGAAATGTTCTATTACAAGCTACATTCTGCAAAAGAAAAAGCAAACTTGGAAAATGAACCTAGACTCAAAATAGACTGAAAATCACCTTGATGAAAAAAACAGGCAGAAGATGCTAAATACAGATTTGACCTATGAATGCATTATGGTTTTAAAAATTGGTTTCCGCGGGGCATCGTTCGGCCTTGCCGCGGTCCTAGGCGTGAGATCCCTCTCAAGTTGCTCCAGCTCGTGCATAGTCTGCTTGACATAACCCATTACTGCCGAGAGGACGGTAACGCTGGACATGTTCTCACATCGTAGACATCGTCTGGTGATGGCATGGGCAATGGCCTTGATCCTATCTCTGGTTTGCTTCTTCTCTATGAGTAGGTGCCTTATCTGATCACTGCTCGTCTTGAATACCTGTGAGTCCTGTATGTGCTGATCCCTCAACTGTCGCACTTCTTCCTTCATTTGGGCCAACAAGTCGTAACAGTATCTATTCTCCACTTGGAAATCCCTGGCCTGCTTAACTGCTTTAAACTCAAGTGTAGCCATCTCCCTTTTTATTTTGGAAACAGCCTTCTCGTGATCACGTTTCAATTGGTTCAAACATCGGCGATGCTTATCTACTCTTGTTTCCCACCGTGCCTTGAATTCTGTCATGACCTTTTCGGATTCTTCTAACCTGTCTCGCCATTCCGTGATCTCTCTTTTCAAACCCTTTATCAACCGCTGGTCTGATTGACTTCTGGGTTGCTCATCAAGAGACAATCTCAATTTTTGGACTTGGGCCTTAAGTTCTTCATTCTCTTGGATCAACCTATTCTTTTCGCTTCGATCCGCCGCGATTTGTACGCTGTTATCGAATTTCAAACTATCTATTTGTAGCTTCAAATCGCCAATCTCTGCTCGATAACCCTTCTCTTTTGCTAACCAGTTCCATTGCCCTTGGGATGATTCTACGAAATCTTTGAGATGCGGCCTCTTAGCCGGTCTTTCGTAAGACAGGCTACCTCTAAACCAAGCGTGATATCCTGGGGCGACTTCCCCTTTTGCCGTATCGATCACACAAGTGTTTGCTGTCAGATGTTGGCATTCACTCCAGATTTGGCGAACTTCTTCTTCAGGGAAATGACCGTGCGGACTGATTTCAATCACTTGGGTACTCAAATCTTCGTCTTTCGGTACCACTTGGTACCTCCCAAGTTGCCTCAAAACCCGATACGGTGCATAGGGTTGGATACTTTTCAGTCCCATCAACAGAAAGTGAGGCCGGGTTGCCGGCATGTATATGATTTCCTCGATAGGTGACCATCCGAGCGTCCATTGGATTTGGCTGGCAGTGAGAGTTCGGAGAAATGAGGTCCATGATGTGACTCCCTCAGGTAAATTGAGCCCTTTGATTCTCGTGTAGAATTCTCCAATACAAGTTTTCTCTGGCGAACCATAACCCACAAGTGAGGAGCGATGACATAAATGATCGGTCATCCATACTTGCAACAGTAGGTTACATCCTTCGAAGAAGTCACCCCTGGCTCGACAAACAGTGAGAGCCTGGAAAATGTCAGCCATAATCATAGGCGCCAGAGTACTTTTATCTTGGGTAAGCAAAGTACTGACAACCCCAGTTATTCTTAGATCGATGTTGCCGTCCTTCCTTGGGAACACTATAAGACCTAAGAAAGCCGTCATGAAAGCCAATTGCCTGTGTTCGTCCCATTTTTGCCGGTTGCCTTTACTACATAGTTTGAAATCCGGCTTATTGAACCCACCCTCATGACCGTATCTAGCATACATGAGATGGAGACTGCAGAAGCCTTTGGCAAGATCTGGATGGTGAAATGTTCGGGGTATTTTCAGAAAGTCCAAAAATCGGTGTACCGTGACGGCTCTAGGTGCAATCAAGTACTTGAACCTTAACGGAGCTTCATCACCCCCAATGTATCCCGCTATTTCCTCCAGCGTCGGGGTGAGTTCGAAGTCTGAAAAATGGAATACATTGTGCGCCGAGTCCCAGTAAGTGACCAATGATCTGATAATATCACCCCGAGGCTGAATGTCTAGTAAATCCGGGAGATTTTTCAGATATTTCCTCACTTTGCCTTGCCCCTCTTTGCCTAAGTCGTTCCACCATAATCGCAACTCAAAAGGGATCTTGGTCATTATTGAAAACGATTCATTTTGTATCGTGCTCATCCTGCACATTTATTTAAGGCGATAAACTTTATTAGACTCAAAAAATTAAAATTATCTAGATTTTTTTGAAAACGGGAGGTTGGACCCGTCGAGGGTTGCCTACGTATCTCACCCCGTGCGAGAATCAAACCGGCGTAGTTCGGTCCTATCGCGAATAGAGAAAATCAAATAAACCTAGTAATCAAGAATAAGCATTTTTATTGTTTTTGGAGAAAGATAAATACTAAAATATTTTTTTTTGTTTTTTTTTTTGCAATATTTGGACTATTAGTCCGAATTTATAAAAGGGTATTACAAAAGAAACAACACATTTTTGAATTATGAGTTTTCCATTTTTTTTTATTTTTTTGAAATAAATACCCTCTTTTTTTCTTAAAAGAAAAGAAACAATTTTTATATGTTTTTTTTTAATCAGACTAAAAGGCAACTTTTGGTTTTATTCTTTTCTTTTTTTTTTAGAAAAATTCCGACGAGGTTTCGACACTACTTGGACATTGGTTTTATTTTTCCAAAATAAGTAATTATCTCCCTACGCTGCTATTTTTTTTTTTTTAGAAACCGATCAACATGCGGAACCGAAGCAGATAAATGCGCAAAACAAATAAGATGCAGCAGGGTGGCCTTTTCATTTCTGGTTGCTTGTCCTAGACGGACCCAACCCCTGTGTTGAGCCCCCTAAGTCAAATGCAACATGATGCAAATAAGCGTTCCTACTAGGGATCCGGCATGAAGTCGAGTTATACTAGGTTTAAACCTTGGTATTTGTTCTAGACTGTGTACCCGAGCGGACAACTCGAGTCGAGGAGGGGCAACTTACCGGGAACCAAAAGGCCGTCCGGCTTCGTAACTTATCCGTCCTCTTTCTTATTTCGGGTATTGACACTAACAGAATAGGGAGTCTCGACCAGCGAGCTTCTCCCCGGAGGTGAAGAGAGAAGGGTTTCGGCACAGTTTATATACAGTTCAGATAATATCAAAGCAGTAAAAAAAACATTGCAGCACGTTATGTCAAAACATGTAATAAATATCAGATAATAAAGCCAAATATAACAATTATTCTAAGCTCGAATTCTTGAACCCTGAACCGGAGGTTCTGGGTATACATTCCCCAGCGGAGTTGCCAGAGCTGTCACACCTCCTTTTTGCGCGCCCCGCCCCGAGGGGTAAGATGCGCGGGTGGAGTTTTTCCAATTTAAGTGACAATATTCGAAATGGGATTATTTATTTAATTCAGAGTCGCCACTTGGGAAAGGTTTGGCTTTTGGTGTCCCAAGTCACCGGTTTATCTTGAATCCCAAATCGAGGAAATTTTCGACTTTTCCAAATGAAGTCTGCGAACCAGAAATTCTAAGTAAGGAATTCTGTTGACCCGAGGGAAGGTGTTAGGCACCCTCGAATCCCGTGGTTCTAGCACGGTCGCTTAAATTGTTATAATGGCTAAATATCTGATTTAAATACATGTTGTGACTTATGTGCTTTTATTAAGTTTTAACCGCTTTTATTATTATCATTTACTTTTATAGAATTGCAACGTCGTGAAAATGTATCTCGAACCACGTCACAATCAATGCACCCGTAGTTGTTAACACATTTCGACTCCGTTGAGATTTGAAATTGGGTCACATAAATGCGCACCCGAATTTAAGAATGTGATTTGATTAAGTCGCGCCTAAAGAATCTAACGCGTTATTGTCTTCGGGGAGGGCAGTGGAATTCACTAAACAGCCCGTCCCAAATTCTAAGTATTTATTATGACCAATTATTGAGGGCCCCGCAATTTGCCTTTTGATTTGGCGAGGCTCGTCTCATTATTTTAGAAGGGTACCCTACAAGAACTACATTTTACTACATTTATCTTTTAAGGGAAGGATGATGCCGAATTTTGCTGGTTTAGACAAATACGGACTGAATCCTTATTATGTTTGCCGAACCTAAACTTGTTTGATTACTTGATTGATTGTTCATGAGGTGAGAGCTACGGCATGCTTTGTCTTCAACAAGTGAATATGCTTATTAATTCGCTAAGTGAGATTGCAAACAAACTAACAACATATATTGAGTTATGTTTTAACGACCTCCAAGTTCTATTCTTAACACTCTAACCTATTCGAAATTGATAAAGAAATCGGCTGTTTTATTAGGAAAAATTACTACTAATTGAACTCAAAAATGATTATCAGTTTTTCTCAACAATCATTACATCATTTCGAAATAAAAATCTGTAACGAAACCCAGTATCGAACCTGTATTGGAACGAATGAACTGACAAGAGAACTGGCATTCATAGCCATACTCTTAGTGTGACTGTATGGGAGTTTGTTTGGGGATACATTTATCCCGGACCCCAGTATCGCAGTTTTGTCAATTCAGTGGTCTAGGCAAAATACATACAATGCTTACCATGACTCTATGTTATACAGTCATACTAAATCAAACAAGTGTTATACTTGAACTGAATGTATACTAAATCAAAACATGCTGTCCATGTCATACTGTCATTACTATTGAGCCATGCTATCTAACAGTTCATCTTAAACAAAATGTATGCTAGTTCCTACAGAATATTTGCAGTTCACAGTAAGAATACAGGCCCAAACAACATTCGAACTATCTTTTTACACCAATGCTATAACATAAACTGGCGTTCATTCCTTTATTTCTGCTTCAACTTCAAACTTTCAACAATACAAGGTTCAAAGGTTGTGTACCTGGGAATATTTGCAATTGAAGAAAAAGGGCAATCAGTAGAGTAACAATGAACAAATGCAGCAGCAGTAACAGCACCAACAGCAACAGGGCAGAATAGCAGCAGGCAAAACAAATAGCAAGAAACAGGCTCGAGTGCAGAGATGCAAATATGGCCAATAGAAAGTAATAGCCAAATAGCAGCAACACCCAGTGGAATAGAAACAGAAATCCAAACAGACCAGACCAGTAGTAAACCAATGAAAACACTCGACTAATAGACACAACTGGAATTTCAAAGAATCAGAATTGATTTGAAACCAGGTTTAACAACTGAAACCCAGTAATAATAGGAGGAAAAAGCTTCTGATTGTTGGTTGTATAGCTTCTATCCCTTAACCTCTCTCTATCTGTGTTTTTGTTTTTCCTTTTCAGCTCTTAAAGTTCCCAATCCCCTCACTGTGTGTGTATATTTTCTTTTCAGGTCTGATCCTCTCTCTGTATCTCTTTTTTTTTTTTTTTATTCTCACAGTGTATGTATATCTTCCTCCCCTTCTGCCTCTAATTCTGTCTCCTTTTATAAGCCTCGACACCATCTCTTTTAACAGCCTCTTTTCCAAATGTCACAGTACCCCTCCCATGTGTCTTTTACCTTTTCAGATCCCAATTAGTTATTTAAGTATATAACCCCATCAATATTCCCTGGCAGGCTTTCCTTTCCTATTTTATTAACTAAAAGCAAGCATGGGTAGTAGAATATATCTGACAGCATATGCTGTCAAACCATTTCTAAATCAAAAGCCCTTTGTACAGGGACCAGGCTGTGCACAATGCACATGCTGTGCACAAGTGCACATGCTATCAACTCAGATTTCAATTACAGATCAAGCCTTAGGTTTCTGAAATCATATTAACAACTATAAGTAACTGAACTTGGTTCTTAATTGATTCAGGCAAATGTTCAACAGAAGCAAATCGATTTATTTTGTTCAGGCAGTTGAAACTAATTGACGACTCATGTCGACTCGACTATATTAGCATTAACATACACAATCGTAGCCAAAAATCAGACATTCAAAGTATAGGGCACATGACTTGAATTGTACTGGCTAAACAAAATTATACTTCAAGGAATCAGTTAATGAATACAAATTTGGAACACGACCAGTACACATGCCTTATCAGAATAGGAGGGGTTCAAACAAACACCGTGGTTCAAGCAAAGTGGACAAACAGAAGTTGGTAAAAATTCAAAGATACAAATTGAAACAAAACATGAACAGCCATTCAATCACTCACATGGACCAAACAGAAATAAAGAAAGCAAGCAAGACTCACCTCAAGTCTTGAAAAATCAAAAACCTTGACTCGGACTTGGACAGACTTTCTTAAGGGTGAACGGACTTTAATCGAAGTGTTTCTCGGATGAGAAACACTTCGATTAAGGTCCATTAGACCTTAATCTCTTTGGTTTGGACGGACATAGGCCAGTGATGAAGAACTACAAAGTTCCAAACTCAGATCCGGGATTCATACTCCCCTGGTCAGATTCGGACCAAACCAAGTATGGTTTGGTCACGAGGGGGGTCTGGGGAGTGTCTGGTATGAATTTAGGGCAGATTGGTGTAGATTAGGTTCCGACTCGAATCTTCGAATGAAGATTCGAGAATTCGAAGATTCGAGAAGGTGAGATAGGATTCGAGGTGTGTGGTTGATAGATTTGGGTTCAGGATGTCAAGGGGGTTCTACGGTGTTAGGGGCGAGGTCACCGGCATCCGTGCCGCCGGCTTCCATGGTGAAGGATACAGGGGCGGCTCTAGGGTTTGATGGGGAATGAGGTTGAAGACGGAGGCTGGGGTTAGGATAGGGGGCAGGGTATGTTACGGGCTTATATATAGCTGGAAGGGGTTGATCTTAGCCGTTGGATAAGGCGAGATAGAAGGCTCAGATCTTTCTTTTGATGAGGAAACGGCGTCGTTTCTCATTCAGAGCTTGAGGGTCGGTTTGGATAAGACGGGTCGGGTTAGTTAGTGGGTACGGGGTGTGAGATCTTGGCCGTTGGATCAGTTTGGTTTGAATGGTTGAGATGGATCGGCCTTGAAACGACGTAGTTTTGGTGTTAAACTACGTCGTTTTGTGTCCTGGGGGTGGGCTGTTCGGACTGGGGGTTTGGGCTGTTCAATTGGGCTCCAGATTTTTGAAATGGGCACGGCCCAAATTCATTTTATAACAAATTTTGTCTTCTTTTTCTTTATTTCTAATTTCCTAAATACACAAACTAATTAAATAAAACCAAGCACCACTAATTAACACTTAACATATTTATTTCACGCGGATAAAATGTTAAAAGTAGGCAAAATTAAACACGGCAACAAATCAGGACAAAAGAAAAAATGCGTATTTTTTGTAATTTTCCATCTAACAAACGGGTCATGGTTTAAATTACGCATGACACATACATTTTTAATTCTTTTTGGAGCGATTGTCGCGTAAAACAAAAATCACGTGCTCACACTACCCAATCCCACTCAATAATACTAATAACTATTGCGGCGTGTAACTCGATCCCACACAATAATAATATAAATGAACATCTACAACCAACTACGGTGACACTCAAATAAAATGCAATAAAAGAATTTCATAGTTAAGACATAAAGCAGATAAGAATAGATATTTATTAATACACAAAGTCAAGAGCAAGCAAGGATAGTCAATAAATAAAGACACAGACACATGGAAACAATTAGCGACTAAGGCATGTAATGGAATAAGGCATATTTTTAACAAGTAAAGGCAAGTAACAATTAAAACATTTAACAAATAATGACATGGATTAAATGAAGGCATGAAATAATTGAAAATAATAAATAAATATCTCAACCCGCATACTTAACCTGTGACTACATATATGCACTCGTCACCTTGCATATACGTCATCCCCACACATAAATCAAATAACAAATAATACAATCAACTCCTAATTCCCTCAAGTCAAAGTTAGACACGACACTTACCTCTTTCTGCAATCAAATCAACACTCAAACACGGTCGTTCCTTTATAATTAGCCCCCAAACCAATCAATTCTAACAAAATATAGTTTAAATAATTTAAAATCCATCAAGCCTTCCTCTGTTCCATCAAATCAAAGAATTTATGGAGATTATCTCTAATTTTATCATTATTATTCATTGTCCAGAGGTCAAACGCAGTGACCTCGGGACATTAGGAATTGACCGATGGACAAATGGCTTCAACGTTCTTCCTCCTTCTTCCTCATGCCCAGGTAAATTCTACACTGTTTTCCCCCTATTTTGCTTCTATTTTCACCTCTATTGCTATCTTCATGCATATATAATCACCATCCACTATTTGTTCAAATTATCGGAACCCTAACTGGCTTGAATGCCTCTATAAAGAGGGCATTCAATGTTCACACCAACACACCCAATATGATCAGAAATACCAAGAGATGCAGAAAAATACGAAGAAGAACATTACATTTAAAGTTTTTCTGCTAAGTCTGAGTTTCCAGTAGTAGTTATCTAATTTCCTCTTTTCTTCCTTTTATCCTGCTCGAATTCAATCTACTGTGAGTTGATCTTAGTAAGTTTGGATATCATAGATGGTTGTTTGCATTTGATTGGTTTGTTGCTCCATGAAAGGTTAGTACAGACTGACTTCTTCTCTTTAGTTATTCCCTAAATTGGTTATGTGATGTTGTTTATACTGATAATCACCTGCTGAGCATGATAGTGTATGACTTTTACTATGTCTTATTGTTCATATTATTTTGTTTTCTTTTAAGGATGATAATGTTTCTTGGTAGTTATATTGCTTTGTGTTGTTATTTGATCTGTGATGATTATTGAACCTTAACTCTTCTGGTTTAGTTATTTAAGATGGTTCTACGCCATCCTCATGGCCAAATCCTGTTAAGCTTCATGATTAAATAGATTAAACCTTATGTTGATACTATGTGTGTTCCATCTCTGTTAGTTAAGTGATAGCTATCATACCAGCTAAATCGATCGAGTCATGATGGTAAGCTTCCTCTGATGTTCTGTTAAAACTTTACGTATGTCGCACTATGCCTTATTGATCCTCATGTTTGTGATGTTGTGGCCCATTATTTAATTCAATAAAGAGTGGTTCTTAATGCAGTTTTTGTCTTTTAATTGATCTGTCTGTTTAATGACCTTGGTTGGCAGTTTTGTTATTGAAACCATGCCTATTCTGTACACTTAGTGATCCATGCAAGTCAATCATTGTAGTTTGAAATCATGTGCTGAACCTGTTAGCAGAGCTATCCCTTATTTCCCACTTGTCATGTCCCTCTGCTATCTCATGACCATGAACATTGTGGGAGTGGTTATCTAAAATCTTTATTGTTATGATGGTTGAATGACTCTTATTGACTGTTATGCTTGTGCTCACACTCATCATGCTACTTCTGCTAGTCCAATGATGTTTATGAACCCTTCTTATGCCCTTAGCTTAAGATAATTGTATGCTTGGATCACTGTGTTGCCTGCTAAGATTTATACTTACAATCATATGCAATCTTGACCCTCCCATAGTGTTATGTTGCACTCAAATGAACAATCCACATTAAGAGGCTTGCTCCTATTTTCTCATGTTAATCTATTTTATTTAAATAACTCTAGACTTGATTATGTTGCCATGAGATTGCTTATCAAGATAACATGTGTACATGAAGATCATAAATTGAACTCTATTTGTGTAACGTGTTAATGAACTCACTTACCTATTTAAATGGAATTACTATGGCATGTTTGTTTTGTTCTAATCAATTAAGAATGGACACCTCTTCCTACTGCTCCATGTCTATTTAATACTACTGTGTATAGGAGAACCTGATCATGAACTGGAGTGTTATTTGGCTGTAACAGTTTGAAAACCTATTAAATTGTACATTGTTACTACTAGATATCATGATATTAGGAAAAACTGACTTTTCTGCTTACATGGATGTCTCTATTGTTTGCTATCATCTTAGGGAAGTTTGAATCAGTTGTTAGTGTAGTTGTTCAACGAAGTAAGGTCTCAGTCATGTGAATGTTAGCTCTGGACTGTTTTGAAGATTACTTAAATGTTTGTTGACTTATCCTAGGTGTTATGAACTTGTTTAATGAACCTGAAGTGTTAAACCTTCATTAGGGCTAATAAAATTAATGTACATGTCCTTCCTTGTCACTTACTAATGCTCAGATCATTTAACCAGGCATTTCTAGGTTTGAATTGGTTAGGAATAGCATTCATCTTCTCATAATATGCCACTAGCTTTCCTTGTTTTATATCTGTGTTCTTAGTAATAATCTTCCTAATTGTTATGATGCATGTTATGATCAACTTAAGGCCATTGATATTACTAGACCCTATTAGTCTATTTGCAGTAGTTTGCCTTTATACTTAGTGTTCTAGTAGGGGACCCCAAGGTCAATATTATGATTGGTTTTGAATTGTTCATCTCTTTGTACTTTAATGACAAGGCTAATATTCTCTATAATTGTTTGTTGGACTTCTGTCTGAACCTCTATGTTTAGTTCTGATAATGTGAAACTTTTAACTTGATATTTATTTGTGTCTAAACCCTTGAAGAAGAGTAAGAGTAGATGGCTAAGAGCATTTATGGTTGATTTGGTATATGGTTAATGTACTCTTCCCTAACACAAGCACTGCTCGGGGTCCGTGAGACCCTCTTGAACTCTAAAGTGCCAAGGGTCCAGAAGGGAGATTTTATACATAAACAAAATTTACTTTAAGCCTTTGGTCATTAACTTTTATTAATACCCATAAGATTAACACAAATAAGAACTAACTTTACTATATTCCTCAGCTCTTTATTATTGCTTGTCGTGATGTTATTTCTATATACTAATCCCTTGTTCTCTTTGCATCCAGACTTGGGCTGTTTTTCCCTGCACAGAGGAGTCTGCCGCTATTGATCTAAATCCTACTAGGCATGCTTACCAGCCCAATTATCAAAGAGTCCAACCCTCTTCTCTTTTACCTTAAATAATATTTGTTGTTATTTGCCATTCTATATATGTATATTTGAAAGACAAATAGTTTTATTAGAATATTTTTATACTTTTATTGTCTAAGAACATAGGCAAACCAAGACTTGTAGGTAAAAGTTAAATTAGCAATTTTGCTTACCTTAGTTACTCTGACATTTGATTACTATTAATTTTAAACTGATATTTTCAACAAATGAATAGTTTTATCTATGTTATCACTAACGATTTAAATAAATTTTTAGCTTTGGTAGATTCAAAAAAGAAAACGAATCCTCTTTGGAAAATCGTCACCTGAATTGCAAATAATGCAAAAGTTATTTTCAAAAAGTAAAAACAACACACAACCAAGTTTGCTTCAAATAAGGTATATTCATTTCCAACTTAAAAGTATATTTTCAAAGTAGTCTCTTATTCTTCAAAGTTACAAACAAATAATAGCCTTCTTTTCAAAGTAAACACACAACTCTTTTCAAAATAATGAGCTTTCAACTAAGATTCTGTAACGACCCGACCGGTTATTTTGAGTATTTAGCCATGTTTCCTCTATTTGATACTTTACTTATGTGTATTTGAGGTTTCGTGAATTGCTGGGGTGGTTGGTTTGGCTTCGGGAGGTTGTGGAGTGAATTGGGACACTTAGTCCCAAGATTGGATCCTTAAGTTGAAAGAGTTGATTGGAGTTTGACTTTTGTACAGACGACTCCAGAATGGAGTTTTGATGGTTTCAATAGCTTCGTACGATGATTTTGGACTTAGGCATATGTCCGAATTTGGATTTTGAGGTCCGTAGGTTGATTTGAAGCTTTTTGGTAAAACTGGAAAGTTGAAGACTTGGAAGGTTTAGAAGTTTGACCGAGAGTTGACTTTGTTGATATCTTGTTTGGATTTTGGTTCCGAAAGTTGGAATAGGATTTTTGTGTTGTTTGAGACTTTTATGAAAAATTTGAAGTCATTCTGGGTTGGTTTGATATGATTCGGCATGAGTTTTAGAAGTTGGAAGTTCATTAGTTCATTAGGCTTGAATTGGAGTGCGATTCGTGGTTTTGATATTGTTTTGTGTGATTTGAGGTCTCGAGTAGGTCCGTGTTCTATTTTGAGATTGGTTGATTTAATTGGACAAGGTCCTGGGGCCTCTGGTGTGTTTCAGAAGGGCTTCAGATCATTTCTCTATATGTTGGATTGCTGATTTGATGTATGGTGTCTTCTTCATCACGATCGCAACACTAGGGACGTGTTCGCGAAGGGAATTTTGGTGGTAGGCATTTTTTATTTATGCGTTCGCAGAGCTTTAGCGAGTCTCGCTAAAGTGCATCGCGATCGCATAAAAGGCTCTGCGTTCACGTAGAAGGTGAGCCTAGAGGGGGTAAGTCAGTGTAAGCCTTCACATTTGCAGAAGAGAGGACGCCTTCGCGTATGCATGGCGATGTTGGGAATCGTGTTCGCGTTCAG
Organism: Nicotiana sylvestris; assembly: GCF_000393655.2. Taxonomy (NCBI): domain Eukaryota; kingdom Viridiplantae; phylum Streptophyta; class Magnoliopsida; order Solanales; family Solanaceae; genus Nicotiana; species Nicotiana sylvestris. The sequence continues at coordinate 106,216,233 of NC_091063.1, read as the reverse complement.
GATGTTGCGTTCGCGAAGGAGGTTTTGGCAGTTGGAGGATTTTGTTGAAGGTCGATTTAAGTTCGGAATAGGATGAAATTAGTATGATTGGACTCATAATCGAATAAGTGTTCGAAATTTGTGAATTTGGTCGGATTCTGAGGTGCGAGCCCAGGTTGACTTTTTGGGTTCACATTTTGATTTTGGTTAAAGATTTTAGTTTAATCAATTGGAATCGATTCCTATGGCTTTTATTGATTATGTTAAGTTATTTTGGCTCGATTCGAGCCGTCCATAGGTTGATTCAAGAAGGAAGGGCTTGTTAGAGGAGTGATTTGGCTTGCTTGAGTAAGTATCTTACCTAAACTTGGTAGAGGCACTAGTTGCTTGAGTTATTTGTGATTGCTACGTGTTATAGTTGAGCATATGTGCAGGGGTTGAGCCCATGTACAAGCATCAGGGTATTTATCTATGCTCGGGGTAGTGCTTAGGCTATGACATACCTTGAATTGATTGTTAGCTTTAAATTGTGATGTTTCTCATAGTTGTAACTCAATTGTGAGCTATTTGATCCATATTTAGAGGTTATATAGAGGCAAATCTCCTGATTGAACTTGATATTTGTTATTTTCGTGATGAAATTGCCGATTTGAGCTATGATAGCACACTGCGCACATGCATACACTTTAGCGTGTCACTTATACCAATCTAGGAACATGAAATATGATATTCATTAATCATATACATGTGTTCTTGTACATTTTCTTTTATATGATATGATTTGGATTGGATGCATGCGTCCAAGTCGGGCAGATTCTTTTGTTATGCCAATGACCACGCCTAGCGAATTATGTTGATATGCCTGTGACCACGTCAGGCGGATCCGTGAAATTGAGCATGTGACCACACCAGGAGGATTATGATATATAGTTTGTGACCATGCTAGACAGAGTATAATTATTGCACGTGACCACACTGTGAAGTGTGTGGATATGGGTCCATCCCCTAGGGTCACCCTCTCATGTTTCTCTCTTGATGGTGTACACGCGGATTGAGGAAACACTGATAAGTGGTTTGGTACTGTATTGGAAATTCGGAGGAAAATCTGGCCAGTGTTGTTGGTTATTTCATTTCATCTTTACTTGCAATTTCCATAATTATTTACCTGATTTACTTGTATATCATCTTTACATGCTAGATTATTGACTGAGCAGAGTACTTGATAAACTGTGTGCTTTATGACTTGAGCATGTTATTGTTCTGTATTTGTTGAATTTATGAATTGTACATGTTATAGCAAGTATTATTTATAATTGTTGTTGTTTTTACCTCGCTGAGGCTAGTTATGATACTTGCTGAGTACATGAGGTCAGTTGTACTTATGCTACACTCTGCACTTAATTGTGTAGATCTAGGTGTCGGACCCAGTCACCGGTAGATAAGTTTGCTAGATGAGTTGATCATCGAGAGACGAAGTAGAGTTGCATTCTCGACCACAGTCTTGGCATCTCTTTCCATATTGTAATATTGTCTTTATTTTAGACAGTGTAGCTATTTAGCTTTCAGACTTGTATTTTCTGTTTTAGAGCTCATGACTTTGTATTTACCAGTTCTGGGGGATTTATCATGTATTGGTATCATTATGTTATGTCGATGTTTTAGACTGATTTTAATTCTGTCATTTATGCTATTTTGATCATGATTGTTATGTCTGGCTTGCCTAGCAAGTGTGTTAGGAGCCATCACGACTAATTGAGATTTTGAATTATGAAAAGTTGGTATCAGAGCCCCAGGTTCATAGGTATTATAGGTCATGAGCAAGTTTAGAGGGTGTTTGGATCGGCTTACAAAAAATAGCTTTTAAGCTAAAAGCCATAAGTTGGTAATACCCAACTTTTGGCTTTTGGCTTATTTTTGTACTTTTTATGCCTAAAAGTAAGTGCTTTTAAACACTTTTTATCATTTCCAACCATCTCACAAACTAGAAATGTGTTTAAAAGTCAATAAGCACTTAAAAAAGCTAATCCAAACACCCTCTTAGTAGAGTCTTGCGGATCAGTAAAGACGTCTGCACTTATCTTCGAGAGGCTACCGAACTGTTAGGAAAAAACTTCACTTTCTTGCATTCTTATCGTATGGATTTGTTAATTTTGAAGCTTGAACCTTGACTCTTCTATTCTCTCATAGATGGTGGGACACATGCAGCCGGATCAGGCGGACAAGCACTAGTACCACCAGTTAGGCCCTCGAGAGATCGGAGAAGTGGTAGAAGTCGAGGTGGGGCTTGCATTACAACTAGGGCAGCACCTGCAGAGCCACTAATTGCTCCAGCTGAGGAGCGAGTTTCAAATACCGTTGAGCTGGTGGGACCAGCTCAGGCACTAGCAGTGTCTATTGTTATTCCTGGCCTTGGCTTAGATTTTGATTGTGTGCACGAGCTTGGCTCAGGTGGTATCGGTTCCAGTTGCACCAGCTACCTCACAGGATGGGGGAGGTGCCCAGATTCCTGTCGCCCGCACTCTAGAGTATCTAGCTCAGGGTCATCAGACACCAATGGTATTACCAGTTTAGCTGGTTGTTATTGCTCGGGCCGAGGTTGGTCCACCTATGAGTGATGAGGAGCAGAAGAGATTTGAGCGTTTTGGGAGGCTTAAGCCTCCAGAGTTCAGTGAAGGGAGTCAGAGGATGCTTAGGATTTTTAAACAGGTGTCAACGCATTCTTCATACAATGGGTATTTACACCAGTGGGGTTGTACTTACTACTTTTCAGCTGACAGGGGCATTTTATGGTGGCAGACTTATGAGTTAGGCATGCCACCTGGCGTAGCGCCGCTTACATGGCATAAGTTCTCACTTCTCTTCTTAGAGAAGTTTATTCCACAAACTCGCAGAGAGGAGTTATGTATGGACTTTGAGCATCTACGCCATGAGGGTATGACTGTGACCTAGTACGAGATGAGATTTGCAGATTTGGCATGTCATGCTATATGGTTGGTACCCATTGAGAGGGAAAAGATCAGGAGGTTCATTGATAGCCTTAACTATGGTTTACGTTATAGTATGGCTCGAGAGGTTACGACGGATACTAGGTCTGACCAGGCAGTCGAGATTGCTAGATCTTTTGAGTAGGTTCGCAGGCTTGAGCATAAAGAGCGGGAGGCCAAGATCCAAGAGGTCATCTTTCTAGACTCGTTCAGGCAACTCGTCATATTCCTTGTAGTTTTTTAGTTGGCCACAATTCCTACACAATGCGCTGCCAGCAAAGAGTTCTTACCGTGCTCCATCTGCTCAGGTTTCCATAGGTAGTTCTTCGGGTTATCAGGGTCAACGGCCTTACATGATGGGTTGTTATGAGTGTGGTGACTTGAGTCATCTCAAGAGAGATTGCCCTAGATTGATGAGTAGGGTTCCGCATCAGAGCTCTCAGCATATGATGTCAGCACCAGCAACTACACCACCCGCATAGCCAGCTCGGGTGGGGCTCACTTAGCACGAGGTCGCCCTAGATGGGGAAGTCATTCAGACGGTGGTCAGTCCCGTTTCTATGCATTTCTTGCTAGGCTAGAGGCAGTTGCTTCGGACGCTATGATTACAGGTAATGTTTTAGTATACCACAGGGATGCTTTAGTGTTATTTGACCACAATTCCACTTATTCATATGTGTTATCATACTTTGACCGTTATTTGGATATGCCTCGTGATTCTTTAGTTATGCATATTCGTGTATCTATACCAGTATGTGAGTCTATTATTATGGACTGTGTGTATCAGTCGTATGTGGTGGTTATTGGGGATTATGAGATGAGAGTTGATCTTTTATTGTATAACATGGTTGATTTTTACATAATTTTGGGTATGTATTGGTTGTCGCCATGTTACGCCATTCTTGATTGTCATGCTAAAACCGTGACGGTCCTGATGCCGGGGTTGCCAAGGGTTGAGTGGAGAGGTTCCCTAGATTATGTTCCGAGTAAGGTGATTTCATACTTGAAGGCTCAACGGATGGTTGATAAGGGATGCCTGGCTTATTTGGCCTTTGTGAGGGATGTTAGTGTTGATACTCCTATCGTTGAGTCAGTTCTGGTAGTGAGAGATTTCCGAGATGTGTTTCCTGCAGACCTACCGTGTATGCCACCCAACAGGGATATTGATTTTGGTATTGACTTGGTGCTGGGCACTCATCCCATCTCCATTCCCACGTATCGCAGGGCACTATTAGAGCTGAAGGAGTTGGAGGAACATCGTCAGGAGTTGCTTGATAAGGGCTTCATTTGGCCCAGTGTCTCGCCTTGGGGTGAACCGGTTCCATTTGTGAATATGATGGATGGTACTATGATGATGTGTATTAATTATAAGCAGGTGAACAAGGTTACAGTTAAGAACAAGTACACATTACCGCGTATTGATGACTTCTTGATCAGCTTCAAGGTGCTAGAGTATTCTTGAAGATTGATTTGAGGTCGATGGTATCATTAGTTGAAGATCCGGGATTCAAACATTTCGAAGGCAGCTTTCAGGACCTATTATAGTCATTATTAGTTTTTGGTGATGTCTTTTGGGCTGACCAATGCCCCAACAGCCTTTATGCACTTGATGAATAATGTGTTTCAGCCGTATCTTGATTCTTTTGTCATCGTGTTCATTGAAGACATATTGGTATGTTATCGCAGTCGGGAGGATCATGAGTAACATCAGATGATCGTGTTCTAGACTTTGAGAGAGAAGAAGCTATATGCTAAATTCTCCAAGTATTAGTTTTGGCTTTATTTAGTGGCGTTCTTGGGTCATGTAGTATCCAGTGAGGGGATTAAGGTGGATACAAAGAAGATTGAGACAATTTAGAGTTGGCCCAGACTGTCTTCTGTTATTAAGATCCAGAGTTTCCTTGATTTGGCTGGTTATTATTGTTGTTTTGTGGAGGGTTTCTAATCCATTGCTACACCTTTGACTAGATTGACCCAGAAGGGTGCCTCATTCAAATGGTCAGTATGAGGAGAGATTTTAAAAGCTCAATACTGATTTGGCTCCATCTCTAATTATGGTTTTACCTTTAAGATCGGGTTCTTATACAGTTTATTGTATTGCTTCACGTATTGGCATTGGATGTCAATTGATGTAGGAACGTAGAGTCATTGCTTATGCTTTACGTTAGTTGAAGCCCCACGAGAAGAACTACCATGTTCATGATTTTGAGTTGGCAGCCATTGGTCACACATTGAAGATTTGGAGGCATATCTTTACGATTTTTCATGTGAGGTATTAACGGATCATAGGAGTCTCCAACACTTATTCAAGCAAAGGGATCTGAACTTGAGGCAAAGGAGGTGGTTAAAGCTACTAAAGGTCTATGATATTACCATTCTTTATCGCTCGAAAAAGACCAATGTGCTAGCCGCTGCCTTGTGTAGGAAAGCCGAGAGCATGTGGAGTCTTGTTGATAGTCCAGTTGGGGAGAAACCGTTAGATCAGATATTCAGGCTTTGGCCAATCGACTTGTGAGGATGGATATTTCGGAGCCTAGCCGGGTTCTTTCTTGTGTGGTTTCAAGGTCTTCTTTGTTTGAGCGCATCAAAGCGTGTCAGTATGATGATCCCCATTTGCTTGTCCCGAAGGACACGATGCAACACGGTGATGCTAAGGAGGTTACTGTTGAAGATGATGGGATATTGAGGATACAGGGTCGGATCTGTGTTCCAAATGTGTATGGGTTTCATGCGTTGATTCTTGAGGAGACCCATAGTTCGCGATATTCCATTCATCTGAGTTCTGCGAAGATGTATCAAGCTTTGAGGCAGCACTATTGGTTGCGGAGGATGAAGAAAGATATTGTTGAGTACGTTGCTCGGTGTTTAAACTGAAGTACGAGCATCAGAGACCTGGTGGGTTGCTATAGAGGCTTGACATTCTGGAGTGGAAGTGGGAGCGTATCACAATGAATTTTGTAGTTGGCTTCCATGGACCTTGAAGAAATTTGATGCACTATGGGTTACTGTGGACAAACGAACCAAGTATGCACATTTTATTCCAGTCATGACTAACTACTCTTTAAAGCAGCTGGCTCGGATTTACATTCGCGAGATTGTTCGCCTTCATGGTGTGCTTGTATCTATTATCTCGGATCGGGGTATTCAATTAATTTTATGTAACTAATCCTTATATATAGGACTCACACATGGTATGAGCATAAAGAATCCAAACAAAGTATTTCCTTTTATGAGAAAATGGAAACTTAAGGTTTGGTAATGTCGTAATTTGCTTGATATCATCGTTTATGTCCTAATTTTAATAGAAAACATATTTAAATTTTGATAAAATCTATTCTAAACAAATTGTCATTAACTCTTTCCCCAAATATTTAAACAAACGACCGTTCCCTATATATTAAATTATATTTTGTAAAATATTTCTTTTAAGAATTAGTTTTCAGTTTGTTATACTTGATAAATTTTGGTTGAAGTATTTTTATTTTAGGTCAAAAAAATAACAATAATTTTTATAAGATATTCCAGCAGAAGTTCCTGAGAAATCACAATAAGATATCTATGGACTTAGTTGGCCAAGATTTCGTCATTATTGAGCTAGCTAAAAGGATCAATATTTTTTTTGGTGGCATTTTCCTATTTTTATTTTTTAACTTTAAAAAAATACATTGTTTAAATATTTATAGTATTTTTTTAGAGTGGTGTATTCATTAATATGGGGTTCACGAAATAAAACCCCCACTCTCAGTTGGTACACGCGCTGATGTCAATGCGCCTTCTGAACCCCTACTCCTCCGCCCTTCTCCATTTTCACTTCCGCAACTCCCTTTCTTCATCAGCCCCAAGGAGTTACGTTCCCTCACATTTTAGGTTAAAATCATCCGCTATGTCTTATCGTCCGAACAGCCGAGGCGGCCGTCGTGGCGGCGGCGGCGGCGGCGGAGGCCGCGGTGGCGGTGGTCGTGGAGGAGGAGGACGCGGTGGTGAACAGAGATGGTGGGACCCTGTTTGGCGTGCCGAACGCCTTCGGCAACAAGCCGCTCAGGTACTGTTCCTGTGCCAAGCTTACACACATTTTTTCCTTTTTGCAGAAATGAAGGCTTCTTATGTATAATACATAATCTGCTTTTTGGTTCATTGTTTGTGCTTTTGTTAGAAATGTAGATGTACGGCTGCAGACGAACAAATACCCTTTATTTTGACTGTTTATATGAACTCGTGATGTGTATGTTTATGCAATTGTGAATAACATTCGAGTGATTGATGGCGTGTTCTAAGTTAACAGTGTGAACTTTGGTTGTAGATGGAGGTGATGAATGAAAATGAGTGGTGGGGGAAGATGGAGCAGTTTAAGAGAGGAGGCGAGCAGGAATTGGTAATAAGGCGGAATTTTAGTAGGGATGACCAGCAGAAGTTGGCTGATATGGCGTATCAATTAGAGCTTTACTTGTAAGTGGTTTGATCATGAGGAAAAACTGCGGTTATCACTACTAGGATTTTGATTTATTTTGGTTTGAGCATGTGCTGCCATTTCCATCATTATGAACTTACATTTATAATTAAACATAGATTGCAAAGACCAAATGTAATTGAAGATGCGAGTAATCTTGCTTTTTAAATGCAGAGAAATGAGAATTTACACAAAAAGAAAAAATTCTTAAAACATGCTTCTACTGTGTCAAAACAAATTTACCTCTCTCCTCCATGCATGTCCTAAAACTTTGCGAACTGAGAATTGCGAACATTGCATACATTCTCTATTTCTTATTTATATGTAAACTCGTAAAAAGAAGATTTGAGAAAAGTGCATCGTGGAATTTGAGAAAAGGAATTGTTACATTACCCGTATATTAGATATGGTTGTGAGACAGGAAATGAACTTACTTAAATATGACTTTTGTATTTGTGACCTGTTAATCTTCAGATAAGTTGCAAACGTACAGAGAATGTAGTAGTTGCACAATTTATTTAAGATGTAAACCATTTAATTTTGTTTATTAATTCATTTAAAATTACATGGAAGGAAGTTATCTCAAAAGGCGTACAATTTCTCAGAACCCATGCGAACTTAGTGGAAAACAGCGTATAATGGAAAAAAGAAAAGATCTTGTTAATTGCTATTAAAAATGACAGAAAGAAAAGATCTACATAGGTGATGTCAATTAGTTGGATTAAGGCTTAGACATATTGGTAGCTTACTTTTGGTCCATTATTCTCTAGGAGTCTTGTAATCTTATTAGAGATTTGTATGCAAGTAGAAAGTGTACGGAATTTCTATTGTTAGAGAATCTATGTAATTGAATATTGAGCAAAATGTATGGTGAGGATGCATATGGCAGGTACCAACTAACTGAGGATTGAAGTGTAGTTGTTATTTTAAATTATGTAATGTATACATATTCTCTACTCTAACTCAAATTAATAAGTTTTTTACTTTTTTATAAGTAATTCAAACTTAGAAGATGAAAAGCAGACATGTTCATTCTCCAAAAAAAAGTTTCATTCTCAATAAAGCAGACGTGTTACTTACACTTTCCAATGTATGGTAATTGCGGGAACTTACATGTGTGATATATGACATTTCCTGTGTGTTTATGTCTAAATTAATGGAAGAAGAAACTAAACCTGGTAAATAAATTGGCTCCATCCGCTCATTTGAAAAATAAGTTGGCCTCCTTTGTGGTTTTAAGAAAAAGTTGGTTTTCCTTGTGGATTCACCATTAAAAGCACCATTTTATGTCATAGTGAAGTAAAGCATTTACCTAATTGTTCTTTCCATGCCTTTTGTATTTGCTGGAAGAAAGCCATGCTTATAACAAAGGAAAGGCACTTGTTGCAAGCAAAGTCCCATTGCCAAGCTATCGTGTTGACCTTGACGAGCGTCATGGATCTACACAGAAAGAGGTATAATACTGGCATCTTGGTGTTAGCTGGTGAGAATGTTCTTTCACTTATCATCATTGGTGGGTTGCTTGTGTTCTTTGGTATTTGTTAACTTGTAAGTTAACTGTAACCACACTAATAAAAAATATAATTACTCTGTAACTATGTCACAGATAAGGATGTCTACGGAGATTGAGGAAAGAGTCGGAAATCTATTGAGTAGTTCACAAGATACTGTATCTGGTGGGACTTCCTCTTCAACATCTGGTAGTTCTGCCAAATTATCATCCAAAGCTCTAGAAACAGCAAGACCTAAGTTGACTGTAGAGAATGATACTGCCAAGCAGAGACTTAATAATGAACTTAAACAGAAACAGGAAAAGACAAGGGTACACCGTACACCTTTCTCTCTCTGGTTTATTTGTCCTCAATCTTATTTTTATGGTACTTTTTAGTTGCAGAAGTTGACTGTTTTTAGATCATTCTGCTTGTAGGAAAGTGAAAAAGTCAAGGCAATGATCTCATTCAGGGAAGAACTTCCAGCATTTAAAGTAAAATATGAATTTTTGGAAGCTGTTGCAAGTAATCAGGTGCAATATCAGTAATAATTACTTTTGCTGCATGAAAGTATGCTGTTTCAGCTCATTTTATTTCCGAATTGTCTAATTTGCAGATGGTTTCACATACAACTCTACTAAACTCTAGATCTTGCCATGTGTATTTAGAAACACTTACGCGTTTAAATGTACAATATTCATCTTAAGTGGTTTTAGAGTGTGCATGGACCGGATGCATTGGTCTGTCTTAGTAGTCATCACTTGCTTTCTCCCTATTATATATATGTGTGTGTGTGGGTGTTGAAGTTGATAGAAAATTTGGCTGGACTAGGAGAGCAAAATATGCCACATCGTTATCTGCTTAGCTTTTGAGTCATGGAGATATTAGTTATGGAAGGTTGGAAGTAAAGGAATCAGGTATACAAGGACCTACACCTGAATGCACAAGATTTCTAGCAATTTGCCTGGTAATTCAAATTACAATCTTTTGAGTATGTTTTATCACATGACTACTATGGCTTTGGGATCATAGTTAGAATTTATAATGACTCGCAACTTCTTGATACTGAATTTTACTCAAAGAGAACTTTGTTTAGTAATGTAGTGCAAGGTTGGAGTACTGAAGCAGATTATCAGAGTGCAAGTCTTGAAGCAGAAAAGTACAATAATATCTGACGTAAAAGCAGAATAAAGGGCAACCCGGTGCACAAAGCATACCGCATTCACGCGGGGTCGGGGGAAGGGCCTTACCCCAATAGGTGTAACGTAGACAACCTACCCAAAACCAGAATATCAGAATGTAAGTCTTGGAGCAGGCAATTATAACAATAGATCAATTAGAAAGTTCTGGTGAATTGCTTTTGTGTTTCGGCCACTCAGCTGCTGGTATTCATATAACTAAAAGAATAATTATATCCTATATGTACAGGAGCAACCATCAGTAATTATAATCTTATTAGCTTCAATGTTACATTAACTCTTGCTATCATTTCTTATGTTATGTTAACTCTTCTGATTGTCTCTCCTCTTTACCAAGTGAAGAGAACGTGGATCGGGTGTCCTCTTGGATGTTCCAAACCACCATCTTGGACTTCGACATTTGCTTCAGATAGAAAGTTTGAGAATCCTCAGCCCCCCATTTCAATTACAAATCGCGTGTCCTCTTGGATGTTCTAAACCACCATCTTGGACTTCCGACATTTGCTTCAGATAGAAAGTTTGAGACTCCTCAGCTCCCCATTTTAATTACAAACTCTTACTTTTCGGTCCAGCTTAAACTAATCCCTTATCAAGCAAGAAATTCCTATTAATTAGACAAAAAATAAGTTTTCACTAACGGTTCACTTTCAGGTGTGGTTGCAGCCATTCCCCAAAAGGGAGAGGGTGGATGTAATTCAGCTAACAAAGTGAGAGAGGTAAAGGGTCCCACCTGTCCCACTTGGTGGATGAAATCTTCTATTGTTTTTGATTTTTTTCACACACCCTTTTTCGAGGAAAGACTTATCTTCCAAGCTAATAGAGACCTAAATTTCCATTAGACTCATTCCTAAACTTGCTTTGTGAACAATACTACATACTATTGAGCAGCGAAGTTTGCACTCGTTCACTAATTATGACGTATGTACTAGCCGATAGAACGGACACGGAATCAGTATGGGCTCGAACTTGTTGCCACTATGGGTCTCTTTGAAAATTTCGAGCTATTTGCGGTGATCTCAACAACATCAGATCGCCTCTACACATTAACTAATTCCATGAAAGAATATTCTAATTTTATTGAGTATCCTTAGCTTGTAGACCCATCTTTGTCTAGTGTCAAATTAACTTGATCTAGAATACTTACCTTCCTAAAAAAATTGGTCTAGAGGGGCAATAGTACTGCCGCTTCAAGATTAGACCGTTTTCATTTTGTACACGCTGGGATGGCACTTTCTCCAACATTAAACAACCCCTTCTTCCTAAAGATCGCTCTGACCACTTTCCTTACTTCTAGTTCAGAAACATATGGCTTGAGAAAAAGGGTTTTGAAGGTACAACCAAGAATTGGAGGGCCTCCTTTTTATTTACATGACAAACCAGATTTTATTCTAAAATGGTAGCTCGGTGCTCAAAGCATTCCCATGCATGCATGATCCAGGAAGGGCTACACTTCTAGGGGGTATGATGTAAAAAAGCTGAAGATGTTAAAAGCTAAGTTGTAAGAATGGAACCAGATCTCCTTTGTTAATATGGAATGCGACAAGTCTGATATCCTCAATAATATTCAAGCTCTTGATATTATCACAGAAGAAAGAAGCCTCAATGATGACAAGTTGTTGTTGAGAACTAGAAAGAATTTCCAGAATGGAGGAAATTTTGTGGAGACAAAGTCTAGATGTCTTTGGCTCAAATAGGAGGATAAAAATACTAAGCTCTTTCATAATATGACAAATGCACACATATGATATTAATCAAATTTGTCTCCAAGAGATTAATGGGGCCATGGAGGAGTTATGAGAAAACAACCTGCAATGAGATTTTTGGTTTGTACATAGCTCGGTACACTGAATTCGAAGAAAGAAGACATACTTGGTCACATGAAAACCTCTTAACAATCACCTATGAAGAGAAAAATTGGCTACATAGACCCTTTGAGGATGATTTTTTTGGGGCAATCAAGAATTCACAACAGTGACGAGGCACCCAGCTCGAATGGATTCACCATGGTTTTTACCAAAATTGTTGGATTATTATCAGGTTGGATGTTGCAGGTTGACGCCGGAACGTCGAGGTGTACCAATATTGGCGAGGTTAGGAACACCACTATGACACGATAGCCGGAAAAAGGCCACCTTGGTTGGCTATTTCCGGGGATAATTCACCTACTTCTTAAAAATAAACACTTTTGAAAGAAACACGTTAAAGCACAAAGCTTTTATATCAACCGTACTAAAATTAAAATGGTTACTATTAAGGCTTAAGGGGTCGTTTGGTACATGGGATAAGGATAATAATCCCGGGATAAAGTTTTGGATTAACTTTATCCTATATTTGGTTTGGGATATTAGTTAATTCAGGGATAACTTTTACACACCGATGTTTTGATTTCCAATCTTTGCTAAATGGTAAGTACAACACCTCTATATGTGTGGAATGACATCTCGTTCCATCTTGGGCCAATCCCTTTTGTAAGAGCTAAGGTCTTGTCTCTTACAAGGTATCCAGCTGATCCTCCATTATGAGCTTTCCAAATAATATATTTGACATAAAAAACTTTCGGGCATACATAACTAGATACCTTTAAAAAGATATGTTTCTTGTTGACTGAATTGCTTTTAGGGATGCTAAGACCTAGACTCTCATATCTCACCAAATTCATGATCTTCTTCCTATAGATCTTTCACAACTTCAAATACAATAACTTTTACTTGTAAGATAGAAAGCAAAGTAGACAGGTGACTTAAGGCATCAACTACCTAATTCTGTATACTAGATTTATGCTTGAGAAGAACGGGAAGGTTTGAAGAAACTCATTCCAAGTTGCATGACGATGATTGAGCTTATGTTGCAGGTTGAGATACTTAAAAGTGAGCCTCTTCCAACCTCGGAAGAATGATACAGTAGCTTGTCATCTATGATGTAGTAGCTTGTCATTTTTGTCTTTCAATGGGATGTTTTTCTCCACCTATATAAAGGCCTCAGGGGTTGTTTGGTACAATGGTAGGATATTCCATGGGGTGGGAAATCATGAAGCTCTTTGGGAAGAAGTGAACATGGATTTCATTTTGGGATTGCCAAAGATTCAATGAAAGCATGACTTTGTAATTGTGATCATCGATAGATTCTTAAACAGTGGCTCATTTTGTCACAAGTTTGATGGTGCGTCTCATATTCCTGACTTTTACTTCGACGAGAGCATATGGCTTTGACAAGGAGGTTGTCATTTATGATGCAGTAGCTTGTCATATTTGATGCAATAACGTGTCATCTATGATGCATCAACTTGTCTATCTTTATCTTTTGTGGGATGTTTTGTCTCACAATCATTTTTATAAGACCTTCAGGTTAGCTAAATAAAGGCCTTAAGCCTTGAGGAGTAAACCATATTGATTTGAGTTATAAACAATTGATATAGAGCTTTGTGCTTTAATTTGCTAACTTGGACTTGTAATTTTTCCAGAGCCGAGGGTCTATCGGAAATAACCTCTCTACCTCCACAAGGTAGGGGTGAGGTTTGCGTACATACTATCCTCCATAGACACCACTTGTGAGATTACACTGGTTTTTTTTTTGGTTGTTGTTGGGCTTGTAATTTCTCTTTCTCAATATCATTAAACATTTCTTTCATGAGGATTTGACGCTTTTGGGGTATGTTGTCTCTCTCTCTAAAAGCCATTCGGAAGTGTTAAAGAACGGGCACAATAAGCTATTCTGCCTTCAGAGATAGAAATAAAGAGAGTTTGGTTTTGGGGGGGGGGGAAGGGGGGCACACTCAGAACAATAAATTAAGAGAAGTCACATACGACAGTTTACCCTGCCAATTTACGCAAATCAAATAGTAAGAGATTAATGTGTTCAAATCTGAAAATCTGCTTGGATTAGTTAACAAGCATATTTTCAGATTTGAACACATTAATCTCTTACTATTTGATTTGCGTAAATTGGCAGGGTAAATTATCGTATGTGACTTCTCTTAATTTATTGTAGCCTGTTATGTTAAATCTCATGGATTTTGGACGGGGATATGAAACACCTAGTGGTGCGTTCAATTTCAGCGTATGGTGAGCACATGACGAGGACAATGTGTTCGACTTTGTTGGATGTGAAGAATGGACATCATTTTCATATGTATAGCAACAGAAGATGGAGAAGTTGAATTTTCTATTGCATTAGCATTGTTAGATACTCTGTTTTAGTGAATGGTATCTCTTGCGGGTTTTTTCCCTGCATAAAGGGATTGAGGCAAGGTGATCCGATACCTCCTTTTTTGTTCATTCTAGCAATGGAAGGGTTTAGCCATACGTTGAAGATTGCCAAGCAAAGTGACTTTAGTAAAGGCTTCAGGGTGTCCAAAGAAGGAATAACAGCTTAATAATTTCACATCTCCTTTATACAGATGACACTCTCGTATTTTGTGATGAAACTGTTAGAGATAGCTATGTAATTGTCCCACATTGGGATAAGAGTAGTATCCCCTTTGTATAGAGTAGCTATAAATAGCACCTCTTGTATTGCATTATGCACAATATCAATATATATCATATTTTCTCCCGTGCCTTCTCACATGGTATTAGAGCTATCGTGAGAGATTTATCGTTGCGCATAAATTCCAGCGATTCCGGGAAGTGAAATCAGTCACCGGAACCCTTTTTCCGGCGACTTTCAAAGTTATTTTGCGTCTGCTTTGTCTCCGTGAGTGTTGTGCAAAAAAATCCAACAGTAACACAAGAGTAGTCACTGCCGGCGACCAAACCCTAGTGAAAATCTCCGGCGGTACTGTAGCTATCCCAAGAAAATTTTCTGGCGAAGTTCCGACGTCGCGTGGGCCATCTTCCGGCCATTTTTTGGCAACGACTCTTTAGGACAGATTGTTTCCCTTGCAATTCCGAGCCTACCCATCCATGTTGCACCAAATTCCGACCATTTTTATATTTTCCCGGCGTGAACAGTGATTTCAAAAGTAGACTTCCGGCCATTTTTTGAAAAAGTTCCTTCAGAACAGTTGGGTCTTCTGGTAATTCCGATCCTATCCCTACTGTTTTTATTTCATTCTGACCACTTTGAATATTTTCCGGCAGCTACAGTAACTTTCCGGCTGCTACAGTAACTTTCCAACTGCTACAGTAGTTTCCTATTCTGGTTCAGTGTTCCTTACTCTACTCTCTTATTTGGTAATAATTTACAAATGTCTTTGGGAATTGATGTTTTTGGGTCTAAAAGCATGAGTTTTGGAAACTCTAATGTTATGATTACCTCGGAACCTTTAATGGGAGGTTCAAACTACTTAGCTTGGGCTTCATCTGTCGAGTTGTGGTGTAAAGGTCAAGGTATGCAACATCTAATTAAACATTCTAGCGAAGGAGATGAAAAGGCGATAGCGCTTTGGGCAAAAATTGATGCTCAATTATGTAGCATCTTGTGGCGTTCTATTGATTCTAAGTTGATGCCTTTGTTTCGGCCATTCTAGACATGTTATTTGGTTTGGGCAAAGGCTCGTACCTTATACACTAATGACATATCTTGCTTCTATGATGTTATATCACGGATGACAAACTTAAAGAAGCAAGAATTAGATGTCTACTTACTTGGGTCAGGTACATGCAGTCATGGAGGAATTTGAGACATTGATGCCAGTTTCTGCTAGTGTGTCAAAACAACAAGAGCAGCGACAGAAAATGTTTCTAGTTCTTACACTCGCTGGACTTCCTCATGATCTTGATTCAGTACGAGACCAGATTTTGGCGAGTCCGACTGTCCCTACAGTTGATGAATTATTCTCTCGATTACTTCGCCTTGCTGCAGCACCAAGTCACCCAGTGATTTCATCACAGATACTTGATTCCTCTGTTCTTGCATCCCAGACAGTGGATGTTCGGGCATCTCAAGCTATGGAGAATAGACGAGGAGGAGGTCATTTTGGGAGATCTAGACCCAAGTGTTCTTATTGTCACAAACTAGGACACACTCGTGAAATGTGTTATTCCCTACATGGCCGTCCACCTAAAAATGCCTACGTTGCTCAGAGCGAGACTACAGGTAACCAGGACTTTTCTGTATCTAAAGAAGAATATAATGAGCTCCTTCAGTATCGAGCAAGTAAGCAGACATCTCCACAAGTAGCCTCAGTTGCCCAGATTGATACTCCTGTTGCTGGTAATTCTTTTGCTTGTGTTTCCCAGTCTAGTACTCTTGGACCATGGGTCATGGACTCAGGCGCTTCTGATCACATCTCTGGTAATAAATCACTTTTGTCGAATAATGTATATTCACAGTCTCTTCCTACTGTTACTTTAGCCAATGTATGTCAAACTAAGGCACAAGGAGTTGGACAAGCCAACCCATTGTCTTCTATCACCCTAGATTTCGTTCTTCATGTTCCTGGTTGTCCTTTTAGTCTTGCATCTGTTAGTCGTTTGACTCGTGCCCTCAATTGTGGTATATATTTTATTGATGATTCTTTTATTATGCAGGACCGCAGTACGGGACGGACAATTGGTACAGGTCGTGAATCAGAAGGTCTTTACTACCTTAACTCGCTCAGTCCTTCCACAACATGTCTAGTTACAGATCCTCCAGATCTAATCCACAGACGTTTAGGACATCCGAGTTTATCCAAACTTCAAAAGATGGTGCCTAGTTTATCCAGTTTGTCTAGATTAGATTGTGAGTCGTGTCAGCTTGGGAAACATACCCGAGCTTCCTTTACGCGTAGTGTTGAGAGTCATGCAGAGTCTGTTTTCTCCTTGGTTCATTCTGATATATGGGGTCCTAGTAGAGTCAGTTCAACCTTGGGATTTCGTTATTTTGTTAGCTTTATTGATGATTACTCAAGATGTACTTGGCTTTTCTTAATGAAAGATCGTTCTGAGTTATTCTCTATATTCCAGAGTTTTTGTGCTGAAATCAAAAACCAATTTGGTGTCTCTATCCGCATTTTTCGCAGTGATAATGCCTTAGAATATGTATCTTCTCAGTTTCAGCAGTTTATGTCTTCTCATGGAATTATTCATCAGACATCTTGTCCTTATACCCCTCAGCAAAATGGGGTTGCAGAAAGAAAGAATAGGCACCTTATTGAGACTGCTCGCACACTTCTAATTGAGTCTCGTGTTCCGCTGCGTTTTTGGGGGGCGATGCAATTCTCACAGCTTGTTATTTGATTAATAGGATGCCTTCATCTCCCATCAAGGATCAGATTCCACATTCAATATTATTTCCCCAGTCAGCCTTATACCCTCTTCCACCTCGGGTTTTTGGGAGCACATGTTTTGTTCATAACTTAGCCCTGGGGAAAGATAAGTTAGCTCCTCGTGCTCTCAAGTGTGTCTTCCTTGGTTATTCTCGTGTTTAGAAGGGATATCATTGTTATTCACCTGATCTTCGTAGGTACCTTATGTCAGCTGACCTCACATTTTTTGAGTCTAAACCTTTCTTCACAACTGACGTCACTTTTGCTGACCACCATGACATATCTGAGGTCTTATCTATACCGACTTTTGAGGAGTTTAGTATCAATCCTCCTCTACCTTCGACCACTGAGGTTTCACCCATGCCAACTTTTGAGGAGTGCAGTGTTATCCCTCCTAGTTCCCCAGCCACGGGAACACCACTCTTGACTTATCATCGTCGTTCGCGCCCTACATCAGGCCCATCTGGTTCTCGTCCTGCACCTGACACGGCTCCTACTGCGGATCCTGCTCCTAGTACACCGATTGCACTTCGGAAAGGTATACGGACCACACTAAACCCTAATCCGCATTATGTTGGTTTGACTTATCATCGTGTGTCATCTCCCCATTATGCTTTTATATCTTCATTGTCCTCGGTTTCCATCCCTAAGTCTACAGGTGAAGCGTTGTCTCATCCAAGATGGCAACAGGCTATGAGTGACGAGATGTCTGCTTTACATGCAAGTGGTACATGGGAGCTTGTTCCTCTTCCTTCAGGCAAATCTACCGTAGGTTGTCGTTGGGTTTATGCAGTCAAAGTTGGTCCCGATGGCCAGATTGATCGACTTAAGGCACGTCTTGTTGCCAAAGGATACACTCAGATATTTGGGCTAGATTACAGTGATACCTTCTCTCCAGTGGCTAAAGTGGCATCAGTTCGCCTTTTTCTATCCATGGATGCGATTCGTCATTGGCCCCTCTATCCGTTGGACATTAGGAATGCCTTTCTTCATGGTGATCTTGAGGATGAGGTTTATATGGAGCAACCACCTGGTTTTATTGCTCAGGGGGAGTCTCGTGGCCTTGTATGTCGCTTGCGTCGGTCACTTTATGGTCTAAAGCAGTCTCCTCGAGCCTGGTTTGGTAAGTTCAGCACGGTTATCCAGGAGTTTGGCATGACTCGTAGTGAAGCTGATCACTCTGTGTTTTATTGCCACTCTGCTTCAAGTCTATGTATTTATCTGGTAGTCTATGTTGATGATATTGTTATTACGGGCAATGATCAGGATGGTATTACTAATCTGAAGCAACATCTCTTCCAGCACTTTCAAACTAAGGATCTAGGCAGATTGAAGTACTTTCTAGGTATTGAGGTTGCTCAATCTAGCTCAGGTATTGTTATTTCTCAAAGGAAATATGTTTTAGACATTCTTGAGGAAACAGGGATGACAGGTTGCAAACCTGTTGACACGCCGATGGATCTGAATTCTAAACTTCTGCCTGGACAGGGGAGCCGCTTAGCGATCCTGCAAGCTATAGGCGGCTGGTTGGTAAATTAAATTATCTCACAGTGACTAGACCCGACATTTCTTATCCTGTGAGTGTTGTAAGTCAGTTTATGAATTCTCCTTGTGATAGTCATTGGGATGCAGTTGTCCGCATTATCCGGTATATAAAATCGGCTCCAGGTAAAGGATTACTGTTTGAGGATCGAGGTCATGAGCAGATCGTTGGGTACTCGGATGCTGATTGGGCAGGATCACCTTCTGATAGACGTTCTACGTCTGGATATTGTGTTTTAGTAGGAGGAAATTTGGTGTCCTGGAAAAGTAAGAAACAGAATGTAGTTGCTCGGTCTAGTGCAGAAGCAGAATACCGAGCAATGGCTATGGCAACATGTGAACTAGTCTGGACCAAACAATTGCTCAAGGAGTTGAAATTTGGTGAAATCAGTCGGATGGAACTTGTGTGCGATAATCAAGCTGCACTTCATATTGCATCAAATCCGGTGTTTCATGAGAGAACTAAACACATTGAGATTGATTGTCACTTCGTCAAAGAAAAGATACTTTCAGGAGATATTACTACGAAGTTTGTGAGATCGAATGATCAACTTGTAGATATTTTCACCAAGTCCCTCACTGGTCCTCGCATTGATTATATATGTAACAAGCTCGGTACATATGATTTGTATGCTCCGGCTTGAGGGGGAGTATTAGAGATAGCTATGTAATTGTCCCACATTGGAATAAGAGTAGTATCCCCTTTGTATAGAGTAGCTATAAATAGCACCTCTTGTATTGCATTACACACAATATCAATATATATCATATTTTC
This sequence comes from Nicotiana sylvestris, assembly GCF_000393655.2. Taxonomy (NCBI): domain Eukaryota; kingdom Viridiplantae; phylum Streptophyta; class Magnoliopsida; order Solanales; family Solanaceae; genus Nicotiana; species Nicotiana sylvestris. The sequence goes on along the minus strand of NC_091063.1, from coordinate 106,196,628 downwards.
TCCCGTGCCTTCTCACAGAAACATTAGAGCAAACACTTGAGACTAATTTTCACTTTTTTTGAAGTAGTGTCTGATCTTCATGTTAATTAGTGAAAGAGCATTTTCCAGTAAAAAAAGTAACAAATATTGAAGGTTTATCTTCTGTCCTGGGCTGTGAGGTTTCAACTACTTACCTGGGGTTACCATTGAAAGCAAAACCTAAATCTCAAGAAATCTTGCAGGAGGTAGTAGAGAGAAGTGAGACGAGCTTGGCTAGATGGAAAAGCCATATCTATCTTTGGGGGGTAGATTAGTATTGATTAACAATGTTCTACATTCACTCCCAACATATATAATGTCTTTTTTCCCCTTCCTGTTAAAGTGGAGAAGAGGTTAGGTAAATTGAGAAGAGATTTTCTGTGGCGGGGCAACAAAGAAAAAAGATCTTTTTATTTGGTGAGATGGAATACTCTAACAGACAACAAGAAGTTTGGAGAACTTGGCATCAAGAAACTGAGCCACCACAACAGCAGCTTAATGATGATATGGCTATGGAGGTTTCCATCATAAGAACAATCATTGTGGAAAAATATTATCAGCATGAAATTTGGTCTTCAAGGCTGCTGTATACAAAGCCAACAACTAGTTCAGCTGGAGTGGGCGTGTGGAAATAAGATCGTTATGGCATGAGTTTGCAAGTAATCTTGGGTTTACAGTGGGAGATGGAAGGAAAATTGCTTTTTGGGAAGACAATTGGATAGGCCATGCCCCCCTAAAAGACTCATTAACGGACCTATACAGACTCACCTTGCTTCCTGGGTCAAGTTTGGCAACCAACAGAGAACAAGAAGGGTGGAATTTTGATTTTAGAAGACTTCTTAATGATTGGGAAATGGGAAGGTTTTCTGAATTTTTGGGTATACTAGAGCCATTTCAAAGACTGAACAATAAACATGACAAGATATTTGGAAGAATGATAGTAAGGGCAGCCTCATAGTAAAGTCATGTAGCTCCCATTTGAATTCTGGTGGGCAACAAAGGAATTTGTGGCCATGGAAGCAAATCTGTAAAACAAATGCACTGTACAAAGCGGCTTTCTTTGCTTGGTTGGTTTCCCGAGAGGTTTGTTTAACACGTGGCAACCTCCAGAAAAGAGGAATCAGCTGTGCTCTTAATGTTATCAATGTGGAGACAAGCCTGAGAGAGCATCAACCTGTTATTTGCACTGTCAAGTAACGAATCAGCTATGGCAACTTTTATATGCTGGGACCAAAATGCAGCACGCCAGGACGTACCTGTAAGCCACTTGTGGAACATTAGAGGCAAGAAACCAATCAAAGGAAATGGTGGCAAACTATCCCAGCTAGCATATGGTGGGACAGTCTAGAGGGAGAGAAATTCTAGGTATTATGAAGATAAAGAAAGCTCCATTCAGAAGATCAGAAGATCAAGATGAACTGTTTACTTTTGTTTCACTCTTGAGGTAAACAAAATTACGTAAATGATGCTGAAGCTGTAATAGAACTCATATATGTTTTCGACCCAAAATCCACTTAGTCGTGATGGCATCTAACTAGTGCTAGCTAAGCCTAACATAGAAATAGATAACCCAAGTGAACGATCAAAACAACAAGAATGATAATAACTGAATTCTATACAACTTCCCAAGGATTGGTAGTACAAGTCATGAGCCACTATGATTTAGATTTACAAATTGGTATGAAGAATAAATACAATATTTGTTTGCAGTTTACATAAACATAATTTAAAATTCTAAAATTCTGAACTACCATGAACAAAAGGTAGCTTGAATCTCGAATGCGGGAACGTCTTCAATGCTAGGCTTCGTCTTCCACAGCTACGCAACTCCAAGATCTGCTCACAAGGTGCAGAAGTGTAGTATGAGTATAATCGACTCCATGTACTCAGTATGTATCTTGACTAACTTTGGTGAAATAATGGCGAGGTTTTAAGTTAAAAGATACTCACCCAATATTTTACCTGTGCAGATGATAAGCAGAGAGAGCATACGAGAAAGAGACACGAAATAATCACGTATAGATGAAACAAAAATACAACCGACAGAGGCCCCCAGAATATCACCACTTTTTAGTTTCACAACACAATATGATAACAAAAATAAATAGACAAGAATAACCATAATACATCTTTTCCGTTGCGGTGTGCAACCCCATCCCATATATAATTTTTTCTCCGTTGCGGCGTGCAACCCGATCCCACATATAATATCAATATCATTGCGGCATGCAACCCGATCCCATATATAATAAATTTATACATAACTATTCTACAACAACCAAACACGGGGAAATTTACAACGTAATGCCAAGAAAACTAACACGCGAAATTCAACTAGGAAATACAAACTCAACAAAGTAAGATGAGCAACACAATATCCAAGAGTTAGTCTCCCACATATAAAGATTAAAGACAAGGCTTCCACAAAGCACAAATACACAATCAATCCAAAAGTAACCCAATCCGGCTAAGCAAATAAGTGTAGAACATGAAACGGGGAAAGATGTACGTCAAGTAAAAACATGCATCAAGTAGAGGTATGTAATAAGTGAAATCATGTAACAAGTGGATGCATGTGGCAAGTAAGGGCATATAGCAAGTGAAGGCAGGTAGTAAATGAAGGCAGGTAATAATTCAAGACATCTAATAAGTAAATCACGTAACAAATAGCGACATGTGTCATGTTTGGGCTAGTAACAAGTAAAAGTATGAATTCGAAAGGACATGTAGCAAAAGTAAGTCAAGTACAAGCATTGGAGTAATGGTAACAGGCAAAGTAGAAACATAGATATAATAGTAACATTGCCAAATAGGAACACACAGAGGTAACAACATAAGGAACACAAAAGGGAAAGTAATATACAAAACAACAAAACATTAATGGAAATCAAAGTAGATGGCATGTAAGTGTTTAACGAGCGAGTAATCATAACAAGATTCTAACTCCCATTCCTCTCACATGGTAACAACCAATCGACCAGTCTTATTTCACACTGCATGGCAATACTCATCGTGCCAACATCTTATCAACTGCACGGAAATACTCATCGTGCCAAACATAGCCCTAAGGCCCCAATCATAATCTCCTATTACGGATAAAAAAGCTCAAGTAACATGACAATAACATGTATAAATGAGTGTTCATGATGCTACGATCATACAAGTATGTAAACCGTCTCGAAAAACAACACATTTGAATCCTTTTAAGATGTCATATATTCTAGCATGATTTCTAACACAAATAATTGAGTTTATTAGTCATAGAATTAAATAAAGCATAAGTCAAGGGATCACCAAGTTCAACGAAGCACAAAGAAGCATATAATTCCCCCTCTCGAGCATAGAAACCCTAGGCACATGCCTATATGCTTGTCACCTCGTATATGCATCACTCCCGCATGTAGCAAACAATATCATTTAGTAGGAAAAATTCCCCCAACAAAGCTAGGTAATACACTTACCTTAAATAAGCAAAATCAACACTCTAAGGGCTCCTTTGGTACGAGGGATAAGGGATAATTAATCCCGAGATTAAATTTGAGATGAATTTATCTCACGTTTGGTTGGAATAAAATCGTGGTATAACTAATCCCGGGATTAGTTGTCCCAGGATTGTAGTTTTTTTTAATCCCCATGGGAGGGTGGGATAACTAATTCGGGGGATAATTCATCATGGGATAATTTGTTTCCCAACCAAACGACCCTAAGGAAACCTTCCCGCCTAAATCAACCTCCGGACGGCTCGAATCTAGTCAAAATAACTTAATATCATAAATAAAAGCCATAGAAAATGATTCCGAATAATAAAGTTTCGATTTTTAATAAAAACAACCCCGGGCCTGCACACTGGAACCCGACAAAACTCACAAATTCCGAACACCCATTCCAATACGAGTCCAAATATGTGTTTCATCCAAACCCGGCCTCAAATCAACCCTCAAATCAACAATTATGTTTTGGAAAAGTTTTTACTAAAATCCGCAATTTCTTCAATTTGCTTCATCAAACAATCGCTAAATTCAAGGTTGGAATCATGAAATATAAACAAATCAGAGTAAAAATTACTTACCCTAGTCCAAATTGTGAAAATCCCCTCTTAAATTGCCCAAAATCCTAGCTCCAAAACCTTGCGAGAAAATGTGACTAAATTTCGGAACAAGTAAAAAAAATGCGGCAGCTGTTTCAGCTCGAATCAGATCCTAGGTGACCCCGGAATTCACATTTGATAAGCCCAACATAATCCTTGCGAGATTACACCCAAGATAGCCTTTTGAATCACCCAATTTGGCCTTAAAATGAGGGAGATGTGATGTTTTGAATTTTTGAAGGAAGTCTGCAAATTTCAGGGACATAATCGGTATTTTTGGAATTGTTTACACCAGAAAAATCAGCAACGGCAAACTTCGTTTTAGCACCCAATTCTCATTCGGATTCTCCCGGACGCAAACCATATATGCATTTCAATCATAAAATAGACTACGAACCTGCTCGCGCACTCAAAACACCGAAACGAAGTCGTCTTGACCTGATATTGACCGTGGTCAAACTCTAAATCCTTAACTTATCTAGTCTCTCGACCAATGATCCAAAACACACCCGAGTCCCTCGGGACCCATCCAATCATACCATCAAGTACAAATACATTATCCAAAGGCTCAAAACACCCCGAGAACATCACAACCGAGGCTCAAACCGAATAGAATTTTAGTTAAGTTGTTAAATCTTCATTCCTTCGAAAGAGTGTCCGAATCACTCTTACACACTTCGGATTACTTTCAAACTTTACACACAAGTTCAATTCAACTATTTAGACCTATCCAAAGTCTTGGAACACCAATTGGAGTCAAATAACATCAAAGTCAACTCTTGGTCAAACTTATGAACTCTTAAGTTCTTCAAATTGCCAACTTTCAACAAATAGTGCCGAATCCTTCTAGGAACCTCCAAAATAGAATCCGAACATACGTACAAGTCCAACATCATCATACGAACCTATTGGAACCATAAAAACTCGATTCCGAGTACGTTTACTTAAAAGTCAACTCTTCCAACTTAAAGCTTCCAAATCGAGAGTCATTCTTCCAAAGCAATCCCGAACCACTCGAAAACTAAAACCGACCATACTTGCAAGTCATAATACATCATATGAAGCTACTCAAAGTCTCAAACTACCGAACAGAACGCTAAAGCTCAAAACGACCGATCGCGTGGTCACATAGGATCCTTTTAAGAATAGGAAGGGATTTTCTTTTGTGTAACGTGTAAATACTTTTACTGCACCTCCATGGTGCTATTTTTTAATAATACTCTTACCATTTCTCAAAAAGATTTTTGAGATTTTAAACCTTCAATGTTCAAGTGCACACACCGTAATAAAAAGCAGTTCGTCGTGCAACTCATACAGAACTAAACAACTCGCAATAATGTTCTGAGCATGCAATGATACTAACATCTCACCTATTTTTGTTACTGCACAATCAATGAATTATAAAGGGAACAAATTTATATACTGTAACCACCATTAAAAAGACATCAACACTAACTGCAACGTTATTACTTTATAGAATTAAGCAGCCTGCCAAAATAATCCGAGTATGCAATGTCTAATGTCTCAATTTTTCTTACTATTGAATGCTTAATGGATTACAAAAGGTAATTAATTTGTAGACTATAACCGCCATAGAGAAGCATCAATAACAATATTAACATTGCCAACTCTAATTGCCAGTGAGTTTTCTAGTTATAATATCACAGAATGGGTACTCAATCTCCATCTTGTCCTCCCCATCAATTAACGCAATCAATTTAGGATACCAATGCTTCATCCCCTGAAGTGCACGAAGTTTAGTATGAGGAACCCTGCACAACCAACTGATCTAACCATCTGTCAATTTTGGTCAGAGATGTGTGAATTTTGTTTAACCTAGAACTATGGCGATTTTTGTGGTTTTCAAATGCTAGAATTTGTAACCACACTGGAGAGAATCTGTCATAAAATGGTAAGGAAGAGTCCCAGAAGCAGCTCTGTCAAGACTACCTCTTCCGGCATAATTGTTTTATGTTCTTCCGTTCGTTATGCTTCATACTTTCCACTTTGTTTTATTTTCTCGGGGTCACTTTGAAATTTTGCCGAAAACTTTTCCCATGCTAGAAAAGCATTCATTGTTAGGAATCTCTGTTTGCAGGTCAATTGGCATGTTTGCAATAATCTTTCTTATCGTTGGATTCTAATTCAATTTCCTGGTCTTTCTGGTGCTTCCATGCTTTTGAAACGCATTACTAGCATATTAGGGCTTTTCCAGGGAGAGTATACTCACTATGTGGTCAATACAGGTTTTGGTAGTTTCTGGAGAAACTGGTTGTGGCAAAACCACTCAGCTCCCTCAATTCATTCTAGAAGAGGAGATATCATCCCTCCGTGGTGCTGACTGTAACATTATATGCGCTCAGCCTCGCCGTATATCTGCCATATCAGTTGCAGCTAGAATATGCTCTGAAAGAGGAGAGAATCTTGCTGATACTGTTGGTTACCAGATCCGACTGGAGTCAAAGCGCTCTGCTCAAACGCGGTTGCTATTCTGCACAACAGGAGTGTTACTGCGGCAGCTGGTATTATGCTCTGCAACTCTTTTCTGCCAAGACTTTTGTAATTCTTGTTTAATTGAAATAGCACAGGGCAGATTGCTACTTGCAATGCTTCATATACATATTATTTTTTTGTCTCTTCACATCTTTAGCACTAAGCTGCTGTGTATTCAGAGAGTCAATTAACACGGCTTCTATGTTCTCCGATATAAGCTCAACAATGGAAGATGAAGGAAACTTAATGTATTGTCTTAATATATCTGGACAGAGAGGAACCTTAGATGCTTTGATGGTATCTCAACTTCAAATCACTCCTTAAAGTCTAGATGTCTATGAGTCTGTTTAGCTGGTGTAAACTCTCTTCTGTAAATAGCACTGATCATCTTTTTGGATTTTGTGTGCTCCCTAGCCCTAGTCTAATTCTCATGTATTGGAGCTAACAGAATCACTTTTGTAACTTCTGTTATTTCGCATCTTTTTGATGCCTTCAATGAATCTACTTCATAAAAAAAACTTAATATATTGTTTGCTTAAGATGGGTGTGATACTACAACAACAACAACCCAGTGAGATTATAAAATTATCTAGTAGTTATCTTGGATTAGTACGAAACTACAAATGAAAGTTTTTACATCTATTTGAACGAAAGATGATTTTTTCGTTCCGTTCCTTTTCAATGTAGGTTCAGGACCCTGATTTGACTGGTGTTAGCCATCTGCTTGTTGATGAAATCCATGAAAGAGGCATGAATGAAGACTTTCTCTTAATAATTTTACGTGACCTCCTTCCTCGACGACCTGATTTGCGTCTCATTCTGATGAGTGCTACTATTAACGCTGAGTTGTTCTCCAAATACTTCAGAAATGCACCCAAAATTCATATACCGGTATTGTGGAAGCTTGTGTATCTCCATGTTATTAGACAAGTTCAAATATGATGTTGTGCATCTAATTTTTTTAGGTTTATTTTTCCAGGGCTTGACATATCCAGTGGCAGAGCTGTTTCTTGAAGACGTGTTAGAGAAGACTCGTTACCTTATAAAATCCGAAGCAGACAGTTTCCAGGGAAGCTCAAGGAGAAGGCAGAGGCAACAAGATTCTAAAAGAGATCCTCTGACTGAGCTTTTCGAGGCATGGTTTCTGCCTTGAATTATTGCATGTTGATGAATTATTTCCTGTTGAGTTAAAATTGATTTAATTCAGCTTGTTCTTGCTGTTATAATTAATGCAGTTGAAAATGGACTTGCCTGTTGAGTTAAAATTGATTTAATTCAGCTTGTTTTTGCTATATTAATGCTTGAGAAATCTTTATCTTTGCAGTTGCGTAATATTTGTAAATTGTGACATACAAGCATTTAGTATCTATAGGTCGATCTGCTTATCAAACCTTCATTGCTCTAAAACATGCTTATCTAGCCAGATTTGCTGAACTTTGTCCTGTCTGGGGGAGACTTGAGAGTGAATGAGAGAGAAATGAACTGTTGCATACTTGCTATATTATTTCATACGTGGTCATCTTATTCGTCAACCGAGGAGCAAATATAAGAATTTGCCATGTAATTTCACTTTTAAAAGCAGGTGCTATTGCTTGCATTTCAGAAGGTTAAAATTTTGACAAGGATAAGTAAATGAACTGAAGAGATATTTATTGTCTTGATGAAATGGTGAATGACTAACACAGATTGTGTTTCCTTGTATGCTTTACCTCCTTAATGGTAGGAAACATTTTATTTTGATGCAAGATATGAATTCGAGTCAATCATTAGAGCTTCCTCTCCTATGGATGCCTTGAATAGCCTCGTAACTTGAGTAAAATGCTGGTATCTCTTAGCCAGTTAGAAGCTGCTTTTATTGAACTTAATTTCTATAAAGATTGCCCTCCTAATAGAAAATTGCTGTTTGGGGGATGTGAGGCTGTGTGTCAGGTGGTTCACATTGAGGGGAGAATTGTTGCCAGCATTATGCTTGACTGACCCTTTTAAATTAGAAGGTTCAGGTTTTGGGAGGGCATCTATTTTCTCGAACTGAGTAGCCAATTCTAAGAACAAATTAATTAGGTTTGAGCCATTCATTTGACTCTGTACTGTGAAAATTGTGTTGTGTCAGAACTTGTATGTTCTTCATCCTTTAGTTATCTGATCGTTTCAAGCGAAATGTGTGACTAGTTAGTGAGTTATTTATTGTAACTGCAATTTGAAAACGACAATTACTCCTTTACATGATATGTTTATTCTTTTACCAAGTAGGCGCTTATTGAAGATGTCTGTTTTGTAGGATGTGGACATTGGTTACCATTTTAAAGGCTACAGCATGACTACAAGGCAATCTCTTGAAGCATGGTCTGGTTCACTGCTTGATTTGGGTCTTGTACGTACTTTACATGTTCACAGATGAAAGGAGTTTTGTTCAGGCAGATCATTTTGATTTATAGCTCCTTATTGACCGTGGGGTCTTATCGAAGCCACATTTGTTGCATTGGTTGCACAGGTTTTCGTGTTTCCTAACTTTGAAATTTTTTATTCCTTTTATCGTTGAGTAGGTGGAAGCAACGATTGAGTATATTTGTCGTCGTGAAGGTGAAGGTGCAATTCTTGTGTTCCTGACTGGTTGGGATGACATTTCTAAGCTGCTTGATAAAATTAAGGCTAACAACTTTCTTGGAGACACCAGGAAGTTTTTGATCCTCCCTCTTCATGGTTCAATGGCAACAATAAATCAGCGAGAAATATTTGATCGCCCATCTGCTAACATGAGGTGCGTTCTTTGTTGAGCAAAGGTGGATGTCCAAGAATTCGCGTACTTTAATCTTTTAGCTAAAACTACCTTTTAGCAATAGTACCATTACTCAAGCATTCAATATTTCGGGTGTAGCATTACTTTTTCTTTTATTTCTTGTAACCTTATGGTGGACTTTCAATGTCAATTGAATAAACTAATACATCAGGATGATCCTTGCTTCATTTGAATCAAAGAACTCATATTTCAGCTGTAGTTAAAGAGCTGCTAAGAATAATAGTTTAACCTAATAGTTCATTAGTCATAGTATAACTATGCCTCAGTTCTAAACAATTGGGTCGGCTATATGAATCCTCACTGACCACGTTCCCTAATTAATTCATCTCAAGCTAATATTAATTATTATATAAAATGAATTTAAATGAAGAATACTAGAAATTCTCTATATTTTCTACTGGCATAAGAACCTCTAATAGAGCTAAAAGACTACAATAAAACATAGGAACTAAAGTATACGTATTAACATAACTAAAATATAACTTCTAAAAAAAAATCACTAAACCATATTCCCAACTAATTGGTATATCCTATTATAAATATTTTTCTTCCATTGTGCCAAATCTTTCGTTAAGTCTCTAGTGATTCCAAGAGATTGTAGGCATTTCGAGACAACTATCATGCGGTTTCAGATCTACATCGTTTCTTTTTAACACCTTCGCTTATCATGGTTTTGCACCTATTGCCCGGTTCATGTGGAGGTCAACATAGGACATGGCCAAGCTATCTCAAGCGACCTCTCATTTTATCTTCAATTGTGCTTCATGCACCTTCTGACGATTGTGGTCATTTTTAATCTTTTCTAACCTATATGACCGCACATCCATCTTAGCATTTGTATCTCTGCGAATTTCATCTTGTGGATATGTTGGACTTTAGCAGCTCAACATTCATTCTCATATAACAGTGCTGGTAATATAAGTTTATAATTGTTTTCTAGAACTTATCTTTCACTTTGTAGGCATCCTCCTATCACACCCTGGTAGCGCTTCTCCATTTCAATCATCCGCATTTGATTCTGTGTAATATCTTCATCTATTATTCGATTCTGTTGGAATACGAGCATATATTCACTCTTACTTCTACTTATCGAAAACCCTCACACTCTAGAGTGCTCCTCCATAGTTTAAGCTTTTGGTTCACACCCTTGCAGTCAATGAGCACAATGTCGTCAACAAATACCATACACCATGGGACCTCAAGTAATTCCACCATGCTGGTCCCAAGTTCGGATAAAGGCGGGTTGCGGTAGGCTGGCAGCCAATGTAAATTAGCCAATTTATGATGAATCAGTCAGAGTATTTTTTTTTGCAAATTAACATCTTTGTCTGATCATGCAGGAAAATTGTGCTTGCAACCAACATAGCTGAGAGCAGTATAACTATAGATGATGTCGTGTACGTCATAGACTGTGGAAAGGCGAAAGAGACTAGTTACGATGCTCTTAACAAGCTAGCTTGTTTATTACCATCATGGATTTCACAGGCCTCGGCACATCAGGTAATTAAAAGTGCAAAATGAAATTAGATTGATATTTTTGGAGCACATTGCCATCCCAATTCTTTCAATTTCATTTGGCTTAGTTTTCTGCCTTACTGGTGATTTTTTTATTTTCTGCAGAGACGTGGTCGTGCAGGGCGTGTGCAACCTGGAGTTTGTTATAGGTTGTATCCGAAACTAATATATGATGCAATGCCTCAATATCAACTACCTGAGATTCTTCGAACACCATTACAGGAGCTTTGTCTCCAAATTAAGAGCTTGCAGTTTGGCGCTATTGAATCCTTTCTGGCCAAGGCACTTCAACCTCCAGATCCTCTCTCTGTCCACAATGCCATTGAACTTCTCAAAACTATTGGAGCTCTGGATGATACAGAAGAGCTTACTCATCTTGGTTTGTATACTGCTGTATACTGCATCTATCTTTCTCTGTATTTTCCAGATGGGAGCGTTTACTTTGAATGTTGCTTTACAGGCCGCCATCTTTGCACTCTACCTGTGGACCCAAATATTGGAAAGATGCTTCTGATGGGGTCCATCTTCCAATGTCTAAACCCTGCACTGACTATTGCTGCTGCTCTTGCGCACCGTGATCCTTTTGTCCTTCCAATAAACAGGAAAGAGGAAGCAGATGCTGCCAAAAGATCATTTGCTGGTGATTCTTGCAGGTTAAACCCGAAAAAATGGTTTATATGACTCTCTGGCTTCCAAGAGGGCATCATTTTGTGAAATGAAATATTTCTTTATTCATGTGAAAACACTATTCTCTTTGATGCAGTGACCATATTGCACTTCTTAAAGCATTTGAAGGATGGAAAGATGCTAAACATTATAGAAAAGAAAGAGCATTCTGTTGGGAAAATTTCTTGTCTCCTGTAACGTTGCAGATGTTGGAAGACATGAGAAATCAGTTTGTAGACCTACTGTCAGATATCGGTTTTGTGGATAAATCACGAGGAGCTAAGGTGATGTCTCCAAATTTCTTCTCCTTGAAGATCTCTCTGCTCTAATGCTGTTTCAGTCTAATTTAACCATGTCTTGTCATAAATGTTTATTATTCGTAGGGGGTACTATTCATATGAGTGGCCCTTGGGAGGGAGAGTGGGAACACAAATACAGAAAGCATATATATCATGATGTGGAAGAAGCAAATAAGATTTAGCTCCTGATTTAAGTCCATATAGCAGTACTGCACCCATTCATTAGCAAGATTGAAAGATAGTAATCTGATTTTGCAGGCATACAATGAGTATAGCAACGATTTAGAGATGGTATGCGCTATCCTTTGTGCGGGTCTCTACCCAAATGTTGTGCAGTGTAAAAGAAGAGGAAAGCGTACTGCATTTTACACGAAAGAAGTTGGAAAAGTTGATATTCACCCTGCATCTGTTAATGCTGGTGTTCATCTTTTCCCTCTTCCATACTTGGTTTACAGTGAGAAAGTCAAGACTACAAGCATTTATATCAGAGATTCAACAAACATATCAGATTATGCTCTCCTTATGTTTGGGGGTAATCTCAGTCCAAGCAAAAGTGGAGAGGGCATTGAAATGCTAGGAGGCTATCTTCATTTTTCTGCATCAAAAAGTGTGTTAGATTTGATAAAGGTTTGACATTCGGTTGGGCAACATTTTCATCTTTGCGGTGTACATTTTTTATTTTTTCAAAAATAAACTTATTTCCTCGTGCAACCAAATTTTGCAGAAACTTCGAGGGGAACTGGATAAAATCTTAAAAAGGAAAATCGAAGAGCCCGGCTTTGACATTTCGGTCGAGGGAAAGGGTGTAGTTGGTGCTGTGGTTGAGTTACTTCATAGTCAAGACATACGATACTAATAGGGACATTACCCGTTTATTTATCGTATAACTAGTAGTGACCAACCATATGTAGATGATTCTGGCTTTGATTGCAGCAAGAATCTGACAACAGTTTGAGGCCCATTTTGTTGTAGAAGTGTTAGCATAGAAAGATAGAGTATTTATTTCAATGAGTTCACTCTTTGATTCGCCATAAGTCCATAGTTCTGGCTGTGAAATATCACCCATAGCTCTCACAGTAGCAAAAATGATGTAGCTGTTACATTCGAAGGAAGGGTGCAATTGTGTATTTCTTGTACAACAATCGCAGTAATGTATTAAGAGTTATTTCTTGGTGGATGAGTCGAAGAGTAGATGACTTTTTGCTGAGACAATATGCTCACATTCTCCCACATAGTTATTTTGTCACTTTAATATCGAAAGCCTGGTTTCAGAATTCTATTGCTAGGTATATCGTGGTTCTGGTTACCATTTTGCACTCTACTCGTTTGGCTTCTTTTACTCCTTATACATGGAATACTATATTAAAGGTGCCTTTCTAACCTTCATATTTTCATGGCATCTTTTACTTCTGCAGATCTAATTCGACAACAGAAGTTTGTGTACTGTAGAAAGTAAGGATATCTATAAAATAGTTCGTGTGGTTAGAGCGATTGATCAAAAGAGGCCATTGTTCTCTCTTTGATCTGACTCTCTTACCAAAACTTGTTAGGAATGTTCTTTAGTACACTTTAACCTCAAGTAGTATTTACCCATCTTATCTCTTAGTCATGTTTGTTTGTACATTTCTTTCTTCCCTTTTTGCTTAACTATCACTATCTGTATAGGGCATCTGAGGCTTACTTACCTTGGATTTTACTATTAGCTTTCTCGTCTCCTTTCAAAGGCTTCTCCATATCTTCAGCTTTTGGTAGCTTCGTCCTGTGTAGCTACTGCTTTGCTTAACTAGCTTATTGCATCTTCCTATTCTATCACCATGATTTTCACGGTCGAGGTCCTAGGCCTTTAGACACACTTAGGAAACTGTTTGCTACATTTTTAGTGCAGGTTGTCATTAGTGGTGGGCATCGATCGGTTCGGTTCGATTTTATATAATTTCGATTCGGTTTTCGGTTTGTGATTTTAATAACCAAAATCGAACCATAATAACTTTGGTTTGCTTTATTCATGTTCGATTCGGTTTAATCAGTTCGATTTTTCGGTTTCAAGAAATAACGAAAATAGATTACCTGTTGACAGAAAAAGATAAAAAAAATAAGAAATCCCATCAAATACACAAATGATAAGAATCTTTATGCAAGAGTTATGGAAGCCCAACTTAACTAAAGAGTTTGAGACATGATTTATTTTTTGGGGTTACTAATTAATTTTATTTATTATGAATGATCCAATATAAAGTAAACTTCATTTATGTTTGTCCATATAAAGAATTTAAAAGTTTGCGGCAATATATATACTTCATTCACGAAGTAATGTGATTAATCAACAACTGATGCCATGCTTTATGAATGTTCTTCCTTTTTTTTTTGGTCTTTTCCTTAGCATAAGACAAATCCATTTATTCCTTCGTCAAGATAATTAGATACAGGTTCTGGGGTGGAGCTATACATATTACTGTAATTTGCTTTTGCCTCTACTTACCAACTTATCCTCTTACTATCTTCTCTCTAGCTGCTAAAGTAAAGGTTTCTCTTATAGCATGAGTTCGTTTTCTCTTCTAATGGTTTTTAGACTTTAGATACGGAATGATATGAGAGGCCAATTAATATATCAATTATGTACGGAAATGTTAAATACAATGAGAAGTAAGTGTGTGGAGTTATATGTTAAACTAGAGTCAAAAAGCTGGTAAAAAAATTTGGTTTTTCAGTTAAACCAAAAACCGATCACCGAACGTAACACCGTTTTTAAAATTATAAACTGCAAATCGATCGAATAAACCGAAAAATTGAAACCGGATAAACCGAAATTTTTGGTTCGGCCGGTTTTTTCGGTTCGGTCGGTATTATGCCACCCCTAGTTGTCATTTCCATTCGTTAGGTATGTACTCATTCGATAGCTTGTCGGAAATGTTATTTGGCTTGCTCCGGTTAATGTACATAATCAGATTCCACTGCACGCAACTTTTCTCCTTTTTTGCTCAAATCTTTTACTTCACCAGGACTATTAGTCAATGTTGAGTAGTTAGTGCTTCCCCTTGTATAAGCTTGCAATCCTAACGTGTGGTCTTGTCACATCTTTAGGTACAATGAAGTTTAATCGGTTATAGTTACCTCCATTCTCAGAAGCTATCAAGAAATCCCTTTCCTCTTTTCAAAGTAATTATTAGCTAAACAATAACTATATCTACCCATATGTCTGAGACATCAACGTGATGAAACCTTTTGTTTATTTTTCGTCACGCCGAAGTATCAATGTAAGACGTGTCTAGGAAAATATCTCCAGACGTATTCAATAATGTAAGATTCATTATATATTGACTAGTTATTTTGGTGATCCTTAATTTACCACAACTCTCATTCTTTACTTCTGTGTACGGTCTTACTTCTTTTTATGATTAATCGAAATCGGGGTGTGACAGGCCAGGGTTCGACCCCATGTTATATCGGACCAAGACAAGAAGTTAGATGGCTAAGCTCGTGACTCAGGGACCGATCGAGATCGAGACCAGCCATCAAGACCGAGCGAGATAGAGATCGAGCAAGATCAAGGGAAGCCTGCCGAGCCGAATAACGAAAAGCCAAGATATCCGCGATCGGGCGAGGATCACGGCGGAAATCTCGGCACGTATCAAGAAGAGACCGATTAATCAGCTAATCATGAGATTTCTTACCATATTTAGGATTGTATTAAGGGTAGGACTCACCTACTATATAAAGGGGGTCTGATCATTTGTAAAGGACATCATATTCACATTATATAAAGAAATATACTACTTTTCTTTTAAGCTTTCAATACTCTGTTACTTTGTTCTTGTATAAACTGAATCTTCACTTGGTTCAAGGGTGATAAAATTAGAGGGCCAAAGCTACTTGATTCATTTGGTTTGCATTAATTCTTATTTACTGTCAATTTCAATATCAATTCACGGCTTTGCTCAATTTGTACCAAGTAAAATCATGTATCCTTAAAATCACAATATAAATTCAATTGTTATCTGTTTTTAGGGTAAACAGTTTGGCGCCCACCGTGGGGCTAAGGATAATAGTGATTGCCTGGTACAAATTTTCGTAACACACACTATTTTACACTTGTTCTTTGAAGTGTCTTTGATTATAGGATTTAAAAATGTCAAACTCTCAGTCAGCACCTCAACACATTGACAATAATCACAGCAACCACAATTAAAATGAGAAAATTGCACTAGGAAACGTTGTACCCCTGCTGGCCTCGATGGAATTCTGGCTGTAGATCCAATCGACGTCAGTTCGCATGTAGCCATCAATAGAAATTTGGCCATCGATCCTGAAAGCAGCATTCGTGAGGGTACCCGATCAGCTACTCAGAACGCACATGGCGGTGAAGATGGCGGGATCAGCCTGCGGGTGATCTTCGAAATGTTGCAGGCCCAACAGGCAGCAATAGCTCAACTCCAAAATCAGAACCACACGCCAGGCAGGATCGAACTCGAGCCGTCCCAGGAAGTTGTATACAAGGTCGAATCGGCTTCAAAAAAATCGAATGAGAAGGAGTCGGAGACCGATCCTGCTATCTTAAAGATGCTCGAGGAACTAATAAAGCGAATCGAGACAAGGGAAAGGAAGATCGAGGAAAATGATAAGAAGGTAGAAACTTATAACTCTAGGGTCAACCAAATCCCGGGGGCACCACCGATATTGAAAGAACTAGATTTTAAAAAGTTTGTACAAAAACCTTCCCCCCAAGTGCGGCTTCGAAGCCAATCCCCAAGAAGTTCTGTATGCCCGAGATTCCTAAGTATAACAGGACGACTGATCCAAACGAACACGTCACCTCATACACGTGCGCCATCAAAGGAAATGACTTGGAAGATGACAAGATTGAATCCGTATTGCTGAAGAAATTCGGGGAGACTCTACCGAAGGGTGCTATAATATGGTATTATAATTTACCGCCTAATTCTATTAACTCGTTTGCTATGCTTGAAGATTCTTTTGTAAAGGCACACGCCGGATCCATTAAGGTTACAACAAGAAAGTCAGACCTTTTTAATGTAAGACAGAAGGACAACGAGATGCTCAGGGAATTCGTATCTCGATTTCAAATAGAAGGAATGGATTTGCCACCAGTCACCGACAATTGGGCTATTCAAGCTTTCACTCAAGGTCTCAACGTTCGGAGTTCCATAGCTTCACAGTAGTTGAAGCAAAATTTGATCGAATATCCAGTTGTAACTTGGGCCGTGTACACAATCGGTATCAATCAAAGATTAGGGTCGAGGATGATCAAGGGGGGGCTCCCTCCGGATTCATTTATCTTAAAAGTCCTGTAGATAGAATCAAGAGGGATATCGACCAAGAACCAATGTCGAATAGAGATCGATATCAACTGTATAATAGAGACCGTAGAGGCAGCGGATCTGGGCAAAACTTTGCACGGAATGAGAGGAGAAATGATCGAGGTTAAAATTCAGTGGGGCTTATGAGAAAGAGCGGCTTCGACAGGGATGCCGAGCCTAAAGAAGCACCGTGATTGTCGGAATATAACTTCAACATAGATGCATCAGCTATCATATCAGCCATCAAACGTATCAAGGATACTAGATGACCTTGACCTCTATAGACCGATTTGGCCCAGAGAAACCCCATCCAAATGTGCAAGTATCATGGAACTCATGGCCATAAAATAGAAGATTGCAGGCAACTAAGGGAGGAAGTAGCTCGATTGTTCAACGAAGGACACCTTCGGGAGTTCTTAAGCAATCGGGCTAAGAATCACTTTAAAAACATAGATTCAAATAAACAGAACGAGCAAGAGGAGCCATAACACATGATTCATATGATCGTTGGAGGGGTCGATATTCCTCAAGGACTAGCGTTTAAAAGCACCATGGTGTCGATCACAAGGGAGAAACGAACTCGGGATTATGTACCAGAAGGAACCTTGTCTTTCAATGACGAGAATGCAGAAGGGATCGTACAAACCCACAACGATGCATTGGTAATATTTGCACTTATGAATAAAACTCATGTTAAACTTATTTTAATTGATCCAGGTAGCTCGACCAACATTATTCGATCGAGGGTCGTAGAACAGCTTGGCCTACAGTATCAGGTTGTGCCCGCGGGCCGAGTACTAAACGACTTCAATATGGCATGTAAAACTATCAAATGCGAGATAACTTTTCCAATAAATGTGGCTGGGACCATCCAAGAAATGAAGTTCCATGTGATCGAGGGCGATATGAGGTATAATGCCCTATTCGGGAGACCGTGGATCCACAACTTGAGGGCAGTGCCTTCGACCCTTCACCAGGTTCTAAAGTTCCTGATACTAGAGGGAGTCAAAAAATTCTAAGGGGAGCAACCTACCACCAAGGAAATGTTTGCCGTCGACGAAGTGATACCGATATTGGCGCTCTCATTAATGAAAGGGTTGAATTTGAAGGGAAAACAGGAGGCCAAAATAGCAACCACAGATACTAGCCTCGACCCAATCAGAGAAATAGGGGACTGACGAGGATGATGACTATGGGGTTCCTCGATCCTTCATAGTCCTCGATGATTCCAATGCCACCAATCCAATGGTCGAAGAGCTGAAACAAATCATACTGGCCGAACATCAGCCTGAGCGAAAGGTATATCTAGGCACGGGGCTAGCCCCCAAGCTCAGGAGAAAACTTATTCAATTCCTTAAAATTAACATGGATTGCTTTGCTTGGTCCCATTTCTATATGACAGGGATCCCACCGGAATTACCACCCATAAACTGAGCTTGGACCCGAAATTCCGTCCGGTGAAGCAAAAAAGAAGGTCCCAGTCTGAGGTCAAACATGCTTTCATCAAAGAAGAGCTAACCAAACTTCTCAAAATAGGGTCCATCCGGGAAGTAAAATATCCCGAATGGTTAGCGAATGTAGTAGTAGTCCCTAAAAAGGGAAACAAACCTAGAATGTGTGTAGATTACAAAGACCTAAATAAAGCATGCCCCAAGGATTCTTTTCCTTTGCCTAATATCGATCGCATGAGCGATGCCACGACCGGCCACGAGATCCTCAGTTTTCTCGATGCCTATTCCTGGTACAACCAAATACGGATGAACCCAGAAGACCAGGAAAAGACTTCGTTCATTACTAAGTATGGTACCTACTGCTATAATGTAATGCCCTTCTGATTAAAAAATGCTGGTGCAACCTATCAACGCCTAGTAAATCGAATGTTCGAAGAACAAACAGGGAAATATATGGAAGTTTATATTGATGACATGCTAGTTAGTCCCTACGAGCAGAGGTCCATTTGAAGCATTTACAGGAAACTTTCAGTATACTAAATAAATACAACATGAAGCTCAACCCAGAAAAATGCGCATTCGGGGTCGGCTCTGGCAAATTTCTCGGCTTCATTGTATCCAATCGAGGAATCGAGATCAACCCCGACAAAATTAAAACTATCAAGGACATCACGGTAGTAGACAACGTAAAGGCCGTACAAAGGTTAATAGGGCGCGTAGCCGCCCTGGGATGATTCATCTCGAGGTCCTCCGATAAGAGCCATCATTTTTTTCGTTGCTAAAGAAGAAGAATAACTTCACATGGACTCCAAAATGCCAACAAGCCTTGGAAGAGCTTAAATAGTACTTATTAAGCCCGCCGCTGATTCACACGCCGAGGACAGACGAACAACTTTACTTATATCTAGCAGTATCGGAGATAGCGGTAAGTGGAGTCCTAGTCCGAGAAGAACAAAGTACATAATTCCCTATCTATTATGTTAGTCGGACCCTAGGTGAAGCCGAAACTAGATATCTTCATCTAGAAAAGTTAGCACTTGCTTTGATAAGCGCCTCTAGGAAACTAAAACCATACTTTCAATGTCATCCCATATGTGTTGTAACAACTTATCCTCTTCGAAATATTTTACATAAACCCGAGCTTTCAGGACGATTGGCCAAATGGGACGTAGAACTCAGCGGGTACGATATTAAGTATCGACCCCGAACAGCTATCAAGTCTCAAATCTTGGCAGACTTCGTGGATGAATTCACACTGGCCCTAGTGCCCGAGGTTGAAAAAGAATTATTAGTCAACTCGGGTACATCTTCGGGGATCTGGACCTTATTTACGGATGGTGCTTCAAACGTAAAGGGTTCCGGACTCGGTCTCGTGCTAAAACCACCCACAAGTAACGTGGTTAGACAATCTATTAAAACTGTAAAATTGACTAACAATGAGGTCGAATATGAGGCCATGATTACAGTTCTCGAACTAGCCAAAGGCTTGGGAGCATAGGTGATCGAAGCCAAATGCGACTCCCTCCTCGTTGTGAATCATGTTAACGGAACCTTTGAAGTTCGGGAGGAACGAATGCAAAGATACCTAGATAAGCTACAAGTAACTCTACACCGATTCAAGGAATGGACTTAGAAACATGTGCCTCGAGATCAAAATAGCAAAGCTGATGCCCTCGCAAACCTAGGGTCATCGGTCAAAGACAACAAACTCAATTCGGGGGCTGTCATACAACTCATGAGGTCAGTGGTCGAAGAAGGCCACGCTGAGATAAGCTCTACAAGCTTGCCCTAGGATTGGAGAAACAAATACATAGAGTATTTGAAGAATGGAAAACTTCCCTCATATCTAAAGGAATCGAGGGCCCTACGCCATAAGGCAACCCAATTTAACCTGTTCGAAGATGGAACCTCACTTAGAAGGATGTTTGACGGTCCGCTAGCAATATGTATGGGACCAGGAGATACCAAGTATGTTTTGAGGGAAGTCCACAAAGGCACCTACGAGAACTACTAAGGCGACGAATCACTGGTTTGAAAGGTAGTCAGAGCTGCCTATTACTGGGTTGATATGGAAGAAGATGCGAAGGAATTTGTGCAAAAATTTGATAAATTTCAAAGACATGCTCTGATGATTCATCATCCCGGGGAACTACTGCATTCGGTTTTATCCCCATGGCCGTTCATGAAGTGTGGGATGGACATCGTCGGCCCTCTTCCACCGTCACCAGGTAAGGCTCAATTTATTTTATTTATGACTCACTATTTCTTTATGTGAATTGAAGCACATGCCTACTAAAAAGTTAGGGGAGAAAGAAGTCATCGACTTCATTTGGGACCACATCATATGTCGATTTAGAATACCATCCGAAATTGCATGTGACAACGGAAAACAATTTGTCGGTAGCAAGGTGACTATATTTCTCGAAGTCCTCAAGATCAAAAGGATCTTATCAACACCTTATCACCCTAGTGGGAATGGGCAAGCCGAATCGACCAAGAAAACCATAATACAAAACCTCAAGAAAAGGTTGACCGACACCAAAGGAAAATGGAGAGAAATCCTACCCGAAGTTCTTTGGACGTATCGTACAACTTCGAAGTCCAGTATCGGGGCTACCCCGTTCTCTTTGGTTTATGGCGCCAAAACTTTAATACTGGTCGAAGTTGGGGAGCCAAGCATCAAATTCTAATATTCGACGAAGGAATTGAATGATGAGGCCATGAATATGAGCCTGAAGCTATTAGATGAACAACGTGAAACTGCCTTTGTTCGATTGGTTGCCCAGAAACAACGGATCAAAAGGCATTACAATCGAAGGGCCAACCTTCGATATTTTAATATCGGGGACTTGGTACTGAGGAAGGTCAAGTTTGTAAGCACGTGATTTTGCCCTATATGAGAATTACTCCCAAAAAATTCAAAATAAAATGATTTTTCTTGGTGTGCAATTTTGAGTATTTTTGTGACATTTTTGGATAATTATTTGTATTTGTTTGTGCATGTTTATTTGTTAAATTAATATAAAAACTACAAAACATATGTCGCATTTGCATTTAGGATTTGGTCCTACAATTGTTAGTAATTAAGTTTGTTTTACAAAAATTAAAAAATTACAAAAATAGGCATCTTTTGCATTTTTAGCATTTAATGTCCAAATATACAATTTTATGCTTAATTATTACTTAATTATGCGTTAATTGTTATTGGTAGTTAATTTGCGCTTTTATAACTTAATTTAGTTCTTAATAATAATTTAAGTATTTTTATAATTTAGGTTTAGAAAAATAAAAGAAGAAAAGAGAGCAAAAATACAAAGAAAAATCGAATTGGGCCACTTCTTCAATTTCAAACCGCAGGCCCAAATAATTGCCCAACCTTCCCCATGACCCGGTCCGCCCCATTAACCCCAAAATGACCTAACACTTCCTATTCTTCATTTTTTTATTTTTCCAAAAAACCCTAAAAACACAAAATACCATCCGCCCCCCAACCTTGGCTTCTTCTTCTCCATCTCCAAAATAATGACCTCCCATGGCTGCCCTTACCTTCTTCTTCGTCCACTCAGAACAACCAACGTCACCACTATCCACGTCGACCTCCCCATCTGCTTCGCCGGAAAACCCTCGGCCAAAATGGAAGGAAAACCCAATCGCTGCTTGCTTCATCTCCTTCCTCGACGAGCAACTACTGCTCTAGTTTCTGCTTCTTGATTACTTCTGTTACGTCCAAACAGACCTCGTCACTCCAAAACCAAGTTGCTTTTGCTGCGTCAAACATCACTGCTGCGTTCGACGTCAATGGCTCCTCTCCGTCGCGCGTCAACCCATCGCCATGGATGCCATGTTTGGTATGTTGCTACTGCTTCATCTTCTTCAGCCTGCTCCAGCAGCGTTACTGCTGTTGCTCCGTCGTCTCTGAGCTTTGCCATCATCGTCCATGGCGGCACTACCTTCCCGCCATTGACGCTGCTTGACCAGTTGAGCTTTCTGCTTGCTGCGTCGACCACGTTTCTGCTCTTGTCTTGTCCACCGTTGAGCTCCCAAGCCCTGCTGCATCGACCACGTTTCTGCTCTTGTCTTGTCCACCGTTGAGCTCCTAATCCCCCGTCGCCGCTGCGTCGTCATCAACCAAGCAGGCCACACTGTTGTGGCTGCTTTCATCTTCTTCAAACGAACCAAACGCACCCCAGTTTCTTCACGTAACATGGCTGCTGCCCGCGCCATTGCTACTGCTTCGGCGTTGCTTCAGTTACTTCCTAAATTCGTGTTCGTCGTCGTTGGTTCGAGCTTTGGTCGAGGCTAGTCAAGTTCGTCGTTTGTTTAGTCGTTTGTTCGTCGTTTCGATCCGGTTAGTAGATTTTGAGTTTTATTTTGTCCGTATTTTGTTTTGATATTCTCGAATCTAAAGTCGACAAATGTTTGTTTTGTTCATGTCTATCGTTTGAATTGATTTTTTTTAGTTTGTTCATATGTTTTGTTGAATTAATTTTCAGATTTCAAATGGAAATTTAATTAGTTGTTTTTCATGTTTCTTTCATGTTTGTTTTGTTGTTTAGGTAAAAATTTGTTAGTTTAATGTTTGGTAGATTCAAATTGAAATTTAATTGATTATTTCTTCAATTTGTTTCATGTTGTTATGTATTTTCCAGAAATTATTAATGTTGTTTTAATCATGTGAATCCGTCATGTTTGTTGCTTAAAAACAGATTTAGTTCATGTTCATCTTTGTTTGAAGTTCATGTTTAATCCAGTGATTTAATGTGAGTTTATGTTTGTTTTTGATTTGTTGATTTAGTTTGAATCATGTATTTTGTTGTTTGTATTGTTGTATCCTTGCTCATCCATTGATGGTCTAAATTAACCAGGATTGGTTCCCAATATGGTTAATTTATTTCCATTAATTTTGAGTTGTGTTGTTCATCGTGTTCATGTGATTTGTTGTTGAAGATTGTTGAGAAATTGGTCATCTTGGCTATATTTTGGTTAAGTTATGATTAATTGATTGTTATAGCTGATGGGGGTAGTTTGGTAATTTGCAGTACGTTCATGGGTTGTTTGATAATTGCAATAAGGTCGGAGGGGTAGTTTGGTAATTGAACATTTTGTAATTCTTTATGTTAAGCATGTGGGACAAAATGTAATGGGGTGGGTTTTGATATTATTGTTTAATTGAATGGGGGACAAGGCAAAATGTAGTGGAGGGGAATATGGTAATTATTTATGTTAGGCATGGGGGACAAAATATGATGGGTTGGTTTGATATGTTAGTTTAATATAGTGGGGGATGAGTGGGAAGATAATGGGTTTGGTAGGAGAAAATGGGTTGATTTGAATTGATTAAAGGATTCTGGGATGAGATATATATAGAAGTCTTGAATCAGAATAAGAGGGGGATAACAAGAGGAGAGAATAAGAGAACAGAAAAAACGGACAGGGAGAATAAGATAGAGAAAAAAAAAGGCTGAATATTTAAGAGAGAAAGAAAATTCCAAAAAATACTTAAACTTTCAAAAAAAAAAAAAAATGAAAGAAAAAATCTTCTGCTTTCTTTCATTGTTTGAAATCAGCATTAATTGTTGTTGTTTGATCGAAGTCTGAAGCTTTTGTTTTGGGATTACTATTCCACCGGTTTGCAAACTCTTTTCCTGGGTTGTTACTGTTGCTGGGCTGTTGTTGCTGTGTTGTACTGTTATTACTGCTGCTGATTCTCATCTTCATTTTCTTTTGCTTCCAATATCAGGTACACAACTGACACACAGGTTATTGTAATCCGAATATGAAGCATGAATACGAAAAATGAAGAATTGAAATTCTGAATTATATTTAATTATATTCTGAATTTTATTTGTATGTACAAATTATTTAGCTTGCAAAAATCAGAATCATGTAGCTATTTAATACATATAGTGGAACATCCGACGATAGTCTAACAGATGAACTATCTACATATATTGCCTAAAAATAAATAAATGGTGTAGTAACTCCGTCGAGTCAAAATCAAACGAATAGGCCATCTAGTAGGAACTTGGCAGAAATATTGTTTAGTTAAATAATATTGGTTAATTTCAGCATGTAAATGGTCTAGGATTAAAATTAGATTGCTATGTTTTTTTTAATTTGACAAACTGAGAACATGCTAGTATAATGTAACTAGGTAATAACATGTAAATAAATTAAGATATTTTCTCTTTTATTTTGTAGAGACAAATTTCAAATAAAAAATGTAGGCATTTTAGGACTGACTTTTTAAAAAATAAAATAAAATGAGATAAGCCTCGCCCAATAAAATGCACCAATTGCGGGGTCCTCGATAAATGTTTAATTGAGTATTTAGAATTCGGGATAGACTGTTTAGTGAATTCCACGGTCTTACCCATAAATAATAATACGCTAATCGCTTTAGGCACGATTTTAACAATAATACATTCTTAAGCACGGGTGCGCATTCATGCGACCCAAATCCAAATCCCAAAACATTGAATAAAATGTGTTCCGGATTGCGGGTGCATTTCATGTGACGTAATCCAAAGACATGTTTTAAACAATGTTCACATTCTTGTAAAAATAAAATAAATAATGATAAAAGCGGTAAAAAGATAAAACTTGCACATAAGTTCATATTTGTATAAAAATCAGATAATCAAGCCGAATATTATAGTTGAGCGACCGTGCTAGAACCACGGAACTCGGGAATGCCTAACACCTTCTCCCGGGTTAACAGAATTCCTTATCCGGATTTCTGGTTCGCGGACTATAATACAGAGTCATTTTTTTCCTCGAGTCAGGATTAAAATTGGTGACTTAGGACACCCTAAATCTCCCAAGTGGCGACTCTGAAATAAATAAACCAATCCCGTTTTGATTGTTCTTTAATTGGAAAAAACTCATTCGGACCCCCGCGGGGGCGGAAAAAGGAGGTGCGACAGCTCTGGCGACTCTGCTGGGGAATTTTAATTCCTTCAGAACTACTGGTTTAGGGTTAGAAATTCGAGCTTAGATAAATTGTTATATTTGGCTTTATCTGATTTTTACATGTTTGAGCCTAATGTGCTAAATGCTGCTTTTACCGCTTTGATATTATTTGACTGTATATATAAACTGTGCCGAACCCTTCTCTCTTCACCTCCGGGGATGTGCTTACTGGTTGAGACTCCCTATTCTGTTAGTGTCATACCCTGAAATAAAAAAGAGGCTCGGACAAGTTACGAAGCCGGATGGCCTTTTGGTTCCCGGTAAGTTGCCCCAACCTCGACTTGAGTTGTCCGCTCGGGTACACAGTCTAGAACACCGTCTCAGGTTTTGAACATAAAATAACATGACTTCATGTTGGATCCCTAGTAGGAACGATTATTTGCATCATGTTGCATTTGACTTAGGGGACTCAATACAGTGGTTGGGTCTGTCTAGGGCTAGCAACCTGAAATGAAAAAGACCATCTTGATGCATCGTATGTGTTACATGTTGCATTCTTTCAAGGGTAAAAGAGTCATTTGGCGGACCAATGATAATTGAGAGTGAATGAAAAGGAAAAAAGAAAAAAGAGAGGGTGAAGTGCGAAGATAAAGCAAATAGGGCGCGGTTATGTTTTGTTACATTTTTATTTTAAAAAAACAAATTTTTAAAAAAAAATGAAAAATTCAAAAAAAAAAATCTTTGCACTTTTTATCATTTTTGAAAAATCAAAAATAAAAAAAAGGGAAAAAGAAAATCCAAAAGATTTTACATGTTTCATCACCTTTTAAGAAAAAGCAAAAGAAAAAAAAAAGATATGTTTTCTCTGAATTATTTTTATTTTTATTTTTATTCTCACCCGTATCCAATCTGCCCGAACTACGCGGGTTTGATTCTCACCGGATGTGAGATACGTAGGCAACCCTCATCGGGTCCAACCCCACCTTTTGCTAAAATAGCCAAAAGCAAATAAATAAAAAAAAAATAAAAACATGTCAAAATTTTAATTCTGTCATAAAGAAGTCGGGTGACGTTGTTTTGTCATAAATAGCCAAATGTTCCCAAAAGGGACGCCGGAAGGCTGAATTTGCATAAACAACCACCTTTAGGTCATTTTTTAAGATTTGGTCCAGTTGACCCGCACAGCCTTAAAAATCTTCGTCCCCGAGACGTTGAAAGGCCGTGTTTGCAATATTGAGTTTTCTAATTTGAAAAAGATAAAAAGAGTCATAAATAAGTCAGGTGATGCTGTTTTGTCATAAATAGCCGAATGTTCCCGAAAGGGACGCCGGAAGGTTGACCTTGCATAAAACAGCCACTTTTGGGTCATGTTAGGATTTTGGTCTAGTTGACCCACACAGCCTTAAAAATCTTCGTCCCCGAGGCGCTGAAAGGGCCGTGTTTGCAACACCAGGGTTTTATTGTAATTTGAAAAGAAAAAAAACAAAGAGTCGACCGTCAGGTGAATACCGTTTGAATTTTGTCATAATAAGCCGAGCCAGCTCCGGCCACGTCTTAAACCGTTCTTGCCGAAATAGCCTTAGAGTATCTTTCAGTTGTTGAAAGGCTATTTTCGTAAAAGAACGGACAAGTTTGTAAAGTGTCAAAATAATCCTCCCCGACCTCAAAATTCATGTGAGATTTAGAAGGGGCCACATTTGCAAAATAGCCGTTTGGTTGCATTTGTCAAACGGGGAAAGAAACTGGCCGTTTGTAAATCTTTTGACTAGAATATGTGGGTTGTTTGATTTTTTGAGTGTTGGTCATCTTTCAACCTTTGAAACCCAGTTTGTTTTATTATGAAAATTGATAAAGAAAAAAATGTTTCATTGCTTTTACCTTTCATTTTGTCCGAACTACGCAAGGTCTGATTCATGCGGGGTCATGATATGTAGGCAGTCTCTATAAGATTCGACCACAACAAAAAAAAAAGAAAAGAAAAATGAAAAAAAGAGAAAAGAAAAAATGAAAAAATGAAAAAAAATTGGAAAAAAAGAAAAAAAAAGAAAATGAAAAAATGTTGTTAATAATGAGGACCGACTGAGTCCATTCTGACCTGTTTGTTTTGCAAAGAAAGTTAAGGTGGTTGGTTTGTGGTAAGCCGGACAATGACACCCAGAATCCTTTGTTTGCACCTCATGATACACACTCTGCGGGGATCAGGCCTGATAACAGAAGCACTCGAATCCTTTTGGGACTTGTTGACTAAGGTCGATGATATTGAAGTTGGCAATGGTCTAGGCAATACTGATACAAAACTCAGTAGCTGAGATGCCGGTTTTGATAAAATGGGAGGACGCTCCGTTCCTTGGTTAGCAAGAGAGAAGCTTTTGGTGGCTTATTTTGTTGTTATTTCTGTTGTCCGGATAATTCTTAAGGTTGTAATCCGGATATTGTCTTGTGTCAAACCTTCTTATCTTTCCATTTTGTCATAGCGGTCTGTTTAAGTTTTGTCCAGTTTGTTTTAGGATTTTATTCTGGTTTGTTTTGTTTGTCTTGTTATTCAAACCATTTCACCGGTAATATAATGCAAATCCGGTTTTTTATTATTTCCAGTCATCTTTTGGTTTAGTCCTTTTATCATTTTTTTGTTCAGCGCCGATTCGAGTGACATGATATGCGCACATAGTTTGGGCCTAATCTTAAAAGTTAGTCGTAAAATCCCGAAAAGGTGATCAGAACATTTAAAGAAAATAAGGACGGTTTGAGATTATTCATAGCTCGAGTCATATGGAACTGGGGCAAGTAAAACATAAAGAAAACCATTAAAAGCAAGATTCACCTTTCATGATAATGAGAGTAAGAGTGTCGCCCAACGGTGCTTTAGAAGTGACAAATGAACAAACAGATGTTGAATATAATTGTCAAGTCCAGCACCATCAGAAGAGGCTACAAATCTTCGTTTAACTATGTTGTTTGCATTTGGCATGTTTTGAAGACTAGAATGACGAAGGCATTTTGTTCTGCTACCTAAACACTTTATCCTTCGTTACCTCTTTTGAGCCTTATTTATTTTTCTTTCATACCCCTCGTTCGGAATCATTAGCAACGACTAGAAAACACAAGCATGACAGGTAAAGAAAAAGAAAAAAAAGAAGAAAGAAAAAAAAATCAACAAAACGACAAAAGAAGAAAAAAGAGAAAAGAAAAGAAAAATGATAACAAAAAAACAAAAGAAAGTCAGAAGAAAACAGAGGAATTGGGAACTACGTTTGACCTGATTCCTCAAAGAGGATACGTAGGCGCTTCACGGCTCGGTCATAGGGTGCATAGTGTGCATAGTGTGCATGGTGTGCATAGTGTAACAAAAAATTAAAAAGAAAAATAATAATAATAAATAATCCCCAAGCAAGAAACTGGGGCAAGGGTTGCGCTTGTTGTAAACAAATATGATTTCGAAGGTTGTAATTTTGAACCCCAAATTGATTTGTTTTTGAGCCTTTAATACCCTTTCTTTCTAAGCCTATCCAAAAAACCACATTACGGTCCAAAGAAAGACCTTCTGATCAGTTTTCAAAGGATGCCAAGTCAGACAAATGAGAGTCTTACCGGTGAACATAACACTCTGTTCCACAATAGAAAGGACTCTAATCTCCAGCAGAGAAAGTCATACCGGCAACACTCCAAATCCCCAGATGGAAAGTGATACAAATGAGAGTCTTATCGGTGAAAACCTTCACAGGCACCATAAGGCGATGAAAGCTGAGAGAAAAACCAAAATGAGAGAGGCTTGATAGTGAAAACCCTTCGGGCACTACAAGTCGAATAAGATTGAGAACCAGATGAGGAATTGCCAATTGAAGGTCTTGAAAGACGATTGACGGTGGAGGATAGGCCACATGTGCATGTCATGACCATTAGAGTCGGTATCTGCGTTTGATAGGTTTTTATTTATAGTTTCTTTTGTTAAAGAGTCATCGTTTTCCTTTGTCTTTTATTCTGTTCCTTTTATCTTTTTCCTTTCATAGAAAAATTCCCCAGTAGAGCCTGTTTGGTCAAAACCAGTGGGAAATGACTTCAAAATGGGCCATCAACTCTCCAATCATGCAAGATGAGATCTGACTAGTACATCCAAGTGGTATAGTCAGCAAGGAACAAGCGCGAGGGCAGTGTCAAGAAAAATTATCCCCAGCAAAAGGGAGTTGACAAAAGGATTGACGAGTGTCAAGAGGGATATCCCAGCCGAAATCAAAGGTTGTTAAACCTCAAGACCAAGGCCCGTGGACAAAGAAAGGAGAGAAATGAGCATGATTTGGGAAATTCATACGATACTAAAAGATCGGTGAAGTGCAAGTTTCCAGGCTATGTCACAAAAGAAAAGGGATATCCCCAGCAGAAAGGGATTATCCCAGCAAATAATATCATCCCCAACAAGTTGTGGAACACAGAGCAAGGAAGGAGAAAGGGAAAACCATCCCAGCAGGAGTATCACAACCAACCACCGCGTTTTAAACTAACAAATTTTGTTTGATTTGAAACAGGTAAAGGAAATGGCATTGATGACAAAAATGCATGCCACAAGGGATATTGTCAAACTGGGGCAGAAAATTTTCCTTTCATTTAGAAAATTTTCTGGAAGTCAGGTACCTATTCGCGGAAGAATAAAGATAACACCAGTCTCAAGGGAAGTGGTCTTAAGAACCAATGTTGCCACCAACATAATAAGTTTCAGGAGGAAGTTGTTCCCCGGCAAAGGGATGAAACTTGAGCTCAGAAAAAGCAGGAGGCCAGCATTATTCCCAACAGCCTTTTGAAGAGTGAAGCCCTAGTTCTGAAAGAATCAGAATCCCCCAGCAGTGTTATCCTCGACAGCGTTATCCACAGCTGATAACATTTTATCCCCCAACAGGTAAGTAAATAATTCCCCAACAGTGGTATCCCCAGCAGTTTCGAGGAGTCCAACATAAGTTTGGTGAAAATCGGTATCCTCAGCGGTTCCTTCTGAGGAAAGGAAAAACGAGTCTTAAGGGAGTTAGTCTTCGAAGGAAGAAGCTAAAAAAAAGAAAAAAAAAGAAAAAAAAAAGAAAAAAAAAGAGGGAAGTAATTTGCAGAGGAATGAAACATCCAACTCAAAAGGAAGTAATTCTGGAAGGAGTAAGATAATATATTTACTTAGCAGAGTTATCCTCAGCAGTGTTATCCCCAGCGGATCATCGAGATGTAGAAGCATCCTCGACAGAGTTTCGGGCAACCCAGAGTGGGTAAGGAAGAAAAGGAAAAGTCATCCCCATCAAAATAATCCCCAGCAGTTTCGAGGGAAGACAACACAGGTAAGTAAATAATTCAGGAAGAAGGAAATGGTTCACGCATAGGAGACGCACTTCCTAGTTTGAAATCATTAAAGTTTCACCCATAGGAGATGCATTTCCTCCTAAGTTTGTTTAGTTTCACCCATAGGAGAGGCATTTCCTCCTAAGTTTGTTTTAGTTTCACCCATAGGAGATGCATTTCCTCCTAAGTTTGTTTTCACCCATAGGAGAGGCATTTCCTCCTAAGTTTGTTTTAGTTTCACCCATAGGAGATGCATTTCCTCCTAAGTTTGTTTTTACCCATATGAGAGGCATTTCCTCCTAAAGTTTATTTTTACCCATAGGAGAGGCATTTCCTCCTAAGTTTGGTTTTTTACCCATAGGAGAGGCATTTCCTCCTAAGTTTGTTTTTTTTTACCCATAGGAGAGGCATTTCCTCCTAAGTTTGTTTTTACCCATAGGAGAGGCATTTCCTCCTAAGTTTAGTTTCACCCATAGGAGAGGCATTTCCTCCTAAAGTTTAGTTTTACCCATAGGAGAGACATTTCCTCCTAAGTTTGAAATCATGAGCCCGCCTGAAGAGAGGAATGGCGTTTTATTTTTCAAAGTTGTTTGTTGAAGTCAGGCGCCCACATGTACAATGAGAAGAATACATTTCAGTCTTTTCATTTCAAGTGTTGAAGTTGGGATCCCGCCCATAGAACAGAGGCATACATTTCAGTCTTTTCATTTCAAGTGTTGAAGTTGGGAGCCCGCCCATAGAACAGAGGCATACATTTCAGTCTTTTCATTTCAAGTGTTGAAGTTGGGAGCCCGCCCATAGAACAGAGGCATACATTTCAGTCTTTTCATTTCAAGTGTTGAAGTTGGGAGCCCGCCCATAGAACAGAGGCATACATTTCAGTCTTTTCATTTCAAGTGTTGAAGTTGGGAGCCCGCCCATATAACAGAGGAATACATTCAGCATTAATTTTCAAGTATTGAAGTTGGGAGCCCGCCCATACAACAGAGGCATACATTTCAAGATCAAGTCACAGGACAATAAAACAGAGGGTTACAACAGGAATCCCCAGCAGGAAACAATAAAAATCCCCAGCATCAGGAAGCAGAAGGTTGCAACAAGAGGTCCCAGCACAAACTCAAGTGCATGTGTCAAAAGGTAGAAAAACATCGGAAGAAAAGCACCGTAAGAAATGCAAGCAGACAAAAACGCAAGGCAACAAGAACCAATTACAGTCTAGCCTAGCTTCTTGTTTTCTTTTAAGCACGTTGTAACAAGGAGATCAGTAAACAGTAGCAATAGCATGCAACAACAGTAACATTGCAGTCCCACGGTAGTCCCAGCTACCAAAACTTCCCGAACTAC
Source organism: Nicotiana sylvestris (assembly GCF_000393655.2). Taxonomy (NCBI): domain Eukaryota; kingdom Viridiplantae; phylum Streptophyta; class Magnoliopsida; order Solanales; family Solanaceae; genus Nicotiana; species Nicotiana sylvestris. The sequence continues at coordinate 106,164,421 of NC_091063.1, read as the reverse complement.
ATTAACCTGATTCCCCTTTAGCCAGGGATATGTAGGAAACCTTTAAAGCAAAGGTTCGGTTAAATCTTTTTCAAAAAATGCTTCACACGGAGTACTCGGATGGGCGAAAATCGCTCGCTTTATCTTTGCGCGAAAACCCTTCGTGTCTTCGGGCAAAGAGGGGCAGCTGTAAGCACGTGATTTTGCCCTATATGAGAATTACTCCCAAAAAATTCAAAATAAAATGATTTTTCTTGGTGTGCAATTTTGAGTATTTTTGTGACATTTTTGGATAATTATTTGTATTTGTTTGTGCATGTTTATTTGTTAAATTAATATAAAAAATACAAAAAATATGTCGCATTTGCATTTAGGATTTGGTCCTACAATTGTAGTAATTAAGTTTGTTTTACAAAAATTAAAAAATTACAAAAATAGGCATCTTTTGCATTTTTAGCATTTAATGTCCAAATATACAATTTTATGCTTAATTATTACTTAATTATGCGTTAATTGTTATTGGTAGTTAATTTGCGCTTTTATAACTTAATTTAGTTCTTAATAATAATTTAAGTATTTTTATAATTTAGGTTTAGAAAAATAAAAGAAGAAAAGAGAGCAAAAATACAAAGGAAAATCGGATTGGGCCACTTCTTCAATTTCAAACCGCAGGCGCAAATAATTGCCCAACCTTCCTCATGACCCGGTCCGCCCCATTAACCCCAAAATGACCTAACACTTCCTATTCTTCATTTTTTTATTTTTCCAAAAAATCCTAAAAACACAAAATACCATCCGCCCCCCAACCTTGGCTTCTTCTTCTCCATCTCCAAAATAATGACCTCCCATGGCTGCCCTTACCTTCTTCTTCGTCCACTCAGAACAACCAACGTCACCACTATCCACGTCGACCTCCCCATCTGCTTCGCCGCTGCTTCGCCGGAAAACCCTCGGCCAAAATGGAAGGAAAACCCAATCGCTGCTTGCTTCATCTCCTTCCTCGACGAGCAACTACTGCTCTAGTTTCTGCTTCTTGATTACTTCTGTTACGTCCAAACAGACCTCGTCACTCCAAAACCAAGTTGCTTTTGCTGCGTCAAACATCACTGCTGCGTTCGACGTCAATGGCTCCTCTCCGTCGCGCGTCAACCCATCGCCATGGATGCCATGTTTGGTATGTTGCTACTGCTTCATCTTCTTCAGCCTGCTCCAGCAGCGTTACTGCTGTTGCTCCGTTGTCTCTGAGCTTTGCCATCATCGTCCATGGCGGCACTACCTTCCCGCCATTGACGCTGCTTGACCAGTTGAGCTTTCTGCTTGCTGCGTCGACCACGTTTCTGCTCTTGTCTTGTCCACCGTTGAGCTCCCAAGCCCTGCTGCGTCGACCACGTTTCTGCTCTTGTCTTGTCCACCGTTGAGCTCCCAAGCCCCCGTCGCCGCTGCGTCGTCATCAACCAAGCAGGCCACACTGTTGTGGCTGCTTTCATCTTCTTCAAACGAACCAATCGCACCCCAGTTTCTTCACGTAACATGGCTGCTTCCCGCGCCATTGCTACTGCTTCGGCGTTGCTTCAGTTACTTCCTAAATTCGTGTTCGTCGTCGTTGGTTCGAGCTTTGGTCGAGGCTAGTCAAGTTTGTCGTTTGTTTAGTCGTTTGTTCGTCGTTTCGATCCGGTTAGTAGATTTTGAATTTTATTTTGTCCGTATTTTGTTTTGATATTCTCGAATCTAAAGTCGGCAAATGTTTGTTTTGTTCATGTCTATCGTTTGAATTGATTTTTTTTAGTTTGTTCATATGTTTTGTTGAATTAATTTTCAGATTTCAAATGGAAATTTAATTAGTTGTTTTTCATGTTTCTTTCATGTTTGTTTTGTTGTTTAGGTAAAAATTTGTTAGTTTAATGTTTGGTAGATTCAAATTGAAATTTAATTGATTATTTCTTCAATTTGTTTCATGTTGTTATGTATTTTCCAGAAATTATTAATGTTGTTTTAATCATGTGAATCCGTCATGTTTGTTGCTTAAAAACAGATTTAGTTCATGTTCATCTTTGTTTGAAGTTCATGTTTAATCCAGTGATTTAATGTGAGTTTATGTTTGTTTTTGATTTGTTGATTTAGTTTGAATCATGTATTTTGTTGTTTGTATTGTTGTATCCTTGCTCATCCATTGATGGTCTAAATTAACCAGGATTGGTTCCCAATATGGTTAATTTATCTCCATTAATTTTGAGTTGTGTTGTTCATCGTGTTCATGTGATTTGTTGTTGAAGATTGTTGAGAAATTGGTCATCTTGGCTATATTTTGGTTAAGTTATGATTAATTGATTGTTATAGCTGATGGGGGTAGTTTGGTAATTTGCAGTACGTTCATGGGTAGTTTGGTAATTGCAATAAGGTCGGAGGGGTAGTTTGGTAATTGAACATTTTGTAATTCTTTATGTTAAGCATGTGGGACAAAATGTAATGGGGTGGGTTTTGATATTATTGTTTAATTGAATGGGGGACAAGGCAAAATGTAGTGGAGGGGAATATGATAATTATTTATGTTAGGCATGGGGGACAAAATATGATGGGTTGGTTTGATATGTTAGTTTAATATAGTGGGGGATGAGTGGGAAGATAATGAGTTTGGTAGGAGAAAATGGGTTGATTTGAATTGATTAAATGATTCTGGGATGGGATATATATAGAAGTCTTGAATCAGAATAAGAGGGGGATAACAAGAGGAGAGAATAAGAGAACAGAAAAAACGGACAGGGAGAATAAGATAGAGAAAAAAAAGGCTGAATATTTAAGAGAAAGAAAATTCCGAAAAATACTTAAACTTTCAAAAAAAAAAAAAAAAACTAAAGAAAAAATCTTCTGCTTTCTTTCATTATTTGAAATCAGCATTAATTGTTGTTGTTTGATCGAAGTCTAAAGCTTTTGTTTTGGGATTACTATTCTACCGGTTTGCAAACTCTTTTCCTGGGTTATTACTGTTGCTGGGCCGTTGTTGCTGTGTTGTACTGTTATTACTGCTGCTGATTCTCATCTTCATTTTCTTTTGCTTCCAATATCAGGTACACAACTGACACACATGTTATTGTAATCCGAATATGAAGCATGAATACGAAAAATGAAGAATTGAAATTCTGAATTATATTTAATTATATTCTGAATTTTATTTGTATGTACAAATTATTTAGCTTGCAAAAATCAGAATCATGTAGCTATTTAATACATATAGTGGAACATCCGACGATAGTCTAACAGATGAACTATCTACATATATTGCCTAAAAATAAATAAATGGTGTAGTAACTCCGTCGAGTCAAAATCAAACGAATAGGCCATCTAGTAGGAACTTGGCAGAAATATTGTTTAGTTAAATAATATTGGTTAATTTCAGCATGTAAATGGTCTAGGATTAAAATTAGATTGCTATGTTTTTTTTTAATTTGACAAACTGAGAACATGCCTAGTATAATGTAACTAGGTAATAACATGTAAATAAATTAAGATATTTTCTCTTTTATTTTGTAGAGACAAATTTCAAATAAAAAATGTAGGCATTTTAGGACTGACTTTTTAAAAAATAAAATAAAATGAGATAAGCCTCGCCCAATAAAATGCACCAATTGCGGGGCCCTCGATAAATGTTTAATTGAGTATTTAGAATTCGGGATAGACTGTTTAGTGAATTCCACGGTCTTACCCATAAATAATAATACGCTAATCGCTTTAGGCACGATTTTAACAATAATACATTCTTAAGCACGGGTGCGCATTCATGCGACCCAAATCCAAATCCCAAAACATTGAATAAAATGTGTTCCGGATTGCGGGTGCATTTCATGTGACGTAATCCAAAGACATGTTTTAAACAATGTTCACATTCTTGTAAAAATAAAATAAATAATGATAAAAGCGGTAAAAAGATAAAACTTGCACATAAGTTCATATTTGTATAAAATTTAGATAATCAAGCCGAATATAACAGTTGAGCGACCGTGCTAGAACCACGGAACTCGGGAATGCCTAACACCTTCTCCCGGGTTAACAGAATTTCTTATCCAGATTTCTGGTTCGCGGACTATAATACAGAGTCATTTTTTTTCCTCGAGTCAGGATTAAAATTGGTGACTTGGGACATCCTAAATCTCCCAAGTGGCGACTCTGAAATAAATAAACCAATCCCGTTTCGATTGTCCTTTAATTGGAAAAAACTCTTTCGGACCCCCGCGGGGGCGGAAAAAGGAGGTGCGACAACGTTAAACACCCAAAATCCAAATGAAGGGAAATTAGGTCCGAACTGGGAAGGGCCGTACCAGATTCTTGGGATCACAGGGAAAGAATCCTATAAGCTCGGAACGATGGACGGAGAACAACTACCGAACAATTGGAACGTAAATCATCTCAAATGATATTACTGCTGAGGTACGACCCCATTTTAATTCTTTCTATTTTTCGACTAACACTTGCAGGTTATCGACAAGGAGCGTCATGAAGCCTTTAGGTCTGAAAGCACGCGTTGCACTCTTTTTCCCTTGAACCTTTTTTGTCCCACTTGGGTTTTTCGGTAAGTTTTTTAACGAGGCAATAGTGGATCATGCTAACTTAGAATTGAAGGCCGATCACGAATCGGTATCAATGAGTGTGTTTATAGTATCCGAGATATTTCTACAATCAACCTCGAGTATTGGGGAGATTACCCTCGGACACTGAATTGTTCTAGCAAGGAAATTATTTCAAAATGAAAGGGTCTCGATAGGTAAGATTTATTGTAAGGGCCAAACGGTCAAAATGAACCGTGCCCACATAGATTGCTCGAGCCCTAACATAAAACATGTACGCATGTATGACTATTTTTGACAAGAATAAAGAGAAGTACTTTCCTTGTAACTATCTAATGTCTTGGAAAAATTTCCACTTCACGACCCCATACTTTCTATCTATTATGGAAATGAGCCGAAGGGCCGATTGTAACCAGAGTTCGGATAATCACTCCCACACTTGGGGATTGTCGTCCAAAAAAATAAACTCGAACAGATCGAACTATTGAACATCGAGGGTATAAGAGCTCTTAGGCAACCCTCGAACTTTAAAGGCCACGACCATACCACTCGGGGACTATTATCTTAGGCAAGCTTGGATAACTTAGGAAAGCGAGATCACTAGGCTACACCTGAACTAAAAGGCTACGACCAATTTAACACGATTAGGAGATGTCCGAAGTCCGTAACAAATATAGGCCTTCGAAAAAGAAAAAAATTCTTTCACAATCGATTCTAAAGTCTACCCTCGGCAGAATCTTAAACTTAAGATATTTTTCAGAAAAAAACTTCGGTAACACCAAACCCCGATAACGCCTTAACCTAGAAGGGCAATAAAGGCAAGGTTTGTTCGAAACCTCAAACACAACCTTATTATTTTGTGCTAAGGCATTCAAACCATTGTAAATACAAGTAGTAAAATAAAGGAAAAATTATAAAGTCAAAGGGTGAAAATCCTTATATACAAATGATCTTTTTACAAAGGCCAGATCGGTTAAATACAAAATAAGGCCTAAGGACTACTTTTACTTCGAGTTTGAGAGATCATTCTCACTCGACTAGAAAGCCTAAGGGCTACCTTATTTTGAGTTCGAGCAGGTCCTTACTCGATCATTAAGCTTAAGGGATACATAAGCTCAAGTTCGAATAGTCATTCGGGGTCCATAGATTAGAAACGGTCGAGGGCAATGCTTATTATCGGTCTTTACCATCCCAAACTTTGGACCCTCGAATGCAACTTCGTAATCTTTTGCTAAGGCGTTTTGACCCTTACATGAATTAACAAAAAGACAACAGATTCAGAAGCCATGGAAGGGAAAAGTTTCATATACTCATCAAAATCTTTTTACATGGGCAACATAGCCCGATAGAAGTTCTTTACAAAAGACCAAAATGACCTCGACAAAAATACTAAAACTATTTAAATGCCTAAGTGTCCTGGTCATCTCTATCTTTGTGAGCAACATCTCCGCCCTCGGGGTCTTCCGCACTTTTGGATTTGCTCAAGCTTTCAGACTCGTCATCATCATCGGGATAAGCTAATTTCTCAGCCTCAGCTTCAAGCTTCTTAGCGTTCTCGATCTCGGTTGAAAGATCAAAGCCCCGAGCGTGGATCTCTTCAAGAGTCTCCTTCCGAGACTAGCATTTGGCGTGCTCGACGATCCAGTTTGTTCGAACCTGAGTAGCCTCGGCGACCTCCTTTGCTCGGACCTGAATAGCTTCGGCATCGGCCCGGTAACAGCCACCACTGCATCAACATTGGCCTTGGTCGCTTCGACCTCCGATTTGGCCGCTTCGAGCTCTATGACCAGCTTCTCCCGATTGAAAATTGCTAAACCTAACCGAGATTAGATCTCCTCAATTTTCTTGGCTTCCACTAAGGTTTTTTTTTCATGCATCGGAGTTGGATTTTAGTCGAGGCCAGTTGAGCCCGGGAAGCCTCCTTTTCTGAGGCAAGGCAATCCATATTCTTCTTCTATACTTCGCCCATAGTTTTCACTACGTCTACCTCCTGACAGAGTTGTAAGATCACGTTGAGCTTTTGTTGGATGTGTGAGTTCGAACCATTAGCCACCACGCCTGAGTCCCCGTCATTAACTTCAAAGATTCTTTTTACCTGTTCGGCCAGTTCGGTATGTTCTTTCTAAGCCTTTTCTAGCTCAGTACAAAGGTGTTTAACTTCATCTTCTCTCTACTCTCTAAGAAGCTTGAAGGCATCTTTTACCTCAGTAAGCCCTCGGACCTCGGCCTCATACTGGCTCCGCTCCCCTCAAGATTGGAGGAAAGTCTCACAATAAAGCACTGAAGCCTACAAACATAGAAGAAGGAGTTATATAAAGGGAGAAAAGTCTAAGTACAAAAATTGACATCGACAAGGAAATCTGGGATTGCCCGATATAGAGCCCGTTGGGCTTCGTTGAAAAGATATGGTGTTTCCACCTCATCCATCTTGACTTGGCCTTCTTTAGTGACCAAGCATCGGAGATAGCCAGCCACCCCTACGAGGGCAGAAAGAACCCCAGCATCCTCCGTGACTAAGATGATAATTGATCGCTTATGCCTGGGATCGACACTGGGGGCCGAAAACTGATTGGTCAGTTTAAAGCTTGAGTAAGCCTCACTCGAGCTCTTCCTCGGTACATCCAAGTCACCCAGACCGGTGACGTTTTACACTCTAACAAAATAGCCATAGAATGGGTCTTTTGCACTATGGACCCCTTTCCCGTGGCAAGTCTCTACCGCCTGAGCTTCATGCATCATCGACTCAGTGAATCAAGGAAACGAGGGGGAATCTCCGATATCTATTACCCCAATTAAATATTTTTAGGCATCGCCTTCATCTTGGGAAGCCTCGAGCATGGTTTATATACCAGCGTCAATCGCCTCCTCGATAGCCTTCTCACCTTGAGGTGAAGCATCTTCGGCTCTTTTTCGCTCGGGGACTTCGGCCGAGGCTTCCCCATCGACCTCGTCAAGTCGAAGTAAAACAGTTTTAGCTCCCATCGGCTCAGTAGTTCCTTGAATCTCGGTGCCATCTCGCACACGGCTCGCATCGGCTCAGCACCAAGGAAGTCTTTTCAACCTTAAAATCAGAATCAAAGACACACACTCCGGGAAAGAACTCTTTAGGGCGTGGCTCCGCCACCGTTTCCTCACCGGCCGACCGTGGCGATGAAGCAATCTCCTTTTGTGGAACGATTTTTGAAGTCTTAGCCATTTTTATGAATGAAGAAGAATGAAACTGAGGAGGAGCGCTTGATATTTAGTGATGGAACAAGTAAAGAAACTCAGAGATCCTCTGAGGAAGGCAAAGGATTTTGGAGATTAGAGTGAAGAAGATTTGAAAGAAAAGTTTGAAAAATGAAGAAATATACATTTATAGGTTTAAGATGATGGTTCAAATCCAGTAGTGGCCGACCGTCGTCTGGCATGCATTAAATGCTTGGGTAACTGTACCGAGGAGATGTTTCGGTTACCTCTGTTGCTTACATCATGATGATTACGTCATGGTAAAAATTGAAGGCTCAAATCGTTTCTTGTCATTACTCTCCAAAAAATGAGGGGACTATCTGTATACGGTCAAAATCGGGCTTATCTTTTTTTATGATTAATCGAGACCGGGGCATGGCAGGCCAAGGTTCGACCCCATGTCATATCGCACCGAGACACGAAGTTAGATGGCTAAGCTCGTGACTCAGGGACCGATCGAGATCGAGACCAGGCAAGATCGAGACTGAGGGAGATATAGATCGAGCAAGATCGAGGGAAGCCTGTCGAGCCGAATAACGGAAAGCCAAGATATCCGCGATCGGGCGAGGATCACGGCAGAAATATCGGCACGTATCAAGAAGAGACCGACTAATCAGCTAATCATGAGATTTCTTACCATATTTAGGATTGTATTAAGAGTCGGACTCCCCTACTAAATAAAGGGGGTCTAATCATTTGTAAAGGACATCGTATTCACATTACATAAAGCAATATACTACTTTTCTCTTAAGCTTTCAACACTCTGTTACTTTGTTCTTGTATCAACTGAATCTTCACTTGGTTCAAGGGTGATCAAATCCGAGGGCCAAAGCTACTTGATTCATTTGGTTTGCTTTAATTTTTATTTACTGTCAATTTCAATATCAATTCACATTTTTGCTCAGTTTGTGCCAAGTAAAATCACGTATCCTTAAAACTACCGTATAGATTTAATTTTTATCCATTTTTAGGGTAAACAACTTCGATTGGGATTCGCAATGCAAACGAACTCGCACAAGCAATGCTGTTTCTATTGTTTAACTTGATTTCTTAATTTTGGAAGCTACAGAATTGGCGGGGTCGTTTTCTCTTTCCTCTTTTTACTAATCCCCATTTTCCAAATCAATTACTATTTTAGTGGCTTGGACCTATAAGGAGTAACTTAGTCATGAGACTGATGTACTGGTTTAGTAAATTACTTTCCTTTCATATCCATAAGCTGAAATGGCCTTTTTACCCCTCGGTAGAGCTAAGATATGCATACACACTATCCTCCCCATATTTCATTAATGAGATTTTACCGTGTCATTGTTGTTGTTTCATATCCATAATGACTTCTCCATGCCACAATTTTAATTTTTTCCCCATCGTATGGGATAGAGTGAGGTAGGAGGGGTAATTTCTAGAGTTACACCATCCCAACTCGCCGGAGCCATATCATTTTCAATGAAAGGTGCATTCAGGATTTGGAGGTTTTCGATGCCATACTGCTTTGACCTTCAGTTTGATTTATTTTGGGCTTCGATTTGGATTATTTTTCTTTCTAATGTATATAAAAAGAACTGATCAAATGAAAAATTTAATAAATTATGACATCTTGGAGCAAAGCATAAAACATCATTAATATTACTAACCTTATAAAAAAATACATCGATCATTCATTTACAATTGTCGATATTTTTTACATACTGGAGTTATTGTCTAATTTAAGGATGGACAGCTAGAACTACGACTTGGTTAAGAATATTTCAACTTCTTGATGAGTATATTCATCTCAATTTCACAAGAATTAGGAACATTAAGTCAAATCCAACTTGTCGGAGATTGAAATTTTGATGATTAACAATCATGCAATTTAAAACAGGTTGAAAGGCCTGGTTTTACTGGTTGGTTTTTGTAGAGTGCTGACACTTAATCTTAGCGGGAGTAGGATTTACTTTTGCACGAGATATTATTTTATTTCATTTTTATGATCTAGCAACCGCTCAAATAATAGAGAATCTTGGTGAATCTTTATTGTTAACTTGGAGATCAAGTTTGTAAGGAAATAGATTTATTATTTGAGTTTATTTTAAGGAAAGAATTATATTTTTCTTATACTTCTTTTATTCGATAGGATTTTGTCATGATCCAAAACCCACCAAGTCGTGATAAGATCTAATCCAATATGTTAGGTAAGCCAACTAACACTAACATAGTTTGAGTAGATAATCATCAATAAAGAATAAATAAGATTGCGAAAATCAATACAACTATCCCAAGGACCGGTAGTACAAGTCATGAGCGATTAAGAATAAGAATAAGAATACAACTCTGATATGAAGAAAGATTACATCATCTGTTTGAAATTTACATAAACAGAACATAAGTCCTAAACTACCATGAACAAAGTGGTAGCTTATAACTGAAATATTGGTACATCTCCAGTGCTAGCCTTTATCATCCACCATAACTCAGCTCCAAAACTTGTACTCGAGGATGTCTTTTGGTCATTTGTCGGTCGATTTGGACTCGAATTTATAATTTAATTACATATTTGAACTAGTGAGATTATGGATAGTCAGAATCAACCCTAAGATCGAATTTTTACCATGTGGGCCTAGATTGACTATTTTTGACTTTTTGAGATTTTATTTAAGATTGAAGCTTTATTATTTTGAGTTAATTTTCATAGCATTATTTGAATTCATTAAGTAATATTTGATTAGATTCGAGTCGTTTGGAGGTGGATTTGAAAGGAAAAGCAGTTTTGGAAAGTTGAGGGTATTCTCAAGTGGAAGTAAGTCTTTTGTCTATCTTTGTAAAAGGAAATTCTCCCAATAAGTGATTTATTTGTTGCTTGTTTATTGGTTTTAGGTACCGCACACATGGGAGGTGACGAGAGTATGTGCGTGGCTAAGTTATGATAATAGCTTGGTGGAGTTAGGCTTATAGTATGCCTTATTTGGACTCTATGAATTGTTTGCCATATTTCACTGATTCTATGATTACGTGATAAAATTAATTCATAATTAGAAACCATTTTCAGGGATGGCTTGTTCATTTGACTGTAGTCATATACTTATTTTATTTGATATATATCTATTGGCTATTGGATTATTTCGCTTATGTTTAATATCATGATCAGACTTAAGAACAATGAATAAGTATATTGAAGTATTATAAAAAGTTGAGTTACATTATTAGTCATAGCTATCTCTTATCCAAGTAAATATTCATTCACATTTTATCTTTATGTCCTGGTGATTCTTTATCTTATCATCTCATTTGTATATGTATGAGTTAATGAGTTGGATATTAAGAAAATTTGAGAATTTTTATACTAAGAACATTGTGTGCGAATATTGATTATTGATTGTTGATGGTATCATGACTGGATCGGGTTTCACGCTGAAACAATGTTTGGATATGGATTTGTCCCTCCAAAGTCAGGTGATTACCCATGTTACTTTTATCTTGTGAGTGCATATAGATTTTTGTTGTGAGGCATTGAAAGTGGATCACGAGCATGCATTTGCATCCTAGACGCATGTAGTAGCTTTTATATATAAACATTGATGGGTTCATATTATTATTGTAAAAGGAATTGAGATATTTGACATCGTATTATATTTTTTTTGCCTGAGAAGCATGTCTAAATTCCGGATTCTATTATGCCCTTACCTTTATACCTATTTGATGATACCATGCCTTATTTTTTGTGCTATATATGCTTTTACTTGTTTATTGAATTGTTAGCAGGTGCCAATATCTATCCCTTCTCACTACTTCTTTAAAACTAGACTTGATACTTACTGAGTACAGTAGTTTTATTCTCATAATTTACTTCTATACATTTTTGTGCAGATTCTGAGACAGATATTAGTTGTAACCATCCATCTATTTAGGAGCTTACTTTCGATCCGCAGCAAATGGAGTCTCCCTTTCTTATTTACTTATTTCTATCATTTTACTTCTTTCCATACATATGTTGTTGTTTAACTGAGACAATTTACTCTTATTAGATGCTCGTAGTGATATGACACCGATTTTGACCGTTTCGTGAGACAATTATAGTCGTGTTGAGACCTTATCCTTTGGTTTTTGTATTCATAATGTTATTTTGAGACTTATTCCGCTTTCTTATTTATATCATAACTTTGTTAATAACTTAATAGCTGACTTCTATTATTGTTGTTGAGTGTTGACTTGCTTAGCAAGCAGGTTAGGCGCCATCACGGCCTTTGGCGGACAATATCCTTCTATGCGATCACAACCTAAGCCAAGCGTTTGTGATACCATTAACAATAGAAAACCAGCAATTCCAACTTAGTTCAAAATAATCTGAAACCACCCCGGAACTCATCTGAGCCCCTAGGAACCCATCTATTCATCTTGGCAAGTCTGTATACCATATACAAACTGATCCAAGAGCTTAAAACACTAAAAGCAATAACAAAACCAATACTCAAGCATCAAACTAAAAATCTCAAAATTCTTTAAGTTCAAAATTCTAACTTTCAACTAGAACGCCCGAATCAACCCCCGGCCACCCAAGATCCTAACCGAATATACATACAAGTCCAAATCATCATATGAACCTATTGGAACCTTCAAATCATCAATCCATGGTCGTTAACTTATAACTCTAACTTTGATCAACTCTTTCAATCTTAAGCCTTTAGCTAGGAACTAAGTGTTTCAAATCACTCCTGAACCTCTCGGAGAATAGAGTTTTAAAATATAAAACGATCGGTTGGATCGTTACACTAGTTATCTCGACTGTATGGCATACACTACAATACAACTAGTTAAATTGAACGGATAGTATAAAAATTATTAACATTATTAGTGTCTACAAATTAAAGAACCACAAAGAAGCAAGGTACACTATAATTAAACGCTCAGAATTACTATAATTAAATGCTCAGAATTTAAGACCCTCCTCCTTGTGTTGTACTCAGAGGCGGATGCAATGTGGTAGCTACGGGTTCAATTGAATCCATAACTTTCGATGCGGAGTAGAAATTTATGTGTAAAAATTCATTAAAATTGCAAAAATTAATAGATTTGAACCCATAACTTTAAAAATATAATGGATTCAATGTTAAAATTTTTAGAAGTTGAATCCATTGAGTTTAATTCCTGAATCCGCTTCTGGTTGTACTTGCTTGATCATAATTCATAGTACTCTCTGTGTTTAAATGGTATCCTACTTATAAATATCAATATACGCTTGAAAGTGTTAATGGTAAAATATATAGGCGATTTGGATGAATTTGATATCCTTCTTAAGCTTAAAATAATTGCCTCAAAACTTATATCCCCAAAAAATTCCACTGATAGCATTGTAGTTGCTCGACACGTTTAGAGATTGAAAATAACTTGGAATAATTGCTTGGAGATTACATCACTTAGATATTGCTTCTAGTTTTGAAGGAAATTGTAGTTTCAAGATAAGTGGATCATTAGTAGTAGTTGATACATTAAAATAAACGAATATATTATTATTGCGAAGCATTGGAGACAGGGAATGGTGCATGATCCAAGAAGCCCATGATCCAAGACAAAAGTACCCACTTTGAGGTTTAAATTTATTTATTTAATTTAGCCGCCCATTTAGCTGCAGCTGCAGTGACATTCCTGAGAAGCCCTCTTATCTAAGCATATCATCTACCTAGGGGTGACAAATAAATGAGTGGGGCTGAATTTGGGCGGGTCAAGATGGGTTAGGTCAATAAATGGGTCATTGCCCAACCCAGCCTAAAGTGTACTTGAGTTAAGATGGACTGGGTCAAGATGGGCTAAACAGTGGGTCATAACCCAACCCGTCCAACTTGGTTCATGTTTTATAACCATGTTCATCTTGCATAAAAAAGCCTTTTACCTTAAAATATGTAAGTTGAAAAAAAAAATTCTATATAAGTTGGGTTGAGATACCTTTTGTTTTGGGTGAGTTTCATGGGTTACATTTGGGCTGCTTAATAGGTCAGAATGAGTTATAAAATATAATGAGTTAACTTGGGCTCAGCCCAAATTGACCCATGAGCTAAAATTATGTAACTCAACCCATTAATCTCTGGGCGGGTTGGGTAGGTTAGATGGGTTTGGGATCAAATTGCCACCCCTACATCTACCACACGAGTGCTTGAGTGCTGATTGCACAAACGTACAAAATACACTTTAGCTTATAAGGTCTCGTTTGGTATGAGGGAAAAAGAATAATTAATCTCAGAACTAAATTTAAAAGAATTTATTCCATGTTTGATTAGTAGAAAATTACGGTGTAATTAATCCCGGGAATAGTTATTCCGGAATTGTAGTATTTTTTTATCCCCATGAAAAAGAGGAATAACTAATCCCGGAATAACCAATTACGGAATAATTTATCCTGGGATAACTTCTTTCTAACCAAACGATCCCTAAGTTCCTATTTCTCGAATTTCTTTTATTTTAATATTATTCTTATTATTTTATCTTTAACTTTACTGTCAGAAGAATTATCGGTGCCAATTCCTACATGTAATTTGGCTAGCGTGGGGTTGGACCGGAGGCGAGGGGGTGCTCAAATATTCCATTTTCTGTGCTAATATTTCAAAATTTTCTAATTTGACCATCATTAGTCCAAAGTACAAAATTAAACGTACATTCAGTATACACTTAAATTATATGTTTCGTTGCTAAAGAAGAAGACTGTTAAATAGATGAGCACAAAGGCATGTTCCCCCTCTATATACTCCGAATATTGGTGTGTGCACCCCTATGACTATAATTTCAAAACTCATTAAAAAAAGAAAAAAAAAGGAAGTAAGGGGTTGGTGGGGGGGGGGGGATTGCTCAACTAGATTTTCACTAACTAACCAGCATGTACTTGAGTTGGACATTGATGGCAGCAACAGTATGAGAACATCAAAATGATGAACATTTTGTTCAACATGAAGTAAGCAATTCCCAAGATATCTGAAAAGGAAAATCAAGTAGGATTCCACGAGGGTCTCTTTTCCAAGAAACATTAATATTTTCACAAAAACATTTTCTTTTAAAAAGAAGAAGAAGAAGAAGAAAGTCCAGCTGCAAACTTTTGAGACCAAGCTGTTGTACTAATTGAGAAACCCATGCATATATTTACTTGACCAACTTTCATATATTCTACGTACCAATTAAACTTTCGCTGAAAATTTATTTACCAGTACATGAAAATGGAAATATAATAGAGGAAACTTCTTGAATGGACATATCCACAGAACCATTCTATTAAGGTTTACTTTTGAATTTAGCATTCAAGTTAAAGAGTCTTCGAGTGCAGTTTTAACATATCATAGCAGAGTATTTATTAGATATACTACGTAATTATTTACTGTATTAGTTATCTTAATTATCTTAACAGAACCAACATGGTATGGAATGAAATGATGAAGTCCAGTGGGCTATCAATACGTGCAAAGGAAGAAGTGCAGGAGCTAACGTTTATCGTATTACATTGGCAACAACAGTGTATTATGTGTGTGCAAGAAAGGAATAATAGAATATTCCAAAAACAAATGAGGTCATAGTGCAGGAGGTCTACTTTAGAGCAAGTTTGTCAATAAAAGTGGGAGCTTACATAAGGAGGTTGAATTACTAGACTGTGCTTAATAGAAATCCAATTGATGTACGTAGATGAAGGAATTAGATGAACTTGAGGCAGGTAGTTCTGGAGCTTGCATGCTCAGGCTACTACTGTTTTCTATTTGGAGCTGTAAATATTTATAATTTTGATATATAAAACCGATAATTTGATAATAAAAAAATTATCTAAAGATTTTCTTATATTGTCGGCGCATCTAACTTAAACTCTTTAATTTACATATATGCCGATTAACTAGTGAACAAGTTAACTTCCCAGCATTACCAACTCAAAGTGAGCTTTACAAACTCAAAGCTCTGTTTATTTGCTGTACATTACTACATTATAACTATTCATAAACACTTAAAACTATTTAAAATTTTTAACCCCAACCTGTCTGTCCCTGAAAGTCATGTATGTACTTGAGGTTCTCGAGAACTTTGCTCCCTACCCAACCAGTCTCGTAACTCCACGTGTCACAAACACCGACACCCCTTCTTCGCCGCCGGGATTGTATATAAGTCTTCCTCCGTCGTCCTTAACGGCCCCGGAACCCTTCACTCACAATTCCAATGCAATTTCCTATAATATTAATAATAAAAATAATAATAAATACCAATAATACATATTTCAAGAAAATACATAGTCTCTTAATTATGGTCAAGATTTTTCACTTCATTTGCTGGCTAAAAAGGAGATGCTATTCAAAAGGAGAGAGGAAGATCTTGAAGAATTCCTCCTCCTATGCAAGAATAATAATCTTGTGAAATAAATAATTAAATGGAAAGAGGGATATGGAAAACCAACGTTGAGATGGCACCAACATGTCCTCGCTGTGGTTCCATCAATACCAAGTTTTGTTACTACAACAACTATAGTTTGACGCAGCCTAGGTACTTTTGCAAAGGTTGTAGAAGGTATTGGACCAAAGGTGGTTCTTTGAGGAATGTTCCCGTTGGTGGTGGCTGCAGGAAGAGCAGACGAGGTAAGTCGTCGTCTTCTTCAATTCGTTCATCATCAACAGATCATCATCATGGCCTTATTTCAAGAAATTTGGGTCGTGGGATTAATAGTTTAAATAATCCCTCTAATAATATTGATCAATCCACCACTTCCTTAGCACAAGGTGGTGATCATCATGGTCCAAGTATTGATCTTGCTTTAGTCTATGCAAATTTCTTGAATGATTCCTCAAAACCACAACCCGAGGTCCATCACCAGAACCTTGAACTTCCTGAATTATTGCCTAATGATCATCATCAAGCAGTCGTCGTCGGTCCATCATTCGTGTTTTCAGACATGATAAACATGGAGTTTGCTAGTGATTTAGGTCAAGAAACGCGATTAAGCGATGGAGATGGTGTCTACTTTAGTGGGATTGATGAGAAGCAGCAAACAATGCAGAATGTTATGAATCATAATGATGATGTTCACTATACGAACATGAACATGAATGCTAATAGTAGTAACAACGAATTAGGCAATTATATGCAGCTGCCTCCATTGCCTTGTGAAGAATTGGGAGCGTCATCAGAAGGGATGGCGTGGTCTAATTCTCATGATGATCATCATATGGTATTTACTAATGATATTCTTATAAATACAAGTCATTCATCAACTGGAGGACTAGAACCAGAACCAGAACCAGAAATATTAGCAGCACAAGATCCAAGTCATCATCACGCGAACGCTTATGATAGGAGCCTTTTCAGCTTGTCCAACTTTGGTAATATTTTCAGGCCTTGAAAATCCAAATGAGGTTTACTTTACTTCATTTTTGCAGTCTTCACATTCGATATATTGCATGTATAGAAAAGGGAAAATATTTTTCTGAAGAATAATACTGAATTTGTAATATTGGTTAAGTAAACACTTCCATATATATATATATATATATATATATATATATATATATATATATATATATATATATATATATACGAGAAGAGAATAGGGGTTATATGATTCCATTTTGCACTTGCAATAACTGTTTTCCTTTCGTTTTACCCAACTTGTGATTTACCTAGGCATTTGTCCAAACAGTTTCACGAGTTTAAATATAGCTAAGGAGTTACTTAGGCATTTTGGTGATTTTCAAATTTGAGATGTCTCCGCTCTCTATGTTTTTAACTTTTTATCGTTTTACCAGTAATTTGTTGTACTCTTTAACTTCCCTTTAACTTAGTTCTGCGTACTTGTTCTGCATGCTTGTTTGCTTATGTCTAAAATTTAAGAAAAAGAAAGAAAAAAAGCATACAGTAGCGCTTAGCCATGTGTGTAGACCAAAATGTCTCTGAAGGAGGTCTATCGTAGCCTATGAGTAAGTCAAAACTACCAAAAGGGAGCGAGAAGTTAAAGAAAACATATACAGAAAGTACTCTTAGAGTTTGCGGTCTAAAATATACCATAACATATACTCCCTCCATTCCAATTTATGTGAACCTAATTGAGTGGGCATGAAGTTTAAGAAAAAAAATAAAGACTTTTAAAATCTACGGTTCTAAACAAGCAATAATATTTATGTGGCTATAATTCTTTTGAAACTTGTGGTGTTAAATATGACAGAGTATTTGTATTGCTATAAAAGTTTCTCATTGAGTCAATGGTAGAATTGAAAATTTAAATTTTATTGTTTCCAAATTTAGAAAGCAGTCATTTTTTCTTAACGGGCCAAAAAAGAATAAGATGGGGTTCTGACACAATTACCCACAAAAACAAAACTATTTACCCTTGTCTATCAATTTATTTTTCTACCCATAAACTAATTGCATTTCCTACTCATAGTAGTTTTTGTGGAAATTTTTTCTTTATTCTCCAATTCTTTTTATTTCTATGCTTCTTTTCTTTCTTTTTTTCTTTTTTTTTTCTTTTCTCCTTTTCTTTTTTCTCGTTTTCTCGTTTTCTTTTTTTCTTTTTTTCCTTTTCTAATTTCATCTAACTTCTTTTTTATATTCTTTTTCTCTTCATAATCTAATTTCATTTACTGTTTTTACTATTTTTTATTATTCTTTTGTTATACTATTACTAAAGAAAAATTAAATTGTATACCAATTAAGTGTAGCTAATACAATCAAAAAATAATAACATATGATACCAGTATAGTATATAGCTATACCAACAGGGTATATAATTGTACGCAAAGAGGTAAAAAAAATTTAATTCAATTATTAAACTGAAATAATATTGGTTGTTAAAAAAAATTTCAAAAAATTCTAAAAGGATCTAATTGTAAGAGTATACCGTAACATTATATAGCACACACACTATATATATATATATATATATATATATATATATATATATATATTAAAGAATAAAGCAAATTAAAAGGGAAAATGCAAGTGAATTTGCATGTAATAAGTATACTAATATAGTATATTGTATAGTATTACAGCATACTGTTACAGTATATTGCATATTATTACAGTATATTGTATACTATAATAGTATACTGTTGCAGTATAACTATATACTCCTATAGCATATTATATACTATAACGGCATACTGTTAGGTAACTGTGTTCTTCTTTGAGTATTACAATATACTGTTGCAGTATATTGTAAACTATAATAGTATACTGTAGCAGTATAGCTATATACTCCTATAGCATATTGTATACTGTAGAGGTATACTGTAGCTGTGTTCTTCTTCGATTTTCAGCTGAAAATTTCGATCTCAATCACCTCAAATCAGCTCCAAATGCTGTCAAATTTCAGTATGAACTTTTAGAAGGTACTATAATCACTATTTAACAGCACCCACTTTGAATCAAACAAGAAATCTTTAAAATAAAAATTTTAAATTCAAGAGCTTCAAAACAAATCTCAATACATGTTCTCCTTCCATTTATTAATTCCCCAACAATTAAATACAGTAAATTTTATTTTATTCAATTTTCAGGCACACATAAATAAAAACAAACAATTTTCCCACAAACTTCCATAGATCTCTCCAGAGATACATTGATACTTGTTGTCCTCACTCGTATGGGCGGTGTTGATACCCAATTTTTCCATGTATATTTTTAATATGTAAAATACTTTCAAAATAGCATATATATGCATATATAAGTATGTCCCAAGGTTTTAATATTTTTCTCTTAATTTTTAAGGATTTTTAAATTAATTTATTGCCCTATCTTATCAAGAAAAACCCAATAATTATTTTCAAAATTATCATTTTAGTAATTCATTTATGGGATTCACATATTTATACTGAAATATAGCTAACATAATTTTTGAATGTTTTTACAAATTTATTCGGCATTTTAAAGCTAAATTACATATAATTGCAATATTGGCCTCTTTTAAGATTTAATTGTATTTATATTTATAAAATTGACTCCAGTATTTTTATTTTTATAATTATATATTATTAATCATTTTAGTACCTTTAATTTACTCCCAGAAATTATTTTACTATTTTTTCTAAATTAAACAAGGGAAAAAATGGCTATTTAAATGTTAGCCCATTTCATTTCACTTCTGGCCGGATTTGGCACCCCAATTAAACCCAATTTTAGATCTCATTACCCGGCCCAATTCTTAAAATTACCCGACCCACGACCCTTTAAAATAACCCACCCGGCCCCCCTTTTGATCCAATCGTTGATCTAACAGATCAACGGCTTACACTATTTCTTTCCTTTTTAATTCCCCAATATCCCCAAACCCTATTCATTCTCACCGGTAGCCACCCCTAGATTCCCCATCTCCCAAATTCTCTCACAAAAACCCTAGCCGCCTCCCTCTATTTCCATCGTAAAACCACCGGAATCTATGGCTTCCAACGCAGCTGAAGTCTTATACCGACCTCCTATAACTCCTACACGCCGGGTTATTGAAGATTCAAGGCCTGACCACGAAGAAGCTTGGTCCAAGCTTCGTTTGATTCGAGTTCTATGGCCGTGTCCGGCCTTGCTCCGGCAAGCCATGACTATTCGAACCTGATCTCGACTTCTCCTACTCAGATCAACGACTTTCCAATCCTTTCTCACCATTTGGGTTCCTCTAAAACCCTAGCTTTTGAGGTTCTTCTGATTTCTTTAGATCTGTTCTAGTTCTGTGTTTTCCCTGAGCTTTTAGACGGTTTCTCGAGATATCTTTCAAAAACTATGCTTTCAAACCTTTATCTTTCCGATTTAGGGTTTTGTCGAGATGCTTCTCTTATTTTCATTAAGTTTCTTGTGTGTTTCTTCTACTATTAGTTTCTTCTACTGTGTTTGTCTCCTACTGTGTTCTTATGAGTTCTTCTACTATGTTTCCTATGTGTTTCTTCTACCATGTTCTTATGAGTTCTTCTACTATGTTTCGCATGTTGTTCTTTTACTATGTTTATCATGAGTTTCTTTTACTGGAAGATGCATGTTAAAGGTCTCAGTTCCTTTCAGAGATTTCTGAACTTATTTCGTTAGTATTTCTGCCTGATTTACTTGTTTTCGTCTCTACACTCGATTAATGGTAAAACCCTTAGAATTTGGGGGTTCATCCGAGTTTTGAGACCATTGGCTATGTGATTTGCTTGTTCTTCATCTCTAAACTTGTTTGATTTCAAAAACCCTAACTTTCTTTGGACCTATTTCGAGTTTCTGAAGATTGTTTCATCTGTTGCTCAACTGAGTCTTGAAATCTTTGTTTAAACATTGGTTTCTTTATATGATTCTGATTCCCTGCTAAACTTTTCTAAGGTCTTTCTAGTGGACCTTTTGTATGCTATTTGATACTTTCTCTTCTCCATTGCTGAGTTACCCTGTGATTACCATGTTCCTATAGTCTACTACTTACTGATTGTGCAATTGCATGACACTTTTTCTTCGTCCTAAATTCAGCCTCGCATGCCTAATACTTGCGTACTCTTTATATGTGCTGAACTTCCCCTCTAAATGGCTTTTAATTTTTTGAATGATTTCAGACTTCCTTTTGTGCAAGTCTGATTGATTTCTTTTCTTGTTTGCTGATTGCCATGTTACTTGGTTTGAGTCGAAAGCTTTCCTTAGCCTTTCTGACTTGGGTTCTTCATGGACCAGTAGTTACAAATATCTGATTCCTTGATCTACTGTGTACTAATTGATTCTTACCTTATTTTTTTTAACCGCGTATTTCAAAACTCTGCCCTTAATTAAACTCCTAAGTATTTACCCCTAATTGCCTACTTTGCACAAGATGCTTATTTGATTTCTTTCCTTAAATAACTTTTGCTCATTACCGTTTAAGTCTGAATTCCTTAATTAAAGGAAATCTTATACTGATTGTTTTAATTGTTACCCAGTTCCATAATTATTTTTCTTACCTTATTTCTGCTTGTTTTTCACACTATAAATACATGACTCTTTCTATCACACCTCCCTTTTTACTACACCTCTGGAAGAGGGTATAAAAGAGTTTTTCCAATTAAAGGACAATCGAAACGGGATTTATTTATTTAAAGATTCATAGTCGCCACTTGAGAGATTTATGGTGTCCCAAGTCACCGGTTCCAATCCCGAATCGAGGAAAAGATTGACTCTGTTTAACAGTCCGCGAACCAGAAATCCGAGTAAGGAATTCTGTTAACCTGGGAGAAGGTGTTAGGCATTCCTGAATTCCGTGGTTCTAGCACGGTCGCTCAACTGTTATATCTGGCTTAATTATCTGATTTTAAACAATTTTGAACCTATGTGCAAACTTTAGTTTTAACCACTTTATTCAATTTTAAGGAAAAATTTGCAACGTTATTAAAATGCGTCTCAAACCACGTCACATAAATGCACCCGCGGTTTTTGACATATTTCAACATTGTTGAGATTTGGATTTGGGTCACATAAATGCGCACCCGAATTTAGGAAGGTAATTTATTTAAACAACGCGCCTAAAACAACTACGCATTTGCAACTTCGCGAGGGCCATAGAAATTTCACTAAATGGCACGCCTCGAATTCTACTTTTAAAAGAGATAGCATCTAACTAAGTAAACTACAGAATATGCATATTCAAAACTAATTTGAAATTATAGCACAACCTCTTACAGGGACAGTACCTGCATTTGTGGTAGTTTAATCACGGGTCTAAACCAGTGGAATCTCCGATTTTAAAATGATTACCAGAAAATGAACTCATACGGTAGCATCCACATATCTGCATCCATTAACCAACTTCGTACTTAAACATAAGAATGAAACTATCGTAATCTTCTAAATGGACCAGGGATTTTCTCAATGAATCAGGGACAAAGAATAAATCCTGGACAAAACAAGGGCATGCCAAGATACATATTAAACTCGATTACAAAAAGAGGACACTCAAAAGCGAATGATTCAGCTAACGTTATGCTAAAGGATTTGCGCTGTAGTATCACCATTTCATGTATCTACTTAAGGAAACTCCAATACATACAAGAAACTTAAAAATGAGAGCTGACAAGAATCACTAAAGAAGAATTTTAAAACTTAGTTAAACAAAGCAGAAGGACTCCTCAAGCAAGTCATATGCCAATACCCAAAAGGAGACTTCAAACAAGGGGGGGGGGGAAGAAACAAGTCTGGACAGTAACTAGGATCGAAAATAATCCAATTGCTTCATTCCATCGTTGTAACTCAAGTTCCTGGTGTGTGTGCCTTAGCGATCACCAGATGGAAGAGACAACTTAGTGAAGAATACAACTAGAGAAGAAGAAAACTGGTCTGTAGCAACAAATCTGGGAGGTCATGCAGCAACTAAAAAAAACTCTGTTCAACATGTAAATTTTACAGCTCAAAATGAACAAAACACTTAAAATCGTTTAGGCCTATGTCATCAAGCTTCATCACATTCAGCTTGTTATCATTCCACACCAGAACTATCAAACGATCAAAGTTAAACCAACTTATCTATCTCCTTCACAGATCGACACAGATTCATAAACGAGAATTTGACAATGTACCTTATGCATTCAATCAAGATGGCAGTTAAAAACTTTTCCTGGTTTCAAACTCGCGACTCAATCGCTAGCTCAAGCTAGACACTGCCAGCTTATATAAAACGAAACCAAAATGGAACAACATGCCTTAACCATCGATTAGAACAAAGCAGTTAACCGTTTAAACAAGGACTGGAATCTCATCATTTACGCTTCAACAGGACAAAAGATTCAAGAAGAGCTAACAAATACCAACTGATTTCAAGGGGAACAAAACACATACTAATAAGTTTCATATTGAACTCTATTTTAAGAAGTTCAACAGGCAGAAATGACTGCTGGAAACGTGAACCTCACTGGTCATCTCAATATGGTAAGCCATAAGGAGCACATACTATCGGGGAGAGCTTCAGCAGCTCCCTACCAGCACGAACAAAGCACATAGTTACAAAATCAAGGGCAAGAGAAAATTAAAAAGTTCTGATAAACAAAGAAATTTCACAGAAGGAGGTCATTTAGAATCTAGAAAACACACCTCACGAGAAGTAACCTCACAGTTTCATGCTCGCTCACGATCTTCAAAACTGAACTCATCATTCATTTGAAAAAAACGATGACATCTTGACTCGATAGTGGTAACTCGACACTCAAAAATAACAGTTAAAGCATAGAAAGCATAGAGGACGACTACTCAAAACGACTTACTGATTGAACGTACTCAAGCACATCATACCATTGAGAAGAAATTCATCAACAAGAAATTCAATTATAGAACAAAACACCATTCTCGATAGAGTCTCACAGCTCAAGAACACTTTATAACAGAGATGCGGAGGAGAAATAAATTGAACCTGAAATTTTGAACTTCTTTTAACAATTATAAACTCTGCAATACACCTTTTGACTCCAAATCCTAACGAGGTTCAGCAGCGAGTTAGCAAGACGACAGCAGAAAACAAAGCCTGAACTTCGATTTTTATTTCCTTGGAACTCAAATCCGGATTCAAAAATAAGAAAAACTTGTACATATGCTTCTCTTCAACTTTGAAAGGACTTTTCAAAGAAGAAAATAAACCCCGAAAACAATCAGTTCAAGAAGCCTTTTAACCCTTTTTTTTTCAGAAATTTTTTTCGAGTCCCCTCTCAAAATCGGATCCAGTTCCTTTTGAGAACGAACCCCTTGATGAATGTGGGGCTCGAATTGAGTGAAATCAATCCAACGCCTCACACTCATCCAGCGAATCCTCCTCCAGAACCTTCCAATCGTTAGATAAATCCAAATTCAAGCGAGTGAGAGGAGAGGGGAATCTTGGCATCAGAAACCGTTAGAAATGGGAAGAAGAGAAAAGGGGAAATGCGTGGTGTGAGGTTTGATGCTCACTCGCCATGGATTTTTCCTGAATTTGGGGCTTGTTCGCGTGTTCTTCGGAGAAGAAGAGCAGTAACGCGTTGGGATTTAGGGCTCGCCCGTTTGCTTCTTTTAGTTATGCGTTATTTGGGAACGGGTCGGGTCGGTTTAAGGTAGACGGGCAGGTATTGGACGAGTATGGGGAAGTTTGATTTGGGCTTGGGGAATTAGAATTTGAGAAGGCCCAAAATCTGATTTCCTCTTTTGTTATTTCCTTTCCTTTTCTCTTTTTTTTTTTTTCAATTTTTCCTTTAATTTTCGAAATCTAATTAAAATCCAAAATTAATTCCTGGAACTTAAAATAAAAACCAATTAACCCTAAAATGGTAATTAACACAATTAATTAAATGCAAATTAACAAAAGAAAACTACTCAAAATCAAAGTTTAAAATTAAAAGTGCGAATTAAACTATTTTTGTGATTTTTTCAATTCTTATAACAATTAATTTTTCTAATTAATTCTAAAATGTAAAATTAAACCTAAATGCAAATGCAACATATTTTTTTTTGTATTTTTATGAATTAAATAAAATAAACATGCACAGACAAATGCAAACAATTATCAGAAAATGCCACGAAAATCCCCAAAATTGCAAACACTGACAGAAATCATTTTGTTTTGAGTTTGTTGGAGTAATACATATAGGGAAAAAATCACGTGCTCACAGTTGCCCTTCTTTGCGCGGAAACACGAAGAGTTTTCGTGCAAAGATAAGTGAGCGGATAAAAGCGATTTTTGCCTGTTTGAATACTCCGTGGGAAGCATTTTTGAAAAAGCTGACCGCACCCTACTCCTAAGGTTGCCTACATATCCTTGGATATAAAGGAATCATGTCAGTGTAATTCAGAAAGTTTTGGTAGTTGGGACTACTACAAAGCCGGGCTTTCACTGTTGCTGCTGCTGCTGCTGCTCACGGAACCCCCTTATTACACCATGTCAAAATAAAACAAAAAACAAAACTAGACTAGACTATGATCTATGGATTACAAAAGTCTATCTACATCTTCAAACTTGATCTTGTAGTTTTTTGTTGCCTTGTTGTCCTCTATTCTCTCTTGTGGAATCTCTTTGTTGTCGCCTTGAATTGTAATCTGAGATGTTTTCCCATTCTCCAAGTGGACGCCTGATTGTTGAACTCGAATTGTGCTCTGAGATGCTTTTCCTTTCTCCAGGTGGGTGCCTGATTATTGAACTCGAACTGTATTCCCATGCTATTCAGGTGGGCTTTTGACTTCAACTTGAAAGTATTCCCTGCTCTCCAGGCGGGCTCCTGACTGCTGTATTTGAAAGTATTCCCTGCTCTCCAGGCGGGCTCCTGACTTTAACTTGAAATGTATTCTCTATTCTCCAGGCGGGCTCCTGACTTCAAATAGACAAAACAAAGAATTCGAAAGCTAAAAACTTAAATTGTACTCCCTTGTTCTCCAGGCGGGCTCCTGACTGCTGTGCTTGAAAGTATTCCCTTCTCTCCAGGCGGGCTCCTGACTTTAACATAGACAAAACAAAGGATTTGAAAGCTAAAATTTAAATTGTACTCCCTTGTTCTCTAGGCGGGCTCCTGACTACTGCGCTTGAAAGTGTTCCCTGCTCTCTAGGCAGGCTCCTGACTTCAACTTGAAATGTATTCCCTGCTCTCCAGGTGGGATCCTGACTTCAACAAAACAGACAAAAACAAAGAAAATTTTTCTGCCCCAGTTTGGTGGCTGGGCACAGATATGAGTGTAAAACTGAATCATATTACCAAGTATTACTAAGAATTTGACAGCTAGGCCCCATTATTCAGGGGGTCCTGACAACTCCTAACTAAACGACAATTTTAAATCTAAGTTATATCTTCTACAGGTATTACTTCTGCTAAATCTTGCTATCTAAGAGAATCTTTAAACTACTCCCTATTATCCAGGAGGGTCCTGAAAATCAAAAGTCAAATTTTATCTTAAGATTGACAACTTTCATGTCTGAATTATACTATCCTATAGTAGAGTTTACGCTAAATGTTGTTATCTAATTGAAATCTTAAAGCTAAGTCCCATTATTCAGGAGGGTCCTGGAAACTCCTAGTCGCATCCTATCTCGAACATGAAAACTTCTAAACCAACTTATATTCCTTTGGGGTATATTATGCTAGATTATGCTATTTCTGAACTTTAAACTAGGTCCCATTTTCCAAGAGGGTCCTGAAAATTAAAAATCAAACCTGTTTGGTGACTGCCTTTCTTTATGGAGGGTTTCTCCGAAACAACCGAAATTTTCTGCCCCTGTTTCAATCAAAGAAAATCTTGTCAGTTTAAAATGGTGGTTAGCTGATGGCATTCTTGTTGAAGATCTTTCCGCTGCATTGTTTTGTTCTGACTGGCTTCCCCGAACTGGTCCTGAACCGATTTGACTTTCTAACTGACTTTCAAACCCCATGACCTTTGACGAACCGAGTGTCCTATACCCATGCTGTTGTTTTGCCTCTGACCCATTTATCCGAACCTTTGCGTATCCCATGACATTACCAAACCATTCCACCAATGAAACTTTCGGTGATTCCTTGTACCCCCCTCTTACATCATGTTATCCTTAGTATGCTCCGACCACGATGTGCTTTGCAATTTTGGAAGTTGGTAGTGAGCTTTGACTTGCTTTGAACAAGACTGACATTGAAACATCTTAGACAAATAAACCCAAAAGAAAAATGAAACGCAATGACTTTGCGGGTTAAGGATAAGAAGAATCAAAAACCAGATGACTGCTACAAAAGGAAAAAGAAAAAGAAACTTATCTGAGTGGAACAACTGGTACCAATGATCATGACATGCATTTCGGATTAATTGGCCCAATTTGTCCGACCAATCAACTTTCAGTTGTCGTACTTCGTTGCCTCAGAACTTCCGTGACTTGATTACTTTACCCAAACCTTGACCTTGTTCATCCTGTGGTGCCTTGAAAGGTTTTCACCAGCAGACCTCTTTCATACGTTCATCTCTCAACTCACTTTCGCCTTATAGTGCCCGTGAGGGTTTTCACCAATAAGACTCTCATTTTTATTTCTCTCAACTCCTGTCGCCTTACGGTGCCTGTGAAGGTTTTCACCAATAAGACTCTCTCATTTTTATTTTTTTCTACTTGAACCGGAGTGTTGCCCCTGACATGAATTACCTTTACTTGCTTGACTTGGCATTTCTCGAAGACTGATCAGAAGGTCTTTCTTTGGACCATAATGTGGGCTTTTGGACAGGGTTATAAAGAAAGGGTATAGAAAGGCTCAAAACAATTCATATGGGTTAAAATTATGACTTTCGGAATCAAGTTTCTTACAACATCCACAACTTATGCCCCAATTTCTTACTTGGGGACTTTTGGATTTTTGTTTTGATGGGACCGAACCGTGAAACTGCCTACGTATCCCTAAAAGGAATCAGGTCGAACGTAGTTTATGTCATAGAAATTACTTCGTTGTTGTGATTTTTCTTTTCTCTCTTTCTTTTCTTTTTCTCTTTTTCTTCTGTAATTCTTCTTCTTCTTTTTTCTCTCTTTTTTTTCTTTTTGCTTTTCTCTTTTCTTTTCTTTTCTTTCTCTTTCTCTTTCTTCTCTCTTTTCATTTTTCTTCTCCTTTTCCTTTCTTGTTCACTCTTTCTTTTTCCTTTCACTTACTTATCCTGCGCACTTGCGTTTCTGAATTGTGCCGTTGATCCTGAAAGAGGGGTATGAAAGAAAATAAATAAGGCTCAAAAAGGGGTGACAAGGGATAGAGTGTTTAGATAGCAAAACAAAACGCCTTTGTCATTTCAATCTTCAAAATATGCCAAATACAAACAAGTACAATCAAACAAGGGAATCATACATAGTATATTTTGACTGCATCGGAATTGATAGCCATTTCTACACATTTGCCTTCTATATCTGTCAAATACAATGCGCCATTGGATAATACTCTAGATACAACAAATGGCCCCTGCCAGTTTGGGGCAAACTTTCCTTTTGCTTTAGCCTGATGAGGCAAGATACGTCTCAACACTAATTGACCCACTTCGAACTTCCGTGGACATACCCTCTTGTTATATGCTCTCGCCATTATCTGTTGGTACAATTGGCCATGACATACTGCCGCCAATCTCTTTTCATCAATCAGACTTAATTGCTCCAAGCTGGTTTTGGACCATTCAACGTCATCAATTTCTGTCTCAGCAATAATCCGAAGGGATGAGATTTCAATTTCTGCGGGTATTACTGCCTCCGTTCCATACACCAACAAATAAGGAGTAGCCCCTACTGAAGTGCGAACAGTAGTGCAATAACCCAACAATGCAAACGACAACTTTTCATGCCACTGCCTAGAACCTTCCACCATTTTTCAAAGTATCTTCTTTATATTCTTGTTGGCTGCCTCGACTACTCCATTCGCCTTAGGGCGATATGGGGTGGAATTGCGATGTATAATCTTAAACTGCTGACATGTCTCCATCATCAGATGACTGTTGAGATTAACGCCATTGTCCGTGATGATTACCTTCGGAATCCAAACCGATAGATGATATTTGAATGCACAAAATCGACCACTGCTTTCTTGGTCACAGATTTGAAAGTTTTCGCTTCAACGACTTGGTGAAATAATCAATGGCTACCAGGATAAACCTGTGTCCGTTCGATGCTGCCGGCTTGATTGGCCCAATGACATCTATGCCCCAAGCAACAAAAGGCCATGGTGCAGACATTGTATGTAATCCAGATGGTGGAGAATGAATCAAATCTCCATGCACTTGGCACTGATGACATTTACGCACAAAACTGATGCAATCCCGGTCCATAGTGAGCCAGTAGTAACCTGCTCAGAGAATCTTCTTTGCTAGAACGTACCCACTCATATGTGGTCCACAAACTCCGGAGTGTACCTCAATCATGATTGCTGTGGCCTGTCTAGCATTTATGCATCTTAGCAATCCCAGATGTGGAGTTCTTTTGTACAATACCCCTCCACTAAAGAAAAATCCACTTGCCAATCGTCGAATTGTTCTTTTCTGATCACCAGTGGCCTGTACCGGATATACCCCCATCCTAATGTATTCTTTGATATCATGGAACCATGGCCCCCCATCCAGTTCTTCTTCCACCATATTACAGTAAGCATGCTGATCACGGACATGAATCTGCAAAGGGTCCACATAAGCCTTATCTGGATGATGTAACATTGACGCCAGAGTGGCCAAAGCATCGACGACTTCATTATGGATCCTCGGGATATGCCTGAATTCTATTGACTGAAACCGCTGGCAAAGATCATGCAAATATTGTCTGTACGGTATGAGTTTCAAATCTCGTGTTTCCCACTCTCCCTGAATCTGGTGCACCAGGAGATCCGAGTCACCCAAGACCAAGACTTCCTGGACACCCATATCCACAGCTAACCTCAAACCCAAAATACAGGCCTCGAACTCAGCCATGTTATTGGTACAGTAAAAACGAAGTTGAGCCATAACAGGGTAGTGGTGCCCTATTTCAGAAATAAGTACCACTCCTATGCCTACACCCTTCATGTTTGTAGCCCCATCAAAGAAAAGTTTCCATCATAGCTTCTCGAATTGTTCCAACTCATCAATGTGAATCACCTCTTCATCAGGGAAATAAGTTTTCAAAGGTTCATAATCTTCATCAACCGGGTTCTCGGCCAAATGGTCCGCCAAGGCCTGTGCTTTCATTACAGTTCGAGTCACGTAGACAATGTCAAATTCTGTAAGCAGGATCTGCCACTTTGCAAGCCTCCCTGCGGGCATAGTCTTCCGAAAGATATACTTCAATGGATCCAAGCGAGATATGAGATAGGTAGTGTAAGATGACAAATAATGTTTCAGCTTCTGCGCCACCCAGGTTAGGGCGCAACATGTCCTCTCAAGCTGAGTGTACTTGACCTCGTACGGTGTGAATTTCTTGCTGAGATAATATATGGCGTGCTCCTTCCTGCTAGTTATGTCATGTTGACCCAATACGCAGCTGAATGAATTGTCCAAAACCGTCAAATATAGAATCAACGGTCGCCCTGGTTCTGGCGGGACCAACACGGGTGGATTTGACAAATACTCCTTTATCTCATGAAATGCCTCCTGACATTCATCTGTCCACTTGACCGCAATGTCTTTCTTTAACAGCTTGAAGATAGGCTCACAAGTTATCATGAGCTGAGCGATGAACCTGCTGATATAATTCAATCTCCCCAACAAACTCATCACCTCAGTCTTGTTCTTCGGAGGTGGCAATTCCTGGATGGCCTTGATTTTTGATGGGTCCAATTCAATACCCCGGCGGCTGACTACAAACCCCAACAACTTTCCAAACGGCACCCAAAAGCACACTTTGCAAGATTAAGCTTGAGATTGTACCTGCGAAGCCTTCGGAAGAACTTCTTCAGATCCCTGACATGGTCGGACTGCCTTCTAGACTTCACGATCACATCATCCACGTACACCTCGATTTCCTGGTGTATCATATCATGGAATATTGTTGTCATTGCCCTCATGTAGGTTACCCCAGCATTTTTCAAACCGAATGGCATGACCCAATAACAGTACGTTCCCCATGGCGTGATGAATGCCGTCTTTTCTACATCTTCCTCGTCCATTAAGATATGATGATAACCCGCATAACAATCCACAAAAGAAGCAATCTCATGTTTAGCTCAATTGTCAATCAAGATATGGATGTTTGGCAACAGGAAATTGTCTTTTGGACTTGCCTTGTTGAGATCCAGATAGTCAACACACACCCTGGTCTTGCCATCCTTATTCGGTACAGGCACAACATTGGCTAACCAGGTGGGATACCTATTGACCCGAATGACTTTGGCATCGAACTGCTTGGTGACCTCTTCCTTGATCTTTACACTCATATCCGTTTTGAATTTTCTCAGCTTCTGCTTGATAGGAGGGAATGTCGGGTCAGTGGGCAACTTGTGAACCACTAAATCAGTGCTTAGACCCGACATGTCGTCATATGACCATGCAAAAATGTCTTTATATTCGAACAATGCTTTAATGATCTCTTCCCTAAGTTGAGGTTCCAGATGGACACTTATTTTAGTTTCATGGACATTTTCTTGGTCCCCTAGATTAACTGCTTTTGTGTCATTCAAATTAGGTTTGGGCTTTTCCTCAAAATGACTTAGTTCCTTACTAGTTTCTTCATAGGCCTCACCATCCTCATATTCCAACTCGTCATCACACTTAATTTCTTGTATTATTATTTCAGGGTTAGATTGACTTTTAAAACTGGGCCGAAGATTCCTCACGCATGTCATGTCATTGATATCAGCATAAAAAGAACTGTACAAAAGAAGAAAACAAAATAAAATTAGAAAAAATGAAGGAAAAGGAACAATTGCATTTCATTGAATATAAAGATAACAGGGTTTTAACACATCCAACTGGACGAAACATAATATCTGAATTACAGACCCTGGAATAATCCAGACAACTAGAAGAAAATCAAAATCCACTACTAAGACTCCCTCCGGGTAGGAAGAGGAATAGCTTCATAGTTGTTGACTTTTGCACATGGTCCCACAAATTGCACATCTGCCTTGCTAGACCCTTCCCCAGCCTGAACCATATTAACCTCGGTGAATAACCTTTCAAACCCCTTCTCCAAGTCTCCATAGGCTCCAATCAGTAGTCCAGGGACCTTTGACAATAGTTGCTTTCTGGTACCTGACCTGACGAAGGACCTAGACAGACGCGGGACTGGCTTTGGAAATGCCCATGCTTTCTTTTTCATTTTCCTAGATCTTCTCACGTCTGCAACGGTAGGGTTGAACCCCAGACCAAAAGTATCTAGATTCCTTGGAAGGGAGACTGGTTGCACAATACCTTGCAGAGATGTACCCAGACCCTTGCCCGGTACAAAACCATTTTTCAACATTTTGACAGCTACCATGACTGATGCCGCAACCATCTTTGGAGTTGGCTCGCACTTTCCTTCCGGAATTTTCTCTATCGATACTGTGTCGGAAACCTGATAAACCCATGGTGCCTTGCCATCGTCAACCTCTATGAATGGAACAATGGCACCATTGGGCACACACAAATTATCTTCGCCATGTACATTAATTTCCTGTCGATCCCATTCAAACTTGACCATTTGATGCAGAGTAGACGGGAATGCTTTGGCAGCATGGATCCAGGGTCGTCCCAATAATAGATTGTACGAAACACCCATATCGAGCACCTGGAATTCCATAGTAAATTCAACTGGCCCTATTGTGAGCTCAAGCACTATGTCCCTGACTGAATCCTTCCCTCCACCGTCGAATCCCCGGACGCAAATATTGTTCTTGTGAATCCTTTCATCCTCCACTTGCAATTTGTTCAATATGGAGAGAGGACAGATGTTCGCACTAGACCCATTATCAACCAGCACCCGAGTAACCACGGAATCTTCGCATTTCACCGTCAGATAGAGGGCTCTATTATGCTCGGTACCCTCCATGGGTAACTCATCATCAGAAAAAGTGACTCGGTTTACCTCAAATATCTTGTTAGCTATCTTTTCCAAGTGGTTTACTGAGATTTTGTCAGGAACGTGGGCTTCGTTCAAGATCTTCATCAAAGCACGACGGTGTTCGTATGAATGGATCAGTAATGACAAGAGCGAGATCTGAGCTGGTGTCTTCCTTAACTGCTCCACAATGAAATAGTCTTGTGCTTTCATCTTTCTCAGAAATTCTTCTGCTTCTTCCTCAGTCACTGCTTTCTTCTCCAACACTGGATTATCCTTTGAGGTCTTAGCTTTTCTCAACTCTTCGGGGGCAAAGCATCTCCCCGATCGAGTCAAGCCATGGGTCTCACACACTTCTTCTCTGACCTCTTCCCCATTGTAAGTTACTGTCACTCGTTCATAGTTCCACGAGACCGCCTTGTTGTTGATCATTGGAAGCTGAGTTACTGGTTTTATGATAACAGGCTCTGCGCGAGCACCCTTCATGACCACAACAGGTTTACTTGTAACCCTTGGTACCACCACTTTAGCTTTCTCTGGTTTCACTACAACGGTACTTAACGACCCTTTCTCGGCTACCACAACTAGCTTGTTGTCTACCTCTTTCAACTGAACCACTGATTTCCCGTTGGTTACCTTTTCCTTTGAACTGGTTTCACTGGAGCGGATCATCATCACCGTCTGCGAGAATTTCTTAGCCTCTCCTCCCTTGTGTATCAACTCAATCATATGGGTCTCATGGTGGGCTGGTTGCAAATTCTGGTTGATATTTGGTATTTCTGGGGCCTGAACCTCGATCCGATGAGTATCAATGAGTTCTTGTACAGTTGTTTTTAGTTTCCAGCATTTCTCTGTGTCATAGCCCAGGGCCCCTGAACAATACTCACAACTCACCGAGCGATCAAGATTTCTGGGAAGGGGATTCGGGATTTTGGACTCTATCGGATTCAACATACCCAACTGTCTCAATCTGTGGAATAGGCTGGTATATGATTCTCCCAATGGAGTGAAAGTCTTCTGCTTCTGCAACCTCTCATTCTTAAAGGCTTGATTGGGTCGAAAACCTATTCCAGGAGGGTTTTTGTAGGCTTTTGGGGGTGGATGGGTATTTTGTGGAGCTTGGTAGGGACTCTGTGGAGCTGGCGCACGCCATTGTATGTGAGCGGGAGGTTGGGTATAGGTTTGTGCGTGATAGACAGAAAAATGGGGATATGGCGGTGGGTAGTAGTGTTGTGGTGGGCTATATGGTGTGGGGGGGTAAGTTTAGGGATAGGGTCGCGACTGGTTGTAGTAACGGGGAAGGTTCCTGGATCCACCCAAGCTGCCGACTCGTCGCAACATCCTCTTTCTTCTTTTTTCCGAGTACACCCCCAGTACCGTTTTGAATGGCCTGGGTGGTCGCTTTGATTGCTGAATAACTCATGATCTTGTTGGACTTGAGTCCGTCCTCAACCATGCCTCCCATCTTTACAACTTCATTAAAGGACTTGCCCACTGCTGACACCAAATGAACAAAATAAGTGGGCTCCAAAGCCTGCAAGAAATAATCAACCATCTCACTCTCTTTCATTGGAGGGTCAACCCTCGCTGCTTGCTCTTTCCAACAGAACCCATATTCTCAGAAACTCTCACCGGGCTTCTTATCAATCTTCGTCAATGTCAGACGGTCTGGGATGATTTTAAGATTATACTGAAAATGATAGGCGAAGGCTTGGGCCAAGTCATCCCATATGTACCACCTACTATGATCTTGTCTGGTGTACCATTCTAGCGCCGACCCACTCAAACTTTGGCTGAAATACGCCATCAGCAATTCATCTCTTCCACCTGCTCCTCTTATTTTGCTACAAAATCCTCTTAAGTGTGCTACTGGGTTACCATGGCCATCATACAGATCAAACTTGGGCATTTTGAACCCTGCTGGCAACTGAACATCTGGGAACAAACATAAGTCCTTATAGGCTACACTCACTTGACCTCCCAGCCCCCTCATATCTCGGAATGATTGCTATAAGCTTTTGACCTTTCTGATCATCTCTTCATGCTCGGGATTTTTGGGCGATTTCTCGGTCTCTGCCGGGATATCAAGATGAGGAGTGTAAGGACACGGTTCTGGAACTTTGAAGGTGGGTTCAGGGGGATAGTACTGGTTGTCATGAGTTTGGAACAGAGATTCACTGGCAGATCTGTGTAATGTAGCAGGTGGAGGTGCCACAAAAATAGGTGTAATTGGTGGAGGAGGGTATGAGACTTGTTTGGGTGGTGGAGCTTGAGAAGTATGAGAAGTGGTGCCATGACATTGTTGGTAGAGGGGAAAGGCTGGAGATGAGTTCACAGTGGGAGGCTTTGGAGGTTGGGTTGATGGTGGGATATAAGCAAGATTGGCAGGATAAACCGGTGGTGGATGCCCCTTCGCCCAAGCTTGGTACATTTCAACCATCTGCTATTTCAGCTTATACATTTCTTCCCTCATTGCATTAACTTCCATTTCTTCCACCTCTCTCGATGGGTCGACAATACTTGTTTCCGGTTCCTGGTCGACCATATCCAGCCTGTCTTTTGATCGGGTATTGTAGGAGTGAGTTGCCAGAATGCCAGTCAACTAACCACCTGCCTGGACTGAATACATCAAACAGACAACCTTGTTAGCGATTAGGCTTTAACAGATTGGTAACCGCACATTGGGCATGAATGCACCTAAACAGTTAACCGTATCTATTATGTATTTGATCGGTTGCATGCATCATCCCGACCTTTTCTTTCTTTTAGTTGCAAACATCCCCTTTCCTTTCCTTCCTTTCCTTTCCTTTCACTCTGTCCTCTGTTCTCTCCTTGTTTTTACTCTATCTTATTTTCTCTTTTTTTCTTTCTAATTTTTCCGCTCTTTCCTTTTCTTTACTCTCTTGTTTTTCCTCTTATTTTCTTTCCTTTTTTTTTCTTTCTTTTTCTTTCTTTTCTTTCTTTTGGTTATGGTCAAATCCTATGGAGATTGCTTGCGTATCATGACCCCGCATGAATCAGACCGAGCGTAGTTCTGGGAGATAAGTGTGAAAGTAAAATAAAACATTTTTTTTGGGATTTTCAGTTTTATAAACACAGATGCCTCAAATACAAAGGCTCAATACTTAACAAATTTCAAAAGACGAGCAGACTCTGATGCAAAGACAAAATACCGACTCCGAAATTAAGCTGTCATAGTCCAAAGAAATACAGACTCAAAACAGAAAGAAAATACAAACCCAACATGCCTTATAGACTCTGACAGAAAAGGAAATACAGACTCAACAAAAAATCATGAGTACATCAATGCTCCTGGTGCCCACGGGACATTGTTCGGTCTCGCCACGGGCCTATGTGCAAGCTCCCTTCGAAGTCGATCCAAGTCGTTCATTATCTGTTTAACAAATGTCATTACTACTGCAAAGAAGGTAGTGCGAGTCATATCCTCACAAATCTGGCACTTCAAAACGATGTAGTCGGCAATGCTTCTAATTCTCTCTCTTATGACACCCTTTTCCTGTAACAGACACCCAATCTGCTGGGCCCTGGCCTCCAAAGTTTGCTCAGCATCATAATTTTGTTCTTGAAGCTATTGCAAATCTATTTCTAACTGTGCCAGTGCCATATAACAACGTTCCCTTTCCACTTTGAAGTCTTTTGCCTGCTTGATCATTTTGTCTTCCGTGGCGATGACCTTTTTCTTTAACCCTGCGACCTCATCGTCGTACCTTTCTCTCAACTGCTTAACCAGACGTACCCGTTCGTCTGCATTTTTAGCCAATTGTTTTTGAGCCTTGGCTAGTTCACTTTCTGCTTTGTTCAAATCGAAACTATAGTCACTCACTTTCTGCCTTAGGTTAGCTATGAGTTTTTCATCCTTGTCGCTTCGGGCTGGATTTTCTGCCGCTACTTTCATCTTCTGAATTTGAGCTCGAAGGGCTTCATTTTCTTTGGCTAGCCTTTTCTTCTCCCCTTCATCCGCCGCAATCTACAAGCTACTCTCTAATTGAAGCTCCCTGATTTGCTTTTCCAATTTTCCTATTGTGGCCCTGTACTCATTCTCCTTAGCCACCCAAGCCCACTGTTCTTGTGACACTTCAACGAATTTCTAAACGTGAGGCTTTTTGGCTGGTCTTTCTGGTTCAGCCCTTGCAGTGTTCTTCTTTCTATACCAAGCAAGATAGGCGGGTGAGACTTCGCCTCTAGATAAATCACGCACTCGAGTGTTTACTGTCAAGTACTAGCATTCATTCCAAATAGAACGAACTGTCTCTTCATGAAATTGACCGTCAGAACTAACCTCGACCGCATACGTACTAAGATCTTCATCTGGATGCATCACCTGACACCTTCCCAACTGTCTCATCGCCCGGTAAGGAGCATAAGGCTGAATACCTCGCAGACCCATCAGGAGGAAGTAAGGACCAGTGGCGGGCATATACACAATTTCTTCAACAGAAGCCAACCCAATGTCCACTCTATTTGCCCTGCAATAATGGAGCGAAGGCAGGATACCCACTCTTCAAACCCCTCTGACAGCTTAAACCCTGCAATTCTTGTGTCAAACTCTTCAATACAACTTTTCTCTGTGAATCCATAACTCATATACTGATGGCGATGGCACAGGTGCTCGATCATCCACATCTGTAATAACAAATTGCACCCCTCGAAGAAATCTACCCCAGCTTTACAGGTTGTGGGAGCTCGGTATATCTCAGACACTATTATAGGGGCGAGAATGCTCTTGGCATTGGTAATCAAGACCTTGACGACTCCGGCCACCTGCAAATCGATATTCCCGTCTTTTCGGGGAAATACCACAAGGCCTAAAAAAGCTACCATGAAGGCGAAACGCCTATGCTCATCCCATTTTGTTCGGGTTCCTTTGCTACAAACCTCGCTTGCCGGATCATTGAACCCTCATACATGCCCGTACCTCTGGTATATAAAACGTAGAGTAGCAAAACCATCCTCCAACTTGGAATACGGTACTCCCTTGCTTATCTTTAGCAAATCCATGAACTTGTGAGAGTTAACGGCTCTTGGAGCGATCAGATACTTATGCCTCAGCCCTTCAGTACTTCCCATATAACCTGCTATCTCTTCCAAGGTTGGGGTGAGTTCAAAATCCGAAAAGTGAAACACGTTATGGGCCGGGTCCCAAAACGTAACCAAAGCCTTTATGACATCTCCTTTGGGCCTGATTTTTAACAACCCGGTGAGACCTCCTAAATGTATATTGACCTTATCTTGCTTTGATTTTCCCATATCTTCCCACCACATGTGCAACTCCAAAGGGATCTTGTTCATGACTGCTATCGGCAAACTTGGACTCGTGCTCATTCTGCACATTTATTAGGGTGATTAAGCAAAAATCAAGACTCATTTGACTCAAAGACAAAATTGACACACTTTTTCTTTTCCCTTTTTTTTCAAAAAAATAAAATCCAGTTTTGCAAATACGACCTTTCAGAACCTCGAAGACAAAGATTTTAAGGCTGTGTTGGCTAACTGGTGAAAACCTTGAAAAATGACCACAGGCAGCTATTCTTGCAAAAACAGCCTTCCGGCGCCCTTTTAGGGACATTCGGCTATTTCTGACAAGAATGACATCACCCTAACTATTTTCAAATAAAAGTAAATTTTTTGTTCTTTTGGATTATTTTTGCAAAAAGGAAGTTGGACCCGATGAGGGTTGCCTACGTATCTCACACCCTGTGAGAATCATACTGGCGTAGTTCGGGCAAATAAAGCAAACTATTTTTTTTGAAAACAAAACTCTTTTTTCATTCCATTGG
Source organism: Nicotiana sylvestris (assembly GCF_000393655.2). Taxonomy (NCBI): domain Eukaryota; kingdom Viridiplantae; phylum Streptophyta; class Magnoliopsida; order Solanales; family Solanaceae; genus Nicotiana; species Nicotiana sylvestris. The sequence continues at coordinate 106,125,521 of NC_091063.1, read as the reverse complement.
CAAATAAAACAAGCTAATTTCTCAAAAATTCGGCAGAGTTTCAACACTATTTAGACATTGTTTTTTTTCAAAATCGGCGATTAACTCTCTTTAGCCCTCGTACTGCCATTTCATTCCAAATGCTCTCCTTTAAAAAAAACGGTCAACATGCAAATCCGAAGCAAATAAATGCACAAGTAGCGAGTAAGATGCATCGGGATGGTCTTTTGTTTCGGGTGCACCTGTCCTAGACAGACCCAACCCCTGTGTTGAGTCTCTAAAGTCAAATATGCACATGATGCAAACAAATGTTCCTACTAGGGATCTGATATGAGGTGTTGTTATACTAGGTTTAAAACCCTGGGTTTATTTGTTCTAGACCTGGCTTACCCGAGCGGACAACTCGAGCCGAGGAGGGGCTGCGTACCGGTAACCAAAGGATCATCCGGCTTTGCAACTTGTCCGAGCATCATTCTATTTGGGATTTGACACTAACAGAAAGAAGTCACGACCAACGTTCACTCCTCAGGAGAGAGAAGAGAGGGGTTTCGTAGCAGTTTATATATACAGTTCAGATAATATCAAAGCGATAAAAAGCAACATTTAGCACATTAGGCCCAAACATGTGAATAAAATCAGATAATAAATAAAGCCAAATACAACGATTCATCTAAGCTCGAAATCTTGAACCCTGAACCCTGAACCAGAGATTCTGGGTTCGGTCCCCAGCAGAGTCGCCAGAGCTGTCACACCTCCCTTTTTTACTACACCCCTGAAAAAGGGTATAAAGGAGTTTTTCCAATTAAAGGACAATCGAAACGGGATTTATTTATTTAAAGATTCAGAGTCGCCACTTGGGATATTTATGGTGTCCCAAGTCACCAGTTCCAATCCCGAATCGAGGAAAAGATTGACTCTATTTAACAGTCCGCGAACCAGAAATCCGAGTAAGGAATTCTGTTAACCTGGGAGAAGGTGTTAGGCATTCCCGAGTTCCGTGGTTTTAGCACGGTCGCTCAACTGTTATATCCGGCTTAATTATCTAATTTTAAACAATTTTAAACCTATGTGCAAATTTTAGTTTTAACCACTTTATTCAATTTTAAGGAAAAATTTGCAACGTTATTAAAATGCGTCTCAAACCACGTCATATAAATGCACCCGCGGTTTTTGACATATTTCAACATCATTGAGATTTGGATTTGGGTCACATAAATGCTCACCCAAATTTAGGAAGGTAATTTATTAAAACAACGCACCTAAAGCAACTACGCATTTGCAACTTCACGAAGGCCATAGAAATTTCACTAAATGGCACGCCTCGAATTCTACTTTTAAAAGAGATAGCATCTAACTAAGTAAACTACGGAATATGCATATTCAAAACTAATTTGAAATTATAGTACAACCTCTTTACAGGGACAGTACCTGCATTTGTGATAGTTTAATCACGGGTCTAAACCAGTGGAGTCTCCAATTTTAAAATGATTACCAGAAAATGAACTCATACGGTAGCATCCATATATCTGCATCCATTAACCAACTTCATACTTAAATATAAGAATGAAACTATCATAATCTTCTAAATGGACCAGGGATTTTCTCAATGAATCAGGGACAAAGAATAAATCCTGGACAAAACAAGGGCATGCCAAGATACATATTAAACTCGATTACAAATAGAGGACACCCAAAAGCGAATGATTCAGCTAACGTTATGCAAAAGGATTTGCGCCGTAGTATCACCATTTCATGTATCTACTTAAGGAAACTCCAATACATACAAGAAACTTAAAAATGAGAGCTGACAGGAATCACTAAAGAAGAATTTTAAAACTTAGTTAAACAAAGCAGAAGGACTCCTCAAGCAAGTCATATGCCAATACCCAAAAGGAGACTTCAAACTAGGGGGGGGGGGAGAGAAACAAGTCTGGACAGTAACTAGGATCGAAAACAATCCAATTGCTTCATTACATCGTCGTAATTCAAGTTCCTGATGTGTGTGCCTTAGCGATCACCAGATGGAAGAGACAACTTAATGAAGAATACAACCAGAGAAGAAGAAAACTGGTATGTAGCAACAAATCTGGGAGGTCATGCAACAACTAAAAAAACTCTGTTCAACATGTAAATTTTACAGCTCAAAATGAACAAAACACTTAAAATCGTTTAGGTCTATGTCGTCAAGATTCATCACATCCAGCTTGTTATCATTCCACACCAGAACTATCAAATAATCAAAGTTAAACCAACTTATCTATCTCTTTCATAGATCGACACAGATTCATAAACGAGAATTTGACAATGTACACTTATGCATTCAATCAAGATGGCTGTTAAAAACTTTCCCTGGTTTCAATCTCGCGACTCAATTGCTAGCTCAAGCTAGACACTTCCAGCTTATATAAAACAAAACCAAAATAGAACAACATGCCTTAACCATCGATTAGAACAAAGCAGTTAACTATTTAAACAGGGACATGAATCTCATCATTTATGCTTCAACAGGACAAAAGATTCAAGAAGAGCTAACAAATACCAACTAATTTCAAGGGGAACAAAACACACACTAATAAGTTTCATATTGAACTCTATTTTAAGAAGTTCAACAGGAAGAAATGACTGCTGGAAACGTGAACCTCACTGGTCATCTCAATATGGTAAGCCATAAGGAGCACATACTATCGAGGAGAGCTTCAGCAGCTCCATACCAGCACGAACATAGCACATAGTTACAAAATCAAGGGAAAGAGAAAATTAAAAAGTTCTGATAAACAAAGAGATTTCACAGGAGGAGGTCATTTAGAATCCAGAAAATACACCTAACGAGAAGTAACCTCACAGTTTCATGCTCGCTCGCGATCTTCAAAACTGAACTCATCATTCATTTGAAAAAAATGATGACATCTTGACTCGATAGTGGTAACTCGACACCCAAAAATAGCAGTTAAAGCATAGAAAGCATAGAGGACGACTACTCAAAACAACTTAATGATTGAACGTACTCAAGCACATCATACCATTGAGAAGAAATTCGTCAACAAGAAATCCAATTATAGAACAAAACACCATTCTCGACAGAGTCTCATAGCTCAAGAACACTTTAAAACAGAGATGCAGAGGAGAAAGAAATTGAACTTGAAATTTCGAACTTCTTTTAACAATTATAGACTCCGCAATTCACCTTTTGACTCTAAATCCTAATGAGGTTCAGCAGCGAGTTAGCAAGACGATAGCAGAAAACCAAGCCTGAACTTGTACATTGGATTCAAATCCGGATTTTTATTTCCTTGGAACTCAAATCCGGATTCAAAAATAAGAAAAACTTGTACATATGCTTCTCTTCAACTTTGAAAGGACTCTTCAAAGAAGAAAATAAACCCCGAAAACCATCAGTTCAAGAAGCCTTTTAACCCCTTTTTTTTCAGAAAATTTTTTCGAGTCCCCTCTCAAAATCGGATCCAGTTCCTTTTGAGAACAAACCCCTTGATGAATGTGGGGCTCGGATTGAGTGAAATCAATTCAACGCCTCACACTCATCCAGCGAATCCTCCTCCAGAACCTTCCAATCGTTAGATAAATCCAAATTCAAGCGAGTGAGAGGAGAGGGGAATCTTGGCGTCAGAAACCGTTAGAAATGGCAAGAAGAGAAAAGGGGAAAAGTGTGGTGTGAGGTTTGATGCTCACTCGCCATGGATTTTGCCTGAATTTGGGGCTTGTTCACGTGTTCTTCGGAGAAGAAGAATAGTTACGCGTTGGGATTTAGGGCTCGCCCGTTTGCTTCTTTTAGTTATGCGTTATTTGGGAACGGGTCAGCTCGGTTTAAGGCAGATGGGCGGGTATTGGACGGGTATGAGGATTTTTGGTTTGGGCTTGGGGAATTAGAATTAGAGAAGGCCCAAAATCTGATTTCCTCTTTTGTTATTTCTTTTCCTTTTTTTTTTCAATTTTTCCTTTAATTTTCGAAATCTAATTAAAATCCAAAATTAATTCCTGGAACTTAAAAGAAAAACCAATTAACCCTAAAATGGTAATTAACACAATTAATTAAACGCAAACTAACAAAAGAAAACTACTCAAACTCAAAGTTTAAAATTAAAAGTGCGAATTAAACTATTTTTGTGATTTTTTCAATTCTTATAACAATTAATTTTTATAATTAATCCTAAAATGTAAAATTAAACCTAAATGAAAATGCAACATATTTTTGTTTTGTATTTTTATGAATTAAATAAAATAAACATGCACATACAAATGCAAACAATTATCAGAAAATGCCACGAAAATCCCCAAAATTGCAAACACTGGCAGAAATTATTTTGTTTTGAGTTTGTTGGAGTAATACATATAGGGCAAAAATCACGTGCTCACACTTTCATTAACACAACAACCAACACTCGTAGTTTTCTGAACTCATACTCACACTTAAAGTATCCTCTCTTGTTACTTGTGGCCTATTTTGCAAATCCTGCTGCTTGCTTCTCTCTCTATTTGTTTTCTTTGAACTGGTATGTTCTAATTAAGATTCAACACCACAACAATGTGTTTGTTTAATATTGTTTCCTCATGTCTGCCTACTGCTTGTGTTTAATTCAACACTTATTTAGCATTCTCTTTCTGCCTGTTCTGCTTCTATTGTGTATTCTAAGTATGTTTAACAATGATGGCTGTTTAAGGAATGACAACATTAAAATATTGCTGTCTATGACTCAAACTTGATCCCTTAGGATTATAACCTCATGCTACCATTGTATGTTGTATATTCTGTTGGCATAACAACATTCCCTATTGTTGCGTATGCCCAGAATCAATTAATGCCAAGGCACAGGGGCTCTCTGCAATCACTTCCCAACCCCTGAATCCCTTTTGTGTGGAGTTATTATTTCTGTAGCGCTCCTTTCCCTTTTCCCTTTACTCCCCTAGTTTTTCAAGTTCTGTTTCTACACTTGCACTCTCTCTTAGCCTTTAAGTTCTGCCCCCCTCTTGTGAGCCTTGCCTTGGGATCCATTGAGCTCCCTCTGAACTTGGACACTTGAGGGCTGGCCCTTTCACACTGCACTGACCCCCATTCTGATAATGCAGTTTGGGTGTGAGCATTGCCCGGAGTCCCATTGAGGCTTTTAGGGAACTTTGACACACTCAAATGGGATAAAGGCTTTGGATCATGGTCTCTTTGAGTTGGTCTATCTCATAACTTAGAGAGGAAGTCAAGAATCAGGCTTCCTCTGGTTGTATTTTTCCTTTATACTTTCTGATGTAATTTTATTTATTCCGGGCTATAATAATTTGTAATAAACTCTTGGGGATGGTTAGTGAAAAGGGTGGGTAACTATGTATGCAAAGGGTAGATACCATGTCTATAAGTATTTTGAATTCTGCATACTCAAATGCATATAGAAATCATGCCTATAGGTCATTTTGAATTCTGCATATCCCAATCTCACATAGATATCATGTCTATAGGTATTTTGAATTTTGCATACTCAAACGCATATAGAAATTATACCTATAGGATGTTCTGGATTCTGCATGTTCAAACTTTACTTAGAAATCATGTCTATAGGGTTCTGCATATTTAACTTCATATAGAAATTATGCCTATAAGATTGTCCGATTCTATACATTCCATTACATCTAGATGCCATGCTCATAGGTTTAAAAACCAATTCTGCATCTAGATACTATGTCTAAAAGGTCTGAAAAATCAGTAATGTATAGAAAGCATGCCTATAAGGGTTTCTAATAAAAAAATCTGATTATCCTAGTAATAATGGCTACTTTCAGCCGCAAGAATTTTAATCAATTCGTCAAATCCTGCCTCTCTTTTAACAATTTGATTTTATCACTTAGCAAGTTTAACGAGTATGCATTCAAAACGGTTTACTTCGAGTCTTGTTGTTTCATTATTTTCTAAATCCAGTAGATACCATTCCTATAGGATTCTTGTCCAACACTTAGGCAAGCCTTAGGCTGATAATTATAAGCTGAATCTATTTTTGTTAATGACTACAACCAGCAGGCAGGCCTAATTTGGACTTCTTATCTGAGTTATGTGATAAGCTAAAATTATCTCAACAATTTCCTCCCCCTCGTCTTTAATACTTTTTTTTAAATCAGACCTAAAACAGTATGTGTAAATCATGCTAATTACGTGCTTCGTTGTTCAAGGAGGTATATCTGAGCCTCTGCTTGTTATGTGCTTTCCCCAACTTGCAATACGTGTTTTGTATGTCGCCTTAGAGTTTTTACCTTTGAAACTACAAATAAGCCCAATATCCCTCCCTTTTAGGATTGGTAGTCCTAAATGCCTCCGGGAATGATAGGATTGGGATGGGTAATAGCATGCGATAAGTAAACGAGACCAACCCGCGCTTTAAATACCTTAACGGGGTAGGAAGGGTAGATATGGATATGATGACCATGCAATAATGTCACATGTAGCCCGTCATTGAGGAGTGATTACCGGACATTGTGTGGGGTGATCTATATTGTTAATAAACCTAAGACCCCTTTCCCTTATTTCTTCATTTCTTTTATCATTTCAACTCCTTCTTTAACAAATCAACTTTCTTTTCTAATTGTTCTTCTGAACTTTGTCTATTTTTTAAGCTTTTATATGTGAAATCCCCTCTTATTTGAGCCTTATTTGTCTACATGTTAACTGCACCAAATTCACATTTGTCTGGCCGGGAACCACACTAGTAGATTCTGAGGGGTGCCTAACACCTTCCCTTTGGAATAATTTCAAGCCCTTACCCAATCTCTGGTTGTTCAAATCAAATTCTTTTGGTGTCCTAATGCACCCTAATCATTAGGTGGCGACTCTTCGAATTCAAAACCCAGTTCCCAAAAGGAACGAGTTGTCCCTCCAAATGTCATAAACCCAATTTCGCGAGGAAAAGGGGGCGCGACAACGTGGCGACTCTGCTGGGGTTTTCTTTTAGACTTTTACCATTTTCAGACTATTATTGTGAATTTATACTTTTTTATGCACAATTATCTATTTATTTCTTTCAAGCATTCAATTTTCTTTTTGATTGAAAAACTGACTTGTCTTTTGTTTCTTTCCTTTATTACTTTCCTTTACTGCTTTCCTTTACTACTGCTTTAAGTTATGAAAAACTGTTGTATTTACTGCTTCCCTAATGTGCAAATACATGATAACCTGCTTTAATTGTTGCATAATCATGCTCAACATCATATTCCACTCGTGCCAAACAAAATACCATAACAACACTTATAATGAGTGGTTGCGCTCTTCCGATATTATCACCCCCTAAATCCGGAAAAAGGCGTATTACGGTAAAACCAGTCGATCAACAGTGTAGTCAATGGTTTCGTTCCTTTACCCCTTGAGTTGTCTCCTCAAGGGTACCAGTCTAAAACCCCATAGAAACTTTACTCTATTTGAACTGTGCATGCATCATGGTCAGCC